>NC_066877.1:28858486-30080097 GCF_022985175.1 Labeo rohita
CATTCACTCTGCAGCGAGTGGTATCTCTGCCAGCTTTGTTAATGGCTGTGGCTGTGTACCAGGCACTGTCAGTGCCAGTAGTCTGAGGAATTTGGAAATGTGCCTGTCCTTTGGTACCCTCAATTCTGCAATACAAATTTTGCATTTAACATAATTTAGTATCACAAAACAGACCATAATTAGGCAAAAATTTGTAAGGCAAGTCACTTACTTGATATGAGGGTATTTATGTGGAGAGATGATGTCACTGTTTTTCAGCCAGACAATGTCAGGGAGAGGGTTTCCAATGGCTTTTACTGCCAACTCAACCAAACTTCCTTCCTTAACACTGATATTCTTCAGCTTTTCAATGAACTGGGGTCGGACCAAATTTTCCTTTGCTGTAACACGTAAGCCATGAGTATACACAATGTGCCACACCACCAAGTCTAGATATAACATAGCTTTTAAAACAAAAACAAATGGTTTACCTTCCACAGTAAGAGTCATAGAAACTGTTGTCTTTCCAGCTCTATTCTGAGCAACAACTGTCCACTCTCCAGAGTCCTGAGGCATGGCAGGAACCACAATCATTGACTGAGTTCCATCCTCCTTCACCACAATCTTGTGGGTGTAGTCATTGACCACTTGTTGTCCTTAGGTAAAGATAATTAAAAACAAAAAAAGTTTTAGCCCCATTTTCAACAAGCAAGAAAGAAACCAATTAAATTTGACCAATTTAATATGCCATTGCTCAAATAAAAGTAGTAATTTCAAGTGGTGTAAAAAAAACACTTACCATTGTGGAACCAGTAAGTGTCGGGCATAGGTCTTCCAACTACTTTTAAGTCAAATCTTGCAGTCTGTCCTTCAGAACACCTGAAGGATGATGGCTTCTGTACAAAGACAGGCTTATATAGCCTCTCCAGTTGACTCTCATCAGTGTCATCAAGTCTACGAGCAGGAGAACGGCTAACAGAGCGAGCAGGAGAACGTCCAGGGGAGTAACTAGTTGAGCGAGCAGACATTGGAGATTTAGACCTAAAACATAAGCAGTTTAAATGTGAGCAATGTTACATCTAGTCATAACACAGCGAATACAGAGAAGAAGCTTAGTAAAGCAAAGGCAACTCACTGGACTCTCCTCACAGCTTCGGCCTGTGGGTAGTAAGGCTGAGCAGCTGCTGTGGACTCCACATAGAGCTTTCCGGAACTGACAGCATTGCCCTTCATATTGCTAGCAAATGCGGTATAGATGCCCTCATCTTCTGGCAGCACCACAGGTAGGCGCAGACTAGCTCTACCATCTTGTAGAACCTCCATCTGATAGCGGCCTCCATGCTTAATGCGCTTGCCATCTTTATACCAGGCAATCTATTTAACACAAATGATGTAAAATTACTTCGTAAATATACATTGTGCTGGGGTTAGAATACCATTTTTTTAATAGAACTAACACCCTTACCTTTGGCAATGGCGTTCCTTCCATCTTGCAGTGGAAAGTAACACCCACTCCTTCCAGGATTCTGTAGCTTTTGACTGGAGTGCTAAATGAAGATCCGACGGCCTCATGCTCAGCAACATTCATGACCATCTCCTCACCATCCTCAATCACCAGTTCCCGGTAAGTTATTTTAAGGATGCGGATTTCAATCTCTTGGATTATTTTTCGCTCAATTGCAGATATTTGAAATTCCTGAAAATAACAACATTTATATATAAAAGTTATATATATTATTTTATCAATTACATTTTGATTTATAAAGACATTTCTTGGTAAGCAAATTCAAACATGTGATTTTACCATCTCATTAAAATAACTTTTCCCATATACATTCATACCGTCTCTGAGATGAAGGACTGCATCATCTGTGTTTGCTGAGCCATCCTTCTCTGTATCATCTCTTTTTCATATTCGCTTACAACTACAGGGGGCACATCTGCCACTTTGGGCTCCTGCACCATTGTCACCGTTCTCACTTCTGTTACATATGTCACATCCAGTTTCTTCATATAGGCTTCATACTCCTCTGTAAAAGCATGACAGCATGATGATTTTTCTGTTCAAAGCTTTTTTACATTGGAAATCACAGTTAATAATTACTTTTCAATAGTAAAGTCAGGACTAACCTTCTTCAAGAAGACTTGTGGAAGCAGAAGCCTCTCCGTGTTGGTTCTTGGCAAGGATGGTGTACTCTCCAGCATCATCAGCAAATGTCATAGAAATTTCCAACTTGCATTCCCCTGTTTCCTTGTTGTAGGATACTCTATATCTGTAAATTTCAAGGAAAGCATTAGCTTTCGGTGTCACATCTGTTTCACCAACTAGGTTCAAACTGTACTGAAAATCTATACCTGTATCCAGTAGTGAGTGCAACTCCACTCTTCTTCCAGTAAATATGGGGCTTAGGGCTTCCTCCGATCTGGCAATCGAAGACAACACTGCCTCCCTCGACCAGCTTTTGAACCATTGGCTTCCTCACAAAGAAAGGAGCAGCAGGTGCTCCAGCTTCCACAGAGACTGCACTTATTTCAGTCTCTGCTTTGTCTTCAATGACAGTCCTTGTTTAAAACACACACACACAAAATAATCACAACAATTATTAAAGTGTGTTACCCTTCTGCTCTAATTTTATTTATTATCTAAGAGTCCTTGTAACTTACTGTTTCTCCTGGACAGTAATCTCCTCTCTGCTCTCAATCTCCTCAGACACTGTGAAGAAAGATAAGACAATATAAATAAACAAAATAAATACATAATAAAATATTTGCTTTTTGTGCTACACCATCTTAATTTCTCAGTCATCTTAACTTCAACATTGGTTTCAAAATGCAGATGGGTTTGCAGAAGATTTCTGTGAAATAATGAATCTTATTTATGGTTTGATATTTAAAACATTTTTAACATATTTGTGACCCTGGACCACAAAACCAGTCATAAGGGTCAATTTTTTTAAGTTTTATGCACCATCTAAAAGCCAAATAAATGACAATAAAGAACAATATTTGGCCAAGATACAATTATTTGAAAATCAGAAATCTGAGGGTGAAAAAAAAATCTAAATATTGAGAAAATCACCTTAAATTAAGTTCTTAGCAATGCATATTACTACTCAAAAATTAAGTCGGTATGGTATGACATTTACAAAATATCTTCATGGAACATGATCTTTACTTAATTTCCTAATGATTTTTGGCATAAAAGAAAAATCGATAATTTTGACCCATACAATGCATTTTTTGGTTATTACTACAAATATGTCCGTGCTACTCAAGACTGGTTTTGTGATCCAGGGTTACATTTTTATAGGTTTATTACAAATATACACATAAAATAAGCAGCACCACAAAAGAAATTTGATTACAACATATACATTTCAAAGTTTACCTTTGACAAGCAGGTAGCAAGAGGTGCTGATAGTTCCAGCCTCACTGGTAGCAGTGCAAGTGAAGCGGCCACTATCTTCAGCAAAGGCCTCACGAATTACCAAGCGGGCATAGCTGTTTTCATAAGTGATCTGGAAGTCAATGGAGTGTTCAATTCTGTAATCTTCTCTGAACCACATAATGGCTGGGGTGGGGTGGCCTGAAATCTGGCACTCCAGAGTGACAGACTCTCCCTCTGTGACAGTCACATTCTTCAAACCCTAGTGATCAAGACACCAATTTGTATTTAGAGATTCTTCTAGGGATTCCACAAGATAGAATTTCATTAAACCGCTAATAAAACACTTACGGCTATCAAGGTAGGGGGCACTACAGGCTCTCTGATAGCTGAGGGGATCGCTGCAGTTTCAACAACCTGCAAGAAAAATCAACATTTTACCAAGTGACTCCAGCACACATTTTTTTTGTTAGCGAAGAGGCACAAATGATGTTAAAAAAGAAGAGTTTCTGATTAAGATTAGGAGGAGATGATGAGAAGAAATCCCCTGAATATCAGATGAGATCTGTAAGGAAAATGGTTAGGGCTTGAGGAATCTTTCAGTGAGTGATAATCCAACCTCACAAGATTCTTTATGATAAAGAATAACCAGTGAAATTAAGTAAAATGTTAGGTATACAAGTGGAAACACTACAAACTACAAACCTTTGTGTCCCATTCTTCACCAGCAAATGAAACACCTATTTTTCTGTGTAACTCTGTTTCATAATGAGCTTGATATCTCTCTGAAGTGTCTCTAAAAGGAGAAGGAGTCGGCTCTGGGGTCACACGAGTGTCCGCAATCTTATGTGTTGGAGGCTTGACAGGCTTGATGATCTTTTGAGCAGCAGTTGTTGAGGATAACCCTTTTTGTAGTGTGGCAATAGCAGAACCTGCTATTGAAACCTGACCAACCCAAGAAGAGCAACATTACCACAAAATACCACATAAAAAGACCACTTTTGTTTAGCCACACAGAGGGGAAGAGTCAGGAACCTTTAGAAGGATGACGGGAAAAATTAATTGGTTAGCAAGTTCAGGCAACTCAGATACCTGATGGTTTAATAACTGGATGGTTTAATAAGAGGTTGATGGGCAAACTAATGGATGGGTGTTATAGTTAAGTGACTGAGGGTGGGTTTTTTGTAAATTGGTCTGGATAGGCAGTACTTGTTAAAGGATAGTGATAATAAAATGTTAAAATAAGGTCTAAAACAAAGTGACACCAAAATTCTGAGACTGCTAGTGAAAATGCATATATTTTGCATTGCATATATGTGTACTTTAATTTCAGAATGTCTTGGTATGTCCCCCTTTTGCTTTAATGACAGTAGCAGTCAAGCTGCATAAACTTCAAGAATATGAAAAGCATGATAATCTGATATTTTGATGATTTGTGCAATGGCACAAATTTGCTTATTTAATTAATTACATAAAAACAGTGCACAACATTAAATATTTCTTCATTTTCACATTTTCCAAAATTTTGATTTGAACTTTGATTAAATTACTAATATCCCAGATTTTCATAGTGGTCTCAGAGTTTTAGAACCTGCTTTGCAAAAATCTACTGTTTCAGGCAAGCAGGAAAATGGTTTAAATTGATTCACTGAATTTTAGATTTACTTCATATAGTTCATTCAAATTTATGTTCTATCACTTTTACCTTTTATTACCCTCTTATCTGAAAATTCATGTACCTCAGAAAAGAGGGGTTTCACTGCTTGCCTGCAATCACCAAATCTTACCTCATAGCTATGATCTGGTTTTGGTACAGTAACTTTTGATACTGTGAAATGTGGAACTGGGGATGGTGCAAGGTCAGTCTCCACCTTGGAGCTAACCTCAGTAGTTCTTTGAATCTATTACAAATCAACAGAAGATATTTGAATGCAAATACACCACAAAAAAACCTCCTTTTCACAATTCAGGTTCTGTTAAAAGCTTCTAACCTGGGTGACATGTACACTCTTCTCAGTAGTAGATGGCGGCATTTCAGGGGGAATTAGCAACAGCTCCTTTTTACTTGTGACCTGCTGCTTAGTTGCTAGCATTTCCTGATGTCTTATATCAGCCTCTTCTTCCAACTGAGCCCCTTCAGCATGCGTGGGCTTTCGTATACGTGCATGATCAACAGCAGCAAGCACAGTGGCCACGGCTCCTGCTTTTTTCCCATCACCCTGGCAAGAGCAATCACTGATCAATATCTTGAACACATGTATAGGCAGAATCCATTCTCATGTAAAATACATGGCTTGAATACTATGAATGAAAACAAGGAACGAAAGCTGGAAAAGACACCAACCAGTGGAGTTGTCTACTAAACGTTAGTGTTGAATAGTGTCAAAAACCTCAATTGATTCAAGGGTAACATTTACATGAATTGCATTTAAAATAAGTTCACATTTATACTCATCTAACTCTACTTTTAGATTTTCTCTAAAAGTAGGCATTTGGAATAACGTTCATAGCTTTAAAAAGGGTTAGAAAAGACAAAGCTTTGTCTTCATAATCATTTTTGTAGTTGTTAATGTTGACAAAGTGAAAAGGATATTCATTTTAAAGTTCGCTGGCAAAACTGGTTTGTTTCATTTCTGTAAATCCAATCAAATTTTTTTCACTCAACCTGTTTATGACTTAAAATGCAACTTTGCAAATGTTGCCCTTAAACACATAAACAAAAGGTGCTCTCTGAAAATCAAAGTGAATGGAAAACAGAATAAAAGGCATTAGACGTGTGACCAACTGAAATATTATTCTCCTAGATTCTACCTCTCCAGTTGATGAGATCTCTTCCAAGGATCTCTCAATATTGATTTTATGAGTTGTCACAGTTGTGAAGGATTCCTCTTGGATTTCCTTACATGATATCTACGAACATGTGGAAAGAAATCTCTAAATTGACATCTAAGTATACAAAAAATAGTTTACATTTGGAAACGAAGGTAAGGATGAAGTAATGGGTGGAAAAAATGAGCTAGTAAAATCTGTTATTGTCATCCTATAAAAATCTTTGTGGAGTCAGTGGGGAAAAAATGGGAGTATGAGGTTTGGATGGGTGACGTCCACAGCACTACCAAACTACCTGCTCATTTTGAGACGTAATGTGTACTGCAGTTATGCCGGTTTCAACACTGGGCTGTTCTAGAGAGCCACTGAGTGGCCCACGACTACGAGCCTGGTCCACTGCCGCCACCACAGTGGCAACAGCAATACTTTTCTCATCCGCGTTTTGCTGCTCCTTTTTTGCATGCAAGTAGAATTGGGTTGCAAGATGTCATTAGAGTTTACATTACAGATTTTTCACAGAAAATAAACATTCACATGAGATAAACTCTTGCGGAAAGGAAGCGGTGGCACTGCTGAATAACTCAACATGCAGAAAGACTGAAAGGAAGTTTGTCTAATGGGAAATTCTTTACCTCTTTGACAGCACCAACTTGTTGTTGAACAGCAACAGAGCCTTCCCAGCGCTGTTCCATTTGGACGTGGGTAGCGGTCGTCTGCACTTGTTTTGTTCCAGCAATCATGCGGGTATAGCTGGCTTCTGAAACGTACCCTGCCTGTTTCCACGGAGGCAGGACCTCAGAGCCTTGTGTGACCTGTTTGCGGGTCATCACAGGGGATTTGACTGGTCTGATTGGGGAAACGGACAGTCTGGTAGATGGAGACACAGCTCTGAAATAAAATGGAAAATGATTAATGAGAACATGAATCACAAACCTTAGCCTTGGCATTAATGAGAGTTGCGTAATTGATATATAGCTTATTCCAAATAATTAAAAATACACATTCTGACCACATTACTTGAAAGACTACATAAAATATTAGTATTAGATAATTAATTTGTTAAACTGCAGGAATCAGAGAAGGTTAAAAACAAAAAGCCTAGAAATGACCAGTTACAGTAAGATTTACACTTTCCCTTAAATATTCCTATAAATATTTAACATAAACCTATAAACTCCATTAAACAACAAGACACAGCTGGTCATATCATGTCAACATTGCAGCACCCATAAGGGGGCGACATGCTCCTTGTAGAATAAAAACAGCTTTTTCGGTCACTGATATGACCGACATCTAAATAATAAATCTATGAGAATAAAAGTCTGTACCAATCATTTAAATATACAGTCTTTTGTTGTAGTGTGTCAGTAGGAAATATCAGTTTACATTTCCAAACATCCATTTTTCCATTAATTGTAATAATCCAGTGAGATTTTTGTTTGCACAAGGAGTCTAGGTGCACTTGCACATAGCTTTTCAGGTAGCTTTGCAAGTAGGTTTATTAAAGCATTGCCTACAGTTCTTCTGGAATTAGTCTGGATTTAAATCTCACTGCATTATTACAATTAATGGAAAAATGAATGTTTGGAAATGTAAACTGATATTTCCTACTGACAGCCTACAGCAAAAGATAGTAATAACTGACTTGAAACCATTTTTTAGCAGAAAATACTAGTGTTCTAATCATTTTGGCCACCACTGTACATGGACACATTTTTCTCAAAAGTGCCATTTTGTATTTATTTATGTATAAACCTAATGTGGGAAAAAATGATTTGGAGCAATAGAGTCATTACGTTAATACTATCATCAAATCAATACAGGTTTATAATGAAGCTGATGAAATGTATTACATGAATTGCCTCCAGTGTAAATCTGGACACTTTAGACATTACCTGACAGGAGTGGGTGTCGGGCCCTTAACATGCCTCACGGGAGAGGGAGACTGTTGGCGAGCGGCTGACACTTTAGTCAGTTGGGAAGGGGGGGATTTGGAGGTTGGTTTAGGCGGCACACGAGGTGGAGTCTTATGTGCCAGCTGTTGGGTCACAACCCCACCCTCTACTTGCATTTGCATCTGCATCATGGCTGTGGCCTCATACTGAGCTTCCATCTTCTGTTAAAAAAAATAAATAAAAAAAAATAACAATTAACGCATTGATCTGAAGGGTTAATGAGACTTTATTGTGTTGCTTTCTGGAAGACTGATGAGGCTTGTTCAATGTTGAGACTGGAACTCACCTTCTCTACTCTAGTCTGACGGGTCTGTGAAATCTGAGAGGTTGAAACAATAGTTTTTGGCTTCTTTGCAGGTACAGCTTCTTCTTCGCCTGTGAATTATGAATGAAAATCTTATTTAGGCATCTTTTTCATAGGAATAAAAATGCATGCGACAAATTTACACTAGCTAAAATCTTACCCTGAACGAGCAACTCAGCAGTTGAAGTTGCACGTCCGCTGCTGTTAGAAGCACTGACAGAATAAGTTCCAGAATCTTCTGGGAAGGCCTCGGCAATCAACAAACTGTAAAGGTCTCCATCTTGAACAATCTGAAAGTCAGCTGAGCTCTGAATCTCAGCTCCCTCTCGGTAGAACTTGACCACAGGTGCAGGGATTCCTGTTACTCGAACATCTAGTCTCACTTGGCTCCCTTGTCTCACAGTCATACTCTGTAGTCTCTGAATGAAGTTTGGTGGCGCAGTTTCAACTGGAAATTAATAGACGGTTAAAGGCGTTAAGTCATTTTTCTGACATTTGGACCACAAAACCAGTCATACGGGTCAAAGCTGAATAAATAAGCTTTCCATTGATGTATGGTTTGTTATTTGGTTGAGATACAACTATTTGAAAATCTGGAATCTGAGGGTGCAAAAAATCTAAATATTGATAAAAATCACCTTTAAAGTTGTCCAAATGAAGTTCTTAGCAATGCATATTACTATTCAAAAATTAGGTTTTGATATATTTATGATGGGAAATTTACAAAATATCTTTATGGAACATGATCTTTACTTATTTTTCTAATGATTTTTGGCATAAAAGAAAAATCAATAACTTACAATGTATTGTTGGCTATTGCTACAAATATACCCATACTACTTATGACTGGTTTTGTGGTCCAGGGTCACATATGTATAAGACATAACGTTTACATTTCTGTATAACATTTTCTATATAACATTTACAAAAGGATAGCATTGTAAGGTTTTAAATTTAAATGGATATTATCAAAGTTAAATCCTTATTTTCTTTACAGTTTATAAACACCAAAAACAGATAGCATTATTAGCACAGGTGATTTTTAGCCGACTGAAATGATCTACAAAGGTTGGATATACGTTATCAAAGAGGTTCAAGCTGAATAAAAAGGAAAAAGTTTTAGAAAATATAAGAATATCAGTATACAATGTGGGATTCAATAGCCTAGATTACATTTACAGGGTACGATTAATTTTCAGCCCTCACCTGTAAATTACAATCTCAGAGATTAGATGGCTGTTTATTTTGCGATATCGAATTGTCTTAA
The DNA here is from genome assembly GCF_022985175.1 of Labeo rohita. Lineage (NCBI taxonomy): Eukaryota > Metazoa > Chordata > Actinopteri > Cypriniformes > Cyprinidae > Labeo > Labeo rohita. Next base: position 28,868,206 of record NC_066877.1, read on the forward strand.
CCAAACTGTAGTCAAAACCTTTTTAAACTAAACATTTTGTGATGTTTGCGATACAAATAGCTGACAACAATTCAGCAAAATCAGAACTGGAGAATCGACGGACGTTTTCGAACGTTGCGCTCGTGTGACACGCATGACGCATGACACGACGTTCAACTGATTTCACCTTTTCAAAACAACTCGTCTCTACACTAAAATGTCTTTACTTATATATGCTTTTTCAGACCCCCTACCCAACCTTTTTGCTTTGACTTCCTGGGGTTCAAGGCTTTATTTAAAGGGGTCAGATCCCCACAAAGACAACATATTTCAATCTCCTGTCAATACAGCGCCACCTTTCAAGCACTGCAAAGTTGACACACATTCCTTTCTATAAATTCCCTTAGCAATGGTAGCCTGCTTGTGTCATTTAACAGTATCACTGGAGATCTTTACCCCTTTCTATAACAAGTAACAGTCATTAACTGTATGAGCCTAGCAGTTAATCCACATATTTGCTTACTGTAGCTCTACTGGAGGACGCTAGAACACCGTGGGAGAATTCGTGACACTAATTTGCAGTCAGTCATTATCCAACACTGCAGAGTAACATTCGAGTGCAGTAGCACTAATTTTTAGTAGTTTTTGCCAGAAAAACTGGCAAGTGACAATAGCTAAACTATGTTAGAGGTTGTGTTGTGATATTACCTGTAACAAGTAGTTCAGCAGTGCTAGTGGCTTGTCCAGCGCCATTGGTGGCTCTCACAGAAAATCTTCCACTGTGTGCGGCTGTCACAGCGGGGATCATCAGAACAGCGCGGCCATCGCTGAACGAGATCTGAGCGCCGGGCAGAGCGGCAGCAGTAAGAACCTGGCCATCACGAAACCAGCTCACCTCTGGAACTGGATTACCTGTGGATACAGCTTTATGTTATTCGATTATAACATATTTTATCTAGGCTTTGACAACATTTCTTAATCCATAGTCAAAATTCATGCCCTCTTGGTGGATACAAAGATGGAGCTGGAGGCCTGTGTTGCATATTATATGAAATTTTCATATTAAATTCTGAGTTTCATTTAAATTCTGAACTGAACATCCATATAGTACCACATTAATGCATTTTCAATTTTATTATGATGCTTAAACATTTCATATAAAAAAAAAATCAATAATTTACATGCCTCCCACAAATAATGCATTTTATTTGTAGGAGGGGAAAGTGACAAATTGAGTTAAACTTCAGGGTTAATTTAATGTAGATTTTTTTTTTAAGAATGCATTTTTTAATGCATTTATTTTTATGCTTTTTTATGCATTTTGCATTTGTTCTAATGAAATAAATGAAACCAAACTAATTTATAAAATAGTCTGAGATCAAACAATAATGGCTGATTCAGGTAAATTCATAAATGCTAATGTGAAGCTGCAACGTTGTAAATGCAAACACTCCCGTCAACTTATTTCACAGTTTGTACACTCTGGCGTAAAAGTGTCAAGAAGAATACATTGCAGCAAAGGGATGACAAAGTGGGAAACATTCTTACCACTAACTTGAGCTTCGAACGTTGCGGCACTACCCTCAAGTGCCACAACGCTCTGAAGCGGCTGTGTAAATGTTGGTGCCTGCGTTGACATGGTGGAAGGCACCCTAAAGGAACACATAGAATAAGTTATAATAATGGCATGCAAAAAAATTTTAACAAAGCATAATTTTTTAATTAAAAAAAAGACGATAAAACACAAACAGTATTTTTAGCTGCATCTAAACAGACTAATCATTGGTGTGATTTCTGACAACCTAGTAGAAGCTGGCTTGTCACTTGAGATTCAATGGCTCCACTGGGTGTTAGGCCAAACATTTGGACCTCGTATCAACTGACAGCTTACGGGACATGACAGTAACAACTGGTGCCTGTGGCCTGCGGTGAGCTCTTTTTCCGGCATGACGCATACTTTAGAATAGCCCTCCAGTTATAAGTCAGACAGGCCTGTATCATCAAATCTCATCACTATCAAAAACTAATCTAAATCGGTGGCTTACGCATCTTAGTTCAACTTGTGACTCAATGTCAATGCTGAATTGAACAACTGGTTTTCTACCAAGCAATACTAAGATGCTATTCATAAACATACTACATAATCACATAATCTTAAACTATAGTTTAAACTTTAAAGGTTTAAACACTCCACATGTAAGATTCACAAGTATTGACTGTCTGACGGGAAATAAAAAAAAAATACTTGAAAGAGAACTAGTTTATAATTAGAATTTAAAATGGCTGACAGGAACTGCTAGATGCATGACCTTTACCTAAAATAGATAGAACAACAGTACTAAATTAATTCAGATACAGTTCATATGGAAGTAATTATTTAATCGGGTAATTACTTGGATGGCTGTCATAGACAGTTTGATACTACATATCTTAAATCATTTACATGGTAAAATTCACAAACCTAAATTGAAATGAAAACACAAAATATTCTCAGAAACCACAGCCTCTGAAATATTCAGCCACAAAACCACATCTCGGTACTTTTATTGCACTTTTTAAAAAGACTAGCACTTAATGTTTCATTGAGAATAATTTGACATACATTCTCATTTATTAAAAAGCAAACACACACGGTAAAAATAAATTATAACATCCTGTCAATAGTTTCACCATAGCAATAATTCAAAGGTACAACTAAGTTCATCAACATCAAAAACTCTAAATAATTCTTGTTGCATTAACAAATGCCCCATATATTAAGTTCAATAACCACAACCCGAAAATCACTTAAGACTTAAGATCCTTAATATATTAAGGGGGAAAGTTTCTAGAAACAACTTTAAACTAAAAATCCATTTAAACTGCAATTAATGTCCTAAGCGAACGAAACCTAGTGTCACAAAAGGCATCCTCTAAAAATAGTCTGTACTAAGCTTGATTGACAGTCACCATGTGGCACATAGCTGGGGGTGCAACTGATATCTCTGCTGCTGATTCCCTTAAAAAGACATCATGGCCCAGCTAGGACATCACTCTAATGCTATCACAGGCTATTCTTGGCTTAACTAAAACCACCACACCATTTAATAACCTTTAGAAATGAAACATCTGAAATCAAAAGCGAATTAAAATGTATTCAAATTGCTTAAAATCGGTATCCTTCCTACTAAAGATCAAATTTGGTATTGCCACTCGCTTTATTTGTTAGAAGCACACAACAAAGCATCATTAGAAAGCATTGCACTGGCACATGGGTACAAGAGCACAAAGCGTACTTACTTGTATCCACAAGAGTGCCTTGAATTGGAGGGACGAAGCCCAAAGGGTTTTGTCTTCTGAAACAAAGTCCTTATCCAGATATGATTTCAGAAAACACAGTGTGAGAACGGTTGAGCCTCGAAATATCCCCTAAAAAACAAAACTACACAGGGTCTTATCCGTGTAGTTTTGCTTTTTCCCTTGCAATCCCTACACCCGAGGCAAGGCTGGGAATGCTCCAACTGCTCAGAAGTGTTAACATGGTGGTTTTCCTTTATATACCCCTTGGCTAATCAGCATCATCACTACATTGCCATGCCCCATTGGCCATCCCCCCCATGAGGCATCATGGGAGGTAGCAGCCATTTTATGCAAGCTCACACCTGTCACCCACTTTAACTTAACACAACACAGGACCCGTTATCACAGGGTGGCTAAAACCCCCCACACCTAAAGAAACAGGAAAATGCCCCTCATAAAGAGTGAAATCTTCACTGGCATTATCTCATAAATTAATCAATCACTAACATGTTGATCCTCAAGAAGTCAAGAACCAAATGGGGGAGAAGGGCTGTCACTGTCACTCAAGCTCTGGGTGCACGAGATAAACGTCTCCAGCCCAGATCACAGACAGTGTTTACTCATCTGTTTTTCTTCCGTTTATCTGTATAGTGAGGTAGAAGTGATTATGTCAATCCTTTGAAAAACAGAAAAGTAGTTGTTGATATTTAATGTTACCATTATAGAGGGACCAAGTTGGTTTTGCAGTGAACTAAAACTGACAGAGGAGCCCATGTTAAAGATAGGCAGTGACATATACGAGGGGAATGCATGACTAGTGATATGACGGGGACTTGCAAGTGTTAACTTTCATGAAACAACAAATGTAATGACAAAATGATACAGTTATAACTATAAATTTATATAGCTATATATAGCTCTTTTGTCTTCATTCATAACTTACACAAACACATATGTGACCCTGGATTAAGTAGCATGGGTATATTTGTAGCAATAGCCAAAAATACATTGTATGGGTCAAAATTATCGATTTTTCTTTTATGCCAAAAATCATTAGGACATTAAGTAAAGATCATGTTCCATTAAGATATTTTGTAAATTTCCTACCCTAAATATATCAAAGCTTAATTTTTGACTAGTAATATGCATTGCTAAGTGCTTTATTTGGACAACTTTAAAGGTGATGTTCTCAATATTTCGATTTTTTGCACCCTCAGATTTCAGATTTTGAAATAGCTGTATTGCTAAATACATATAAATAGATGATGCCAACCCCTTAGAGGACTTCAGATGATGCCAACCCAGAAACAACATACAGCACGAACGAATTCTGCTACTAATTCAGTGTTCTTTGTCTGTTTGATTACATCATTAATTGATCTTTACCACACATCTCTGCCATATGTACATCAACTTGACATAGTCACCACTAGTAAGCTACTACTACATATATTGTAAAAACATTAATTTGGTGTAAAGCTGCTTTGCAACGATATGTATTGTGAAAAGCGCTATACAAATAAATTTGAATTGAATTTGAATTGAAAAATATTGTCCTGTCCTATACCATACATCAGTGGAAAGCTTATTTAATCAGCTTTCAGATTATGTACAAGGTCCATTTTCAAAAATTTGACTCTGGGTTTGTGGTCACATATATCATGATGAATTTGACAAATTTGTCCACTTTTAGCAACAAGCACTGAACAACAATTTAGCCACAGCTGTTTTTCATTTATTTTTATTCAGAATTTTGGTACTGGATACAGAATACATTTGCTAGGCAGTGTATACCCAAAGTTATCAATTGCAAACAACAGTGTTACAGATATTATAATTATGACTTCACAATGAATGAATAGATCAGGCTCAATGAGCTTTGATATCCAAAGTTTTCCCCTAAACAGCATCTGTGCCTGTGATGGGTGATAATGGGTTTTTCCAGATCCTTCTTATACAGCATATTCCATAATCAATGGCCTTTATGATGGTTTTGGCTTCTGTTAAAAGTACATAAACAAATTATTATTTATTCTTACTGGTTTTAATGTGTCTACTGTTAATGGGCAAATTTTCATAGTTCCATTATGTCCTTCTTAAGAGTATGGTAAAAATGAAACAACTGCAGAATGCTAGTGGTCTCAAACACTCTTAAAAATAAAGGCTCCAGAAGGGTGTTTCTGCAGTTATGCCATAAAAGAACCATTTTTGGTTCCCCAAAGACCCTTTCAGTGAATGGTACATAAAAGAACCATTTTGAAGAACATTTAAAAAAAAAAAAAATGTTTAGTATAAAGAACCATTTCTGAATTTGAAAGATTCCATGGATGTTCAAGCTTCTTCATGGGACCATCAATGCCAATGAAGAATGTTTATTTTTAAGAGTGTACTTTGTATGCTGTTTGACTCACTTGGCTCTTGTCACGTTGCAACCTTAGTATCTTTCTTGCAGAGTATTCGAGGTTGAGTGCAGTGTGAAGCTGAGGTCTTCTTCCACTAATAAATTTTGCTCATCCGGTCTGGAGAGGAAGTGTGGAGTGACCCTGTGCACTGAGGAAATCAGGTTACATTATGATTTACTGCATTGAAAAGATACACCAGGAATGATCACATCATTATCTCAAACAAAAATGGGCTGACAAAGCTATTATAATTCAAAAAGGGTTGTACTCCAATTTGAGCCTCATTAAGCATGTGTCAGCTGTCTTAAGTAAAAGCAGTAAGTAAAAAAGTAAAGCATAAACTAAGGCCAGTTAAAAGGGCCTATATCTGTGAGACAGCTGTTTCTGAATCAGCTGGGGTGAAGAATGACGCCTCAGACACCTTCTCAGTAGGGCGACATAGCAGGAAAGCAAAGGTGTAACCTGAGAGCCCTGAGTTATGCTGTGTGATTTCAGTAACATGCCATTGACTAATAGTCATCCTTACTTTTCTTCAGTAGAGAACCTCTTCAAATTTTAGGTTTTGGGGATTTTAGTCTATGTCTGTTACCTTTAAGGTTATCTGTATGCTAATGCACACCTAAAGGTTGACATAATTAAAAATGTAACATCATTTATAACTCTTTAGGCAAAATGGACCAAATATTCAAAATCCCTTTCAGGATAAGGTTTTAAACAAGTCTAAAGTTACAGAAAATATAGATCTATCTGGAATAAAATGTGTTTATAGCAATATAGAATATGTTTTGAATGAAGAAAATATTATTAGGAAATGTACTTTGAATCAACAGAATCATCAGACCACCTGAAAACAAAACTCAAGAGCATATAGATATTGTGACACCACTGACAAGCAACTTGCATGCATTCAACAAAGTTAATTGTGATGTGTCTATTAGCTGGTAGTAATATGTGAGTTGGTGAACATACTTACTTCAGTCACCACCTACCACTTCAGATTAAGTTACAGACTCTCTTACAACCAAGGTTACATATCCTGAAGACAGATGACATCATCCAGACTACAAAAGTCCTTACTCACTAAACTACCATTTTCAGGCTAACTTGGATATGAACACCAATATCATATTAACTGTTCATATACAAAAAAACATTTTGTGAATGTCTGACTTCATACATATAAAAGAAAAGAAAATAAATTATAAAGTGTTGTGGAGTAACTAGTTACATGCAACAACTACGTAATTTAATTACAAAATGTATGTAACTAATCTTAGAAAAAATGTGTAATTATAGTTATTAAAAAAAAGGTTAACGATTACAAATAGGGAGTTACATTTAAATTAGGGCTGTCAGTCGATTAAAATTTTTAATCTAATTAATTATATGATGTGGCGATGATATGACATATCGCATATTAATCGAAAAATAAATTTGACTGTGAAGACAGCCACAAAAGATTATTTAAAGCTATTTTTGTGTTGAATAAGAAAGTAGCGAGTAGATGTTACAAACTGTAGCTTTAGAAAGAAATATTTTATTTGATTCAACATAAAATTATTACACAAACATTTAGGCTGCAATGGCCTAACGTGAACTATGGAACATAAAAAAAAGATCATTTGAGAAACATCTCAGTACTTTTTGTTCATACAATGAAAGTCATGGTAACCAAAACAGATTTGTTGTTGATTACCAACAGTCTTCAAAATATTTTCCTGTATGTTCCACAAAAGAAAGGTTTGAAACGACATGAGGGCAAGTAAATGATGACAGAATTTTTGGGGGTGAACTATCCCTTTAATGATTTTATTATTATTATTATCATTATTATTATATTTTCTTAATGAAATGATACTCTAAATAAGAAACTAAATCTGCCAGCAAGTGGCGGTAAATGTCTTAATGAGTCATTCACGATTCGTTCAAAACGCGGATTCATTCGGAAACTAAACACCGCTGTGTTGTTCAGAGACGTGCAACAGTTCTGCTATGGCTTCAAAGGTAATATGTTCTCTGCAAAATTGAGCAAAAACACATAATATAATGTTTAAATATAACACTATATCAACTTCTTATTTACTGTACTGTTGTATAAATCACATTTAAGCTCGTGATAGATCGGGACAAAATCAGCACTCGTGTCATACTGCTCTTGCTAACCGTTAGATATTGTGTGATGAGTGATATATATAAATATGAGACAAAACACATAAAGGGGCATTTTTTGCACCAATATCTTTAATTTTAGGGAATAACTGCATTTATGGAGTTGCCCTGCATCATATTTGTCAACAGTCAACTGTATGAAATATAAGATGATCTACAAGTCTGGGGGCGGGGCTAGCCTGTTAACTGCATTAAATATTTTAATCGCGTTATTTTTCTAATTAATTAATTAATTAATTAATTAATTAATTAATTAATGCCTTAAACTGACAGCCCTAATTTAAATATTTTCACACACATACAATTTTGATTGATTTCTTTCCAAAATTGCACTGACTGCTCTAAAATGAGTGTTTCAGGAGTTTAGGACAGAACAGGACACATGTTTATTTGGTAACTGTTTTATATCCTATTTGGGTTTGTGTATATGCTTTATTTAATTTTTTTCCATAGCATTGTTAGATTCCAGTGTTTCTTGTCATAGCTATGCAAAGATTTGATTTCAAAAACAGTATCATAGCTATTAAACTATATTTTGTTGTGATTTTTAATTATGTATTTAACCTCAGAACAATCTCAAAGTAAAAAGAGGTGCTAAAGTCTGATTTTGTGGTGTCTGGGCTTTAAAATGTAATTACTGTAATCTTAATTCAAATGATGAAGGATATTGAAAGTCCGACAGTTATCAGTGTTAGACAGTTAGCAGATTAAAAACATTTAGAAAATTTTAGAATGTACATTTCTGAAAGTAAACAAAAAGTAATCAAATATAATTGGTTACATTACTGTAATAAAGTAATTAAAAGTTACACTACATATTACATTCTAAATAGGCTAACTTGTAATCTGTAACCCATTGCATTTCCAAAGTAACCTTCCCAACACTGGTATTATAGTTATCTTTTATTGTTGTAATCATGAAAAGTTCACTAAACGTAACAAAATAAAAAACAAATGTAAAAACCAAACGTATTGTTCAGACAAAATGTGAAATTCTCTTATCACAGTCATATTTGTTATGTTGAACACAAAAGATATTTGGAAAAATGTTTCTCAGTTTTTATTTTATTTGATTGTTTTGAACCCCATTTAGTTTAATTGTATTGTTAATAAATAAATAACCCTCTATTCTTCAAAATACCTTCATCATGTACATTTGAACAGACATGAGAGAGAGTAAATAATGCCTCAGTTTTCCTTTGTGAAACATTTCTTTTATATCAATAAGTGGGTTTGTTTAAAGAGATGAAAAATATGGAAAAAAAAAAAAAGTTTAAAAAGAACACACAAACTCTTCAAAAATAAATAATTTAATTGTAAAATGCTGAACATTTCAGAACTGTAACTATAAATAACTGGAGAGCAGACCAGGGCTTTATTATCATTATAAAGGAAACTGCATGCAGATCCACTGCTACTTTCAAAATATAATAGGAAAAAATACACAATAATTCAGTTCATGCTGAACTTGAATATTGCAAAACATTGTTATAGTAATTTCAGTGTTATTAGCCAAAATGAACAAATCTGTGGGTAGTTAATTGCATGTGTCAATAAAAATAAACACAATCAAAATTTTACATTAAAATTTATATGAATGTATAATGTATATATAAAGTATATATTAAGGTCCTGTGACTAATCACTATTTCGCCTTCACTATTTTCCACATGGAAATACATTTTTAAAACTTTCAAACAATACTATAGGAGCTGCATGCATTATAATTATTAAACAATTACTAAACGGCAGGTTTACAATAGTTTTAAATAAAGGTTCATATTAATTACCCATGTGCTCTTACATTTGTGCAGTCTGACGGTTAATTCTGTGCACACCAGTGGTTATGTGATGTGAAGGAAGTTCAAAAGTGAAGAATCCACATCCATGTGTTTTTCCTTATGTTAATGGCAGTGTCCATTATAACAACAGCAGATAGAGAAGCCACAAGAAGAAACAAAGGGTGCCAAAGCAGGTGTGCCAGTCCAGTTTGAGAACATCTAAGTCAGGGCTGTTACCTTTGACCTGTAGAATGGAGCTGGACGTGACAGTGCCGGCTGTGTTAGAGGCAGTGACCACATACTGCCCAGAATCTCTCAGTGCAGAGCTGTGAATGAACAACGCATGTTTGGCTTCTTTATGGGACAGTTCTATGTGCTCATCATTGGCCAGTGTGTGTCCATTCTTGAACCTGAACAAAGAGTGAATTATGTCACACAATCACACCACAGCAAAAAAAAAGTGCACACATTAACACACACTCAATGGAAGAGAGAAAATAGAGGTAATGTTAAAGTGGAAGGTCTTACAGAAGTTGCATAAAAAGGAAAGGTTAGCGAAAGGAAATGTGGATTAAAAAGTTAGTATATATGGAATATATGCATGACAGTGGAAAAGAAAATAGTTTAAATGAAATGAGATTCAAATTAATGGAGAAAACACAACTTTCCTTAAACCTGCTTCATGCAGGCAGACAAAAATATACAAGTAAAGTGGCATGCGAAAGTTTGAGATCCCCTTGCAGAATCTGTAAAAATGTGAATAATTTTAACAAAATAAGAGATCATACAAAATGCATGCTATTTTTTATTTAGTACTGTCCTGAGTAAGATATTTCACATAAAAGATGTTTACATATAGTCCACAAGACAAAAAAAAAATGCTGAAATTATTAAAATAACCCCCTTAAGTAGATTGTGAACCATTGGTTCTCAGTACTGTGTGTGGTTACCTGGATGATCTACGACTGTTTTTTTTATTTTGTGATGGTTGTTCATGAGTCCCTTGTTTGGTCTGAACAGTTAAACTGAGTACTGTCCTTCAGAAAAATCATCCAGGTCCTACAGTTTTCCAACATCTTTTGCATATTTGAACCCTTTCCAACAATGACTGTATGATTTTGAGATCCATGTTTTCACACTGAGGACAACTGAGAGACTCAAACACAACTATTAAAAAAGGTTCAAACATTCACTGATGCTCCAAAAGGAGACACGATGCATTAAGACCCGGATGAAGATTCTTATTTTGTTGAAATATAATTTTTCCCATTTAGAATTGCAGAAGCAACAGGAGATAATTACATGTTTCCCGGAAGACAAATTAAGTAAACATTTTTTGTCTTGTGGACTATATGTAAACATCTTTTGTGTAAAATATCTTACTCAGGACAGTACTAAATAAAAAAATAACATGCATTTTGTATGATCCCTTTTATTTAGTTAAAATTAACTAGATTTTCACAGATTCTGCAAGGGGTTCCCAAACATTTGCATGCCACTGTATATATCTGTTAATCTAAATAAACTACAAATACTATGCATTTTGATGGATGAAATTTTAAAAACTGGAATATCGATCAAAATTTAGGCACCATTTAAACACAATAGTATTTAGATAATTATTAATTTATGTTACATGTTCAATACTGTTCAAAAGTTTGGGGTTGGGAGATTTTATCGTTTTTGAAAGAAGTTTCTTCTCCTCATCAACTCTGGGTTTATTTGATCAAAAATATAGTTATAAAAAAACAATATTGTATACATTTTCTATTTTAATAATTTAAAAATTTAATTTATTCCTGTGATTACAAAGCTATATTATACGTTTTTCATCATCCTTTGATAAATATAGAGTAAAAAAAAAAAAAAAAAAAAAAAAAAAACTTAAATTAAATCTTTTGTATCTTTTTAAAATGTTTTATTATCACTTTTGTTCATTTTAATGCATCCGTGCTGTATAAAGGTGAAAAAAAGTTTGAATTGTAGTAAATATTTATTATATTATATTATATTATATTTTATTATATATGTGACCCTGGACCCTGTCAATTTTTTAAAATACATCATCTAAAAACTAAATAAATAAGCTTTTCATTGATGTACGGTTTGTTAGGACAATGTGTGGCCCAGATACAACTATTTAAAAATCAGGAATCAGAAGGTGCAAAAAAATCTAAATAATCGCCTTTAAAGTTCGTACCAATGCATATTACTAATCAGGAATTAAGTTTTGATATATTTATGGTAGTAAATTTACAAAATATCTTCATGGAATGTGATCTTTGATTAATATCCTAATGATTTTTGGCTTAAAAGAAAAATCGCTAAATACCCATACAATGTATTTTTGGCTTTTTCTACAAAGACACCTGTGCTACTTAAAACTGGTTTTGTGATCCAGGGTCACACATTATTTAAATGTGTAATAATATATATTTTTATTAACAGATATTAATGTAGAATATTATAGTAAGAAACAATAGCCAGTTTCTCTTCCAATTGGCAAAGAATGTTTTAATTTATAGGTCAAGTTTGTTATAAGCTACCCACCAGGTTAATGTAGGCTCAGGGAATCCAGTGACTTCCACCTCCAGGGTCACCGGAGAGCCCTCCATTACTGTGGCATTAGACAAGGGTTTGGAAAAGTTAGGGCCTGTGCAACTTTCCAGTTTTCCCATAACCTTTTTGGAAGATGCCCGCCTGATCTCCTCTCGGATGGCTGTGGGCTTGCAGAGATCCGAGTCCTGCTCTGTGGTTAATGGGGTAGGGGTAGCATGCGTGTTATTGGGCCGAACGCTGTGGCACTGACTCGTACTAGAATCATGCACACACTTTTGCATCTCGGTACGACTCTCATGCACTGAGTAAAGCGTTTCGGTGATGCTGCTTGGTGGTGGGTTGCCAGATTTGCTTTTTAAGATGCTGGATATGGTGTTTGACACAAGGCTAGGAGCAGGTACTGTGAGGGGGCTTTGAACAAAAGAGGATGACTCTGCTCTGAATTTGGCCCCCAAACCAGTGGTGGGAGATGGGTAGCTCTCGGCCTGACTCGACATCCACTCCTGCTGCCTCTGGTGTAGTGTGTCGCCGTGCTGGAAGTGGGACTGATGGCTGTGCTGGTTAATGCGAAGGCTGTGAGAGCTCACACAATAGCCGTCATCAAGGTCATTTTCTGACTGAATAATGTTGGATTCTGGAGTCTCAGATAAGGGAGGCAGGGAGATGTCATCTGGGGAGGTGCATTCGTATTCATCATTAGAGAGCGATTCCTCAGTGAGATGGTCCGGCTGGAAGTCACCTTCATGTGCAGGAGCTGCTGGCTCTGGTGTCCCATGTGGCAAATATTCCTCATCTAAGGAGTGATGAGCAGAAGTCTATAGAAACAAAACAGACATGAATAAAGAATAAAGATCTAATACAAATCTGTAAATCTCCCTGTAATATCATTTTGTGTTGCCATTATTTGTTAGTTAGCATTTAATAGTATCATTGGAAAATGCACTAAACACAAAAATCTGCTTTAAAATATTAAACACATACACGGAAAAATATATATTTATTCTATTTAAATACTTCTAAAGTCACTGTATCATCAAGACATTGCTTAAAAAAACTCAAACTTATCATTTACATTACCTTTTCATAAATTATGGGGTCAGTAAGATATTATCTTATTTATTTATTTTTTTAATTCAGTGAGGATGCATTAAATTGATCAACAGTGACTAAATACATTTATAATGTTAGATATACATTATAAATAAATGCTGTTCTTTTGAACTTTTGAAAAAAAATAAAAAAACGTATAAGGAACAAAATATTTAGGCAACACAATTGTTTTCAAGCATATTCCATTGCAGGGAAAAATTACATTAAATTAAATTGTAAGACTATTTCACAATATTACATTTTTGCTGTATTTGCGATCAAATAAATGCAGCTTTGTGGAGCGTAAGAGACTTCTTTCAAAAACATTAAAATATCTTACTGACTCTGAACTTTTGAACTAGACTATGCATTAAAATACATAATTTTTCACAAAAATATCTCTCTCATATTACAAAACAATAAACTTATTTGTGTCTGGAAATGTTTTCCAGTCACACCACTTATTTACCACAAAATAACTAAACTCATTTTAATTCTTGGCATTTTAATTCTTTAATTCTCAAAGCAATTTGACTATATTCTCGTATTTTTTACTTTATTCTCAGTATTTCGACTCAATCCTTTTCGACCTCAATCCTCAGTATTTCGACTTTATTCTCATAATTTAGAATTTATTTTCAAAGCATTTCGACTTTATTCTCGTAATTTTGACTTTATTCTCAAAGCATTTTGACTTCATTCTCGAAATTTTGATTTTAATCTTGAAGCATTTTGACTTTATTCTCATAATTTCGACTTTATTCTCAAAGCATTTCAACTTTATTCTCATAATTCCGACTTTATTCTCTAAGCATTTTGACTTTATTCTCATAATTTCAACTATATTCTCAAAACATTTTGACTTTATTCTCAAAATATTTCGATTTTATTCTCAAAATATTACGACTTTAATCTCATAATTTTAGATTTTTTTTTTTTTTTACGTTGCACTAAAATGCCATTGTAATGTAATTTAAGAGCACTTAAAAAGTCTTTGTCTAATATAGTAATTAAAATCTGACCTACTTGAAATTTGCTTATTAAATAAATGGGAAATGACTCACCTTGGAATATGAGTGCAAAGGATGATTTCTGCTACAGGCCTGATACTTGTCCTCAGAGTTGGTCTTCTGAACAGCACACTGCAGCTCCCTTTGGATGTCCATGATGCTGGGGCGTGATACGGCTGGATCCCGTGGAGGAGGAGGAGGCGGGGGAGGTGGGGTTTCTTGTGAGTCTCTCTTGGTTTGCTGCAGAATATAACTCCTCTTATCCCGCTCTGCAGGGGAATGGCTTACATTAATGGTGTGGGAGTGAGAGAAAGAGGTGTGCATCTCTTCTCTCCTCTCTACAGTAGATTTGCTCGTGATGGTCTCCACTTTGCTGGTCTTGGAATAGGCCTCCTGTGTGTACAACCTGTTCTCTGACAGCACTTTTTGATGCTCTGGATGATGTTTGTCTGGCAGATCTTGGCTTTGTGTCTTGCGAAGCTGAGGTTTCTTGTTTTCTGGATTCTTGCCGACAGGCATCTCTTTAGTACAGTGCGGGCCTGTCATCTCAGGGGTATGTCCACTTTCCTTCGGTTCAGGCTGAAATGGTAATGGAAAAAACTGTGGTTTAGAGTTGGGTGATTTTTTTAAATATTCATGATGCAGATGCAGTGTTTTTGTTGATTATATAAAATAAAACAACACTGAATAATGCAATGATTTAAATGCTCTTTTTTTGTTCACTATGTTTCCTTAAGACCGTCAATACACTCTGTGCTCATTGTCCTGTGATTTGTCTTAATTCATTTTTGTGAATATGTTTAATGAATCAATTTAAAACTCTAATCTAATGATTCTTTCAGGTCATATACCTCAAATATTCACGTAGTTATGTTGACAGATTTTATTAAATAATCTTTACAGTTGAAAAAACAGGTTGGAAAACATGCCTTGATTATGTTTACTACATTTTATTAAAACTGAACTTTAATTATAATTTCTCGCATTAATAATTTTCAACGTACAATATAAAAGACAATGCATTTTTGGCATCTTTTCAATTGCAAGTCAAAGTGTTATTGTTTACTGTATCAATGGTGTCCCGTTTGTTGTTGTCTTCAGGTGTTAGAGGCTGTTTCAAGGTCTCCAACTACATAAAGAATTCATATAAAAAATTAGAAGTATATCTTATATACAACTCTCAGATTAATGCACCAAGTAAAATAATTATGTTTATGTTTTCATCACCTGAAGTTTGGTTTCAAGGTCCAGCAGTCCATTTGACAGTTCTTTTATTGATTCAACAATTTCATGGTGTTTGTTGATTGTTTTCTCCATATATTTCTTTCCTTCTTCAGCACCTACATTAAAAACAGCAGAGACATTTTGAGGCCAGCAACACTGCTATTTAATAAATAAACATTTTCCCTCAGTATTATTATTATTATTATTATTATTATTATTATTATTATTATTATTATTATTTGAATGGGAGAATTTAAGGATTTAAGGGGTTAAAACAATAAACTCCAAAATTGCTGCTATTAATTTTATACACTGGGGTCTCTATGAAGTAATTTGTTCTATTCATTGCCAGGTTAAATAATAAACTCCTGCAAAGCAATATTTCAGAGTGCATTCTTAATTTCTCACCATGTAGCCGCACTGCCAGCTCTGTGATCTGGCTAATTCTCTCCTCTTGCTGTGGTATTGTGGGCCACACAAATTTTTCAAACTGTTTGTAGAGAGAGCTGACTGCTTCCTTAGTCTTACATTGAGAGGAATATTTACCCACACGTACAATTGTGGAGCTTGCTTCGTCGCACCAGAACTGATACTGTGTTTAAAATGAAAGGTGAGAGGAGAGACTATTTTCAGAGACTATTTATAGCCATTTACTGTGATACTGCTTTAAAGTCATATATATAAGCGAAAGCAAAGCATATTTAATTTGTTTTCTACTTCAGTTAGCAGCACTATAAATGGAAAGACATGAAAGTAAACATAAATATAAAACTTTTCAATGAATAAATTAAAAAATCCAGAAATTCCACATCAGGCTTATAAAATAAACAAATAAAATTGCTGCTTTTGGCTCATTATACGTTTCTGGTGAACCCCACCTCCTCTAAGGCTTGCTGGAGCTTGACATTCATGTCCAGGTTCTGTTTGTACTCCTCCACTGCCCTGTCAAAATCGCCCACCTGTCTCTGCAGCTCATTTAAGGCATCCTCAATCTCTCTGAGGCTGTTGCCAATTAAATGCCTCTCACTGCTGCTGGATACTTTCAGAGTGAAGGCTTGCAGCTTCTTCTTCAAAACCTACAACAGTTAGGGATTTGGATATTATATTTTATAAATAGACAACTGTCAAGACATTAAAAGTCAAATAAATCTCCTGCAGGTATGAGTCTGTATAATTCTGTCACATGCTGAGTGAAGATCCTTGAATAAAAAAATACATAGAACTTGCAAACAGATTAAAAGAGAGCTTCCTTACCTGTAGCTTTTCAATGTAAATCTCAATTTGCTGGATCTGATTTTTCACCGCCTTTAAGTTTCTCGACTTCTCGTTTTTCTTCATGTAGTTGAATTTTAAATTGTTGAATTTCTTTTTTAGATCTTTGAAGGACTCTCTCAGCTAAAGAAAAAATACAAATAAAAATCAGGAAAAACATGTGGATATAGCAATAGAAAATTAAAGACAGCTAATGGTTAAAGATAGTCCACCCATAAATAAAGGAATTTGAAAGAATCTGAACAGTTTTGAACAGTTTTTTCGACGCAAAAACAGTTCAAAGTGATCAAAAAAAAAAAAAAAAAAAAAAAAAAAAAAAAAAATCAATATTAAAAATGCGTTCGTCACACCACAGAAATGTGTTATGAACCACCCAGCCAATGATATGAATGATAAAAAATTCAAAGTAAATAAAATAATTAAAATCTTGAAAAAATAAGCATTTAATCCAAATACAGCAAAAGCAGTTATACTGTGTAATATTTTTACCATTTAAAAAAAATGCTTTTTATTTGAATATATTTTAAAAGATTATTTATTCCTGTGATCAAAGCAAAATTTTCAGCATCATTACTCCAGTCTTCAGTGTCACATGATCCTTTAGATTTGCTGTTTAAGAAACATTTATTAAATAAAAAAAAATGCAAAGATCAGCATTTATCTGAAATAAAAAGCTTTTGTAACATTATACACTATACTATTCAAAAGCATGGAGTTTTTTTTATAATGTTATAATGTTACAAAAGTTTTAATTTCAGATAAATGCTGTTCTTCTGAACTTTCTGTTCAAAGAAACCTGAAAAAAAACATAATAATAATAATCATAATAATAAATGTTTTTAGCAGCAAATCAGAATATTAGAATGATTTCTGAAGGATCGTGGGGTAGTGGACTAAAAATTAATCTTTGAAATCAGATGAATAAGTTAAGTTTTAAAATACATTCAAATTATTTTACATATAGTAAAAATATTTCAAAAATGTATCATTTTTGCTGTACTTTGGATCAAATAAATGCAGGCTTGATGAGCAGAAGATACTTATTTAGAAAACATTAAAAATCTTACTGTTCAAAAACTTTTGACTGGTAGTGTACACAATTGTTTTGCCCAAAAAATCTCTCACAATATACCTAACGGATGCACTGGAACATGAAAGCAAGTAAATAATTTTAATTTAAGGGGGAAATATCTCTTTAAAACACCACTCTAACAACACAATGTCAGCCTCTTCAGTATGCTGATTAGGAAATGTGTAACCAAATATAATAATGTAATCAAATACTGTATAAGATTAGGAGTGGATGGGTATGGGGAGGGTCTCTAGCAGAGGATAGAGTGAGGTTCGGCTGAGTCCAGGGGGATTATTTTAGATGGATTAATTGTCAGACCAGTGGATGATTTATTATGCAGATCCATTTCTGTCCAGCCTGATGAGCGTTTGCAATGGTATCGTGTCTCCAAATGACAGGCTCAAGTGTCGCCCAAGGACAGCTGCACCCCAGCATCGTCTAGAGCCAGTTAAAGAGGCCTCGCAACTCTCTTTTCCAACAGAGGGCTGTAGAGGAAGTTTCTGCTGCAGCCCAAACAGAGGGATGTGCGCGGAGAAAAGTTCAGATACATTAATACCGTATGACTTTAACGTGGCTAAGTAATGACTGTGACTATCTTATCCTAACTTATTCAAATTGTGCTCAGTTAACATTTATGGGGGCAGCTGTTTCTCAGGACCTTGTGATCTGTAAAACAAGGAATGAGGTGTTGCTGCAGACCAAACTGGCGAATCCAGCCAAATCATCACTGGCAGTCATGAATGCATTTCAATTTCCTGGTAAACAAGACAGCGGCCCTGAAATTTTACTTCTAAATCAACTCATCTAAAAGTATAAATGGGTCAATCCGAATAAGATGAAAATAATATCCATTTGTAGTCTATGAAAGCTGGATTGTGAGAGAGAGAAAGAGTCACTTCTCCTTGCAGATGAACAGCAGCAACTGCCCAAGCTAAAATGTCAGCCTGTTTACTCATGCATATTTATGACTGGGAGGTGGTTTGAATGGTATGACCAACAACATATGGTGACTCACATTGACATTGAATTAGAAATGATGTTGAGTCACGCCCTGTTTAAATGAACTGTAAATCACCATGCATATCATATCATATAAATATACAGTATTCTTTCAGTTTCCACTGTTGATTCTTATGTTTTGGTGAACAATCTTCTAAACCGCAACTTTTGAACAGCAGTGCACACAAGTCATTTTCATCAAACAGCTTCGAAAGCAGTGCCAGACTGACTGTAAGTACAGCTACTTTTAGAAATTTCCTCGCTCTATTTAAAGTCTTGCAGCAGTCATACACTGAAATAGCATGGCGTCACGTGACAAAGGAAACTTGGATATTTTTAAGAAGTTTTGAATTCTACTTCTAAGAGTAAGATAGACATTGAGCTTCTAGAATACTGATTTACATAAAGAGACCCACAAGCTGCATGGGTTTAATACAATCCATGTCTTTCAAATAAAAGAATATTTGAGTCTCTATTTGATTAATTCAGTTATCATTTTATTATGGTCTCTAGCCATAAACCTGCAAAATGTGACACAACTCATCACAATTCACAAAGCCTACATTTTTTCCAAGTGGAAAAAGCACAGATTCATGGAATGACCCGTAAGTAAGACAAATTATGTTAATGAAATGTATAAAAATTCTAGTGGAGGTCTAGAAATCTTACTTTTATAATTATTAAAAGAAAACAGTTGTTGAAGGGGTCAGCTGTAATAAGAAATATATATTTTTAGCTGTTCTAGCTTATTTTAATGCTTGTTTTCATTTAGAGAGGGAAAAATGGGATTGTTGTCCTCTAGAGGGAGACAGAGATTACAATATTATCACAATAGAAATAGATTTTTAAGAAGACTTTCTAAAATATTTGTAATGAATTATGGTATCTCTTACCAAACTATGAAAATCAACTATTATTAACATTATTTGCAATCCATGCATCAGTAAAAACAACAACAACAAAAAAGAAGATAAACAAATATGGCTGTGTTTCCCTCATACATAGAAACCAATTTGTGCAGTAATGAAAAATCACAAGGGATATCATGAAACCAAGTCTGAACCTGATGTTCTGTGCCCTGTGAGGATTGCAGTGTAATCCTGGGGACTGACTGTAGGATTTTGTGGCTTGGGGGCAGTATGTATGTGATAAGGGTGGAATCCTTCCTGCTATCTGAAGTGATGAGAGACAAATGGCAGGATCCCTCAGTCAACACAGGGAGAGACAAACCCTGCAGTTCACAGACTAAATTTAACAAGGGCAGACAAGCTATAAATAATTCAGGGAGAGAGACAATGAGAATCAGCCACAAAAGCCCAACACAAGTGTGTTTCTGAGCCCTGGATCTGAGGGCTGGGAACAAGAGTTAACATGTCTCTAAGGAAAATTACAGACAATAAAGGCATAAGGAATCAAAGCTTCAGTGAAAAAAAGTTAACTGTACTATGAAATCATATTAACTTCCAAAACTCAATTTATTCCCCAGTGAAAACGTTAAAAATGTTAAACTGCTCAAATGGCTTGTTCTGTACTTTTGCAACTTTCCAACATCATTCAGAATACATCTGAAAAATTGACCAACTATTTTTGCACAATTACTCACATCACTTTTATGCAATGTAATGAAGGCTTTGCAAAGATGCTGTTATTGAAGAATGTAAACATTAAAAGCTATATTGGACCCAGCAGTCTCATTTCAGACACATAGGGGCCATTTACACCCTTAATGGCACACCAGCAACAGAATGGCCCTTTGAGTTCTAACAATCAGAGAGAAATCATCGTGGAAAATGGTGAAAATTATGATTGTTTGGGGCACAAAAATATTTTAGTGGACCTCAGGGGAAAAAAAAGACTAGTAATAGAAATGGAGACACAACAACATTGTTTTTCCATAACACAATGTTTTTCTAAATTGCACTACAGATGAGATCAGTATATATTATAAGAAATTAGTGATTGATCCAAACCTCTTGCAATACTTACCTCACCAATCTCTTCCTTATAAAGGCAGAAATGGACATTGCTCATCAAACTCTCTTCACACTTGTTGGCCTCAGCAATCCACTCAACACTTCCTCTCTCCAACTTTTTCAGTTTCTCCTGTAACTTCTGAACTGACAACACCAGCAGACACTTGGAGCATTAAGAAAGGGGAAGAATGGTCATTTATCAAAGCAACAAGTATAATCAAACATGATGGTTATGTTTACTTTATGTTATATAAAGAATCATGCATTCTCTGGATTTCCAGGTAAGGATATCCAGAGAATGCATGAACTCTTTTTGAGGATAATGAGAGCATGCAGTATTGTTAAGTGATTGACACACCGACTGCTGCACAGTGCTGGTGAGATCTGCACCCAGCGAGAGAGCAAGCTTGTACAGATGGCAGATGTGCCTCTGCCTCTCTTGGTGCTGATTTAACTGGGTCCTGGCCTGGTTGGTGTCACTAAACACAGTCACTGGTTCTGCCAATACCGTGTCCAGCTTTATAAAAAAAAAAAAAAAAAAAGGCATGCTTAGATTATACATTTTAGCATATAATATAATATAATATAGAAAGAATAATGAATAAATAATAATTATTATTATAAGGCATTCTATACCAGTTTTTAAATGTTTTAATGTTTTTTTAAGAAGTCTCTTCTGCTCACCAAGCCTGCATTTATTTGATCCAAAGTACAGCAAAAACAGTAAAACTTTGAAATATTTTAATTATTTAAAATAACTGTTTTCTATTTGAAAATATAATTTATTTCTATGATCAAAGCTAAATTTTCAGCATCATTACTCCAGTCTTCAGTGTCACATGATCCTTCAGAAATCAATATGCTGATTTGCTGTTCAAGAAACATTTATTATTATTATTAATAATAATAATAATAATAATAATAATATCAATATTTAAAACATGTTTTCAGGATTCTTTGATTAATACAAAGATCCAAAAATCAGCATTTATCTGACATGAAAAAAAACTTTTGTAACGTTATACACTATATCATTCAAAAGCTTGAAGTAGTATAATTTATGTAATTATTATTTTTTTAATACTTTTATTTAGCAAGGATGCTTTAAATTGATTAAAAGTGACGATAAAGTCATTTATAATATTACAAAAGACCTATTTCAGCTAAATGCTGTTCTTCTAAACTTCAAAGAAACCTGAAAAATTGTAATTGTAAAAATGGTATCCAATTATTAATTAATGACATTGATGATGATCATGATGATGATGATGATGATTATAATTATTTATACTAATGTTTAGTCACAATTCATAGTTGTAAGGTTGTAACTTGTGAAGTTGGCTCACTATTTAATTCTCATAATCCTATTACTTCTCAGAATCCATTAGAATGAGTAGGTGGCTGACTTTTAACAGTGCATATTAATTCTGTTTTTGAAATCAGTTACACTCTCTTTTCAAATGACTCTTTAAAGTGTTCTGACAGAAATGAGACTTTACCTCTTGATAAAGCTGATGAAATTTACCAGCCATACTGAGAACGGTTTCATACTCTCTGATTTTATCTCTGACATGCTGGTGTAGCTGCAGGAGCTCGGAAACTTTCTCGTTCTTCTCTTTCACTGGTATTCCTTTCAAGCTGAGCAGCTCGGATGTCTTCACCAGAAATTCCACTTCTGCGTTCAATTGCTGTGAAGTTTTTAAAATTGAGGTTAGTTGTATAGTTGCTAAAACAAATCAAACAATAATAAAGCAAAATATTTTTTCTCACCAGGAATTCTGGCTTTACAGTGTTGAAGCTCTCCTGTAGTTTAGACACAGACTGAGAATCACCCCCCCAAATCAACCTTTGATGCTGGAGCAAAAATCTCCTCCATTGCCTTTAAATCATGAAGAACCTGCAGGCAATTATCAACAAAGATGAAAGCAGTGGACGAAAATTGTTTAATAATAATGTTTTGCTAGAAGAAATAAAACTGCTGTTCTTTTAAATGCTTTAACAGTTTTTTTAAAAAAAAATTATATGGATGTTAATTTTTACTTTCATAACTTGATGTACACTACCAGTCAAAATTTTTGAACAGCAAGATTTTTAATGTTCTTTTTTTTTTAGGAAGTCTCTTCTGCTTACCAAGCCTAAATTTATTTGATCCAAACTATAGCATAAACAGTACAATTTTTATTGTACAACAGAAATATTTTTACTATTTAAAATAACAGTTTTCTATTTGAATATATTTTAAAATGCAATTTATTCCTGTGATTTCAAATTTTTAGCATCATTACTTGAGTCACACGATCCTTCAGAAATCATTCTAATATTCTGATTTGCCACTCAAAAAAACATTATTATTATTATTATTATTATGCTGAAAACAGCTGAGTAGAATTTTTTCAGGTTTCTTTGATAAATACAAAGTTCATAAGAACAGCACTTATCTAAAATAGAAATCTTCTGTAACATGTTATAAATGTATTTATCATCACTTTTGATCAATTTAAAGCATCTTTGCTAAATAAAAGTGTTATTTTTTTCTAATTCCCCCCTTATTTTACCGTTTATGCTGTACTTTGGATCAAACAAATGCAGGCTTGATAAGCAGAAGAGACTTATTTAAAAAAAAAAAAACAACAACAACATTAAAACTCTTACTGTTCAAAAACTTTTGACTGGTAGTGCATTTATGAGCAAATCAAAAGTTACCTTTTTAAGTTGATCCTTAAATTTTTTCCACTGCTTCTTTACAGATTTTATCTGACTATAATGCAGTTGCCAGGATGTCCACAAGTCTGTTAGTTCAGATTTCTTCTTAGTCAGTGTCTCAATATACTTTTCTACAACATTCCCTGCTGCTTTAATGTTTAGATTCAGGTTTCCACTGATCTGCAATTAAAATTATATTAGGTTTTAAACCCCAAGACACTGGCACAGATTTGCAAAAAGCTTTGGTTGTTAAGTTTGCTTTAAAATGCTCTACACAGTTTCTTACCATGTTAGAAGAGTTTATATAATTGTTGCCTAAGTCCTGCATGGTGAAAAATTTCTGCAGCAATGACTGCCATTTAGCATCCAACATGTCCTTCATAGATGCTCCTGCTTCTTCATTTTCCTCTTCTTCCTCTGGCCTATTTTTGTAGCATTCCTGAAATGTCCTTATCTGCTCATCAACCTGTGCCACCACACAAAATATCATCACTGGAACGTTGGTTTTAGTCTGGATGCCTCAATACTATAAATATATGTTATGAATGTATAACCATACCTCATCTGCACAGCGCAGAAAGTCCACATAGGGTCTCAGGCTTTCCACGTGTGATGAAATGTTTCTGACCAATGTTTTCATCTCCTCTGCCAGAAGTGAAGCTTTGTTAGACAACTCGACTGTATCTGAGGATTCCAGTCCTTTCAGTTCCTTTATAAAACCAGCTATAGCCTCTGATTCTCTCATAGCATCCTGCAAAAATAACACCATTCAAAAAAAGACCTGATTACTATGAGAAGATCTTAGTACTTTTACTTTTTAGGGGTTGTATAAAATGGCAAAATAACAACTCGCTTTGAACTTTTCTTTGAACGTGTTGTATTTTTGGTCTATGTAAGCATAAAATCACCTGAGACTGTGAGAGCAGCTCAACATGCTTGTTAAGGGTGTCCTCAGCCTCAGTTAAAGTTGAACCAGGTTCTGTGCTGGAAGAGAGGACACTGTTGCTGCTCTTAATCCAAGCAGAGACCTTCGGAGAATCCGGAGTTTGAGACAAATCATTATGAGGAAATATATGCACTTTTCAAGAAGCTACAGCATTATGGCACATATTTATCAATATATAAGAAATAATCTAATGATGAGTTTAAAGTTTAGGTTAATTTTAGGAAAAAAATTATACTGTAAATTTTGTATTTGACTTTTTAGCATAAATAAATGCATTTATTTATATATATATATATATATATATATATTTTTTTTTTTTTTTTTTTTTAATCAGAAATAAAGGCAAGAGCAAGCACAGCCATGATGTTTGAACACTTTGCACAAATTATTATTATTATGTGGACAAATGTGATATGAAATTGGCATTATTATTATCATTAGATACAAAACTTACATTATGCACAAAATATTTACATTTGATGTGTTAATCATCATGATTAAAAAGACAAGAGTAGAACATAATAATAATAAAATATTTTTGCATTTAATTTGTTTTAATCATTACAAGAAATAGCAAACACAAAAATGAAATAAATGATTTATATAATTAATGTTTTTGAATTATTATTATTATTATTATTATTATTATTATTATTATTATTATTGGGTGGAGAAATTAAATATGAAATTGACATTCTGACAATAAATAAATACATTTAAAAAAAAAAATCACATTTGAAGTATTATTTAATCAGCATTAAATACATGCATTTAATTTGTTTTTAATCAGGATAAGAAAGGTAATAGCAAATACAAACATGAAGTAAATACTTTTTATAATCTATCTTTTTAATTATTATTATTATTATTAGGTGGAGAAATGTGATATGAAATTGACATTATGACAATAAATAAACCAATATCTACATTTGATGTGTCATTTAATCAGCATGATTAAAAGACAACAGCAAAACATAATAATAATAATAATAATAATACATTTTTGCATTTACATGTGGGTACATTTGTTTTTAATCAGTATAAGAGGCAATAGCAAATACAAACATGAAGTAAATACTTTGTACAATTTATGTTTTGAATTATTATTATTATTATTGGGTGGAAAATGTGATATGAAATTGACATTATGACAATAAATAAATAAATTTATGTTTTTAAATAATAAAAATAATAATAATAATAATAATAATAATTATCATTATTATTATTATTATGATTATTATTATTCTTAATGTACCAAAAAAATTGACATTTCATGACATTCACCCTGAATTATTATTCATTATTAAAATTATTATTATGATCCTATTAGATGTCAGCTACATACTACTACATGGAGATTACCACAGTTTTTACCTTATCCACTAGTTCTTCAAATGAAGACACCAGCTGCTGCTTTTTGCCTGTTAGCTCTCTGTGGGCGTGACACTCATGGCTCAGAACCTCCATTCTCTCTTTGATGTATCCCAGCATCCTTTGCAGCCCTCCAACTTGGGCACTAACAAACAAACACACACACTTTGTGGATGCCTGACACTACACAGAACATCCCAATCTTTTTATCACTCCATTAAAAACCCAGAGTCTGGATATCTGCTGTGATATAGGCTCTATTTTTTAACACACTGCAGCATCTGCTCTTTGTCTTCTCACCTTTGTGGGCCAAGCTTCTGAAGTAACAGCTGACCTCTCTGAAGAGGCTCGGCAGATGCGTCTTTTACACTCTGTGAAAACTCTTCATGTTTCCTAGCCAGTTCAGGTAAGGGCAGAGGTTGATTCTTAAGCTCCTTTATAGCAATCTCTATGGTGCCCAGCACCTCAAATGCCTGGAGACCCCCCAAAAAACAACAAAACAATTAATTAATTTTTCCCTTTGACTTTAATGTATATATTGACACTCCACTAGGGGGTACTACCTTCAACCATGAAATCAAATGACACTCAAGTCACTAGAATGCGGTCAGAAGAAATATAGCTGCTGAAGTGTTTACCAAGAGTTAGGGCTCTATCAGCTCAGTTATCCAAACCTCAACTTAGTCAAAGCATGTGAAGTGCTACTACATTACGTACTTTATTAGCACTGCTGTAAAAGGCATTGCTCTCCTGCAGATGAGCCCGGCGATTCATCATCAGGCTCCAGAACTGCTCGTGTGTAGCTTTGAGTTTTTCACTCTTCTCTGACAAGCGCTGAAGTTGTGTGGACTCATTCGAGGAAAGCAGATCTGATGCCTGCTCTAGCAACCTCTCGACCAGCACACTCCAGTCCTGAAGGAAGATACATGAACCAAAGAAAGATGCCCGTTAAAGCTAATCTTTTAACTTTATTTAAAAAACTTTTTTTTTTTTTTTTTTTTTTAGAATATGATTGTGTTGTAATATTAGAAAGTATTTCTATAAGGGTATCAGACTTTTAGTAAGTGCTATATTCAAACTCAAGCACTTACACTTTACAACTTGATTATTTACACAATGGCACAAAGATTAACAAGACCGAAATAGAGATTTAATGTTACTGTCGCTATTGCTCGGTGAGAATTAGCTTACATGATGGTTCCAACTTAAAGTTAATTTTAAAAGCTATATAATACCATACACATTTCTGTAATTATATTTATGAAATGATTCCATTGCTGTTATTTACTGATGTCTGTGATGTTGCTTCCCACCAACATTAAGTCACAAATGATGTCCTGATTGAAAGTAATTTTGCAAAAACTTTAACAGGATGTAAACACAACAAAATAAAATAAAATCAAACAAAATAAATATAAAAATATGACATATAAAAGTAAACACCTCAAATATTTTGTAGTAAATGGCTTTTACAGTAGCAGTTAGTCCATAACACTTGAGCAAAATGGAAATGTTTGCTCAAACCAAAGAACTGAAATTACTGTAAATTTAACTTTATTATAATATTTTTAGAAATGAAAACTAATTTTCAACTTAAAAAACGTACGTTTAATATTTTGTACAATATATTAAGGTATTACTTTATCTGTTCATTGAAAATGATTTGGTGACTTCTTACCTTGGCTTTCTGTTCAAACTCTTTGTATTCATGTAGTAAGTCCTCATTTTCTGACAGAGATGCCCCCAGCTGACTGTTTTCCAAAAACAATGTAGCCTTTTCCTTAAACCATTGTGTCACCTGTTTAAAAGCACATTACACAGTTTTAAGATGCATTAGTGTCTAAAATTATATATATATACATATACATATATATATATATATATATATATATATATATATATATATATATATACACATATACATATATATATATATATATATATATATATATATATATTATATAATATATTATATATATATATATATATATATATATATATATAATTTTTTTATATATATTTTTTAATATGTCCCCAGAAACACTGGATCCGACATGCATAAAACCTGATGATCATGCTCCGAAAAACTCCATTGAAGAAAAATCTAAGAAAAAAAGCCTGACAGTTAGATGATTTTGCTTAATCATCTAACTGTCAGGCTTTTTTTCTTAGATTTTTTTTTTTCTTATATCTAGAAATAGTTTATCTTAAATATATTTTCTTCATATAACAGTATACAATTATTCTGAGGTTTAATGAAGTTAAACAAACACAATGATTCAATTAAAATATCTCTATATAGCTGAATAATAAAAAGAAGTAATTTACAGATTTGAATTTAAAATGTATATTAGCAATTTAACATTTAAAAATATTTTAAATTCAAGATTGTTATTCAAAGCATTAGTGCCCTTTAATGAAAGCAAAGTGGGTTTTCCACAGGGATCATATCAAACACAAGCATGTGCCCTGTCCCCTCTCAGCATGTTAAGTATGCTGGCTAGTTATTTTAGTTCAACATTTTTAAAAAGGCAGCCGGTCATCAGGATGTTTTCATGCTGAGAGCCTTTGAGCATGCTTAAATAACCTTTACCATGTGAGAGTTTGGACAATCTAACATGAATACACAAAAAACAACTTATGACAGGTATATTCATCATATTGTATTTCATTACCAAGCTATTCGTTGCACAATGAAATACTTGAAGTTGAACTTATACTGTCTTGAGAGAGGATTTTCTTTCAGGATTATGATCCTGTTGTCATGTATTAGATATCTTAAAGGATTAATCAGCTGCATAAGCCAATTTAACAGTTGTTTTGGATGTTGTGGCATATATGTAATATCATGGAAAAGCAATATTTTTCAGTAACTATTGGCTTTGAGGAAAGGAACTATTTTCCATCAGCAGCATCTTCTGCATATTTGACCCTTTTCCAACAGTTACTGTATGATTGAGGACACTGAGGACAAATGAGATAAATACATTTACTGATGCTCAAGAAGACAACACAATGCATTAAGAGTCGGACGGGGGTAAACTTTTTGAATTGGATGATAAGGATAAATTGTCCTTATTTTGTCTTTTGGGAAGATTTACACATCATCCTGTTCAAAAGTTTACAACCTCTGGCTTTTAATGCATCATATTGCCTTCTTGAGCATCAGTAATGTTTTCACCTTTTGTAATAGATGTGTATGAGTTCCTCATCTGTCCTCAGTGTGAAAAGATTGATCTCAAAATCATACAGTTACTGCTGGAAAGGGGTCAAATATTCAGAAGAAGCTGGAAAACCAAAGAATGTGGAGGATTTTTCTGAAGAACAGCGGCCAGTTAAACTGCTCAGGACCAACAAGGGACTCAAGAACAACTACCACAAACAATAAAAACATTCATGGATCATCTAGGAAACGAGACACATTATTAAGATTCAAGGGTATGGGAACATTTCAGCTATTATTTTGCCATGCGGAGTACATAAAAACATCTGCTAAGTGAAATAGCTTATTCAGGTCAGTATTAAAAAAAAAAAAACATGCAATTTTCATGATTATGCAAGGGGAATGTAAACTTATGAGCGAAACTGTATCTTAAGATGTCAACCCATGTGGCAAAACATAATGTAACACACACTACTGTTCAGAAATTTGGGGTTAGTACCATTACCTAGTTTTTAAAAGAAGTCTCATATGCTCACCAAGCATAAAAAACAGTAATATTGTAAAATATAATTAACATTTAAAATAACCATTTTTTTATTTTAATATATTTCAAAATCTTATGTTTTTCCTGTAATGGCAAAGCTGAATTTTCAGCAGCCATCAATCCAGTCTTCAGTGTCACATGAGAATTCAGTCTAATACGCTAATTTGGTGTTTAAGAAACTTTTTTTTTTTTTATTACTGTCAATGTTGAAAACATTTATGCTTAATATTTTTGTGAAAACCATGACTTCTTTGATTATTATAAAATAAAAAAAAACAGCATTTATTTGAAATAGAAAACATTTGTAACATTATATGTCTTTACATCCTTAATGCATCCTTACTTAATAAAGTATTATTTTTTCAAAACAAAAAATAATTTAAATGGTAGACATACATAAACTGGTGCAATTGCAAAATCTTTTTCAAATGGGGATTTACATAAGACATCTAAGATATCTAGTTTCTATAATAAATGACTTTTTTCTAGGTTAGAGTGACTTACCTCCTGTTCCTGTCTCTTCCATTGTTGAATGCGGTGGATCATTTCCAGCTCATGCTGTTGTTGTCTCATGCAAATGTCCACTTGCCGGCGTCTGTCCTGCAGAATCTCCATTAAACCTTCCACCTTTCCAAAGCTGCTCCAGACCCCGTGAGAAGCTCTGCCATACTGCAGAGCCTGCTGGGACTGGAAGTCCTTCAAAAATTCCAGCAATTCACGACTCTTATTCAACACCAGCATTGACTTCTCCAACATCCCTAAGGATAGAGCACAAGCTTTGTAATATATTGGTGTGTTTTACTCAACAGTGTTTATGACAGATAACAAAAACTCTGTTCACACGTATCTGAAAGATATTTTGTGGTGAGAATTCCAAACATTCCTTATATAAGCTCTCAAAGGCAAATCTAAGAATGTTCCTCTTCATTGATTTGGTTTATATATGCATGGCTCCTATGCAATCTCATTAAGTCATTACTACTACTCTGTCAATATAACAAATCCCCCAGTAGAGATTTTGCTTTTGACTGGTGCTAGGGTGCTTCTAAGGAGTTCCAAGGCATCATAAGCCACTGGTGATTTTGTTGCATGGCTGCTCAGAATGGATGCTATGGAATGACAAATAGAACTAAAGAACAAAGCTCTTACCTCTTCTAATAGTGTTATGTCTCTGAAGCAGTTCATTCATGTTGTCTGAAGTAGTCGATCTCTGGCCAACACTCTGAAAGTCTTCAGCTTCATCTATCCTAATGGCAAACTGTGATTGAAAAAGTTTAAAAACACTTTTTAACCACAAATGCTCATCTTGCACTAGCTTTGCAATGCACATCCACAATTTCACGCATTATGTAATCATGTTGGAAAGTTTACACACGGTAACGGCTGAAAAACTCCATCTCATTTTCTCCTCCAACTTCAAAATCGTCCAACGTCGTTGTTTTGCCTTTTTTTGTAAAAGGCATTTGACTTTCTTTGCCCATTCGCTTTGTAAACACTGATTCGGTACTTCCACCTACGTCACGCGTGATCTTTCCAATGTGACTACGCAATGCGTGAAGTCAAGTTAGTGCAAGACGAGCGTCTGTGGCTAATAAATATACAATTTTTTATTATTTTTTTTTAAAATAACCAATCATTTTGGGATCGCATAGAGCCATTTGAAGCTGCACTAAAACCCATTGTATCCCATTGAAGTTCACTATATGGAGAAAAATTCTAAAATGTTTTCCTCAAAAACTTTAATTACTTTTCGACTGAAGAAAGAAAGACATGAACATATTGGATGACATGGGGGGAGTGTACATTATCACTTCTGAATGCATCACTTCTGAAGAAAAGTATAAAAAAAAAATGTAAAAGTTACTGACACCAAACTTTTCAATGGTAGTGTAAATAGTTTCAAAATAAGAACAAAGTCAAAGTGAAAAGTAGGTATGTATTGTATGTCACAGAAATTGTATGCAACAACAAACGTGGGAACAACGTAGGCCGATTTGTGAACAAATGACTCTTAGGAGCCATTTTTTATCTGTCTAAAAGACTTGAGTCATTGTTAATTGTTAAAATTCCTTTTGATTCTCTGAGAAAGAATGATATCCAAGATCTGGTATGTCACATTTCTTTCAACATCTGCTCGGAAACACTGTGTTTATACTCTACATAACCATCTTCTGGTGAATGACAGCTCCATCATGTTACATAAATGATAGCAGCAACCTTCAGCTGATGAATGCAGTCGGCTCTACGTACATCATCATAGCAATAATTTAGCAGGAAGCATGTCTGTTGAAATGTTATCAGCAAAACAAATATTGTTCTGAAACATGCTCATGCTTGAGTTTATTTGCACAGCCACCATTTTCTGCTGCTGTCAAAACAGCAGCACGTAACCTTGATGATGATTCATCTTCTTTAATCTAGAGAATCTAACTGAAGCAGATATCAAAGTGACTGACTTGCTTCAGATTGCTGAAGATAAACGGAAACAGCTGTTCGCCGTAAAAAAACAGAACAAATACACAACATTGCAAGTTCAGTCAGTATCAAATAGCACCATGTTTCCCAACTTTGAAGCTGTAAAAACAAAAACCATCCATTGTATTTCTAAACAAAAACAATGTTTTGTACAGTACACAGTGGCACATCTAACCATCAGGGACAGAACTTTTTCCCCCTTAAATAGTTTTTAAAAGCCAGTGGTTATGAAAAATGTTGTAAATTATAACAATGGGCTTTTAATGTTAGAAAAATGCATTGCTGTTCAGAGGCCTTTAAAAGTAATGCATTTAACTGCGTTGGCTGGTTTTAGATGGGTTTTATGCAGCTGGTCAACCCAATTTAAACCACCTAAAACCCGCTTTGCCTAGATTATTATTTAATAATATAATAAAATAAAATAAAGCTGCTTTGCTGGATTTAGCTAATCTTGGCAAGTTTTAGATGGGTCTGTTTTTTTTTATTTATTTATTCATTCATTCATTTTTTTTTTTTATTTACAACAGGGTAATAAAAAATAAAATGTTATAATTTATTTTAAATAAATATAGCACAGACAAACAAACATTAAAAAAAAAAAAAAAAAAAAAAAGTAAAATTTGCAGCTGGTCCACCCAATTTAAACGACCCAAAACCAGCTTTGCCTAGATTATTATTTAATACAAAAAATAAATAATTAAATAAATAAACAACAAATCAAATTACAATTTATTTTAAAGAAATATAGCACAATTTAAGCTAAATTATAATAATGGCCTTTTAAAAATGACAAAATTCCACTGCTGTTATCTTTCTTTTACATGTTTTGCTTAAAAATAAAATAAAAAATAAATTGCTGGATTTAGCTGATCTTGGAAAGTTTTAGAAGGGTCTGTTATGTATTTATTTATTTAATCATTTTTTTTATTTACAACAGGGTAATAAAAAATTAAATGGTATAAGTTATTTTAAATAAACATATCACAAACAAACAAACATAAATAAAAAAAAACAAATGTAACCCTTTCATGAGAGAATCCAGTCATTTCAATAACAATCCACTTGATAAAGAATTACGTGTCGAAGTTTTTCATGGATTTTCTCAGTTGACCAAAAGGAAGCTACTTGCTTTTTGTGGGAACAGTGTGCTGACTTTGTTTTGCCTGTTACTATTCAAAATTAAAACAAAGTAATGTAACACTTTATGGTTAATGTGACAAACTACATACACAGCATTTGATCTTGCTATGTTTTGGTAGTTAAGCTTCTATAAATGACTTTTTAGCCTGGGGAGGACATTTTGAATTCATTGTGTTTTCACATTACCAAAAGATAAATTAGTTTCCTTATGAAAAGACAGGAAACAACCTTACCTCCAAAGCACATTCAAAGAAATGGCAAGCCAAGATTAGTAGCGATCTCCTCTTCTCCAGGTGGGCCACCAGTGTCTTCCAAGCCTCGCTGAGAGAGACAGCCATTGCCTCATAAACCAGCTCTTCTCCTTCCTTCTGAGCTGCTGTTTTATCAGCTTCCTCCAGCAAAGCCCACACACTTCCTTCATTTTTCTGTGTAAAATTGAAATTCAATTAACGGACATTACACAGTGCCGTAGCACATTAAGTGTATGTAGCTCTTACTGTTATGTAAACTGTAAACAAGAAGCAGCTCCCATGCTGATTAGACACGTCTGGTGGGCAGATGCACAAAAGTACATGATGAAATATTTTGTAATGTGCAATACGTTTTAACTGTGGCAGAGGATTTTGTTCTGATTAAAGGCTGTACTCTTCATTCCGAGTCTGTAGTTACTTTTGGTCAGATAGTGGTTCTGATGTTTTTTCACTTCCAAATATAGCACGGAAATGCTTCTGCAGTATATAATTGTATGTTCGAATCAATATTTTGAAGGCAGTTCAAAGCAGCAAGGAATTCTCCTTGTAAGGTCTAAAAGCATCGCTTTGTGGCATATGTCTGATGTAACGCCAGCTATTTGGATCTGGCGATATAAAAGTGTCCTGAAACAGTACACAGAATATTTAACATCTGTTATTAATTTCTCTGCATTTAATCTTTAATTTCTACCCTGCAAATATCTTTATAATTCAGCTTCAAAACATTCATTATGAATGGAATCATCCCACTGAACAGAGCAGATTTATAACAATCGTATTTCAAAGGCTCAAATTAACTGTTGAAGAACATTGCCGTTAAACTGAGTGGTGGGTCCTACCACTATAATGATGCCTCCAACAACAGCACCAAAAAACATCTGTGGAAATCCAATAAATTATTAAATAATCTCCTTATGGTTCTGTAAGAATGACATTGCACTTAAGATCTAATTAAAAAAATTTAAAAAGCGCTGATATTACAAAATACAACATTAGAAAGTGTATAAATAACTTGTTTTTCTACAGAAACA
Organism: Labeo rohita; assembly: GCF_022985175.1. Classification (NCBI taxonomy): domain Eukaryota; kingdom Metazoa; phylum Chordata; class Actinopteri; order Cypriniformes; family Cyprinidae; genus Labeo; species Labeo rohita. The sequence goes on from NC_066877.1 coordinate 28,902,641, forward strand.
TTCCATTTTCAGTGACACCAGCAAGTAAAGCTACAGCTGGAGTTCGCATCTCTCTTGCCTCCCCTGAGCCCATTCAGTTTCACCCCTTCAAAAGTGTGAAGTTTCACCCCCTTTAAAGTGTGCGGTAAGTTTGGTGGGGAGAAGGCAACGCCTCCATCACGATATGATTGGATATGACTGGTTGTGTTTGGCTGTGATTGGTTCATACAATAAATCCCGCCTCTTGGGCCTTATTTATGAAACGAACGTACAACAGAAAATTGGACGTACGGTTGTTTCTACACAAAACTTGGAATTTATCAATATGGTCAGGTCTGACCACGTCAGGTCTGAGCTTGTGTAGACAATTGAATTTTTGTGCAGCACAGAGAATTTCACAGCATTTTGTTCAATTTACTTTTTTTTTAACTCTTTTAGGGCGTTAGATTAAATGATAAATAGCAGCACAAACAACAGACCCAGAGGATTCACCCACCTGGTGCACTTCGGTGAACAGAGAAAAACAGAAATTATAAAAGGAACAAAATAAATAGGGCTAGCCAACACAAAATATATTTCTTTTAAATAATTAACAGATTAACAAAAGGGAAAAAATTCTTCGACAAGAATAGGTCACTTTCGTTTTGTGACACTCTTAATGCATTTTATTTATTATATCTTTACTTTATTAAATGTAACTGATTGTGCAGGCGCCTCACGTGCACACACACAAATTTCAGCGTGGCTAACTTGACATTTCAGCCATTAATCAAACAAAAATGCAGTCAGCCAAACATAAAAGTTACACTGCTCAATTTAAAAGGCTGGCTGTAAAATCAGCGTGCAGCGACAAAATAAACATTTTTGCGCATGTGAAGGATGATTTAGGCGGATACTGGAACACAAGTGAAGTACAAAGACTTGTTTACATCATGGATAATAGTTTGGCAAAAAACAGAAATATCTGAATGTCGATGAGAGAGGCTTGTGAGCCCAATTCCATTTAGTTTCGCTTTACTCATTTATTCATTTTAGCTCAACGTTTGTATTGTGTATTCATTGTAGCCTAATTTGTGTTTTACTTTATAGTTTAATATTAAATTTTAAAGCTACTAATTTTTTTATTCTTTATCTGTTAAATTAAAAGAGTTTGTTGTGGATTAAGGAGAACTAAGCTATAATGTTTATAAATGTTTCATTATATTTATTGGTATTTAAATGTACATACTGTATAAATTAATGCCATTGTTTGCAAACATTGGCTAAGGTTAAAGGTTAAAGGGTGTTTTTTAGAGTAAGATTAATTTCTCTTTCATGAGTGTACTTCCTCTTTTTGGCCAGATTTTGTTTCTAAACCTGGGTGTTTTTAGGGGAGTGATATTTAAATGACGATTTTTTTCAGCCGCCACATTTATCAACGTACGATCATTCGTACGATGGGATTGGCGGCATACGAATGTTTCATGAAATCACATGTGAACTCTGTTATAAGTTGATTTGTGCGCTCGGATCTGTGTTTGTTTCTATGTTAGATTGATAATGAGGCCCCTTTTGTTTGTGTGTGTTTGTGAATCAGTCTGAATGAACAATGTAATGGGGAAGACTAATTTAAAAAAGTAAGTAAACAACTCCTCCACTTAAATATAACCACTTCGTTATGTCAAAATACAACTTAAAATGGCATTAAAACATGATCTTTAGGTGTATTAGTGAGTAATCAGCCTGATGAAATTTAAAATAAATCTCAGTGTCTGTGACAAATATTTACCGAGATTTGATGACTGATAATCCAAAAAATTCAAAAAATAGTTAAAAGTTAAATAAATAAAATTAAATTAATTGTTACTGCCTTGAGTTATTATTTCAGAATAAATGTAAAATGCTTAAAGACACTAACTTGATGAGATTCATACTTGGCTTTAATAAATAGAATACTGACTATATGGTTAAATGTAAAAATATAAAATAGAATTTATTAGAATTTAAATAGAATTTAAAACAGAATTTTTTCTTCTTTTTCTGGTAATGTAAGTAATGTTTATTTAACCAAGAAAATGTGACTGGGACATGAATTTACTGCTGATTTAAAAACAGAAAAAAAAAAAAAGAGATCTAAAGATTGTGTTAAATCAGTCAATGTGTCCAAACATGTCTGTACATACAACTATCATGTTTTGAGACCAAAACGTTTTTATTTCGTACTGGTACAGGAGAGATTACCTTAAGTTTGGCAAGGAGCTGCTCGTGTTCCTCTAAAAGCCTTTTGGTCTCATCCTGGTTGTTTCCAATCTCCAGCAGGTTGGGCTGTGCTTCAGTCAGCTGTAGATGTACCAGCTTCCCACACTTTAAAACACACACACACACACACACACACACACACACAAAACTTGTTAATGTATGGCTATGCTTCAGCACATGCACCTCATGTATCCATGTGGCCTCAAGTGCATTTCACTCACTGTAAACAAGCCTGAAAGAAGCTAGCCAAAAAGCACTTTGATTTCAATGCAAAGCCCCCTTGGCGAATTCTCATCCGATCGATTGCAAGTCCCAATGCAAACTTTGGCACGCAAATTGCGCTGATCTTAAAATCGCATTGCAATTTGCAACTACGGGAAGAGCCATTCTGAGAGTGAATGAAATGTGGAGCTGCCACAGCTGCCACAGCCTGTCATGTTTGTTAAACAACTGCAAAAAATACAGTTTAAGGTATGTGGACTGATGGCTAATTATCATTTCTGTATACATTAAGGCTGTTTACAGGGCCTGTTGCAGGCACACATTAACTGTATAAAGAACTAGCCATATAAACAAAGAAAGGGGTGAATATTTAACCTAAAAATCAATCATGTCAAACCTGCAACACATATATAGGCGTAATCTATGAATAAAAATGAGATTTGACAGCTCTGGTGGAGAGAAGATTGTCAGTAAATAACTTAAATTCACTGTTTCCTCCTATCAAATGACTTAAGAACACTTAAGGATTAAAGGATTAGAAGCGCTGTACACTTTTATGGAGCTTTTCAGAGCCTAACACAGACACATAAGGTAGAAACAACATCAGGAGTACATAGGAGAAGTAAAAAACTGCGGTTTTCATTTTTTGGGCTGAACTATTCCCTACAAACAACAGCAGGAACAAGCATACATTAGACAATAACAGAACTCTTAAACCTAGGCACAAGGATGACCAGTCACAGAGGATCATTATGAATAATTCAGGCCATTAGGAGCTTGGACCATCACAGAGCTCTGTGTTTCTCTCACAGCTGTTTTTGCTTCCCCATTAAGTCACTGCGTCAGGCATTATGGAATATTCACATTCCATGGAATTCTCTCACGGAAAAAACAATAAGGTTTTATTGATAACCCAAGCCAAGGGTCTGTTTAATAACACGAGTTGTGTGCCCATAACATCACTGTTGAGAGCAGTTTCCTTTCCGTGTTTATAGTAATGATGTTTTTGAACAGTAAGATTTTTAATGTTTTTTAAAGAAGTCTCCTCTGCTCACCAAGCCTGCATTTATTTGATCCAAAGTACAACAAAAAATTTTAAACACAATTTTAAAAATTTTAAATTTTTGCTATTTAAAATAAGTCTTTTCTATTTGAATATATTTTAAAATGTAATTTATTCCTGTGAAAAAAGAATAATGAAAGCTGAATTTTAGCATCTTTACTTCAGTCACATGATCCATAACAATAACAACATCCAATACTACTACTACTACTACTACTACTACTACTAATAATAAATGTTTCTTGAATAGCAAATCAGCATATTAGAATGATCTGTGAAGGATTGTGTGACACTAAAGACTAAAGTAATGATGCTAAAAATATAGCTTTGATCACAGGAATAAATTACATTTTTAAAAATATTGTAATAAAAAGCAGTTATTTAAATAGTAAAAATATTTCACAATGTTACTGCTTTTGCTGTATTTTGGATCAAATAAATGCAGGCTTGATGAGCAGAAGAAAATTCTTTTAAAAAAAAATCTGACTGGTAGTGTACATATCAATAAAATAACTATTAGATGAAAAAAATGAAACATTTGAAAAGATGAAGGAATGTATTTGTACTCAAATTACTAAAACTAATAAAAATGTTTAGTAATTCAATATAAATTTAAATAATTAAGAAATAAAACTATTAGATGAAAATCATGAAATGAAAATGATTAATTGAGATGAAAATGCTTTGATTGAAGTACTAAAGTGACTAATACTAAAAAGTTAAATTGAAAAACAAAAATTACTAAAAATCAAATGACAACTGAAAATATGAAATTTAATTACTAATTTAATTACTATAATGGTATATAAATAATACTAGAATATCGCAGCTGGGACATTCTGATAAATCTCTTTCTTTGTGGTCCACAGAATACTGATTTAGAACAACATGGGGGTGACTAAATTATGATTTAACTTTCATATTTGAGAAAAAATCCTATTAAGTCATTTCAAGACATGAAACATACTGATACTACAGTACAAGCCAACCTCAGTCACACTGAATAACTGTATATACAGTACTACATTCTGAGTGACAAACATAAAATTCATATGCTCAGACTACATAAAGGATAATATCTCAAATACCTTGAGGACTGTTACAACAATCTGCGAGTCTCCAGCCTGTATGGCCACGGTGCTTATTGTTGTTGTGGAAGGCTGACCTCCAGCATCACCTTCATTGGACATTGTGAACATTGTCCCCTCGAGTCCACACGTCCAAGAAACAGAAAGGTCAGAACAAAGCTCAGTACACACAGATTCTTGCTGTAATCCAAATCTCCCCTTTTCACAACTCCATAACTGTCCCGACAGGCAGCTAAAAACAAACAGAGTGAAGTCTCTGAGGGTTTTTAAAGTGACACAGCCCACGTCCACATCAAAGATCCACTTGCCCTGCAGGTAAACTCTGCAACTCCTCAAAAGTCTTTCAGCATTGCTGGACTCCTACAGCAGTCTCCACCGGGGCCACTGGCCTGAATGAACAGTATGGTGCAAACACAGCCGTCTATGTTGACAGGGCAGAGAGAGGCGTGTTAAAAATAGAAATATCCACTAAGTTTATCACACTGTGCAGAGAGCCATTTGACACACCCCCCCGCTTGGTTGCTTTGGTGCCTCTGTTGCTCTCTCCCCTCCCCTTGCATATCTCACTACGGCTAAACTTTGCATTCACAATAGAGCGTGTCGGAAACAATTATATGCTTAGAAAAATAGCTCACCATTTTGACATTATTTAGTCCTATGTCAAAGTTACAAAAAAGTACAGCCCATGCAAGTACTGTATTCCAATACTGAAAACATAAGTCATGACTAAAAAGCACTAAAAGTCACTCACTGTGAAAATCATGACATTTAGCTTTTTCTAATGCTTTGAGGAGCAAAGCAACCACATCGTATTTTTAATTAACAATTTAACTCTAGTCAAATCTTTTCAATGACCCAATTCACAAAACCTGTCTAGACGATTCGCTCACAAATGAGACTGATCAGATTGTTTCAAGATCATCTGACTGATGCAACTCACTGGAGGGTACAAATGTTTTACATCTTTGTCTGTTTCACTATTATATGGCTTCACAACACTTTGAATATATGTAAACAATGCCCCTGAACTGAACGAAACTTGATTATTTTTGCTGAAAATGGTCAGTTATTGTGTTTATATATTTGGGGTGTACTAATTGGTCGGACCAGGAAAAACATTTGGAGTACTATAGACTGCCAAAAGTTATAACAAATCAAGGAGAAGAGTGCAAAAAACTGTCTGAGGTATACAAGACACAAGGTTGGCCAAACTGAACCAGGATTTCCAGGGCAAGAATCTTGACAACATTCATGTTTGTTCTTATGTCAGGTAGGTAAAATATTAGGCCAATATCTTAATTAATATTGCGTGCATGTATCTTTACCACCTATTAACTTAAGTTTGTCAAAATATTGCACCCTTTCCTGCTTACTAACTCCTATATGATTTAGCAGCTTCCACACGTTTTTTCCGTGGTTTAGACAGCATAAATTAGCAGAACAAGCATTCAGTAGTACATTAACCATACAAATTATGCTGTTGTTTACATCCGAGTATTGCCGTTATGGCCGTGCATCCGGGTAACTGACCAAATCGTGACTAATTGCAAAACCTCTAAGCACACAAATTTTAGAGTTAGCAAAAAAAAAAAAAAAAAAAAAAAAAAAACTTAATATTTTTTAAATAAGTTTTCTCTTTTAGTCTATTATAAAACGCAGTTTATTCCTGTGTTGACAAAGCTGAATTTTCAGCATTATTACTCCAGTCTTTAGTGTCACATGATCCTTTAGAAATCATTATATATGTCGATTTGGTGCTGTGGATAAACTAACATATATATCTGAAAACAGCTGTGCCGCTTAAAAAAGGATTAGTTCAACCAAAGAAGAAAATTTTGTCATTAATCACTCACCCTCTTATCGTTCCAACCCCATAAGACGTTTGTTCATCTTTGGAACACAAAATATGATATTTTGGATGAAATCCTAAAGCTTTCTGACCCTGCATCAACAGCAGCAGAACTACCACTTTAAGGCCCAGACCATCATCAAAACAGTCTAAGTAACATCAGTTAATGTTATAAGGCTACGAGTATACTTTTTGTGCGCAAAGAAAACAAAACAAAACAAAAAATTAATTCAACAATTTATTCTCTTCCATTTCAGTCGACCTGTGTTCTGAGTACCACAACGCAATGCGTGTGATGACGTTCTGTTGTAGAACCTGAATGTGCTGTGCATTGTTTACATGCAGAGCAATGCACAAACATGCCTCGTTTATGTTTCAAATAAAGTCCAACATTTTGAGCAACATGAGGGGAAAAATAAATTACGGAATGTTCATTTTTGGGTGAACTAATCATCTAAGAAGTGTTTATTTTCACTTTGTCAGCAGCATAATTTAATGGTAAGAAATGACAGAAAGGCATTCACAGTGTGCCCTGCATGGCATCTTTCCATGTTGTAGCATATGTTTAAAATGATCATGAAAGAGGACTGTTCTGTTCTTAAATGCCTGTTCCAAACCACAGACCACCAGAAAGCCACATTGCGTGCCTTCCTATTAAATGTCATGGATATGAAATTATTAAAATAACCACTTTTAGAAATCCCTTATATTTCTTTCTAATCCTTTATTCCACCAAACAACAACAATGTGGAACTATAAACAATCCAGTGCATAAATTAAAGAATGCCCAGATAGCAAAATGATACATGATCACCTGAATTAAGCATTTCTGAGAGATGTATTTACCTACATGTTGTTAATTCAATTACTTAGTGTATTTATGCAAATGCATAATAATACAAACACAGTAACAATGCAAGGAGTTTAAAAATATAGAAGGTTATTGAAAGGTGGCAGATTTATCAAGTCTAATGTGTATCAGTCAACCACAGCATAATGGATGGAAAAAGCCAGAGAGACACTCTGATAGTGACCAGTCCAAAGAAAAACAGTCCCCCAACCCTTAAAGGGATAGTTCAACCAAAAATTAAAATTTGCTCTCATGTCGTTCCAAAACTGTATCCATTTCTTTCTTATGCAGAACATAAAAGATGATACTGATATTTTGAGAAATATCTCAGTGTAAACAATGGAAATCAGTGGCCACCAAAGCAGTTTAGTTACTAATGTTCTTCAAAGATCTTCTTTTATGTTCCACAGAGAAGTCAAACAGATTCTGAAGGATCACGTGGCACTGAAGACTGGAGTAATGGCTGCTAATTAAGCTTTTTCAGCAAATTATTTAAAATTTCATGATGCATAAATGCATATGCATAATGATGCATTAAAAAAACTGATGCATAAAAAAAAAAAAAAAAAAAAAACAAAAAAAAAAAAACTTATTTTAAAAAAATTAATTTTTCCAACCCCAAACTTTTGAATAGTAGTATATTTCAGTGATGTGTGCCAGGCAATATGGACTTTTATACTTAGCATTCCTATAATAAAAATCACTTTCTGGAATGATCACTGCGAAACAGTGAAAAAAGTTACCTTTAGATCAGCATCACACCACATACTTACTGCTGCAGTAATGTTGTCTTTTCCATTGAGGACAATAGTGTCTGCAGAACATCCTGAGGTCTTCCTATGGGGTCTTCCTATCAAAAGCCTGCTGGAGGAAATGTTTTGAGATAAAGTGGGGGAGATTATAACAAGGCAGCATTTGAAGAGCAATTTAGCTGTACAGTTGCACATTAAAGACTTATTCAGCAAACAGAGGATTACCAATTACAGTGCACATGGAGAGGATGATTATAGACACAGTGCCATTTCATCTTCAAAGATCATTGTGAATAATGTATCGCAATACACGTTCTCATCATCTTTAAACAGGTTTTCCATGAGCGACTTTCCATGACCATGTGATTTCTAGAATAAGATTTTTATAATCATTCACATTCAAACTTAAGTACAGATATCCACTGCAAAGACTGGGAACTGTTTAAAAGTTTGCCAGATAAAAACTATTTTAAAGGTTTCCAGGAAACTGCCACAGAGGGTCTGTCTTTTTCCACTGTTAAAGACATCCCAGCAGTCCTCCCAAAACCAGCACAGAGGCGGCAGCTGCTAAGACAGCTGAGAAATCCAACGGACTTTAGAAAGCACCAATGGGCAGTGCAGGACTAAGAAGGGTCCTGTGGCCCTGGACAACACCCGTGCCACCTGTCAGGGGCCCTGATAAACTCACAAGTTTATTATTAGACAGAACTCTGATTCACACGCCAGTCATCACACAAACTCTGTGACTAAGCTTTCCGTAAACATGACAAGCATGCAAGTTAAACATGATACCCTTTATCATCTTTATAAAAATGACAATAAAATTTTGAATATCGAATTGTCACTGGATTTTTTTTTGTGGCTCTGATAGAGTGTGAAACTCAATTAACATAAGAACATTACTTAATAAAATTACTGACATTAAGATAATATTGCAATTCAAAAAATAAAAAAATAGAGACCCAAGCAAATTATTGGACAAGTGGGATCAAAATCAATGCCCAACTATGTCAGTGATTCCCAGTACAAACTAAGTAAATCATTTAGAGCCCATAAATAACCAGAAAGCGAGAGTTTGAGATGAGATGCAATATGAAATATTCAGTATATAAAAATATCTTTCATCTAAAATGATACAAAATTGACAAAGACTTTCTCCCGAGAACTCCACAGGGCAGACAGAATGTAAGTGCATAGCAATGCCTCAGGCAAATAATGACCCGCTTGATTTATGCACTCACAGCCTGGCATCTTGGGAAGTTCTAGGAAATCATTAACACAAAACAAGTCAGAGTTTATGCAATATGCATGAAGATTTTTGAAAACATTTTTAGTGCACAAACCAGTCAACAACCAAAAAAAAAAAAAAAAAAAAAAAAAAAAGTTTAACATTAATAAAGAAATTTCTTGAAATTCTTGCATCTTAAGAATTTTAATATTTCACTGTTTTCACAGTATCTTATAAACCCTTAAATAAATACACCCAAACTTTTGAACTCTGGAGTAAGTAAAATAAGTATGCATAAATGCACAACAACTGGTATAATCAGTCAGAAATGCTAATTAGTTGGCACTGCACTGACAAAAATCAAGAAACGCAATATTGCCCATGTTTATTGAAGGGTGCTAGAATGTTCCTGTACAGCAATGGACATTATGAGGCAGATTTATGCAAAGCATACATACAGTAACAAAGTCCTGTAAACTGTAACAACCTGCCAGGTTTATGACACTGTAAAAGAGACAGCCTTTCCTCTCCTGTCTTATGGCGCAATTTTTTTCTTCATTTATTTTATACAACTTATATTTTCATAAAATACACTATAGCCTTTAAAAACGGCAAAAGCATTATACAATTTAAATGGTATGCAAGATAGAAAAAAAAAAAAGAAAAAGGAAAATAAATATGCAATTAAAATTTTATGACATGCATTCATATGCAAGCAGCGTACACATTAGACTGACAATTTAAAATGAGATGAAACAGTCACATTTTACTGTTAAAACAAAGCTCTAAACGATGAGTCTACTTTAGACCTTAAAGCTTTGCTTTGTTTGTACCTTCATGGTTGAACTACAACAGTTCAATACCGGTTCGACATTAGACACCATCTTCAGCAAAGGCCTTGCGGATGGATATTTATACTGGCACAAGTGAGAGAAGGTTTGGTAATTCTCAACAGAAAGCAACTGAAGGAAAGAAATAGAAAATACAATGCTTGCGGTCAGGAAAGGCCTACAAATCTAGAGCACCAGATACAAATGGGGTAAAGATGCTGCTTTATGTACATTCTATAGGTTTAGTAGCACCATTACAAGCTCAAGGCGCCTCGCTGGGAGGAGAAAGAGTCGACAGGTAAGGATAAAGCTTTGTAGGGAGGCGAGAGTTCAAAGTAGTGTGGTCGATTTAGTATTCAGCTGTCCACGCAGGCAATGTCACGCGAGCCTGTGGAGTCTATCTTTAACTGCGCTCGGTAAGTTAAGATGGCTTGGTGAGGTGGAGTACAACAGAGACGGCGGGTGATTGGGGTCACGTTTGGACCGGGCCGGCAGAGCAGCGAGATGTGAGGATCAGGCGCTGTGCTGCCGATTGCAACGCTTCCTGCAAGAAGGGTATGGGGTTCTCAACTCTCCCTGGGCCCTGCCTCCAGAGCCTCCTCATCCAGTCGCTGCTCTGCCTCTTCCTGCAGGAATCTCTTTTCCTCCACCAGTTTCATCCGTTCACGGATGCTTTCGGCTGAGGAGGCCATATCGCCCGGGCTGCCGAAGAACTGCTCACTCCTGCAAGTGAGGCAAATGGGGATGGAGGGAAATGACGGGAAAAACAAAACATTTCCATCTTGGTGATTATTAAATAACAAGCCATGATGATAAAGCAACCCAACTGAGGAAGTAAATATTAAAAGTTTATGCTCAAGTTTCAGAGAAACTAAGGTGCAATAGTTCACCCAAAAATGAAAATTATGTTGTTAATTGCTCACCCTCAAGTCGTTCCAAACCTTTGTTCAAATTAAGATATTTTTGACGAAATCTGAGAGCTTTCTGACCCTGCATAGACAGCAACGCAACAACCACATTCAAGGCCCAGAAAGGCAGTAAGGACATTGATAAAATAGTCATGTGACAGTGGTTCAACCTTAATTTTAAGAATCTACGAGAACACTTTTTGTGCACAAAGAAAACAACTTTATTTAATAATTTCTTCTCTTCCGTGTCAGTCTTTGCCATTTTAGCCTTAAGTGTCCTTACTACCTTTCTGGAACGTGGTAGTTGCGTTGTGGTCTATATAGGGTCAGAAAGCTTTTTTTTTTTCCATTTTTGGTTGAACTATCCTTTTAGGAGAAAATATAGAGTAAAAGAGTTTGATAGGTGCACTGTACTTTAGTCTTTCAGTTCTTACCCATCAGGGAAAATGACTGGCACAGTTAGCCTGTCCAGCAGACCTTTCCCCACCGTCTCCACCTCTTCATATGCCTCCACATCCACCATCAGCTCGGCTAATTCAGGGCTTTCCCTCAGAATCTGAAAGCAGGGAGAAAACCGGTCACCGTCTGATATAGTTGAAGTCAAAAGTTTACATTCACCTTGCAGAATCTGAATTATTTAACCAAAATAAGAGAGATCATACAAAATGCATGTTATTCTTTTTTTTATTTAGTACTGACCTACTGTTTTTCAGAAAAATGCTTCATTTCCCACTAATTCTTTGATTTTTCAGCATTTTTGTGTATTTGAACCCTTTCCAACAATGACTATGATTTTGAGATCCATCTTTTCACACTGAGGACAACTGAGGGACTCATATGCAACTATTACAGTTCAAACGCTCACTGATGCTTCTGATGGAAACAATGCATTAAGAGTCGGGGGGTGAAAAGTTTTTTTTTTAAATCAGGGTAAATTTAACTTCTGTGAAATATGTAAGTTATCTTCTGTAGCTTTTGAAGGGCAGTACTAAATGAAAAAAAAAAAAAAAAGTATTTAGGCAAAATAAGAAAAATGTACACATCTTCATTCTGTTCAAAAGTTTACACTTCTGGATTTTAATGCATTGTGTTTCCTTCTGAAGCATCAGTGAGTGTTTGAACCTTCTATAATAGTTGCATATGAGTCCCTCAGTTGTCCTCAGTGTGAAAAGATGGATCTCAAAATCATACAGTCATTGTTGGGAAGAGTTCAAATACACAAAAATGCTGAAAAACCAAAGAATTTGTGGGATCTGAAGGATTTTTCTGAAGAACAGTTCAGGACAAACAAGGGACTCATGAACAACTATCACTAAAGAATCAAGTGTATGTAAACTTTTGAACGGGGTCATTTTTATAAATTCAACTACTAATTTCTCTTGTGGACTATATGTAAACATCTTTTATGTAAAATATCTTATTCAGATCAGTACTACATAAAAATTAAGCATTTTGTATGATCCCTTTTATTTTGGTGAAACAATTAACATTTTGCAGATTCTACAAGGTGTATGTAAACTTTTGACCTCAACTGTATATTACAGAGCTCTGGATCACTACAGCTGGGGAGTTTGTAAACAGTCTAGTCTTCTCTAAAATCTTGGAATGCAATTACCAATATTATTATTAATGAGAAATTAGTTTAACATACAGCATGGTCCAAAAGTCTACATCAAAATCATCATGGTTTGGATAGACTGTGGCATCCCAACTCGAATACAATATTCCCAGACTTTTCACTAAAATGATAATGATGGTGATGATGATAATAATAATAAAGGAAAAAACAAGTATTAAATAAGTAAAATGCAAATTCAGTCTTTTGAACCCGACTGTAGGTTTATAAATGTGTTTGCTTTCATTTGACTTTGCTAAAAATAGACATGAATATGCAGATTTCCTCCAGCATCAACATGAATAAACATGCAATAAAAATCCCTTAGTACTGCCAACAGCCAGACCCGGTTATTTATAAGGTCATAAATACAGTTAAGCTAACAATGGTTTTCCTTAAACTACTCTTTTAAATTTAGTATGACACTTGTTCTGTAAAACTGCATCAACCTTCTCTGCAGCTGTGTGGAAAGCACTGGCCATCTCCAGCCTGTGCTGCCTCTCGTCAGATGTGACCGTGAACTGTTTCCACACACGGTTGAGTCTGGGCAGCGTGTCCCCTGAGGAGCGGGTGGTACAACGCAGAGACTGGCACAGCACCACTGTGGCCTGCAGCAACTGGCGCCCATAATCATAGGTGCTCTGAAAGCAGAAAAGGAAGCTGTTACAGTGAACAGATAACAAAACATGTGCTGAACACTCTAATATAATACTCCAAAAAGCATAAAAATAATTTCTCATACATATAAAGAAGGAAAACAGGACTTTTAATAAGATATTAAAAAAAAAAAAAAAAACTTTTTTTAATGTTATTAATAATAATAATAATAACGGTGGAAAATTCAGATCATATAATGCTGATTAATTAAAGGAGAAGTCCACTTCCAGAACAAACATTTACAGATGTACTCACCCCCTTGTCATCCAAAATGTTGATGTCTTTCTTTCTGCAGTCGATAAGAAATTATGTTTCTTGAGGAAAACATTCCCCAATTTTCTCCCCAAGTTTGAACTTCCAAAATGTAGTTTACATGCAGCTTCAAATGGCTCTAAAACATCCCAGCCAAGGAAGAAGGGTCTTATCTAGTGAAATGATCAGTCATTTTCGAAAAACAAACTGACAATTCATATACTTTTTAACCTCAAACGCTCATCTTGTCTAGCTCTCAAACTCGCGGGCAACACTGAAGTTCACTATGTGGAGAACATTCCTGAAATGTTTTCCTCAAGAGACAATTTCTTCATGACTGAAGAAAGAAACACATGAACATCTTGGATAACAAGGAGGCGAGTACATTATCTGTAAACTTTTGTCCTGGAAGTGGACTTCTCTTTTAAGACTGTGTGTGCCAGCAGAGGAATTTCAAAACCTTCAAATACCTGTGCAACATCCACAAACTTCTTGTGTTTCTCCAGCAGCACTTTGGTTTCTTGCGAATCATCTCCCAGTCGAATGTGGGTCTTCAACAAAGCGTCGAGCAACTCTCCTAACCACTCCACCGCCTGTGAAGAAATTAAACAGCCCTTACAGCCCCGCAGGAACCACAGACGCACTTCAAAGAGTCTTTCCATTTGAATTTCAAGCTCTGACCTGTGACGCATCTTCCTCACACTTGAAGAGCTGTACCATCTGCAGCATCTTGAGTCTCCTGACATCAACCATGTCCTCACATCTATAAAACACAAGTGATCAGATCTTCGCACTCTCTTGGTACACTGGAAGTGCAGTGTCCATGACAAAAAAATCATGAAAAGAGAAACCTTTGTTTGCGGAGCTGCATGTCTTCCATGACGCTGTGAATATGGTCGATATTCTCTTTGTTCTCAATGCTTACATCCTTGCCATAAGAAAAGGACGTCTGGGTAGACATCTGGTCAAGCAGTACTTGGCCTTTTTCTCTCAAGCTTTGCAAGGCACCCTCTGCAAAACAGCAAGAGACTCAATACACAGTGTGCACATGTGGAATTTCTTTTTTTTTAATTTTAAGAATCAGATTCAGATGTCAGTCAATCTGAAATAAAAGTTGCGCTTACAAGGCATCTATCTATTAAAACAACTAAACTACTAAGAATGTATATGTAGCTTTAAGCACCAATTAGCAAGTAGAGTAGCGCATTTCACTTTTGTTTTAATGAACACCTTATGTCAGTTTAATTTTGTTTGTTTTTTTTGGTAATTAGACACTTTGTATACAAGTGTCTGGACAATTTTTTTTTTTTTTCATGTTTCATGATAAGACACACCTCTAAATGATACAAGGTGACCAGCTGAGGTTAATTTTATTTCTTGAAAATCAAACATATGGTTTCATGATACTACTGCATAACCACAAAAAAATCTGGTTTATCAGATTTTAATTGCATGAACCAGGATCAGGCATATAAGTAGAAAAGCAGATCTTCCTAACCTACGCTCTTGAGTTTCTCCTCCAGATGTTTTAGAGTTTGCTGGATTGCAGCTCCATCTGCAGGGGCGACATCTGCGCACAGCATGCCTAATAGCCCATCTAACTGCTGGGACAACTGAGACAAACACATAACATTGGCGTCAGAAAGCAGCTTGCTATACATGTATGTGTGTATGTATGTATGTATGTATGTATGTATGTATGTATATATATATTCACATACTGTTGAAACAATCAATAAAATATTACTTAAAAGGCATTATAAATTATGTAGGCACACAATGAATACGTACACTCATTTTTTGTGCTGACTGAGGAGGAAATGTGTGGCTTTAAATGTGTGTAAATGGCCTGTGAATGGCATTTTGTGTTGACTTCGAGATATGTCTGTAATTTGATAAACACGCAAGGGGTACAGGATATTTAACAAAAAAAATAAAAAATAATAAAAAGCAGGGCGAAACTCGATTTTTATCCTTCTGGAATTTCGATAGGATAGCAAAAAGTTGGTGTTAAATACCACAATGGAGCAGGGTGATGAAAATCTAAGTGGGATTCATACAGTTAAATGAAAAGAAAATGTATTTCAGAGATGAGATGATTAGATTTCATTCAGAATGACATGCACAAATGAACTAAAAGAGCAGAAATCTCTGTTTGAAAAGCAAAAATGTTCAAATTTGATTTCATGTTGAATAGTATTACACTGTATCTACTGACAGCAGAAGAATCAAAGTAGTCGAAATATTTACTTGTATCTACACGCACATGTTTGTGTTCTGTGGAAATTCGCAGAGCTTTAATTGCAATTCTGTGAATGCAGATTCCATGAAGGTCTAGTGATATAATCTGATCGTACTGAATCTTACATCTTGTGCGGTCATGTGGAACTCATGGGCAGACTGCAGGACGTTTTGTCTGAACTCTAATTGGCTGGCCTGCCGGTAACAGACGTCACTGAGCTGCTGCTGCAGACCCTTGAGCTCCATCAGATCCTCTTCATCTCCTGCGCTCAGCAGCGCTGCGATCTGCTGGTTCAGCTCCACGTAAACAGCAAACCACTCCTGCAGCAAACAGCATGACATGAGCTGTTAATACACAGTTAAACAAACCACCAGCACTCATAAAGACCACAGGTCCATAAACACAGTACAGCAATGCTGCAGGCCAAAGGAATACAACAGCACCCATGAAACATAAATATACACACACAAGATTCACAAACACCACAAAATCTCTAAAATATAGAACATTTGCAGTTTATACAACGCTGATGACAAGGCCACTGAATTCTCTTTATCAAACAAACTAATCAAATGTTTTTTTGTAGTTAACAAAATGTTCAATTTACCATCTATTTTCATAGAAAAACTAAGCTAATTAAAGCTGCAAGCAGTGTTGAAAGGGCCCCGGGCTCACCACCACCGGCTTTTGGAAAATAGCGAATGGTGGGCAATATGCATTTAAAGTAGTAATAGAAGGAATATGTCAAAGTCAGTTATATGCGGCAAACTTACTGCTACCAGGTGGTGGCGCTATGACTATAACTGAATATTGGCATGTAGATGTCTTCAGGTCAGCACTTTTATAAAACATATGAAGTCTGGTGCAGATTGAACATGGTATGTTTGAGGTAGTGAAAAGCATGACGTTTCCTGTTGCCAACAGGTGGTGCTATGATTATAACTGAATATCAGCCTTTAAATGTCTTTAGGCCAGAACTCTTACCAAACAAAGTTTGGTGCAGATTGGACATTGCATTTTTTGTTGCCAGCAGGTGGCACTATGATTATAACAGGATATTGGCCTTGACGTGTTCAGGCCAGGATTCTTATCGAACGTGTGAAGTTTGGGGCAGATCGGACATCACATGGCTGAGCTACAACACCTCCCTGATATCACACGTACGTCTGCAAGATGTCTGTTAAAGATCACTTGATCTGGAAAGCGTCTGCGGTGTACAAAGTTCTGACAGACATCTGTAAGATGTCAGTTTTACAAACATTCTAAATCATCTGATAGACATCTAATAGACGTCTGTTTGACATCTGATAGGAAACGTCCAATAGACGTATGAGCAAACACTCTAAAAAATACGTCGTTCAGATGTAAATGCAGATGTCAAATAGATGTCTCCATGATGTATGTGTGCTATTAGGGCTTCTGTTCCCATGATGAAACACTGAACTTTGTCAGGCCGCCACAAACACACCCTTTAATGAAAACTCAAGATCTTCGCAATTTAACATTGCAAAGGCCTTTAGAGTAGACTGAGCAAATATAATGTTGATGTCACTAAATCTTTATGAGGAGTTTGTTAGAGCATAAAACATGCCACTTTGTGTTGCCAGCAGGTGGCGCTATAGCTATAAGTGAATATGGTCATGGCCATGTGTTCAGGACAGGACTCTTAGCAAACGTGTGAATTTTGGTACAGATTGGACATTGTATGCCTGAATTATAACAACTTCCTTTTTCATGGCGAAACAAAGTTTGTCAGGCCGCCACAGAAACGCCCTTCAGCGAAAACTCAAGATCTTTGCAATTTAACGTCTCAAAAGGCTTTAGATTACACTGACAAAATTTGGTGTTAATCGGTTTAAATCTCTAGAAGGATATTTTATATACGATGCCTGAAAATGGCAAAAACAGCACAAAGCTTGCTGAGAAAATGCAAAATAACAGACTTCCTGTTGGGTTTCGGACTTCGTATTTTGCCACACCCACTCCCGAAAACCATATCAAATTTATGTAAATTTACACCACTTTGGCATGTGTGCAAAGTTTCATGAGTTTGAGCATTTTTAGGCCCTCAGAAATGTGATTCATTTTGAAGACAGGTCCTCACACCAGAAATATGTGATAAAAGCATTAAAAAAAGTTAATAACACCACTGCTAAACTATCTATCTAGAAAAGCCCACCACTATGGCTACATATTGCATACTGACTAACAACTAAATCACTTTTACATAACCTACAGTTTGAACCATGTCTATAATTGGCTCAGTTCCTGACTCAACGTGACAAAGAGGCTGCTGTTCAACAAACCATAAAGCTACTGAGTCACACACACACACACTCCCAAAAAACACCTTCCTGTAACAAGGCATCAATACCAACAACTCTACGTCACAGAGATCCCTATCCCTGTAAATCAAAGAGGCTGTTTGTGATTTCACTGAGCCACAAACCACACCGAAGAAATACAGAGGCAGTAACTACTTCAGACAAGCCAAGAGCATACCACAAACCACTCCTAACACAGACAGCCAAACAGATGACCTTCAGGAAAACTGGCTGTGTGCAAACCTGCGGGTAAAAACCACCAATTTAAAGCAAATCAAATGCATAAAGCTTTGATTGATGTCTTTATCTACTTAAATCTATTAGGTAGCCTAAATCAAAGGTTCAAAATGAATCTAAACACAATATACTGTAATTTCTTCGAACAAAGTGTGCATAATCAGACACAAAACATACTGCGATTTAATCCAGAAGAGCAGCATGCGATTCCCTCAAATAAAATACACCAATACTGCCACCTACTGGCAGGACATAAACTGCAGCATGTGGCATTTCAGTGTCTTCTGACTGACTTTAGCTGATTTGGCAGAACAAAAAAAGCTCATAACACAAGAACACAATAGAATAAAAGACATATTACTGCACATTTTTCACTCAGCAGCTCTGATTGTTTAAGTTTTATAGTGTACAACAGTGGTTCTATAATAACAGCTGCAAGTAGTGATGAAAGGGTTTCAAGCACCTTCCCAAAATGGTCAATTTCAACAGTATTGACCTTAAGAGTCCAGAGAATTTTACCACAGTGTTTTTTTTTTTTTTCCAAGATCGAGGTAAAAAAAAAAAAAAAAAAAAAACTAGCACTAGTTTGCAAAACTAGGTTTTTTACATCATCTTGATCATTTAACAAACAATTTGATTGAAAGCAGTGGTTTTAGAGGCAAAGTTGTCCGGAATGAGGAATTCCATCATATAATATGAATATTGTGTGCATATGCGAAAAACCATGAAATGTACAATTGCTTATGCCCTTGAAAAATGCGACAATGCCCCCCCGTGGCCGTTTCCCCCAAAATTTTTCTCAGGTCTTTGGGGCCGTCAGTCAAACATGCCCACCGAGTTTCATTTTGATCGGCCGTTAACCTTGTCTAACAGTTGTTCAAACCTCATCAGGCAATGGCGGCCATGTTTTTTTGAGGTACGCAAATGTCCTTATAGACACTTGTCGCACTTTGGACTTTTTAATGTTGATAGGCCAAATGGTTGCGTAGTTATAGGCATTTTTACTTTTTCCCCCTCTTACTGCGCCACCAATTGTGCCAAGTTCTTTGATTTTTTTTCCTGTTACCTCAGATTGAGCTCTTACATGGGTGTTCTGAGACCCTGCCCTTTTCAAAAAAGTTTTGCCATCCATTTGCGATGGGGAGTCGAAAGTTCAACCTTATATTTTGATAATTATCGATATTCAGTCTCCAGAGAATCTTCCTGGACTGGTTTGGTTCCTATCAGGTGAAAAATCTAGGACTAGTTCGCAAAAGTATGTTTATATTTTAAAAATCCAAAACACTCGAAATTCTGCCAGGTTCACGATCGAATCTGAGGCATGCGTTGTGTCCAGCATGAGCCAAGGATTCCAATGACACAAGACACCTGAGCCTGCAATTGACATTTGGAGTAGTTATGAGCAATTTTGCACTTTTGATTATTGTAGCGCCCCCGTCAGGCCGATTGGGGCGAGCCTTGGTGATGTTGTAGATGGTGTGAGTACTACCATCCCTACAAGTTTCAAGTCTCAACGACTTACGGTTTGGTCTGCATGATCAGTTTTACGTGGAGATTGCTGATCCTTGGCCATTTTAACAATTACAATAGGGTTTCAGCGCTACGCTCTTGAACCTCTAATAATTTACACACCCACATTTATTTCTATACATTTAAATGTACACAAAATGCTTGAAGCTGCAGTTCTTAAGTTTTGCCTCTTTGTTTGAAATTAGAAATTGCAAAATAAGAAGCTTCACTGGAAAATGTCGTCTGAACAAGTAACATGTCTGCCATGTTTTGCTCTGACCACTAAAAGTGCAATAAATCACACTACCAACGGTGACGAAATCTACAATCATTGATCCGTGCAAACTACTGTTGTTATATTGCTCTCAAAATTTTAATGTTAACATCAACATTGTGTGACTGTGTGTATTTAGTGTGTAACAGCGTTATCTGTACATTTCAATTTCTGTAGTCTAATCTGTAATTATCATACCATTCAAATGCCATTGAAAGTAGTTGTTTTTACCCTTAAAAAGCAATTTTAACCTTCCTCGTTCTCTTCGAAATTCAAATCTTTTGTAAGTACAGTGTAATCTCACTTATCTGTAATCAGACGCACAATTAAAACTGGAATATAATCTAATTTCAGTCCCTTATGAGTTTCATTACCATCATGCACCGTTTAAGACTCTATTCTCAAAATGACAAGTTTAATTATTCCAGCTGCTGTGAGAAGAGGCTACAAACGATCCGCCAGCGGCAGCATCCACACACGATATAGCATAATAACTGGGACTCCTTTTTTATGTCTACAAATGTAACGTAATGACACCAAGACGAATGACCTGAACCACTCAAATTAGAAAACATTACTACAAGCTTACCATTGTGAATTACGCTAAGGTAAGGAGATAGTTTTGAACACTGATTGATTATGTACTTGCTCAATTAATGATCGTTTTTAACCAAAAAAACAAAACAAAAAAGCAGCTTTAAGCATCAACGCTATTATTTATTTAACACAGACACACACAAAACAAAACAAGACAAAAAAAAAGATAAAAAATACATTGACAATCTTCACCTCCATAAGCTGTTAACTCGAGAACTATGGAAGCATATGGGTAGCAAAATTAATTTTGAAATGTAATATGCAAAATGGCAATGCAATATGTAAAATGACAATGTATTTCTGTATTTAAAAATGTACATTTTCCCATACATATGTGCGATATTTAGTGCAAAACGAAAATTTAATAATGTAATTTAGACTAGATTTAATATGGAAATTAAAACCATATTTTAATGCTTTATAAAATGTCCTATCCATAAGTCTAAACGCATTTAGGAAAAATAGCATTTTTAAATGATAACCCTAATTTTGCTAGCAGTTTTTTCTTGGACATGTTAAACTTATCTGATCAATTTTGGAAATACATTTTAAATCTAGTGTAGGAAATGGCAAGTTTAAATTATATAAATTAATTTTCATTTTGCACTAAATGTTGCAAACTGACAGACTTCATTTCCAATGAATAAATTGATTCAGTTTGATTTGTATGATTTGAGAAGACCTGGAATATAGTGCATGAGCCATATGGATGACTTTCATGCTACTTTTAGGGCCATATGAAATCAGTTTTATTTTTTCCCTCATTCCGTTTTTTCCGTTTTAATTTCTTTTTTTTTTTTTCTCTCGTTTTTATTTAGTAATCAACTCCTTTTTAATGGTTAAATTTTATTTTATTAATCATCATCTAATTAATTAAAATCATGAAACATACAATTTAATAAAGGTTTAACAAAAATAACACGTTTAGGGTCCTATGAAATGTTTTATTTTTTCTCACCATATGTTTTATTGTTATCAAATTCTGTGTTTTAGCATGTCTAATTATTTAAATGTTACTTACAGCGGGGAAAATAAGTATTTGACACATCAGCATTTTTATCAGTAAAGGGATTTCTAAGTGGGCTATTGACACAAAATTTCCACCAGATGTAGCCATCAAGCCAAATACTGAATTCATACAAAGAAATCAGAACATTTAAGTATACAAATTGAGTCATAATAAATAAAGTGAAATAACACAGGGAATAAGTACTGAACACACTTTATTTAATACTTTGTAGAAAAGCCTTCTTATTATTACAGCTTCTAGACGCCTCTTGTATGGAGAGACCAGTCGTCTGCATTGCTCAGGAGTGATTCTGGCCCATTCTTCCACACAAACGGTCTTTAAATCTTGAAGGTTCCTTGGGCCTCTTTTATGAACTTTGATCTTCAGTTCTCTCCATAGATTTTCTATGGGATTTAGGTCAGGTGATTGACTGGGCCATTCAAGCAACTTGATTTTCTTTCTTTGAAACCACTTCATTGTTTCCTTGGCCTTGTGTTTGGGATCATTGTCTTGCTGAAATGTCCACCCTCTTTTCATTTTCAGCTTTCTGGTAGATGGCAGCAGATTTTTATCCAGAATGTCCCGGTACATTTCTCCATTCATCCTGCCTTCAATAATATGAAGTCTGCCAGTACCCCTTGCTGAAAACCAGCCCCAAACCATGATGCTTCCACCCCCAAACTTAACTGTTGGTATGGTGCTCTTGGGGTGGTGGGCAGTGCCATTTCTTCTCCAAACATGGTGTGTAGAATGACTGCCAAAAAGTTCAATTTTGCTTTCATCTGACCATACCATAGTCTCCCAATAATCCACAGGCTTCTCCAAATGCTGTTTCGCAAACTTTAACCGAGCCTCAACATGCTTTTTGCTCAGCAATGGAGTCTTGCGTGGTGAGCGTGCATGGATGCCATGGCGGTTCAGTGCATTGCTTATAGTTTTCTTTGAAACAACAGTACCTGCTGATGCAAGGTCTTCCTGAAGTTCTGCCCGAGTGGTTCTTGGCTCTTGGAGAACTCTCCTGATTATTCTTTGGACTCCTCGGACAGGGATCTTACGTGGAGCACCTGATCGTGGCCGGTTTATGGTGAACTGATGCTCTTTCCATTTCCGGATAATGGCCCCCACAGTGCTCACAGGAACATTCAGCATTCTGGAAATGCGCCTATAACCATTCCCATCAGAATGCTTTTCAACGATAAGATTACAAAGATCTTGGGAGAGTTCTTTGCTTTTACCCATCATGAAGTCTTTCCTGTGTGACTCCTTGGTAATGGGAAGCCTTTATAGGCCATCAATTAGGACTAAAGCAGCTGATATCAATTAGTACTGATAGGAGGCAGGGTTTCTCTCTCAATACTGACAGATTTCAGGTGATCTCCTGGCTTTCTATGCCATTTTGCACCTTATCTTCATGTGTTCAATACTTATTCCCTGTGTCATTTCACTTTATTTATTATGACTCAACTTGTATACTTAAATGTTCTGATTTCTTTGTATGAATTCAATATTTGGCTTGATGGCTACATCTGGTGGGAATTTTGTGTCAATAGCCCGCTTAGAAATCCCCTTACTGATAAAAATGCTGATGTGTCAAATACTTATTTTCCCCGCTGTAATTTATTCTTAAAATAGCATTAGGAAAGGTTTTTTACCCTCAAAAATTCTGTTGTGTATTTAAAATGTTCTGGTTATCAAATGAAGGCATAAATCATTAATTTCATTTATCTTTTAATTATTGAAAATTAAGCAAACTTTTTTTGACAAAAAAGGGGAATTTTCTATTAAAATTAAAACATGAAAGAAATGTTGTGTGATTATACCCTAAAAAATAATGTCTGTTTCATTTTAGTAGTAGTAGTAATAGTAGTAATATATTTCTGGCACAATCTCTTCAAGTTAAACCGGACTTTTATTTTGATGGGTTGCCGTGTCTACCTTTACATTTCTGTATGTATATGATATAATGCTAGTTTTCCTAAAATGGGAAGGTCAAATGTTGAAATCACCACGAGTATCATGTGCGCTTCAGTGTGTGTATTAAACAAAACTTCTCGTCTGCTCCATTTATTAAAACAGAGACACGCAGAACATGCAGGATTCATATTTAAATGGTATTTTCGCAGTGTAATATTTACAGATACTACTCCATATTGTGGTTTGATTTAAGTGAAATGACCTACTTTTGATTAATTAATTCAAATTTTGACAAACTCTGTGACATTCTGCGCTAACCAGTAAATTCCGTTTTTATGACTGGATTCCGCATCGTGTTTTCTACACTTTCTTTGTAATTTTTGGATCTCACCTAACATGGTCATTCCAAACTGTCTTTGTATGGAATAGACCCATGTATAAATTCTGCATTTCAAAGAGGCTAGATATACCACAAAAGCCACATGCACAAGTCAGAGATTATGGTTGTACTTACACTATGTTGACTCTCAATCTCCTCGTGTTTCTGCTGCAAGGCCTGAGACGCGCGAATGGAGTCTCCGATCCCCCACTGTGTGCGGAGCTGCTCTGTGCCAGGACCCTCCAGCCAATTTACAACCTGCTCACAAACAAAACACATAAACACAGACAAAAAAAAACCTTTAATTAGTGAATCACTACCACATTTGACCTCCGAGCCACTGAGAAGACTCTAATCGGAAAGAAATCGGGAGGAACAGTGAGCAAACCTAATTAACTAAATGACAGGATAGGGTCGATGAGAGCTCAAATTAGAGATTTACTCAATCAGATATTTACTTGTTCACAAAAAGACAAATGTAGGTTGCATGTCTGGAGGGCTGCACAATCCTTCAGCTGTCAGATTTTGAATGAACATCAGTATGAGAGCACAAATGGGATTTCAGAGCTGCAGGAAAAACTAAAGTGAATAATGACTTACTTTTTAGTCTGTTCCTCAAACAAATATTTCATCTTCACAAGTCAAATGAACTGTAAGGTGTTGTTTTGTTCTTTTAAAATCATCTTTTTGTGTTGCAATAAACTAACCATTTAATTAACTTGCTTGATATGCTAGTTCAGTCTCAAACAGCTGAGAGTTAAAAATGGGAATTACAACTGAAATTGCAGACAAATTAATTTCACTTGTGTTGTTCAATGAACTAGGGGAGCAAATGCAAAGTCTGGAACAGCAGCGAGAGAACCTGCTTTGTGAAGAAAGTCATTAATTTGTCTAATGCTGAGGTGACTGAACTTTTTAAGAATCGCTGCTTAGCTTGCACGGCTTCCTGTCTGTAATTGCTTCAGGCACTGCGGCTTACAAATGACTCCTTGCACAATTTTTCACAGAAGGTAAGAAGTAGGCCACACTCAAAGATGTGCACCTTCCAATATCCTGATCACCATGGAAACAGACATTTTATTTTCTCCAACAAGAGTGGTTCTGAGAAACTTTCATAGGATAAACAACCTCTGAGCTCACCATCACCTTACATGACCTAAACATTACCCTTGCTGATTCCAGATGTAACACTAACCACACAAATACTGGTTTTAGAGTTTAAAACTTACAAATTCTTAGTTTAATTCAATGAAGAATGTCTATGAGCGCACAGTTAAATATTAATATAAATTACATCCATCAGAGGCTTTTCAAGATTTTAAAGTGTAATAATATTATTTCCTTCACATGGTGCCACATAAGTTGAATTCAAAAGAAAAATGAAAAAAAAAAAAAAAAAATACAATTTATAAAACTGGTTTTCTATATTAATATATTTTAAAAGGTGCTTTATTCCTTTGATATTTTCAACATCATTACTTCAGTCTTTAATGTCACACAATCCTTCATAAATAATTGTAAAATGCTGACTTTGTGCTTTAGAAACATTATTATTATTATTATTATTATTATTATCATCATCATCATTATTCAAACAGCAGCTTATTATTTTTTGTGGAAACTATGACATTTTTTTCCAGGATTCTTTGATGAATGGAAAGTTTCAGTACAAGTTCTAAACCAAATGATATCAACTGGTGCAGTGAGAGAAACAAAACAAAACACCGAAGCGCTATATATAGATATATAGATATATAGATATAGATATATAGAGATATAGATATACACATAGAGATATAGATATACACATATAGATATACACATAGATAGATAGACAGATAGATAGATAGATAGATGTACACTGTTTTTCAACAGTTTATGATCAGTAAGATTTTTATTTAATGTTTTTTTAAGTTTCTTAAGGCTGCGTTTTATTTGATCAAGGCTGCATTTATTTGATCTTGGAAAAAAAAAAAAAAAAAAAAAGTAAAATTGTGAAATATTATTTTAATATAAAACAACTGTTTTCCGTGTGAATACATTTTAAAATGTAATTTATTCCTGTGATGCAAAGCTGAATTTTCAGCATCATTACTCCAGTCTTCAGTGTCATATGATCCTTCAGAAATCAATCTAAAATGCTGATTTATTATCAATGCTGAAAACAGTTGTGCTGGTTACAATTTTGTTGCAACCCGTGACATTTTTTTTAGAATGCTTTAATAAATAAAACATTAAAAAGAACAGCATTTATTTAAAATTTTAATATTTTGTAACAATATAAACTACCATTTAAAAGTTTGTGGTGAGTAAATTTTTATTCTTGCTTTTTTTAAAATTAATATTTGTATTCACCAAGGATGTGTTAAATTGATAAAAAAAAAAAAAGGATAGCAAAGACTTTTTAAAGATTTCTATTTTGAATAAATGTTGTTCTTTTTAACTTTGTATTCAAAGAATCCTGAAAAAAAGAATCAGAAGAAAAAAATATTAAGCAGCACAACTATTTCTAACATTGATAATAAATCAGAATATTCAATTGATTTCTGATAGATAATGTGACACTGAAGACTGGAGTAATGGGTGATGAAAAATTCAGCTCTGCATTATAGAAATTAATTATATTTTCAAATATATTAAATTAGAAAACCATTATTTTAAACTGTAATAATATTTCATAATATTACTGTTTTTTTCTGTATTTTTGATCAAGTAAATGCAGCGTTGATGAGCATAACATTAAAAACATTAAAAATCATACTAATCTCAAACTTTAGAAAGGCAGCCCTACTCTCTACGGTAATCGGATTCTCGGTGGGAATTTTGTGGGAGTGCATTTTGTAAGCCTTCCAAGAAGTCAGCACAGCACCGCTTGTGAAAGAATTATGTGACAAATCTTCTCTGTGGAAAGACTCAAAGATTGTATGGTGCGAAGAACCACCAAAAACAGCTCTATTTGTAGACCAAGACTGCTGATTCACCAAGTACCAGAGCCCAGCCAGTCTTCTTTCAAACCTCAATGATATTTAGACATACAAATAAAGCAGAATGGATGACAGATGAAATTGTAGCTCACACTCCACATTATCATGTGGCGTTCATGAAAAATGACTGTGCAAATGTATTTGGAAAAACTCAAGGCTATGTTCTCCCAAACAAAAAAGTTTTGTTTCTTAGCACAAAGAAAGAGCACAAGAATGTCTGAAGCTGAAAAGCACCAAAGGCAATCTAAGGACAGTTCTTCTACAAGCACAACCCAAATATCTGAAAGAAATCTTTTACTTTTTGGTTTACAATTCTTACAAATCCCCTCAAGCGTTTTACCTGCATGACCTTGGTTTGGATTTCTTCTAGCTGGGAGCGTTTGCTGCGCTGTCGGCAAACTTCCTGATACTTTGTGTACTGCTCCCTCAGAGAGTCTAGGAGCTTCATCACCTGAGGCTGAGCCAGCAGCTCATCGTCCATGGGCGACCAGGCTGTGCCTCCTCCTCCTCCACCCTCAGAGCCATTGAAACGCCTTTGCTGGAGCTCCGAGAGCAACTCATGTCCTGTAAGAGAGGAAAACAACAGGGGAGAAAAATAACATTTAGGAAGGAAATCAGCCATTTGAAAACTGATCGCAGTAAACAGTAATAAAATGTTTCATAAGCAAACTGTCAAACAGAAAGAAAATGATGAACGCAAATGTGATGGCAAACTTTCCCATCTGTCAAGGAGTACAGATTGAACTGATGTAGTATGAATACAAGCAGCCAGTTTTTCACCTAAATTAGACACAAAGTGACAGATTCAAATACAAGAGAAAGGAACAGAGGAAAAGCAAACAAAAATTGTACCATTGCTGTGTTTTTTATTTGTCCCAATACCAAGGTTAGAATTTATTGCTTTTCAAATATGAACATGAATAGAATTGGACTAACAGGATGCTACATCGAAATTTGAATTGTAATGACAGGAATTTAAGGAATTTAATAGGCAAAACAAAAGCACAGAGGACCTGAATTAGCTCAAAACAAAAACAAAATAGGCAAGAACTGAAGAATGTTGAGAACAAAAGAGGACCCAAAAAAAAAAAAAAAACCTGAAATGCAGCAATCCAAAAAAATTTTCATAAATGTGATCATGGATCACAAAACCAGTCTTAAGGGTTTTAAGATTTATACATCATCTGAAAGCTGAACAAATAAGTTTTCCATTAACGTATGGTTTGTTAGGATAAGACAATATTTGGCCGAGATCTGGAATCTGAGGGTGCAAAAAAAACAAAACACAAAAAAAAACCCCAAAACAAAATATTGATAAAATTATCTTTAAAGTTGTCCAAATGAAGTTCTTAGTAATGCATATTACTAATCAAAAATTAAGTTTTGATATATTTATGGTAGAAAATTTACAAAATATCTTCATGGAACATGATCTTTACTTAATCTCCTAATGATTTTTGGCATAAAATAAAAATAGATCATTTTGATCAATACAATGTATTTTCGGCTATTGCTACAAATATACATGTGTTACTTATGACTGGTTTTGTGGTCATACGTCAATAAAAAAAAATATAAAAAAAATATTTACAAACATTTCTTTTCTTTCTTTCTTTTTTATATATATTATCTGTTATATTTACTTCATTTTATTTTTTTATTTTTTATTTTATTATTTGGTTTTTTTTTTTGTTTTGTTTTTTTACATTAATTTCAAATGTTCATTGAAAATGCACATTTGAACATTGTAGATAAGGCAGAAGAGGGCTGATGCAAGATCAATACCAATATATTCACATAAAAATAAATACACAAAATATATTTTATTTAAATTGCTTGACACGTTATTTTAAAATAAATTTATAATGAACAATTCAATCAAACATTTATTTCATACAGAAAAACAAAGAACATTAATTAAAAATACAATACTAAAATATAATTACATTCTAATCCCTTTTAAATGCCTTAAAATTCAAATTGCAGCCTGAATTGCCCTTCCCAAACAGCTTGATTGACAGGCGATCTGATCAATCATTCTGCCCAACAAACAAATCAGACAGGAGAGTAGATTAACTTCGGTGGACTTAAACTTGAAACGTTATGTGTATTGACGTCTTTCCGCAGTTGAAATAAAATATGTTCTGATGTTCATTCATGTTTTTTTATGTTTGAATTAAAGAAGAAAAGCCGATCAGTTCATTGATCATTGTCATTGATCTATAAGGCAATACACTGATCTGTCACAACACATTAAAGAGCCACAAAACAGTATATATTGTTTCAGTTTCTTAAATGACAACATTTTAAAGCTAAGACTTGTCTGTCAGCATGTTGTCACTTTTCTCTTTGCTCCACAATGTTTTTTTCATTTTTTTTGTCGGACATAGCAACAGTAACTGAGGAGGGCGGGTTTTTTGTGTTTTTACAGGCATTTATAAAGGATTCTCAATTCAGTTCTAAATGGTGAACCATCCTGCCAATAACAGTTTATTCAAAACACAGTCACTTACACTGGGCACAAGTTCACTGAACTGACGGAGCCATTATTTAGAGTAGGGCATGGTGTCAAAGAAATATTTAGAAATACGGAAATACTGATCAGGGCAGAGTCAGCATGTTATACAATAGCTGTGAAATCGCTTTAGTGTGTTAAACAACTTTAAAGCCAAGCTCTTAGCTCTACCCCACCAATAAAACTGAATGGAGTCACAGGCCAGCTGGAAAAACAGCTTCACTGTTGACATCACATGCTGGATAGAGCATTCCAATTAAAATTCCCAAACCAAAATCTGCTTTTGCAACTAGTTGTACAAATCAAACCCAAAATATTTAAGCAGCAACTACAGGCATACAATCACAGAAGTTGGCACTTACCAGTTTGAAGGACCGTTTCTGGATCAAATGAAGGCAGGATGTTACTCTCTGAAGACCTATGAGTTTAACAATATGTTGTTGCTGAGCATTTATCTTTAAAAGCATGACCATTTAATGTAACAAACATGTTGGTTTCTCTGTATACGTGATTGGTTTTTTAAATCCATTAACATTATAATTATTAGCTAACAGAAAACAGTGGCCCTTGAAATGACTCATGTCTTAATTAGCAGCTCACACCAGGAGATAATGAGACATATAATACCTGTCCTTCTCCGCCTGGCTTCCTTTCTCATTTTCATTGATGACGGTAAGTTCATCCAGAAGGGATGTGGATTCCTTCGTGAATTTTTCGAAGACCTAAACAAGGAACAAATCCCAAATAAGACCTTAAGTTAAAGGAGAAGTCCACTTCCAGAACAACAATTTACTAATAATTTACTCACCCCCTTGTCATCCAAGGGGGAGTAAAGAAATTATTTTTGAGGAAAACATTTCAGGATTTTTCTTCATATAATGGACTTAAATTGTGCCCCCGATTTTGAACTTCCAAAATGTAGTTTAAATGTGAGCCGAGGATAAAGGGTCTTATCTAGAGAAACAATCTGTTTTTTTTTTGTTTGTTTTTTTTTTTGTTTTTTTTTCGAAAAATAAAAATTTGTGTACTTTTTAAGCACAAAAGCTAGTGTAGCACAGGCTCAGAGATGCGCATTCACGACACTATGTACTATTGAATCACGTCGAAAGGTCAAAGCGCAAAGACTAACAAAGTGCAAGTAAGTCAAACTCGGTTTACAAACAAAAAGCTATAACGGCTCAAAAAGGTAGAGAATGGCGAAAAACTCCATCTTATTTTCTCCTACAACTTCAGAATCGTCCGTCATCGTTATAGCTTTTTGTTTGTAAACAGGATTTGACTTAGTTGCACTTTGTTAGTCTTTGCACGTTAGCTTTGTAAACACTGGGTCTGTAGTTTGACCTTTCGACGTGAGTCAATAGTACGTAGTGTCATGAACGTGCATCTCAAAGCCTGTGCTACACCAGCTTTTGTGCTTAAAAAGTATAATTTTTTTTTTTTTTTTTTTTTTTTTTTTTCCAAAAGACAGATTGTTTCTCTAGATAATACTCATTTAGAGCCTTTTGAAGCTGCATTTAAACTACATTTTGGAAGTTCAAAATCGGGGGCGCAATTGTAGTCCATTATATAAAGAAAAATCCTGAAATGTTTTCCTCAAAAACCATAATTTCTTTACGACTGGAGACAGAAAGACATGAATATCTTGGATGACAAGGGGGTGAGTAAATTATTTGTAAATTGTTGTTCTGGAAGTGCTATTAACTACAATAAACATAAACCTGAAATCACTGTGGTCTACCAATTAGGAGAGCAATTTAAATTTGAAAATAAGGGATTTGGTTCTCACCAATCTTTTGTTAAGCCAGTCCAAATGATCATAAACCAGACTCCCGCCAAATTCATCTGTAAGCTGGCATGGTTCAATGTAGCGTGTGAGTTTATTGGCAGACACCAGAATCACCTGAAACAGAGAAAATTAACTCTGAGGTTTGATTGAGGACCAAAGCTATTTCATCATCTGTGCTGAGAATATTAAAAGACAACAAAATAAAACCACCCCGACTCATTTTGGAGAAGAAATAGTAGTAACTGAGAGCAAAGTGCAGCATCCACTAATGTTACCAATTAAACAAGCATCTGTGTGTGTAATGTAGCATAATCTGAAACCGTTCAAGACCTTCTGCAGTGGAAATGTCATGCAAGGTTAATATCCATGAATAATTTATTTGATATTTGAAGGCATATAGGACAAACTCTGCAGGTGACACAGCTCTTCTGCTGGGTCGAAATCACAAATCATCATTTAATGTCAGAAGCACAAAACTCTTTAATAAAAACAAGGAAATGACTGTAGCTTTTTATATAATGTTGGCTGACAGCTATATATTATAAATAACTTTTTTTTTTCCTTCTTTTTTAAAGATGAGTAATTTTTATTACTACTACTACTACTACTACTACTACTACTACTACTACTACTACTACTACTACTACTACTACTACTACTACTACTACTACTACTACTACTACTACTACTACTACTACTACTACTACTACTACTACTACTACTACTACTACTACTACTACTACTACTACTACTACTACTACTACTACTACTACTACTACTACTACTACTACTACTACTAATTCTATAGGACAAAAACTATATTTGACTGTTTAGCTTAGACATAAAAAATTAGTGTACAGACTGATGTGCAAATTAAATACTTAAAATCATACAGTAACAATGTCAATTATTATTTTTATAATTATTACTTTTTCTGTAAAAAAGCAATTGATATGATTTATGATAATATATATAACAATGTGTGTCAATTATTTGACTGTTTTTGGCTGCTTTACATAAAATAGCACAGAGACTTTTGTCCCACACACACCACATAGCAGTCTTTCTTTTCAGAAGATAACCAGCTTAAAATCAATATTTCTTGTCTATTTACTTATTAAATTGATATGTAGCCATGTAACAAGCGGGATAAATGTACAATCAGCTGGTCATTAATGCAAAACCAAAATGTTTACAGCTGCCAAACAGCGTAACAACTTTGCATTAATACAACGAGAACGAGGCTCATTAAATCAGAATTTAGAACCGGAAGCTTATGTTATGCTTTAAATGCAAATGTTTATCACTACTATGTCTGTGCTTTACACATGCCATTTCAAAAAGCCCTCCACCCTGCACTTTGGTGTGTGCTGTGTGGACAGGAAGACAGACAGCACAGCTGTCTTTACAAATATGTTCAGCTGAGTCAACACACGGGACGGAGGGACAAGGCCTCGCTGCAAACAAATCCGGTCCACGTTCCAGTGTAGAGGAGATGGGGAAAAATATTTTGGATTCATAATATCTGGGGTACATTACTCACAGGATGTCAGGGGCGTGTTTGCATCTGCTGTGTGGCTGTCTGCCTGGGACAGTTTGGGGAAAAAAAAGCCTCTTCAAGTATGAGCCACAGTGAGGTTTGTTCATGTCAACTTCACAAATTCTTTCTAACAGGAGTTCTTGCATCTAAAAAGCCTTGTTTTGAGCTGTGAAGTTTCCGTGGCAGATACTAAAATCCAGTTTGAGCATAAAAGCTTTTGAACTATTTCGTTTTATCTCCTTCTGTCATGACATCACTGCAAGTCCACAGATGGAAGGTGTGCAGACTAGCGAAAAAGACAGGGGAAAAAAAAAGCCCAACACCTTTCTCAGAAGCCTTAAAAGAAAAAGTTACCACTCATACTCCAAATGTGTGTGTGTGTGTGTGTGTGTATAAAATAAAGGCATATCAAACAACAGCAGGTGGGGAATGAGATTTAGGAGCTACAGCAGAGAAGAAAACTATTAGCAAAATGATCGGTCATCACACAAAGCGGTCGTATGATTTCAGAATCCTTTTTGGGGCTTGACATCTGTGGACAATCTTAACTATCTGTGTCAGTGAAAAAAAAAAAATCATACAAGTGCAGTATGAGAGTAAATAAATGACAGAATTTTCATTTTGGTGTATACTACGCCTTGTAAAAACCATCTGCTCACAAAACTTTAAATCTGTCTATTTAATCAAAGTAATGTGCACTCTTTGAAAACCTCCTCACGCACAGTGACCCTAAGCACAGGGACGCAACAGCTTGGACGTGTGCCAGTGGTGCCCTCACATCTGCAAGGTTAGCTGGAGGAGATTAAACACTGCATCTGCTAAAGCACTCTGATCAATACAGTCCCCTCAAAGCAGCTCGCGTTTTTGGTTACCATAACACAATTTTAAAAAAGTACAAGCAAAAAAAAAAGGAAAAAAATGCTGTGCTCTTAAGTGCTTGAAACTGAAGGGGGTCAGTAAGTTTTTTTTTTTTTTAATTTCTTTTCATTTCTGCAAGGATTCTATTCAGTAAGGACACACTAAATTGATCAAAAGTAACAAAGATATTTGTGTTTGAAAAGACCTTTTCAAATAAATGCTGTTCTTTTAAATTTATTCCAAGGAAGAAAAAAAAAAAAAAAAAAAAAAAAAAAAAAAAAAGTATTACACTTTCTACAAAAAAAGACTAAGTTGCACAATGGTTTTCAACACTGATAATATTAAGAAATGTTTCTTTAGCCCTAAATCATCATATTAGACTTTGCAACGTATCATGTGACACTGAAGACTGAAGTAATGTCTGGCAATTCAGCTTTGCCATCACATGTATAAATTACATTTTAAAATGCATTTAAATAGAAAAGTTACTTTATACTGTAATATTTTAACAATATTAGTATTTTACTGCATAAAATAAATGCAGCTTTGGTGATAAGAGATTTCTTTCAAAACAAACAAACAAAATCTTACTAACCCCAAACATTTGAACAGTACTTTTTAAGTTGTTTATAATGACAAATTAGGGGGAAAAAAAAGTAGTACTTGTTTAACAACACCTGAGTAAAATAAAATTAAAAATAAAAAATAACAAAATAAAATAAAATAAAACCTTAATTTTACAGAGCAGGGTGGCTGATATAATGAGAACTTATGTATTACAGCAATAAGTTCTACACATAAGGAAAAAAAGAAAAATAAATAAATAAATAAATAAATAAATAATAATAATAATAATAATAATAATAATAATAATAATAATAATAATAATTTAAAAAAAAAAAAAAAAAAAAAAATCACCACATGAATTTTTTTAAAAGTTGTATTTATAATTTACATTTATATAATATGCTAAACTGTCAATGCCTGCCAAAAAGTCATCAGTTAATGTAAAGCGATTCAAAATGTCAAAACTGACCCGGTCAATAAATTAATCAGTGGGTCAAGATTTGGCTGGTTAGCATGATCCACTTAACCTCTGCTTGCAGATGTCAATACCCTTATGAAAATTAACCATGGTTTTGTTGTAGTAAAAGTGCAGTAACCATGTTTTTTTGGCATATTGTTATTATTTGTATAACCACAGTTTTACTACAAACACCACTGTTAAACTATGGTTAGTGGTTACCATAGTTTAACTATAGAAACCATGTTTTTAGATTTTATTTGTAGTAAAACCATGGTTAATTTTCATGAAGGGTAATACAAAAAAAAACAACAACTCAACTTTGTGTCACTGAAGGCCTTGCTCTTTCAGCAAGCAACATAAATACGAGTCAAAAGTATGAATGAAAATTCTGCTGATTGACCCTTCACAAACAGCTTGATCTGACCAATCATGACGCCGAATCCGCCATTCTGTCTGACAAACATACCAGACGGGAGAATAGATTAACTTTGGTGGACTTAAACTTGAGAAATGGTGTGTATTGACGCATTTCCACGATTTAAATAAAATACGTTCTGATTTTCATTCATGTTTTATTTTGTGTTTTAAGCAAATAAGCTTGGTTCACGTGTCATTAATCTAATAAGGCAATATAGTGATCTGTCACGACACATTAAAGAGCCACAAAACAGGATTTATTATTTGAACATTTCAAAGCTGAGACCTTGTTTCATACCTAAAGTAACCTGCTCTGTCTTGTCTGTCGGCGTGTTGTAAGTTTCATCTTTGCTCCACAATGTATTTTTCACTGAATGAAAACATGATGCGCAGTGTGAGAGTGGCATTGTTTGTCGGACATAGCGACAGTAAGGAGGGCGGGTTTTAGCGAAGAGTCAATTCCAGGTAATAAAGACCTTTTTGATATCAGTGTATCACTATCATCTCCCTTTGTTCTAAATGAAAGTGAATCTCAGCATCAGCATCTTGAACTCCTTAAGAAGAGAAAAATCAGCAATAATAATCATAAAAAATGTGCAGTCCTGTAACAGATGGCCCTGTGGACCCTAAATGGCAGTGAAAGAGGATCCACTTATTTAATAAGGCCTCCGGGTCTTTTCCTTCCCATATGCTCACTTATGCCTGGCCAAGCAAAAGTGATGAAGAGGTTATTGGGCAGAATGATTAATGCAGAGCGTACGGTCCTCGTGCACCTCAGCGATCGGCCGCACATACAAAACCCCCATTCAAGTATGGATCCTCAAGTAGGTCAAGAATATGGTAATGACCATTTTCACTAGTCGCCGTATTCAAGCCTCCACTTCCTAATGCTGATACACTGACCTCCATTCAGCCAAAACTGTGCCATCTGGTTGTTGTAGGGAGCTAGAGGGGCCTGCTGGCCCAGATCACAGCGCAAACAACACAATGACCCCAACAAACATACACATACAGAGGTTTCTATTTAGGAGACAGTGGTTTGACTGTCCTTCTCAACACGTCATCCAGCTCTTGGCAGGATCCATGTGATGGTTGCCAGGCAACATGGCGTTATTGGTTCATGCCCAGTGAGGGCACGGAGCAAGACTTCAGCCAGACAAATGAGTATGCGGTTCGAGGCCAGGCCTCATCAGCGAACACACTATGCACAGCTGCATACTGTAGTGCACATCTGCACAATCATGCTACGGTTACGTTCACATACAACTCCATTTTCTGCTCCTAAAGTGCATGCCGAAGGGCTGCCCATTTAACACAAATGCCACCGGCTGCCAACTTTACCCATTTTCTTCATGGCCCAATTAGGAGGAAACACTGCAGTCTGCTGTAATTTATGATCTTACAGGAGAGATGATGAAATGGAGAGATCTATTAAAATGAAGGCTCAAATCCAACCTATTTGAAACAGTCCCTTGTATTTAAACACGTACTACATGCTTAAAGTACTATTCAGCAGGGATGCGTCAATTAAAAATAAGACCATTCTGAAAAAAAAATAATAATAATAATAAATAACAGCAAAATATGCATTTTTTACTTTAAGTAATAATAATAATAATAATAATAATAATAATAATAATATAATTTAGATTTATAATTATTGTACTAAATATTCTTATAATAATAATAATTACAATTTA
Organism: Labeo rohita; assembly: GCF_022985175.1. Lineage (NCBI taxonomy): Eukaryota > Metazoa > Chordata > Actinopteri > Cypriniformes > Cyprinidae > Labeo > Labeo rohita. The sequence continues at coordinate 28,939,484 of NC_066877.1, forward strand.
TAATTAAATATCTAAATTTAATGAAAATAAACTACTACTACTACTACTAATAATATCACTTATATATAATTATCGCACTAAATATTTATATAGTTTTAAATACAATTTATAATTAAATAAATTAAATGGTTATTTTATTTCTACTAAAAATAAATGTAGTTATTTTGTTATTAACAACAACAACAACAATAATAATAATAATAATAATAATAATAAACAACAACACTTACATATTTATAACTATTGTACTAAATATTCATTTAATTACAAATACATGTTATATATTTTTACTAAAAAAATTTTTATAAATAATAATGATAATAAAAAAAATAATAAACAACATAATATAATTTATATATTTATAATTATTGTACTAAATATTCATAGATTTATTACAATTTATAATTAAATATCTAAATTTAAGTTAGTTTTATTACTGAAAAAAACAACTATTTTATAATAATAATAATAATAATAATAATAATAATAATAATAATGATAACAACAACAGCAATAATAATAATAACAATAATAACAGCTTACATATGTATAATTATTGTGCTAAATATTTATATACATTTTAATTAGTTAAATTAAACTATTAAATAGTAAGCTTATTTTTACTAAAATAAATGCAATTATCATCAATAATAATAATAATAATAATAATAATAATAATAATAATAATAATAATAATAATAATAATAATAATAATAATAATAATAATAATATCACATACATATTTATACTAATTTATACTAAATATTTAATATTTATACTTAATAATAATAATTGATTATACACCATGAAGCTATTTTCAGCTCTGCTAAAGGTTCTATTAAATTTACTGAGATACTAAAGAATAGCTTTCGATAAGTGCTAGATGACAGAAAAGGTAAAGTGAACGCAAAAATAATTTAAACCAGTAAACAAGAAAAATAAAACAAGAAACAAAAAAACAAAAAAAAAACAAAAAAAAAAAAAAAAAACAAAACAAAAAAAAAAAAAGTAAAAAAGCTGAAATCAATGAAATAAACTTTTGATGTTTCGCAACCGTTTCCAAGCATGATTAATTCAGGCATGCCCAGATGTGCTTCATGACCTTTAAAGCCATAAAACTGCTCTAAAAAAAAAAAACTTTATTCTCATCACAGCACAACCCTCATAGTGAAGCCCCAGACCATTGTAAATGAAGATGTGCAGCTTCTGTACTTGGAGTTTCATTATTCACAGCGAATGAGGGAAATTACCTACTTATACGCATGAGATCCTTCGGGCGTTACTAATTAAATACACTGTCTGTTTGATTATATTTTGCACAGCTATACAAAGTGATGATGCCATGGTCTGGTGTATATGGGAAAACACAGGGGAACCATTCTTAATGGTCCATTTACAATGAAAACAAAAGCTGGGGTGACGAAATCAGTTTTTAAAAAAAATAAATTGTGGAAACAAAAAAAAAAAAAAAAAAAAAAAAAAAAAGAGATTTAATTAAATAACTGAGTGCTGAAATATTGCCAATAACTTGCCAATAAATAAATATATTACAAAAAAAAAAAAATCTGAAGTTTAAAAAAAAATTCTGAATTTGTTTTCCATAATCTTAAGAATCATTTAATAGAAACAAAAAGTGGTTTAAATAATACATTATAAAACAACAAGTTACCCAATTTAAATAATTAAATACATTAATTTAAAAAAAAGGCTAAAACGTAAAAAATTTAACAATAAAATAAGCAAATGTGCCCAAACCAGAAGTGTTAACCTGGTAATTTTGTGCACTTTCTCTCAACTTTAATGTTAGAATTAAAGAGTACGGTTTCCTGTACAGCTGTTTTGAACAGTATGTATTGTAAAAAGTCAATGTACAAATAAAACTGTGAACAGTGTCTGTAAACGTTTGTGGTCCCAACCTGTAACCAATCACACCACAAGATACCACCCAGCATGTAACCGCAACCAGTCACAAAATGAAAAATGAAATGTTTAGCAGCTGAAAAGTAACACAAATATTACATTCTCATGTTTGACCACTGCTGTCACTGCCAAGTACTTGTGTACTCTTGCCCATCCCTAATGTCAAACACAGTTGATTTAAAGTGTAGCTCTTTGTCTGCTAAAAGAAAACATCTCTAGTACACTTACCTCAAAGCCAAGCCTGTCCTTCTCCTTCCAGAAGCAGAAATGGGTCACTTTTTTGTCCCAGAATTCATCAGGTTTCACCACACACACAAGAGAGACCTCAGCTGGGATCACATTCTAAAGGAAAAAAAACAACACAGTTCACACTCCAGCTCCAAATAACAAAAAAAAAAAAAAAAAAAAAAAAAAAAAAAAAAAAAAAAAAAAAAGCAAACATAAAAGGTCAGCATTTTCATTTTATTGATCAATAGTGATGGATCAATCATTGATGTACAGATATAACAGTGGACAGAGGTAACACAAACATTTCAGTTCACTCAACATAACTGCCAAACCAACATCTTATTTCACCTCCTGGTCTAAGGGGCAGTTTGATTTCAGAACAAACTCTTATAATTTCATATTTCCTGAAGCTCTCAAACAGAGAAACAGCTGAAAGATAAAACTGCTGCATTCTATCTGTAAGGTCTGTTTAAAAGTGACACTCAACTAAAAGCTGCAGGTCATGCGGAGGACACGTCAAGCAGAGAACAAGGAGAGGTTTTGACATCTCCACCAACAATAGTCTGAGCTGAACTGCACAAATCTACAAGGTATAAACTACTTTTAACAGGGTTTAAGAAGGTTGTTTAGCAAATCAATATTGCAATATATAATAAATAGTCCATATGCTGTGTTCAATTCACATAGATGTTACAGGGTATAGACTTTTCACAAACATTGATTTTCTTCACAAATATCTGCAATAAATTAATAAGGAACACAACAAAATGAAGAGAATTCATCCTTTGCCTGAAGGTAATGCTGGTTTTATTTTGCCTTCTGCTATTTCCTTCAGAAAACCTAGTAAATCTAATGCCTGAGGCTGAGATGAAGTACAAAGAAACAAAATGGCAAGTGCAAAAATGCAAGTGTATGTAAAAACAGGGGTCTTCTAATAACTAAACTGCAAAAAAGAACTACCATTCAAAAGTTTGGGATTAGAATATTTTAATGTTTTCAAAAAAAGAAAAAAAAAAAATTTGATGCTCACCAAGGCTGCATTTATTTAATCAAAAATATAGTAAAAACAGTACTATTATGAAATGATATGATTTCTGTTTGACTCTATTTTAAAACGTAATCTATTCCAGTGATGGCTGAATTTTTAGCATCATTACTCCTGTCCTCAGTGTCACATGATCATTCAGAAATCAATGTAATTAGAGCTGCAAGATTCTGGAGTATCACGATTTTTCTGTTTTAAATAGAGATCACGATTTTCACACAATTTTGAATTTAGCAAAATAACATGTAACAATATGATTTAATGACAAATAAACTAAACCGTCACTTGTCACTTTGTCTACTAAAACAACACCCCACCTTTCAGTTAAAAGAGAAACAATGTAATCAACACTGTAATCACCAAACATTATTTGATGTGCCAATTTGAAGTAAAAATTACTTTCAAAAGATGATTTGCTCCATTTTAATTGCTGCCTATAACTATAAACTGGTAGGGCTACCCTCGACTAAAGATTCCCCGATCATCCCCTTGTCATCATGTCTTTCTTTCTTCAGCCGTAAAGAAATGATGTTTTTTGAGAGAAACATTTCAGGATTTTTCTCCAATGGACTGCTATGGTGCCCCGATTTTGAACGTCCAAAATGCAGTTTAAGTGTGGCTTCAAACGATCCCAAATCTGGTTGTAAATGATCCCAGCCGAGGAAGAAGGGGCTTATCTAGCAAAACGACCATTATTTTCAATTAAAAAAAAAAAAAAAAAAAAAAAAAAAACACTATTTAAATACTTTTAAATCTCAAACGCTCATCTTGTCTTGCTCTGCCTGAACTCTTTGTATTCTGACTCAAGACAGTTAGGGTATGTCGAAAAACTCCAATTGTATTTTCAGTCTAAACTTCAAAAATCATTTCAAAATCATCCTACATCATCGAGCCAGTCTTTGCAAAGTAAACATGCAAAGAAGATCAAACACCCTTAACAAAAAAGGTAAAACAGCGATACAGGACGATTGTGATGTTGAGGGAGAACATGAGAACATACCCTGTCAAAAAAAACTTGTTCAGACAGAGTAAGACAAGACAAGCGTTTGACAATAAAAAGTATATAAATTGTATTATTTTTATTAAAATAACCGATCGTTTCGCTAGAGAAGACCCTTCTTCCTCGGCTGGGATCGTTTACAACTGCATTTGGGATCGTTTGAAGCCCCATTTAAACTGCATTTTGGAAGTTCAAAATCGGGGCACCATATCAGTCCATTATATGGAGAAAAATCCTGAAATGTTTTCCTTAAAAAACAATTTCTTTATGGCTGAAGAAAGAAAGACATGGGGTGACAAGGGGTGAGTACATTATCTGTCAATTTTTATTCTGGTAGTGGACTTCTTTAATAAACCATATAAATCATAATAATGAGCTTTTAACTGCCTACATGGGCTAATGAGCGCTGAAGCACATGCAAAAAAAGCACTGCAAGAGCAGATTTAATAATTATGAATGTGTCTGCACGTTCTTTGTTTTCGGCTTAAGAGATGAAGTTGGTGACATTGGCTCGTTACCTCCGCAGTAGTGGATGCACCTGTATGCTTGTTTCATACAGATTACGTAATCTGAGAATATTTGTTTTCTATTTGAACCAGTTCAATTGAAAGTAGACATTTCACTCTCTATAGATATATTTTTTAATGTCAGAGTTTCGAAGTTTCGTGCTCAAGTTCACAGAGGCCGAGACAGCAGAATGCGCATCCTGTTTGCTTGAATTATTTTAATCAACATTTCGTTGTTATTGTGAGAGCACACAAATAACAGCTTTAAAAGACCAAAAATTACAAAGTATTTTAAGAGCAAGTAAGCACACCAGCGTCTCCATCCGTCATGCAGTCAGTGAGCTACTGTTCAGCTTTCACACTCCGCACAGACACTTGAATAGCACACATTTTTCTAGGTTAACATAAGATTGAGCGGCTATGTTAAGCTGCTACTACATACATCTTTCAGATGAAAAGCCAAATGTCCTGCCCGATGTATTGTACTACCACATAACTTAAAAAATAACTTTTTGTGAAGCTGTTCATACTGTACCTAAACATGATAACTGCTCTCTCTGTGTTAGCAGCAAACGCAGATTTGCATGTTCCAATAATGACTTTGTCAAAGGTTTAAAAGAGACAGAAATATTTGTTGTCATTAAGAAATATGATTGTGTGAATGTTTGAACCGAGATCACAATCTTTTCAAGGGGTCACCAGATGCCCATTTTCCACAAGTTGATATGATTCTTTACGAATGATTTGCGTGAACACATACGCATTTATGTTGATCGGGAGGCACATTCCCTTCACAAACAAGTAATTCTCTGTAACTTCAGCAGCTCAGATGTTGGGAGTAAATGACGACTATGTTCATTATTACACCCAAAAACAAAACACCTCAATCACTTAGGAGCCATTCTTGTCTACGTCCCTGCTCCGGCGTCGAAACAACGGCGGTCAGACTGTTACAGCTCACTCAGGGCGGGTCTAAGGTAAGACGGCCATGTCAATCAACTATCAGAGGAGCGGCCTTGGCACGTGTGACATCACACAGGCAAGAAGCTAAGAACGGCCTGATTTGAAAAAGGGGATATTAATTTTAGGGATTAAATAAAAAACACTGGGTGACTTTTTATCATTATAGGGTGGATGTGTACATACAGTGCCAACACACATTTATGTTCAAACAATGTAAAAGTGAACTTGCATCCAATGATCCCTTTAATGATTAATCACGCAGCTCTAACTGTCATATGCTGACTTGGTGCTTAAGAAACATTTATTATCAATATAGAAAAAGATAATGTTTTTAAACCCTGATATATAATTTACTTAATATAAACTGCCTTTACTTGTACACAAGTATTTTGTAACATTATACTTTTTTACTGTAAGTTAATGTGTCCTTGATTCCTTGAATAAAAGAATACATTTCTTTAAAAAAAAATCCCTAACTTTTGAACAGTAGTGTGAATTACACTGTTACGCTAGTATGTGTATCAAGTGTACCACTATAAACAGAGAATATCACTATTATGTTCAACCCATCTGTCTCTACAAACACATCAGTGTAATGTAGAGGGCCATTCACTGATGCATTTTATTTGTTTGAAAGTGGCTGTTTATCATTAACTATGTGCAACGCCCTGGATGTTGCCATGTTTGTGCAATGTCGCACACCAGCATCACTGATTTCACAACAAAAACTTCTGAGTTGGAAGCTTAGCTGCAAGTGGCATTTAACTGTAATCTTTGGGATCAGAAATTCTTTGATACAGTATAGGATACATAATAATAGGATACATAATAGGATGCTACAATAAAAAAATAAAACTGCAATGATTAATACAGGCACTGTAGGACATCTCACCTTTCAGTTAAAAGAGCCAACTCCCTATGTTCACTCAAAACATGCGCCTTAGTTGGCACATCCTAAAGAAAGTATTTTAGCACAATTTCAGCTTAATTTATTATACCACCGTCGCCAATATTTTATTGGCGCTGCCCAGAAAATAGCTGCCCAGAGGCACTGCCAAGATGGCCACTTAGTGATTGGACTTGCATTTTGGGACCTTGATGGAATGCACAGCAAGTCATAATATAAAATAAAAGCCCAAGTTAACAGGAGCAATTCAGTGGTGTGTCCCATAAACGGGAAAATAACAGGGCAGAACAAGCATCCATTCTGTTCAACCAAGCTCACAGTCAACGATTTCCAACAACACAATGTGCTCGACAAAACCAGGGAAGGCCGCCAACACACAAGCCGCATGGGTTTCTCATAATAGAAGTGAAATCTCATTATTTACAGGTATTCCTTCAGAAGTGACTTGCATTTGAGGGGAGTTAAGCGCTCATTAAATAATCACCACAAATATTAATGGGGTTCATTAGTGAAAAGCAAGAACCAGATGTCAAAGAAACAAGAACATAAGTTTCACATAAACTACTTCTCCCTTGCTGCTTTCCAACAATCTGAACAAAACTCAAAAGCGCCCAAATAAAACAAAAAAAAAAAATCTATTTTCCTACCTGCAACATCAGAACCACCGTCTTCACTATATTCCACTGAGATTTCCTGCCATCGACGATGACGGTGAAACCACGAGCTTTGCACTTCTCACTGCAGAGATACAAGAGAAAAACATGACATTTGGTTGCATAACACAAATGATACGCAAATACGTGCTGTCAGTCCACATACAATGAATCGATTACAATGACTCCACTGTGGCTGTGTTGCTAAACAGACTAATTTGTTTGTTCTGTGGTGGCATTTTAAAAATGAACAAACTGAGTCGCAGTGACTCACAGATTCCAAGAAATATGTATTCAATCATAGTTACTATTTTGGTTTGTAAAAAGAAAAAAAAAAGAAAAAGCATTTTAGGCCAGAACAACATTTCTTTTCATTCTTGAGGGAAGAGAACAGCCAACTCACCCTGTAAAACGACTCTAAAAATGTCACCAGAAAGTAATTTGGTGAAGGTCACTATAAAAGCGTTAAACAAAAGAGACTACAGAACCAGTGAGGCTCAACTGTCAGACTTTTATGATTCGTCAAAACTGAACGCTGCAGCTCAGGATATGATTATCTTTTTAATAACAGGATCAGATTAAAGTCATAAGAAACTGTGCTTTACCTTGATTTTTACCATGGACAATGTACATGCACAAGCACATGCTAAGTACATTTTAACTTAACTTTTTTCCTAGGTAAGTTTTGACTGATATTACACTTATTCATTGGTCATCAAAAAATGAATATTTAAATGTCATAAAAAATAATTTCCCACATTTTTACATTTAAATTACATTTATCATCCAATGCTCCCTTTTAAAGTTCATCTTTACAAACACTTTTGTCTAAATTTAATTTTAACCAGTCAAAATTGATTTGAAATTTCTAATCTTTTTAAATCTTTAAAAGTTTAGAATTATGTATAATAATTAAATAGTAAAGAGATGTACACAATTCACAGTGATGAAGAAATCTAAATTTATTTTCTTATTTTTTGTTCATTTCTACCAACTTATTTTTATAAAAATGCAGCAACAGCAATATGATAAAAGCATAGTCTTTGCTAAATATTTTCATTAACCCTAAGAATTAGAATACATTTATTCTGTATAAAGCTTGTGGTTGCCAAGCAACACAGCAACTTGCACGAATACAGAATGTGCATATTTATCCATTTGGCTTAGAATGTGCTTCATCCAATCAGAATTTAGAATCAGAACAATTTGTTCCATATAAAAACCAACACAGTACAATACAAATGTAATAACTACAAACTAACAAGAAACATACAGCAAAATCCTTCCAGAGCCTTGGAGCCTAAAAGACCTTCAAAGGTCTGGAGAAATCAATAAAAGCATTTTTCAACTTCTAACCACAGTCTGACCATGAATTATGGCCACTTTCCATTCCATGTGTGAATACCGTAATAGTGTGCATTAGAATTGCAATGATCAGATTAATGTTCCATTTCTGCTTTCAATGCTTTGACAGGTGCTTAACATTCAGCCTTTGCAATGGAGTAACACACTCATTTCAAGAAAGGTTTCCAAAGCTGTGTTTTACCTGGGAATACTCAGTAGGTAATCCAAAGTGGCACTGAGCTCCTCCATGCTGGTCTGTTCAGTGCATAGTGGGATGGTCAGGATCAAACCACTGCGCCTGTCCTTGCCTCCTGGAAAACCAAACAGGCCGAGTCAGGAAATATGCAGAAAATCCAGCAGCACAGAGTGAAGTATGATGTACGAATGGAAAAAAGAGTGTCAGAGTCTGAGGCTTTAAGGAAAAGACTGAAAAAAAACACCACTGAAGTAACACAAAAAACGATTGGAGGAGTAGAGCCTTGTGATGTTGCAACCTACAATTAATTCAAAGGATGCCAACTATGGGAACATGCACAGTTTCAAGGACACCAAGCATGAAATGCTTCAGCAGTTTCTTTCCTATAAGCTTTCATTATCCAATTTAGTGCAAAGACCTTGATAACAAAAAAATACTGTTGAGGCACAGTGCATCTCAACAAAATGACAGACATTCAAAGAACTTATCAGAATCCAATTTGCCAGTGTTCTTGTTGATATGCAAGTGTCATTCAGAAGACATTTCAAAGCGGGATCCATGCTGACATAAAAAGTGCAACCATTAGGCTATGATAATGGGCAAAGCAGCCAGGGGTGCCAGGTTTTCACAACAAAACCCAACCATTTGCTACTCAAAACTAGCCCAATAGTAGCTCAGTGATGTTTTTGAGGGGGATCTCCTGGTAAAAATTGCATTCCAAGAGGTAAAGTACAAGTTTTTTGGTGTGGATCCTCTGGTAAATTAGAATTCTAGGAGCTAAATATTACGCTATTGGGGTGGCTTCAACCCATCAACATTATTAAAAAAAAAACAAAAAAAAAAGCAACAGTAATATGAAAGCAACTCAATTCCGTGGAAAAAAACACAGACTTGACAACACTGAAAGCAGCCTCATACTGTGATAATACTGAGTTCTGGAAGGTATATGAAATAAGATAGACATAAGAACGTCCTCTCAGAGTTATGGTACATATGAGTGAAAGCAATTTTTCATACGGCGTTGCTGTCAGAGATGTGGTTTAAGGGATTTTGCATGTTGAGCCATGGTGTTAACTCTTATATTCTCAAAATTTAGGACAATTTTACAACTATCATTATGGTTAGCCTTGGTGTGAATGGGCCTTTAAAGTCCAGCTTGTGTAAATAACTAAGAAAATAAAATAAAACTACTTCCCATTATTTGCCCCCTAAAAATCCCTTGCTAACACTCTCTGAAGCAATTTTAAAAGCCAACACCTTATATATGAGTCTACAATACAGTGTTCAGCTTCACTGAGTCTAAGCTGAAAGTAATAACAACATATAATGATCTCTGACTACATTTTATTGAGATGAAAATCTTTTGCAGTCTTTCACTTCCATCAAAGCAAACAAGAAAGCAAGTGTAGGGTTTCAAATCATCACTTAGCACTGTTGGTTTTATCGAATAGCAGCTTATTTCTGCTTCACTGCTAGTCACATCTAATCATGAAATGTGAATGGAGTATTCACATCACGTACTACACCATAGAGGAGAGCGGCCTGCAGCAAACATTTCCATAACACACTGAGAGAGTTTTTTTTTTTGCTGTGCTAAACTACAATCTTCATTAATTAATTAAACACTTCAAAGTTAGCAAATCTCTCTCAATCTCTCTATATGCACATTATACATTATATGTAAACCTGGACCACAAAACCAGTCTTAAGTAGCACAGGTATATTTGTAGCAACAAAAATTTTTCTTTTATGCCAAAAATCATTGGGATATTAAGTAAAGATCATGTTCCATGAAGATATTTGGTAAATTTCCTACTGTAAATGTATAAAAAAATAATTTTTGATTAGTAATATGTATTGCTTTAAACTTTAAAGGCGATTTTCTCAATGTTTTGATTTTTTTTTGCACTCTCAGATTCCAGATTTTCAGTTTTATCTTGGCCAAATATTATCCTAACAAACCCTACATCAACAGAAAGCTTATTTATTTAGCTTTCAAATGTATAAATCTCAGTTTCAAAAAACTGACCCTTATGATTGGTTTTGTGGTTCAGGGTCACATATATATTGCAGGTCTTTACCTGACAGAAAGGCCAGCTTCTTCTTCAGCACAGGCAGTATTTTGGAGGCCTCCATCCTGGAAAGTGACTTTTCTCTACTTATGCAGCTGCAAGAAGTTGACAACATAGTATCTTGTTAAGAACATATTAAAAGATAGACTTGATAGAAGATAACAAATTCATACAGGATTGGAACAACTTGAGGGTGAGTAAATGACTGGATTTTAATCTTTAGGTGAACTATCCCTTTATGATTCAGTTGATAAGTCATACGTGATCATTTAGAAGTAAATTACCTGCATTTTCATGATTATATCTCTAAAAATGTTCCGCAGAATGTGCCTATGACAAAATATTTCTTCTTTGAGAGATTTTAGACACAAAAACTGCCTTTCTGTAAATAAAGGAATAGTCTACCCTAAAACAGAAACCACTAATGTTAAGATCTGAAAAAACACTTTAACAGAAACATAAAATACAACAGCTCTGCATTAGAAGCCAACCAACCATAACTGAAGTCATTATTCACACAATATCAAACCTGTTGTGACCGGTCATCATTTACTCAACCTCATGTTGTTTCAAACCTGTATGACGTACTTTCTTCTGGAACACAATAGATACTTCAAAGAATGTTGGCAACCAAATTGTTTTGTCCATAAAATCAAAGTCAACTGTAACCAAAATGAAGACAGTTCTTAAAATATCTTCTTTATTGTTCTATAGAACAGTCATACTGGTTTGGAACAACATGGAAAGATGACTTCAGAAGATAGCTTGAAGGAACTGAGTAAAGATTCTTCAATATTTTTTCACTATTGTTTCATTGAAAAAATAGGTTTGGAACGCCATGAGTGACTAACTAATGGCAGAATTTCAATGGAGTGGACCATTCCTTTAATGCCAAGTCACACACTGCATTCCTCTTCATTTTGATGATAAATAAAAGTGCTTCCAAAACCCTTAACAGAGCAACATTCACCATGCCAGAAATACCAGAATGATACAAAAACAGACAAACTGGCAAAACAAGCAGAAAAGTAGGTTAAATCACTATAATTAGGAAACAATTGAACATTCACAGCATGATTCAACTACATAGCGATCTGAGTCCTCAAAGGCAGGCTGATCTAGATTTCAAAAAGCTGACAGTCTCACTCACCTTCAACAGTGACGCGGCACATCAAGTACATTCCATCTCACACGATTCCCTCCTGGTCCATGTTCTGCAAAGAGGCAGAAAGATGCAGAAGAGAAGCTGAGGAGGAGAAAGGGGAAAGCAGGACGTGTGGAAGAGTTACAGATAGTGAGAAAGAAGGGAAAAAAAAAAAAAAAAATTCTACTTTAAGACCTTCTCTGATGATTTGGATTCTGGCATCCAGCTTATAGCAAAGACAGTTTGATTAATCTGAATACATCAGAATTAATTCGAGTGGTAAAGACCTCTTCATAAACTGCTGCGAATGCAAGCATCCAATAATCAACCAGCAACAATCAATTGCTAGTAAAAATCATTCCAATAAATAAGCATAATAAAAGATTATCAGCAACACCCTTTAACGGCAAAAAAGATTTAGGGAGGATTGCACAGGAAACATGGCTTGGCAAACTTATCTTAACATAAGCTGATGCACGGAAAAGCGCCTCATCATTTAGAAAAGAACAGCTCAGCAGCGATTACAAGGTTTGCTGATGTGTCTGCAAGCCAGAAATGAGTGCTAGCACAAAAAAATAGGCCTTTGGACCTTTAAAAGTATTACATTGCACTGCTGCACAAAGAATTACCAAGCAACCCACTGGCCAACCCCAATGCAAATGTCTGCCAATGCCCATGTTTGTGCAAATCTCTCCAAATGGTTTTAAGACGTAATACTAACAATCATTCTGCATTGTCGCTTGTAGGCAAAACTGATTTTAACACTAACTTCAGCTTCAATATGTAAAACATGGCATATTTTGCATTTACAAAGAATTAACTGAGTTACTATAACACTAAAAGAATAACGAATAATTCAATCCAAAAGAAAAAGCACAAAAATGATGCCTTTTAAATCCATTAAAGACTTTCGCAACAACTTTCCCTCAGATTCTCACGACCATAATACATCTGGCTGTTTCACTATTGAGTATAGAGTGTTCACACGTCATCAATCAGCCATATTGGTGGCACTGAATGTAAACAATGCCACCAAACCGAACGCAACTTGCATATTTTGCTGTTTATGACTGCTGAAAATGGTAAGTTATTGTCATGTTTTGGGTTGGACTAATTGTTCAGACCAGGAAAAAAAACACTTGGAATACTACAGACTGCCAAAGGTTACAACAAAATGAAGGAGAAGAGTAAAAAAAAAAAAAAAAAAAAAAAAAACTGTCCAAGGAACGAAAGGCATTTGAGGTTGGCCAGACTGAACCAGGATTTCCAGGGCAAGAATCTTAACACTTGTGTTTGTTCTTATTTCCAGTCAGGTAGGTGAAATATAAGGCTAATATCTTAATTAATACTGCTCGTAAGTACTTTAGTTTGTCAAAATATTGCACCCTTTCCTGCTTACTAAGTCCTTCTCTATATGATTTAGCAGCATCTACACATTTCTTCCATGGTTTAGACAGCACAAATTAGCAAAACAATGGATTCAGTAGTACATTAACCATGCACCTGACCAAATCGTGCCGCAAGTGCAAACCCTCTATTGAGTATTTTTTCTTTAGTGAGAAGGAATGAAAGATTTCCATTTCATATGGATTATATTTGGATATTACAAACACCATCTTTATTAAATTAAAGACTGACATTTACTTTGATTTAGATTAGGCAGTTAAGCAAGTTGTAACTGTAAAACAAAAACCTAAGCATTGCATATCATCACAAATCAAAAGAAAAATAAACCTTTTTTGGACCTTTAATTACATTATGACAATTTCATGACAAACAGATACATTTTTCCATCAAAATTTACAATGCAATTCACATGACTGTAACAGTCAGTCATGAGATTCTCTTTACTGTACTTTGCTGTATTCAGTAAAACCAATACTGTGATCCAAGACAAGCATAAATGAACTATAAATATGATCTGATTTTGGATTACAGTAATGAGAATCAGAGGAAATGTGCTTTTAAGTTATAAACAATGTCAACATGTAAAAAAGAGGCTATTTTATTTAAGCAAAGCATAATTGTTGTATCCATTTGCTTTAATTAAATGATGAGATAGGACTTGGACGTCTCTTTTGAGATTCACTCTGTGCGTGTGAGTGCAGTTCTAGAAACATAAACTTGGGCAGTTCAAGCATTAAAATTCATACTGTGGTCTTTGAGACTCATTTCTGGACACATAAAGACAACAGTTGGCTGGTCCTGGGAATCAGTGTCTGGACTCAACCAACAGCTGGCTGAGAGTTGCAGAAATGAGTCGTTTGGTGCTCAGGAGCGAGACAAAGACGGGATCCACCTATATGGCCTACATAATATTATGATTACAGGTCATCTACGCAGTGAAACAATCGCCCCTATTAACGACAACGTACGAGGTTGGGGTGTCATGAGAGAATACATATTAAAATGCAGTTTGGCATTCATTCCACATGAGCATGAAGCATATTTTCTGGCAGCGTGCATGGCTGCTGGCACACACGAACCGCAGATCCGCATGCAATGACCTATATTTCATTCTGTGGAGGTTAATGCATGACTAACATGAATGCGGTGTATTCTGGGGTTGAATATAAGGGCAATCCCTGACTAACTTACCTTAGATGGACGTCGAGAATAATGCTGTGATTGTTAGCCCTGCTAAAGACGCGGATGCATGATCCATGTGCTTTCGATCAGCACCTCACAGCATATCACATTCATGGATTATATGAAAAATAAAATTACCTTTCTCCGTAATGGGCCCCGGAGACGATCTACGTTATTGATAATCGCCTTTGATACCGAGAAGACTCTCGGCGTTGTGTTTTGTTAGAAAGGGGCTGGTATGTTCATATAACTCCTCCCACATGACGGCGCAGGGCGTGTCTTTCACGGTAAGGGGCGGGGTCTGGAGTTTCTTTAAACACACAGTGCATCTTTTAAATAAATGATATATGTGACCCTGGACCACAAAACCAGTCTTTAGTAGCATGGGTATATTTGTAGCAATAGCCAAGAATACAAATCAAAAGAATCAATTTTTCTTTTATGCCAAAAATCATTTGGATATTAAGTAAAGATCATGTTTCATGAAGATATTTTGTAAATTTCCTACTGTAAATATATCAAAACTTAATTTCTGATTAGTAATATGCATTGCTACAAACTTCATTTTCAACTTTAAAGGTGATTTTCTCAATTTTCAGATTTTTTTGCACCCTCAGATTCCAGATTTTAGCCAAATCTTGTCCTGTCCTAACAAACCATATACCAATGTAAAGTTTTCAAAAAAACTGTCCCTTATGACTGGTTTTGTGGTCCAGGGTCACATATTATATTTATACGGCGATTGAGAGGAACACTGACGTCAAACATTACATGAATTGAATTTCTTTTTGCCATAGGAAAACTGTCAATATAATAAAACATAATCTGGGTGTTTCTTGTTTTTTACTGTCTCTAATCAAAATGTTTCAAATATAAATATATTTTATATTAAGAAATCAGTTGAAGGTTACAAAATGTTGAAACAAACAGATGGTAACAGACAAGTAAAGACTGCTTTAAAAATACAGCATTAACATACTAAATTATTCTGAGAAGAAAGAAAGAAAGAAAGAAATGTGTAAAATCCTTAAAATTAATAGTTTTTTATATTTATTTATTTATTTTTAGGGACTTTTACAGTGTATATTTTTTTAGTCAAAATAAATTAGATTTTGGTATAGACTACATTTTGCACATATTTGTGAATGTATTCTTTGGCATGCTGTATCTAGAAGTTTATCATCTCTATTTTAAATTCAACACATTTTCTTTAGAATACTGGTTACTGACAGGAAGTGGCGATTTTAAAGAGAAAACAAAAATGAGCAAAACATTTATTTCATATTAGGTACAGTTCAGATCTATTAACATATTCACTGACAGATTGCTCATGACTTAATGACATAAAAATTATAATGAAAGTTTATTTGGAGTACTACTTGTGCACAGTGCACATTTCTTAATATTAAGCCTAAAATGTGTTTTAATGTCACTGTTGTTGAGGACTGTATGATCTTTGAGCAATATCGGTCTTTAAATGCAAGATATTTCAAGTGTACCTAAAGTATACTTGCAATAGTTTCACTTTAGCACAATCAAATATACTTCAGTATATGTTTAGTTGGACTTCAACACTATTTCAATTAAGTATACCAGTTTAGTATGCTAAAAGTACAATTGCAGGGCATTTTTATTAAGTACATAAATATGCAAACACATTTGTAGTATACTTAGCATGAAATAAATGTATTAAAATACAATTTAGTATATTTATTTTTCACTAAGGGTTTTAGAAATAGATTTGATTAAGTAATCTTGTTGTTTTGTGGTTGCTGTTTTGTTGTGTCACTTTAAAACATTACATTCTGTTTAATAAATGACAGAAATCTGTATGATGACTTCAAATTGTAAAAGATTAATAGGGTCTATTATTGAGAGGACCATATTTCTGAAATATCTCCTAAAATTACAAGACAAGCATATTTATAAATGTCACAAAGACACTGCATGACATGTTCAAAGAACTGTATAGTTTGTATTAAAAGGTCCTTGGCAATAAAAGTAAAAATGTTTAATAGCTTTTCTCTAGCCAATACAATATTGCATTTTGAAATATAAAATATACTGACATTTAAAAAAAACCCAACTAACATTCACTGCAAAGTGTAAACCTCATTCTTTCCTGTAGTATATACAGTACGCAGTTTTTATACAAGCCTATATTTATGTATATTTATGTTTTTTTAAGTTTAAAAATCAATTGGTATGCTTTGGTATTTGGTATATGTACACTGCTATTAGTCTCAATAAGTTCACCGAGTTCCCCCTCAGTCACATGCTGTTTATTAACCTCCATCTTCTATTTGACTCACAATCAGTTAGTGGGACTATGACTGACAAGTAGTTGAAAAACCCCTCTGCTAAATGCTACTATAAAACAGACTTGGCACTTGGATTTCTTAACAATTTTGGTTTAAGATGAAAACATGATGTTGTGGATTGTAAACAGTAACATATGAGGCATTTGTAAATTATTTTGTGGTGTGCATGGAAAACAACCTAATTTACATTGAATACTGCAGTGTCACTATTACTATTTTAATAAACAAAATGCAATAGAACAAACTAATACATATGACAGACGAATCAGGCTGTAACTGATGACAGACTCATCTAAATGCGCTTTAAGATGCATGAAAGGGAAATGAAGATAAGTGGGCCCACGTTCTATGTTGTGTGGGTTCCAAAAATAGAAGAACATGGATAGATTCAGTTGCTATGGTAATAATATTAGCTCAGAGTAGCCTAATTATCGAGATTTAAAAAGGTGTAGAAAGATGCCACTAGATGTCTCTGTTTGCTCATTGAGTCACCATACTGGAAACTCTTCTGATTTGTCACTTGTGTCAAAGAATCATTTTTCGCTTTGTCTACAGGAACCTTTTTTGACCAAAGAGCCTTTTTTTTTCTTCCATTTTTGGTTCATTTTTTTCACACACACAATTAAACTTTTTTTTTAAACATTTCAATCATATAACATTATTAGGTCTCAGTCTCGACAACTAAAAACAAACAAATATGAAATATGGAATTAATTGTGCAGGGCTTTCAGTGAGAGGTTGGCTAAATCCTCTTCTGAGTTTTGTGTGTGTGTGTGTGTGTGTGTGTGTGGTTTGAGGTTTAGACCATCTGTGTGAGGACAAAAGAGAATAAAAGTGAGGTCATTTTGGCTAGTCCTCACTTTCTGACAGCCATTTAATGGCCTGTTTGAGGGTCAAGACTTGGTTTTAGGGATGAGGTCATAATCGGGTAGAGATTAGGTTTAGGGTAAGGGTTTGGGTGAGGCACTTAGTTCTGATATAGGGTAAGGAGCTAGAGATTGCATTGTGTCAGTGAATGTCCTCACAAAGACAGCTGTACAGGGTTGTGTGTGTGTGTGTGTGTGTGTACTTGTTTTTGCTACATTGTGGGGACCAAATGTCCCAACAAGGATAGTAAAACCTGAAATTTTTGACATTGTGGGGACCGGCCTGCAGTCCCCACAATGTTAAAAAATGTTTAAAAATAGTAAATGATGTTTATCTGAAAGTGTAACGATGCAAACATGTTTTCTGTGAGGGCTAGGTTTAGGGTTAGGGTTGGGTTAGGGGATAGACAATATCATTTGGTCAGTATAAAATCTATAGAAGTCTATGGAAAGTCCCCACAATTCACAAAAACAAACGTGTGTGTGTGTGTGAGTGAGTGCTTACACTGACTGTGTTTAAGGCTGGACATATTTCTGTCACACAATGAATCTCTTATTTACATCATGTCTATGCTTTGTTTGTTATAATAAGAGGATTCTCAAGCATGTAGAAGTCAGTACTGGACAAAAAAAAAAAAAAAAAAAAAGCTTGTTGAACAGTGAGTGATTCTGACTATGTCTCTGATTGGCCAATGCGTTCAAGAAATCAAAAGATATGTCTGTAATTGGCTACACTGCTCAATGCTGCATGAACACATTAACATATTACAGCAGGGGTGCCCAACTCTGTTCCTGGAGATCGACTTTCCTGCAGAGTTTAGTACCGACCCTAATCAAACCCACCTGTCTGTAATTATCAAGCGCTCCTTGAGATCCTAATTAGCTAGTTCAGGTGTGTTCGGTCAGGGTTGGAGCTGAACTCTGCAGGAAAGTCGATCTCCAGGACCAGGACTGAGCACCCCTGTGTTACAGCAACTGAGGGCACTTTTGTTTTCAATTAAATTTAATCCAATTCAAATAGGTTTTTGTATCCACTTTGTACCCCGTAAGAATAAACATGGCCATTTGTAAATTTTATGGGTCAGTCTCATCCGCATCCAGCTATTTTTAGCTGTACAAAACAGCTAATTTTGCTACTTGATATTTCAAATGGTGTGTCTTACCATATTATTTCAATGTACTATCTTAATTATGAACACACTGGTTTGTAGTGCAAACAGCTTTACGGTTTACTGCAAGTTTATTCTGCTCCTTATTTCCTTATAGCGGCTAATGAACCGGAAGTTTCACCCATAGGCTTACTTATGCGTTTAAGAATAAGATGGATATACTTTTACATTTTCACTGCTGTTCTTGAAATCTTTTATGTCATTACCACTAACAAGCTACATAGATCCATTCCAGATCTTTGGAAGTGAGATAGGAAACTTTTCAGGTTGACCCTCCGTCATGTCTGAACAGTTCTATTTTAGAATTCACCTTTGTTATGAAACTTTATTAGGCTTTGAACGGGTTGTTTGGCCACTGGTGCATCTGATAAATACACTTTGTTGGCTTGAATTTCAGTGATTTGGCGAGATCAAGTTGTTGGTCAAATAAAGCTGCTGGGCTTAATGGAATGGCAGTGAAAATGATATGCGGTCACCACAGCGAGACGCTTGCCGCTGGATTACACAATGAGCTTTACTGCAGTAATGAGCAGATGCAAAGATACGGCCAGCTCAGCGTATTGTTCTCATGGCAGTGCGCAGTAATTGTGCTGATATGTAATTACTGCCTGTCACCCCTGGGGACAGTTTGACAAGAGCAGACTGGCAGGGCATCTGTGTTCCCCACACAGGAGTTTCTACTGGAACTCACATTGCAAGGACAGTGTGTCCAGCCACCATTGGTGCCGTTCTTGTTTTCCTCAGGCATCAGCTAAATTGGATCTCGTCCACTTTTGAATGTATGATGTACTAGTACTTTTCTATCTATCTACAGTCATGTGAAAAAGTTAGGACACCCTATTGAATTTCATGGTTTTCTGTATCGGGACATAATAAAAAATTATCTGGTCCTTGGCAGGTCTTAAAATTTAGAAAATAAATCATCAATCATCAAATAAAACATCATCACATGTCATATCACACTGTGTCATTATTTATTTAACAATAATAAAGCCAATATGGAAAGGCCATGTGTGACAATGTTAGGACATCCTATGAGTCAGTTGCCTGTAGATCCACTTTTAGCAGCAATAACTTAAAGCATTCATTTTCTGTGTGACTTTATCAGTCTCTCACATCGCTCTGGAGGAATTTGGACCACTCTTCTTTTTTTTAACGTTGCTCCATTTTATTGAGGTTTGTGGGCATTTGCTTATGCACAGCTCTCACCACAGCATTTGAGCCAGGATGAGCTCTAGACATGGACTGGGCTATTGCAACACCCATTCTGTTGTAGATTTGCTGCTGTGCTTGGGATCATTGTCCTGTTGCATGACCCAATTTTGGCCCAACTTTAGATGTCGGACAGATGCTCTCGCATTTGACTCTAGAATACTTTGATATACAGATGAGTTTATGGATAACTCAATGACTGTGAGGTGCTCAGGTCATGTGGCTACAAAACAAGCCCAAAATGATCAGCCCTCCTCCAGCATGTTTGTCTTTTGGTATGAGGTGTTTGTGCTGATATGCTTTTTAGGTTTTCACCAAACTTGGTGCTGTGCATTATGGCCAAACATCTCCACTTCGGTCTCGTCTTTTCAAAGGACATTATTCTAGAAGACTTGTGTTTTGTTCAGATGCAACTTTGCAGACCTAAACTGTGCTGCAATGCTGCAATGAAGCTTTCTTCTGCCAAGCCTTCCAAACCTGACATTTTCGTCCCATATTTTTCTAATGGCATTGTCATGAACTTTATCATTTAACATGTTAACTGAGGCCTGTAGAGTCTGAGGTGTAGTTCTTGGGTTGTCTGCCATTTCTCTGAGCTTTACATGGTCTGATCTTAAGGTGAATTTTCTGGGACATCCACTCCTGGAAGGAGAGGTGTCTGTTTTAAATGTCTTCCACTTGTGAATAAACTTCAAATTGTTTGGAAATGGCTGTATTACTCTTCTCAGATTGATGGCAGCAACATTTGCTTCTCTAAGATGATTGCGGATGTCTTACCTCCTTGGCAATGTGTTAACGCACACCTGAAGGCTCCAGACCAGCAAACTGCCAAAGCTCATGCTTTTATAGAGGCGCTCAGACTTGCTGATGATCAGTTAATCAAAGGTATTTAATTAGCAATGCTTGACTGTGATTTACCCTCTTAATTCCAATGTTAACAGTAAGGGTGTCCTAACTTTGTCACACATGGCTTTTCTATTTTGGCTTTATTTTTGTTCAGTGAATAATGACACGGTGCAATTTGTTATGTGTTGTTATTCATCTGAGGTTTTATTTTCAAAATAAGACCAGCCAAGCACCTTTTTTTAAAAAAAAAAAAATTATGTCCTGATACAGAAAACCATGGAATTCAATAGGGTGTCCTAACTTTTTCACATGACTGTGTCTATCTATCTATCTATCTCGTGTAGCATTGAAATTTCTGAGTAAAGGAAGTTTGAAACACTCGTCTAAATATCAGCAGACTAAATGCAGTCAACAGAGGGCGCTGGAGAGAATCCCAGCGACTTCAAATGGCCATAATTAATAGCAATTATATGGCTCAGACATCACATCAAGAGCACATGTTAATATATTTTTTTAGTCAGGTGTGAATTATCATGCTAATAGATACCGAAGAAAATGAATGTATTACATACCTGGGGTGTGAAAATGCAATGTCCATACATGAATTTAAGCACTTTGTGCTTGTTCTGTTCTTTGATTGTGTGTAAAAGACATTATAAAAGGATGGAGATGGTCCATTAGTACAATGAATGAAGAGAAAAACTTTATGGCAGCTGTAGTAACGCATTCCACTTAAAAGACTCAGTCTCACTTTTGATAGACAAGTGGAAGCCCCGCCCTACAGGTAAATTAGCCAATCGCACTCTTGGGGGGAAAAAGTCCCGCCCTGTCAAGAGAGATGATTGCCAAGTAAACTGATTTACCTTAATACTGATCTTTGTTGTGCATGCAGATGACAAATCATTTGTTTACAACAGTTTTATATATACATAGTGCAGACAAAGTTTCTGGAGTTTCCAGCAGTCTCATGAGATTCCAATTTATCTTACAAATCCCATTTACAAGAATAAATTGGAAATTCACCAACAAGTCTGAATTAAATCAATTCATGCTTGTAAATAGATCTTCTGTTGGGGCTTTTAGAAGAAGTATAATGCAATTTTGTAGGTTGGCACTGGATTATGGGTCACTTTATGTAGAAAAACCAGTATTGATCAGTCTTGCAAAAAGAAATTAATTACAGTACATTAAAGACTTAACGACAAAAAAAGCAAGCTATTGTGAGAAGCCAATACAGTCCAGAGATGACTGTTGATTTATAGGGAATTTAGTTATATTAACTCAGCATATATCTGTGGTGAAAGTTGGAAATAGTCAATACTAGAATACCAGCTGGGTTGTAGTGTTGGAAAACTTGAATCACATGAGACTCTCAACAAAATATATCTTATAAGCTTCATTGCTGTGAAGTACATTTATGGTTTGATCTGAAGCAGAGTTGACTGATATTTGTTAGTAAAGAGCCCTTGTGAAAATGTTAAAGTGTCTTACTGCAGTAAGCGACAGTGAGCTTGATTTACACTAACAGCCTATAGTCAGTGTACTTTAGGTAGTTAACAAGTTGGCACACAAGGATTTTGAGAGTGCTTGTCAGAGAAAAGCTGAATACAAGCAATTTCAAGTTGTGTGGGCTGTGCTTATAGCAGAGAGGATGTGTTAGTATAAAATGAGCTTATGAAATGAGTTTTTATAAAAGTGGCATTATGTCACAAAAATGTGGTCTCTGTCCGGGTTTAGGGTGCCATTTTTGACAGGGGTGGCCACATTTTTCTGACATAATGCCACTTTTATAAAAACTCATTTCATGATTTTCCTGTCAAAAAATCCTCAGGTCAGCCTGTCTTTTTAAGAAAATTAACAAGACAGGTTGTACCTCAAAAATGTACTCCCATGTATCTATTTTTGCATTTTAAATGATTTTAAAATAAACATTTGAAACAAAAATGATATTTAAAAGCTATAAATGACCTACTGATCTATGAAAGAGCAACCTCTGAGCAATAACATTTTCCAAATATGTCAAAGAAAGCCACGGGAGATGGCAAATAAGACTTCCCTCGCCGGATCCTGTCGAAGACAAATGATTTCGGTTTTTATTGAAATGCTGAGTAAACAGTGAGGATTAGCTGCCCTTTCAATGGAGCTGAGCGACGAAACTGCTCTTGTTCGCAGATTCAGTCTCCAAGGCACAATATTGTCTCCATGTGAAGATCTCTACAGCTGATTTATACTTGACAGAAATGGAGTATCCGTCCAGTTCAAACACAAGAGACCAAAGCATGAGCTGGACACACACTAGCCGCTCAAATAGACCCCCACTGTCACTCAAAAGGATTTACAATCAGCCAGCATTAGTGGCCGTGTATTATATTACATTAGTTGACTGCCAGCCGTTCCTCATGTATTTTCGGATAAGGCTTGAGTGGACAGGCCGTGTAGCCAGCGATATCCTCTGACAATAATTCCTGTTCTTTTTTTACGCCGATTACAGAATCTATACATAGACATAAGAACGGTGTGTGTAACTATGCGGGCATCTAACACAAACTATCCTACACGTTCATAATCTTGTTTACCAAAATGAGTCACTATTTTGTTAAAGCTCAACCTGGACCCAGCGACTTTGACGCAAACGTTTTGAAAATGAGAAAATGGCACAAATAATTGGGGCACTTAAAATGATCTGGCTGCTGCATCAAAAGCGTTGCGTGAGTCAATAGAGAACATCATGTACATTCTGTTAAATGTGCCGTTATCTAACGAGCAAATATGTTTTTGGATGTAGGCCTGTACTGTAGATGAATGCTTTTGTGGATGAAACGTCTGGAAAATCTTCAATCCTTTCAGCAAACCCTCTTTTTGGATCAGCAGTCGCACTACCTTTCTGCCTGTAGGACAGAAAAATATGAAAAACATACAAAAAAAAAGACAAAAAGCTATTGTAGAATTGATGAGACAGGCGCCTACCAATCACCCGCTCCACGCAGAGCCCATTCTTTTCAAAATGACTCTCTTTTGCTGTCGGGATTCATTCGTGCACTTTCTTAGGGCATCAAAGTTACACAATGGAATACACAAACCAAACACATTACTGACAAAGTCAACAGCAATGACAGCAATGCATTTTTTATTACAATATTTATACTCTAGAATTGATTGTCAGGGCCTTTTAAGTAGGATTATTTGTTTTCAGCGTGTGTTTGTGCCAAAACAAAACCAACTTAACCCTTCAAAGCAAATTTATAAGTCCACTAAATGATCAACATAATCAAAAATTGGCAGAAAAACCTCTTGAACACAATCTCCTACATGTGTTCTGTCATCCGACTGATTAAAATGAAAAGTAAATGCCTTTTAGTGCAATTATAAAACATGCTCCTTTTCATGGTACACGTGTCTTTTTGCTGTGAAACCTTTGCTGATTGTTATTAAGGAAATGTAAGAATAACCCCTATATTTTTAATATATCAACGTGAACATTTACTGTAACTTTGATGTTCTTGACTGTCCTTACATAAATCTTTTGAAGAAGGTTTAGTTGTACATCTCTCAATCATCATATTATTGCACTACATTATGTATGCACAATAAAAACTACAGAGCTCTGATCATTAAACAAAGCATTTAAATATCATCTTAAAACATTATTGGGAGATATAAAGTAGCAACTGATATTTATATGCATTTTATGTCTGC
Source organism: Labeo rohita (assembly GCF_022985175.1). Taxonomy (NCBI): domain Eukaryota; kingdom Metazoa; phylum Chordata; class Actinopteri; order Cypriniformes; family Cyprinidae; genus Labeo; species Labeo rohita. The sequence goes on from NC_066877.1 coordinate 28,964,161, forward strand.
TATACTGTTATAAAGATGTCACTGATTTACATCACAAGCAAAAATGTAATCTTTTTGGCCATAAAAACATCAAACGTCACCAAATTGCACATTTTTCTCAGTTTGGGCCTCTGAATAAAAGTTCTATGAGCGTAAAACAAACAATAACTAGCAATCACCTTGTTTTGCCCTGTCTTGTCATCAGACAGACGACACAAATCTGAAATGCATGAAGTGCAATGGACTGTCAAAGAGGACTGTTTTACCTTTTTTCACTCTGTCGTTGTAGTCCCTCATAAAGAATGCATGAGTATTGTTGCTGTAGCTCCACAAATATTTCCTCTATTGTAAAATTCCACCTAGCAGGTTTCGGCATGTTTGAAAGCTTGTACGAAGGTGTTTCTGTACTCCTATTGGCCTGTGTCACAGATGTGACGGAACTTGTCCTGTATGATGGGGGAAAAAAATAAACATGCTAGTCTTTCTGTATTGACATTGTGAAGCATGCACTTGTATGGCTTAATATAACATAAATGATGTCTCTTACTAGTAGTAAAAAAACCTATTAAAAGTGTATGTTATTTAAAAAATTCACATCGTTTTATACATATTTTGGACTATGGGGGGCACCATTATGACGTGAAATGGTTACATTTGGTGAGCTACTGGTGCTACTACCTGTTACTATTTTTACCGCAACACAACTCCGAAAACAAAACAATGATACGATAACTACAGCTACTGAAAGAGCTTACAGTTGGCGATGGATATAAGTGCAGGCCTCAACCAAATGCCTTACCATCGATTTTCCCCACAAGGAGTCTAAACGCCCCGGATATCGAGTGAAATCCTTGCTGAGAAAAACTCCTTCAATGGCTGCTGCGTCATGACAAGCGTCAACATGTTTACATCCTGCCAGGATGGCATCTAGTGTTTCTTGTCTCTGCCGTTTGTAGCTCTTTCAGTAGCTGTGGTCTACTAAAAGCCTCAAAGCAAAACAGCATAATGTGGTATTGTATCAGCATTTTATTTTTAGAGTTGTGTTGTGGTAAAAATACACCAGTAACTCACCAAGTGTTGCCATTTCGCATCATTGAAATAATGGCGCCCCCATAGTCTAAAATATGAATAAAACGTGGATTTTTTTTAAGGGGTCATCGAATGCGAAGTTTTCTTTTTCATGTTGTTCGAACATTAATGTGTGTTGGCAGTGTATGTACATATCTACCCTATAATGATAAAAATCCATGCAGTGGTTTTTAATTAATCTGTAAAAATAATATCCTCTTTTTCAAATCGAGCCATTCTCAGATGCCTGTCGGTGTGGCGTCACACCAAAAGAGGCCACTCCCACGATAGCTGATTGACATGAGCATCTTACCTCAGCTAGATCAGCTGTCACAGTCTGACCTCCATTGTTTCGATGCTGGAGCAGGGATGTAAGTTAGACAAGAATATCTCAGATTGAGCGATTGCGGTGTTGTGTTACTGGATGTAATAATGAACATAGTGGTCATCATTTACTCCCGACATCTGAAGATGCAGTGGATTAAGTTTGTTTGTGAAGGGAACGCACCTCCTGATCTACATAAATGTGTCTATGTTCATGCAAATCATTTGTGATCCAGATTCACCTACAGCAGAAGTGAGTATAGGAGTTTTTTTTATGAATCTCTGCAATCACCTTTCCTAATAACGTGCTAGTTAGCAGGTTTAGCGGGTAAATGCAGCTAAAGTAAACAGGCTCGTCACTCCACAGAGAGAAGAGAGGGGCGGGGTGAGCAGAGCTCATTTGCATTTAAAGCAGCCTCGACCAGAACATGATGATTTTTGCAGAGCTGATTTTGGCAAGGTAAAAATTGTGTTGTTTTACACTACCATTGAGAATTTTTAACCAAAGTATATTATAGACTTTTCATTAAGACCCTAAAGAATCATATCAACTTGTGGAAAATGGGCATCCGATGACCCCTTTAACTAACCTAATGTTAGAAAGTTTCTCATGGGTTTTCTACTATATATTTCAATAAGAGACATTATGTATGTTATATTAAACCATACAAGTCTTAATACCTGGGGTTCCTTTTAGGAGGAATGCTTTTTTAGATTTTTTTTTTTTTCCACTTCTGGTGACATTTATACCCTGAGCACTGGTTAATGTCTTCCTCTGGTAAACTGAGACTTATTTTCTTTTAGCCATCCTGAAATATAACCTCCGACTTACCTCTCTAAAAGTACTGTATGTGGAATGTTGCCACATCATTTTATTAATGCCAAGGGTGACATTGGTATAGGTCAGTGGGGGTGTTCAGTACGCGGTGAACCAGAGTCTGGCCCGTGGTTTTGATTGGCTCTTCTGAGTGTTTGAAGGGAGTATGTCAGAAAGGATTGAGCGTCTCTAAGCTGCTCTCACTGAGAGCTGGACATCTGTCAGCCAGTATTACTATCACAATCCTAATGAAAAGCAGAGGTGAAGGGCAGTCCCATTATATCAGCAATCACGGGCTAGACGTCCTGATCTGTGTCTTATTGCAGTTGTCATTGCATACATAATCACAGGCAAATTATCATGACAAATGAAGTCACAATATGGGAGAAATAGTGAGGTGGTAAATCAAAATGTCAAAACAAATACACAGAGATGATACATTGTGCTTGGCATTTACTACACAAATATTATCACTATATATGTACATTGGGGTGAAAAAGTATGAAACAACGTTGAAATATAGATTTTTTAAATTAAAATAAAATAGAATTAATAATAGAACTATAAAATGAATAACATCCAAAAATATTTTAAAAGAAAATTTTAAATAAATATTTAAGTCAATGCACTAATTCTAGGTCACTAGTCAAATAAGTGAATTTGTGACATTGATTATGGGAGAAAATAGATTTCTGAGGTTCATGGACAATGTGTGCATTCAAATCACCCAAATTGTAATGATAAAGTAATTTGTAATGAAAAAAAAAGATGAGAAATTATTAATAAAATGCACAACTGAACCATTTTCACCAGTGGTCTCACACTTTTGAAGCACTTAATATAAAACCCCCACATTAACTGAACAAATATGTAAGAAGCCACTTTGATTAGGATGTTTTAAACCTTGAAATATACATTTTTTTAAAAAACATTTAAAGTCAATGCACTAATTCTAGGTCACTAATAAAATATTTTTTTAAGAATTTGTGACTGATTATGGGAGAAAATAGACTTTCTGACGTTCATGGACAATGTATGCACTCAAATCACAAATAGTGATAATTAAATAATTTGAAATGAAAAGAAGTTAAGAAAAATATTAATAATAAAAAGCAAAACAGCCATTTTCACAAGTGGTCTCACACCTTTGAAGCACATAATGTGAAACCCCACGTTAACTGAACAAATATGTAAGAAACCACTTTGATTAGGATGTTTTAAACCTTGAAATATTTTTAAATTAAATCAAAATAGAATTAACAATAAAATTATAAAATTAATAACGTTAAAATAATAAAATAATGTTATATAACATTGAAAATAAATATTTAAGCCAATGCACTAATTCTAGGTTACAAATCAAATAAGTGAATTTGTGACAGTGATTATGGGAGAAAATAGATTTTCTGAGGTTCATGGACAATGTGTGCACTCAAATCGCTCAAATTGTAATGATAAAGTAATCTGTAATGAAAAAAAAGATGTAAAATTAAAATAAAATGCAAGACAGAACCATTTCCACTAGTGGTCTCACACTTTTGAAGCACTTTATATAAAACCCCCACATTAACTGAATAAATATGTAAGAAACCACTTTGATTGGAATGTTTTAAACCTTAAAATATAATTTTTAAAATTAAAATAAAATAGAATTAATAATAAAATAATATATAATATATATATATATAATAAACAACATTAAAACAATAAAATAATTTTATATACATTTTTTTAAATATTTAAGTCAATGCACTAATTCTAGGTCACATATCAAGTAAATTTTTAAGAATTTGTGACATTGATTATGGGAGAAGATAGACTTTCTGAGGTTCATGGACAATGTGTGCACTCAAATCACTCAAATTGTGATGATAAAGTAATTTGTAATGAAACAAACAAACAAAAAAAAGAATATGAAAAATTATTAATAAAATGCAAAACAGAACCATTTTCACTAGTGGTCTCACACTTTTCAAGCACTTTATATAAAACCCCCACATTAACTGAATAAATATGTAAGAAACCACTTTGATTGGAATGTTTTAAACCTTAAAATATAATTTTTAAAATGAAAATAAAATAGAATTAATAATAAAATTATAAAATAAACAACATTAAAATAATACAATAATTGTATATAAAATTTAAAATAAATATTTAGGTCAATGCACTAATTCTAGGTCACATATCAAATAAGTTTTTAAGAATTTGTGACTGATTATGGGAGAAAAAAGACTTTCTGAGGTTCATGGACAATGTGTGCACTCAAATCACTCAAATTGTGATAACATTATTAATAAAATGCAATATATATATATATATATATATACATATATATATATACACTATTAGCAAACAACATTTGAATGACTCATTCATCAAGAAGATGAAATCACATGAAAAGACTAGAGACTCTGGAGGAAAAAAAATAAATTAATAATCAAATTAGACAACACTGATCTGGTTTTAATAAAATTTATCAAACAAACCTCCTGCACAAATGAATGAAGTCAAAGAAAAATGTACAGCAGAAACAACATAATTAAAAAAGTCTCTGAAAATAAATATGAAGATGATTCATGTGATATTGATTCACTTCACTAAACATTTAATAATGACCTGTAATGATTCATGAAAAGCAATATACAGTATAAATGCATGAAGAAATCATTTAAATATATTATTTTATTGAAAATGTAGTATCTTTATGTACAGACTCTCATACATACATACATTTATACTATGGATGATGAAATTCCACAGCCAAATAAAGAATTCTCAGTGAATGGAAATTGTTCTCTCTCGATCTCTAAAAATAATGTACCAAATATCGTACCTAGTGCCTCCTTCAGCTCATAAAATACAACTAGTATTGCAACCTGGTAGGTAAACATTAAATACACTATGGAGAATATCAATATTTAACGATCTATACATTATTGCATCATCGGAGAGCTGCAAAGAAATACAGTCTCGTGACAAATAAGGATTTCACAGAGAGATGAAAGGCCCACAGTTTTCCTAGTACACAAAAAGAGAGTTTGTTCCATGATGAAAACAGGTTGAATCTACTTATATGAACCCCAACACATGAGGAGAAGAGAAACGCTGTGTTTCCTGTTAAAAGGGAAAGAGTGGGCGGCACTGAAGTACTGGTGATTGAGCTTATTGACTACACGATACAAGACCAAAACTGCATCACAGGCTCCCTGACAACATCAAGCCGTTGACTGAACACGTACTGTCCTACGGTAAGATTTGGGATCGTTTCGAGCGCTTGTCGAGTTGGTTGGTTGAGTTGAAAAGGAAGACCATGATAATTCAAGTCTTTCAGGAAGCAGTTCAACACTTTGTTCTCGTTTATTTGTAGTGTTTCAAATGCAAAAGCCCTCACGGAGACGACATCCTTCCTGGGTTTTGTGACGGTGAGGACAGTTGAGGAGAAGTTTTAATAAATACACCGTTGTTTCAAGATCTGCACTCAGCGTGGCATAGTTCGAGAAACGTCCGCTGCGACGTGGATGCTCGCTCAGTAAGGCGCAAATAAGATGGAGCCCGTGGTGGGTCGGATCGGTCCCGGGGCGGCGCGGAGAAAGGAGGGCGGAAGCGAGGCCGTCTGAAAGATGGAGGCGCTGGGACGAGGGTGGAGGGAGATGGACGGGACTGTGGTGGGGGAGAAGGGTGTTGTGAGGAAAGCTGGTGAAATGGGCTTTACCAAGTCGTTCTGCAGGGCGAGTTTGGCCTGGAGGAAAAAGAAAAATCACTGAATCACTTTGGCGGCAGAGGAACAGCAGTGTCAATAATGAAATTAGAGCAGCACAATTAATCGAAAGGAAATTGATTTTATGGCCTAGTGTGAGTAATAAACCACAAAAGCCTGAGATGTAATTAAATACTGAGATTGAGTTCTATTTTTTAATATATATTACATATTTGTGAAAATAATAATACAATAGTTGATCACTTTACAAATAATAATTATTTTATTACTGTCGCTGTAATTATTATAATTATACCATCTTAATATCTTACTGATGATGATAATATAATTACATAATAATAATATAGTTATAAATATTCTAATTAACTATATATTTTTTCAATTTTTAATACTAAAATATAAATATTATTACTAATAAATACTATTATTTATTACTAAAATTAATAATTAAATATAATAATAACAACAATTATTATCATTATAGTTTAACACTTTATAAATAATAATAATTTTATTATTGTTGCTGTAATTATTATAATTATTAGTTATACCTATTTTAATAGTATACTACTCTATTATATAAATTATACTAATATAATTAGACAATAACATAGCTATAAATATTTTATTTAACTATAAATACAGTTATTTTTCAAATATTTTATTACTATACTGATAACAACAACAATAATAGTAATTATTATTATACAATTATTATTGTTATATATTATATTATTATTTATATTTTATACTTTGCAAACAATTATTTTATTATTGTAGCTGTAATTACTATAATTATTATTTATACCTGTTTTAATAGTTTACTGTAATATAATAATAATAACAACAACAACAATAATAAAAAAAATATTTTTATTATTATATTTTAACACTTTAAAATAATACTTTTTATTATTGTTGCTGTAATTATTATAATTATTATTATACCAATTTTAATAGTTTACTGATTATAATAATAATAATTTTATTTAAAAAAATTGTATTACTATAATAATAATAATAATAATAATAATAATAATATATTAATGAACCACAAAAGCCTGAGATGTAATTAAATATTGAGTGATTAAGTGATTGTATTTTATAATATACATTATATATTTGTGATAATAATAATAATAATGATAATAATAAAATATAGTTTAACACTTTACAAATAATAATTTTATTACAATTATTATTATTTATACCTATTTTTACTGATATAATAATAATAATAATAATAATAATAATAATATAACGATAAATATAATTAACTATAAATACGTTATTTCTAAATACTATTATTAGATAATAATCTAATAATAATTAGATAATAATAATAATAATAATAATAATAATATAATTATACATGTTATAATTAACTTTAAATATAATTATATTTATTTTAAATATGTTATTACTATAATAATAATAACAGTTATAATAATAATAAATTGTAAAAATGGCAAAAATTGCAATTAAGAACATTATTACTATTATTTTAATAAATAATATTTTAGTAATAGTAGTACAATAGTAAATATTTTAATACTTCACACTGTTATTCGTAATCATCATCATTATAAATTGTTTTATACTCCACAAATAAGAATTATTATTATTGATATTATTGATAGTAATAATATCGATAATTGTTGATAATAATATTGACTGTTTTTATTAACATTTGAATACTTTACAAATTATATTTTTATTAGTTTTTATTATAATTATTTCTATTAATAATAATCATAATAATTTTACATTTTTTAATACTTTACTGACAACAACAACAGTAATTGTTGTTATGTGTAAAATATTTACAATAACATTACAATTATTTTCTAGTGCAAGTCTATGGATAGTGCATATGGATCTGTAAGTGTAGACAGATTCAAATGAGATTTCTATAAATAATTCACAAATATGGTAAACAAAGAACAAAGAAAAATCAATCCTACGTGACATTTTTAAGCTTGTCTGAGCTAGCAGGCTAAGACAGTAACCACGGTAGGCAGAGTTTAGCGACGGGCCAACTGCTCTACAAACAGCAAGTTGTTTCAAACATATTTTGCATATAATTTGAAAACGGACGCGCGAGCATTAAACCCTTGTGAAGCATTAACATCCCAAAGAGGCATTTGTCAGCCTAGAAAGTGCGCAACAAACTCCTCACAGCACTGACACTTGAGATGCAAGTAACACTTGATGAAAGCGCTTGATTATAAAGAGCATAAATAATGCATTACTGCCAGAGAGCCGGAGCTCCGCTGCTGCTTGTTGTAAGGGCTGTATTTGGGTTTGGTGGGTTTGCCTGCCACTCTGTCCTTGTGCCGCCTACTGGAGATGTGCTGTGAAGAAAGCAGAATTCATTTCCATTGAAATGCAAGTAAAACACATTTGTGACCGAACGTAACGCTGAACTGAATTATCAAAGCCTGAACTACATAATAGAAAGTACAACATGCAAATTTGGAAAGATCAAGCTACAGAATCACATTACTATTTAAAGTGCTTTCATTATTCATCAGTGTTACGTGTTATGTTTTGTTGTCAACTGCATAAGTAATGATCGCGCCAAATGCAAAAACAAAAACGCATGCAAACTGAACTGAATACCTGTTTAAGCTGGATTTCTGAGTTGACGTGGACATCGCAGATTTCGCAATGAAACGTCTTGTTCTGTAAGCCTGAGCCTTTGTTAATTTGTGTGGCTTGAACTTTGAGTTTGGACCCGGGTCTGGGGTACGCTTTAATGGGACCAGCTCCATTTCGTGCCTCCAGCATCGTTTTGTGCTTTGAACCTGATGAAACAGACAAAGCATGATGTTTTTTTGATTGTATTCAGTGCAAACTGTAAAGCTTTGGGTGTCGGAAGTCAAGTTCTAACACCGAATGTTTGAATTTTGTCACTTAAGAACTAAAATTTACTCGCTGACGTGCTTATTTGTACAGTTTAGGGTTTTGGAATAGACTAGTACACAGTGATTTTATTGTGGGTTTAATTAAAGGGATAGTTCACCCAAAAATGAAAATTCTGTTATCAAATACTCACCTCATGTCGTTCCAAACCCGTAAGATCTTCGTTCACATTCAGAACCGCATTGAGATATTTTTAATGAAATCCAAGAAAGGGCTTTGAACATGTCAGATGTGTTGCTGTCTATACAGGGTGAGAAATATCTCGAATTTCATCCAAAATATCTTAATTTGTGTTCTAAAGATGAACAAAGGTCTTATGGGTTTGAAACAACATGAGGGTGATTAATGTGTAATTAATGACACAACTTTCATTTTGGGGTGAACTATCTATTTAATTTGCATTGTATTTGCCCATTGTGTTTACTAAAGACTCATTAGACTAATTTTGTGTTTCCTCTTTATCTCATGACTTGGGAGTAAGAGACTATTAAGAGATGCTGAGTCTCTAAATGACACTTCAGATGCAACAGAAGTATTAGAGCTGTATTATCCATGAATCAGTTCAAACTGTGTTTAAGTGAATCAGTTTAAAATTACACGATTGTTCAAAAGCTTGGGGCGATGTGAGATTTTACTTGAAAAAAATAAAAATAAATAAATTATATATATATATACACACAAATACATACATATACATACTGCCGTTCAAAAGTTTGGGATCAGTACGTTTTTTTTTTTTTTTTTTTTATAGAATCTCTTATGCTCATCAAAGTTCTAATCAAAAATACAGAAAAAAGTAATATTGCAATTTAAAATAACAGTTTCCTATTTCAATATACTTGAAAATATGATTTATTTCTGTGATGCAAAGCTGAATTTTCATCAGTCTTTACTCCAGTCTTAAGTGTCACATGATCCTTCAGAAATCATTCTAATATAATAATTTTCATTTAATTTTTATTTTTAAATCATTAGTGTTGGAAACGGTTGTGCTGCTTAATTTCTTTTTGAAACTTATTTGATTAAAAATACAGAAAAAACATTATTGCAATTTAAAGTAGTGTTTTTTTATTTATTTATTTTAATATACTTTTAAAGTAGAATTTATTCCTGTGATGCAAAGCTGAAATTTCAGCAGTCATTACTCCAGTCTTTAGTGTCACATGATCCTTTAGAAATCATTCTAATATGCAGATTTATTATCAATTTTAAAAACACTTGTGCTACTTAATATTTATTCATTCATTCATTCATTTATTTTTGGAACCTGTGATACTTTTTTCAGAATTCTTTGATGAATAAAATGTTAAAAAGAACAGCATTTATTCAAAATAATAATAATAAGTCTTTATTATCACTTTTTATCAATTTAATGTATCCTTGCTGAATAAAAGTATTAATTTCTTTCAACTAAATTACTGAACCCAAACTTTGAACAGTAGTTTATATTGTTAAAAGGTTCTATTTTAAATAAATGCTGATCTTTGTAATGTTTTATTTATCAAAGAATCCTGAAAAAGTATCACAGGTTCCAAAAAGAAATAAATATATGAATGAATGAATATTAGGCAGCACAATGGTTTCCAACACTGATAATAAATCAGCGTATTAGAATGATTCCTGAAGGATCATGTGACACTGAAGACTAGAGTAATGATGCTGAAAATTCAGCTTTGCATCACAGGAATAAATTCTATTTTAAGGTATATTAAAATAATAATAAAAAAAACACTATTTTAAATTGCAATATTATTTCACAATATTACAGTTTTTCTGTATTGTTAATCAACTAAACAGCCTTGATGAGCAGAAACGATTTCTTTAAAAAAAAACATCCAAAATTTTACTGATCCCAAAATTTTGAATGGCAGTGTACATAAATAAATTAATAAATGAGTACATTAAAAAATAAAATAATAGTAATAATAATAATACTTTTATTCTGCAAGGACCTATTAAAGTAATCAAAAGTGATTGTAAAGATTTATAATATTTCAAAACTGAAATTATAATTTCCACCCAAAATTAAGCAGGCACTTTTTCTAAAATGGATAATAATAATACATTTTTCTTCAATAGCAAATCATCATACTAAGATTCCTGAAGGACCATGTGACACTGAAGACTGGAGTAATAGCTGCTAAAAATTCAGCTTTGCATCACAGGAATAAATTACATTTTAAAATATAATCAAATAGAAAACAGGTATTTTAAATCGCAATAATTTTTCACAATATTACAGTTTTTACTGTATTTTTAAACAAATACATACAGCGTTGGTGAGCAGACGAGACTTCTTTCAAAAACTATTAAAAACAATATTGACCTCGAACTTTTGAACTGTAGTGTATGTTTCAATTATAGACTTTTGTGTTACTGTGATATATATAACTCTTATATAATTCTTCTTAATGTTCAGTGAAAAAAATGATTAACTACACTTTTACTGTATTTTACTTTACATTTTAAAAAGTACTTTGCTAAAACTGGATGTTTGGTTAAAATACTAGTTCTTTTGTTTGAAATAAAGCCTTTTAAGCCATTTCAGAGCAAATACATAAATATCAAGATGTACAGCGAATGTCGCCTGAACCATGAAAAATATGAATATATTAATACTAGTCTGACTGCAGCCCACACATCTGAACATTTTCCTTCCAGTGTGTCTGGAGAATGTTTCTGAGCATTAAAAAAAAAGCAATTTCTTGCAGCTGAAATATTTTCAACCTAGAAACTAGAAAAAATGCATACTGACTACATAAACGTCCATGACTTTTTAATATTGCATTAGTTTCCATGAATTTTCCAGGCTTAGAAATTGCCTAAAATTCCACAATATCTCCAGGTTTTCTACGACCGTGGGAACCCCGTCTACATTTTCCAGTTCTTTATATATTATCGATGATGAGCCTCGCATCGCTACGCTGGTTTTGATTTACGTCTTAACTGTAAGTACAGTTCCATACTCTTAAGCCTCGGAGGGTCACCCTATGAAACATTTATGATAAAGAAGAACGCATAACCATGAGAAAACCGTGGGAAAGACACTGTGATGCAGAGGCAGATGTTCAGCACACCTGTGTTGTGCGCCTCCAGCTGCGAGAGGGAGTTGACAGCCACTTTGCACAGCGAACAGTACAGGAGCTTCTTGGCTTTCTCCTCCTCGGACTCCACGCTGGGCTCTGACGGGGCCGTTGGCACCGCTGCTGGTTTGGAGGTGTTCTTCAGGGCCGTCGCGTGTCCTGTGGGCTCAGCGGGTGGGCTGGCATGCGCCGGTGTCGTCTTGCTAGGGCTGGGCACTAATGCCACCGCAGGTGCTGCGGGAGCTGGCACAAAGGCTTGCGGGGAGTCTGGGACTTTGTGCACAGTCAGTGGCTCTGTGCTTTTCTCTGGGAACATAAGAGAGAGAGAAAGAAACAAGGAAAGAGCAAATCTGACAGTTAGTGGTGAAGGGCTCAGCATGTTGTACTGTGCGCTGGCACATTTTTCAACTTCTTCCTGTCTATTTTTTTTTACTATTTCATGTATTAGGGTTTGATATAAGGCAGCTTGCTGCAAGGAAAGTGCTCTAGTTTCTATGTCAGATGACTTAGGTGAAGAAGCAAAAACAGTTTCTATGTCAATAAAAAAAATCAGGGCTGCACAATTAGTTGAAAAGATTACATGGTCTAATGCGATTAATAAACCACAAAAGGCTGAAATGTAATGAAACATATTTGGTCTATATCCACCATATACATTTTTTTTCCTTAAGATTTGCAATAAAATGCCTTTTTTCAGTTCTCCAAAACAAAGACTTGAGTAAATGCATATAATAATAATAATAATTATATTATTATTTTAAACTTTTTTTCAAATAAGAATGACTTTTTATTGATTGTTATTGTTATTTTATTGACTGACTGATTGATCCAATTTGTAATAAGAAGCATACTAAAATAGTCAACAACATCAAATTATTATTATTGTTATTAAAACACTTTTCAAAATAAGAATGACTATTTTATTGTTAAGCTTATTTTTACACATTTATTTATTTAGACTTTAAATATATATAACATAATAAAAAGGATCAACTACAACCTAAAATGTCTTCCTTCAGTTCCTTCAAAAAAAAAAAAAAAATTATAAGCCTTTTGTAATAATAATAATAATAATAATAATAATAAATAATTTTAACCCTTTTCAAATACGAATAACCATTTTTATATTTTGACAATTATTTTAACAATTATTTTATTGTAATGTATTTATTTATTTATTTATAGATTTTGATTAAAAACAATAATAATATTTATTTATTTATTTTGATTTAGAATAAGAAGCATATAACAACAACAACAATAATAATAATAACAATAAAATTATTATTATTATTATTATTATTTTATATTTGTATCATTTTATAGATTTATTTATCTATTTATTTATTTATTGGAATAGGAGGCATATTAAAATTAGTCAACTATAACCTCAAATGTCTTCCTTCAGTTCACCAAAAAAAAAGTGTTTAAAAACATGTTATAATAATAATAATAATAATAATAATAATAATAACAACAATAATAATAATAATAATTATTATTATTAATACGATTAATTATAATATTATTATTATTATTTTAACTTTTTTTTCAAATAAGAATAAATATTTGTAATTTTTAAAAAATATGTGTTACATTTTATTTTTTTTTTACAATTATTTTAAAATATTTTTAATGGATTTATTTATTTATTTATTTTGGAATAAAAACATTATAATAATAATAATAATAACTACTTTTAATTTTTACAATTATTTTTATATTTTGGTTTGTTTGTTTGTTTATTTATTTATTTTATTTTATGGGTAAGGTTAGGGACAGGTTCGGTAGGTTGCGGTATGGGTAGGTTTAAGGGTAGGTTAAGGTGTTAGCGACGCATCAACAGTGTAACTATAAATATAATTCCAGATGTAATTACATGCAGGTATTTATTAAAATATAAGTACTATGTAAAAAACATGTATGTACGCAATAAGTGTATTGTATCAAATGATTAATTTACATGTAAGTACACAGTAGTTGAGGCAACCTAATATAAAGCTGACACTTATTTGTTCATTCATTTTTTTTTATAACCTATTTTTGTGTGGATGGGTTTGATATAAGGCCCTTCGCTGCAGGCAGGCACTCTAGTTTCTATGTCAGATGAGTTACACCGGGTCAGGCTCCCTTCTAACGCCGCAGTGACTGCTCCGGTCCCACGTGCTGTAATGTGATAGGACGTGACCCCTGGATCGCCCACCACCCTTACGCCCTTGTCATAGCGTTACATGCCACGGGAGGCCCTAAAAGCACTTGATGTCGGATGCCTGTACTCTCCACCCACTCTCTAACAGGCCTCTGAGGGAATACTCCGCTGGTTTATATGAATGTCACTCTCTGCTCGTGCTTTTTCTCTCTCCCCTAGGACTCAAAGCAGCCAGAACAGTCTAATGTTCCCCCATACAGTGACATTACACTCACTGACACTAACCTGAACCTCTAGGCTGGAGCTGCTGCTCTTTTGCATTTTTTCTCTCTATCCAAGTTCAAGTTTATATTTCAAATCTTCCAAAGCATGGTAGGTTGATGTGGAGACATATGCCTCTTTGTTCTTGTTCTCGATATTTTTGCGATGAGTCATAAAGAACATATTGTAGCCGAATAAGAAAATAAATCAGAGGTAAAGTACAACTATTTGGCAAACTTTTCCAAACTAACAGAATCAAGGCTCTGTTTCAATACCTAGAAAGCTTCCTCATTCCCTACATAGACAGCATTCTAAACCAGTTTGTAAGACTCAAGATACGCTGTAACTCTTCCTAAAAATATTGGTTACACTTTATTTTAATGCATCTTTGTAACGGTGTAATTATACCTTTAAGTACCGAGTGATATTAATTAACTACATGAACTTACTATATGGTTAGGGTTAAGATAAGGTCTGGCTTAGGGTTACTTGCATGCAATTATGCATAATTTATTGTTATTATAAAAACAGCCCCTTAAAATAAAGTCTTTCCAATCTAAAGTATACAGAGACAGCAGCACACACAAATATTGAGTAATTTAATTTTTTTTTTAATAGTTTTTTTTTCCATTAATAGTCATAAACTAAACTAAACTAAACTAATATAATATAATATAATATAATATAATATAATATAATATAATATAATATAATATAATATAATATAATATAATATAATATAATAATTATATAAATCTTGAATATAGCTCATAATAATAAAAAAAGTTTTTGTTTGGTAATTTTTAAATGTTTTTTTATGTTTTTATTTTTGTTTGTTTGTTTGTTTTTCTTATGCTCACTAAGGATGCATTTATTTAAAAAATAATGCATAAATAAAATATAGGAAATAAACTAAACTGAACTACTGTAATATATAATATAATATAATATAATATACTGAATATAGCTCATAATAATAAAATACACACACAACCATGTGGTTGGTAATTTTTAAAATGTTTTTTTTATTGTTTTTATGTTCATCATTATTATCATTATTTATTTATGTATTTTTTTAATTTTTATTCTTATGCTCACCAAGGCTGCATTTATATAAAATAAATAATGCGTAAATAAAATAAATGGAATGCATAAACTAAACTGAAGTAATATTAAATCATATAATATAATATAATATAATATAATATAATATAATATAATATAATATAATATAATATAATATAATATAATATAATATAATATAATATAAATAAAATCAATATAATATATCTTGAATATAGCTCAAAATAATAAAATACACACATAACCATTAAGTTTGTGGTTGGTAATTATTAAAATGTTTTTTTTTTTTTTTTTTTTTTTTTTTTTTTAAATGTTTTTATGTTTTTTTTTTTTATTATTATTATTATTTTTTTTTTTTTTTTTCATTTTTATTCTTCTTACCAAGGCTGCATTTATATAAAATAATATAATATAATATAATAATATATAAATATCTTGAATGAATATAGCTCATAATAATAAAATAATAAATTGGCACAAGTATTGAGTTTGTGGTTAGTGCATTTTTTGATTTTTCGTTTTAAAGTTTCTTATGTTAACCAAGGCTGCATTTATTTAAAATAAATAATGCATACATAAAATAAAGGGAATGCATAAAATATATAATATAATATAATATAATATAATATAATATAATATAATATAATATAATATAATATAATATAATATAATATAATATAATATAGCTTATGATAATAAAATGGCACAAAAAATGTTGTTTTTGAAAGTTTCTTAAGCTCAACAAGGCTGCATTTATTTAAAAGAAAGAAAGAAAGAAAGAAAGAAAGAAATACAATAAAACAGTAATATTATGAAATATATTTAAAAAGGTTTCTATTTGAATGAATATATATATATATATATATATATATATATAGCTGAATTTTCTGCAGCCATTATAACATGATCTTTAAAAATTAATTTTATGCTCAACAAACATTCCTTAATATTATTAATGTTGTGTGGCTTAATATTTTTGTGGAAAAAATTATACATTTTTACAGGATTATATGATGAATAGAAAGTTCAAAAGATCAGCACTTATCTGAAACTGAAATTTTTGTAACAATGTCTTTAATGTCAGTTTTGATCAATTAAAATTTGTAGCATATAATTCCAATTTAGAATTTATCTAAGAAAAGCTGTCCGTCCTTCGGAACAAGAGTGTGCCTATGACGCCTTAAAATACAGCCTGCATAGGCAGCTCCCTAGGTTTTGGAACAGAGCCAAAGAGATGACAATTGCCACTTGTTGTTTAGATGCAGATCAAGCAGTGACCGCAATGTTGAAACGACCTTGCTCTATCCTTTCTGGGAAAGTCAGTGAGTGCAGAACATTACTTGCATCTTTAAAAAAACAAAAAACAGAGCAATTACCGTGCACACACACACCCCGTGAGTACATAATCCAACACGCCGAGTTGAAACGTTACATAAAGCGGGCTCTTACGTAAAGCACTGGAGCTAGCAATTTTAATGATTTAGTGCTTGAAGTTTTCCCATGTAAACTAAATCTGACTATATTGTGCGTTGCCAGGGTTCGGGGAGAGAGACGGCTTCAGCAACCCGCCCCGCCCCCATCCCGAGTCTCGGTCCGAGCTCAACGCCGCGATAATACGGCGGCGTGACAGCGAGGACCCATAAGCCATCTGTGAATCAGGATGACATTCATTTGGCCTGATTTGCGCAAAGACACTGCATATCAATGAGGACCACCACTGCCTAATAAATGAGGCGCACCCAAATCTGTCTCCGGCTAGAGAGCGAATGAATTCAGAAAGTATGCGTTGGCTTGGGTTTTGCACCCCGTAGGGCATGTGTCTTGGTACATCCCGGTCTTGATTCTTAATCAGACACAAGGGCCTGAAATTGAGTGGGTCACAGCATGAAGCAAAGATCAGATGATTATGTTCTTTGAAATGTAACACAAATCTAATTCAGTCAAATCAAAGGCCAGGGAGGAAGAAATAACAGCATCCCAGCACGCATCCGACCACCCACTCCAATCCCGTATGCGTTTTCCATAATTAAACATTTAGACGCAACACAAAAACAGACAAGAAGATCATGTGCAGGAAACTCAATATGCAGGTACAGATTTTTAGAATCTGCAAAATGTTAATTATTTTACCAAAATAAGAGGCATCATACAAAACGAACCTGAATGAGATATTTCACATAAAAGATGTTTACATACAGTCCACAAAAGAAAATAATAGTTGAATTTATAAAAATGACCCCATTCAAAAGTTTTCATCCCCTTGATTCTTAATACTGTGTTGTTACCTGAATGATCCACAGCTGTGTTTTTGAACCCTTTCCAACAACGACTGTATGATTTTGAGATCCATCTTTTCACACTGAGAACAACGGAGGGACTCATATGCAACTATTACAAAAGGTTTTTATGTAACTTATTTTAACTTATTTAAATGTAAATGTAACTTATTTTGTCTTCTAGTAAGCAAGTAAATATCGTCTGTAGCTTCTATAGGACAGTACTAAATGAAAAAATATGACATTTAAGCAAAATAAGAAAAAAAAAATTGTACACATCTCCATTCTGTTCAAAAGTTTTCACCCCCTGGCTCCTAATGCATTGTTTTTCCTTCTGAAGCATCATATGAGTCCCTTAGTTGGGGGATTAGCCAAACTTTAGCGATGCAGTGCGGAGAGCCGCTTCAACGAGCCGCAGTGCGGCAGGTATAAACACAAGCATTGATTAGAGTGGCCGCTTCAGAGCTGTAACACGCCAGACGTGTGCAGCACATAACGAAGCCGCAATCTATTCTAGTTGCCGTGTCGGAGCCGTAACGCGCCGTGTGCAGTGTGTGGAAAGAGATTTATTCATCATACAGTGTAGATCAGGGATGTCAAACTCAGTTCCTGGAGGGACGCAGCCCTGCACAGTTTAGATTCAACCCTAATTAAACACACCTGATCCAGCTAATCAAGTCAATCAGGCTTATTTGACAACTACATGGTTTGTGTGTTAGAACAGGGTTGGAACTAAACTCTGCAGGGCTGCGGCCCTCCAGGACTGGAGTTTGACACCACTGGTGTAGACAGCGTCACTTATAACGTGAGTGTTTTTTAAAATGCATAAACTTGCACTAGAATAGGCTAGGCTGATCAGTGATGATGTTTTATGAGAATGTTAGGCTGCTTTTAGCCTTATGCTGGAGCTGGTTTTGGGCAATGAAACTAAGTATGTAAAATAATTAAATAAATTAGCATAATAATATCATGTACAGTGGGTACGGAAAGTATTTAGACCCCCTTAAATTTTTCACTCTTTGTTATATTGCAGCCATTTGCTAAAATCATTTAAGTTCATTTTTTTTCCTCATTAATGTACACACAGCACCCCATATTGACAGAAAAACACAGAATTGTTGACATTTTTGCAGATTTATTAAAAAAGAAAAACTGAAATATCGCATGGTCCTAAGTATTCAGACCCTTTGCTGTGACACTCATATATTTAACTCGGGTGCTGTCCATTTCTTCTGATCATCCTTGAGATGGTTCTACACCTTCATTTGAGTCCAGCTGTGTTTGATTATACTGATTGGACTTGATTAGGAAAGCCACACACCTGTCTATATAAGACCTTACAGCTCACAGTGCATGTCAGAGCAAATGAGAATCATGAGGTCAAAGGAACTGCCTGAAGAGCTCAGAGACAGAATTGTGGCAAGGCACAGATCTGGCCAAGGTTACAAAAAATTTCTGCTGCACTTAAGGTTCCTAAGAGCACAGTGGCCTCCAAAATCCTTAAATGGAAGACGTTCGGGACGACCAGAACCCTTCCTAGAGCTGGCCGTCTGGCCAAACTGAGCTATCGGGGGAGAAGAGCCTTGGTGAGAGAGGTAAAGAAGAACCCAAAGATCACTGTGGCTGAGCTCCAGAGATGCAGTCGGGAGATGGGAGAAAGTTGTAGAAAGTCAACCATCACTGCGGCCCTCCACCAGTCGGGGCTTTATGGCAGAGTGGCCCGACAGAAGCCTCTCCTCATGGAGTTTGCTAAAAAACACCTGAAGGACTCCAAGATGGTGAGAAATAAGATTCTCTGGTTTGATGAGACCAAGATAGAGCTTTTTGGCCTTAATTCTAAGCGGTATGTGTGGAGAAAACCAGGCACTGCTCATCACCTGTCCAATACAGTCCCAACAGTGAAGCATGGTGGTGGCAGCATCATACTGTGGGGGTGTTTTTCAGCTGCAGGGACAGAACAACTGGTTGCAATCGAGGGAAAGATGAATGCGGCCAAGTACAGGGATATCCTGGACTAAAACCTTCTCCAGAGTGCTCAGGACCTCAGACTGGGCTGAAGGTTTACCTTCCAACAAGACAATGAACCTAAGCACACAGCTAAAATAACAAAGGAGTGGCTTCACAACAACTCCGTGACTGTTCTTGAATGGCCCAGCCAGAGCCCTGACTTAAACCCAATTGAGCATCTCTGAAGAGACCTAAAAATGGCTGTCTACCAACGTTTACCATCCAACCTGACAGAACTGGAGAGGATCTGCAAGGAGGAATGGCAGAGGATCCCCAAATCCAGGTGTGAAAAACTTGTTGCATCTTTCCCAAAAAGACTCATGGCTGTATTAGATCAAAAGGGTGCTTCTACTAAATACTGAGCAAAGGGTCTGAATACTTAGGATCATGTGATATTTCAGTTTTTCTTTTTTAATAAATCTGCAAAAATGTCAACAGTTCTGTGTTTTTCTGTCAATATGGGGTGCTGTGTGTACATTAATGAGGAAAAAAAATGAACTTAAATGATTTTAGCAAATGGCTGCAATATAACAAAGAGTGAAACATTTAAGGGGGTCTGAATACTTTCCGTACCCACTGTATCTGTGATCTCGTAGGCTGAGGATGGGACTCAACACTACTGTAGCGTATTATTTACTCACCCTCCATGCATCCTAGGTGTATATTCTTTCTTTCAGACGAATGCAATCAGAGTCTAATCTCAAGTCTAATAAAGTGCATCCATCCATAATAAAAATTGCCTCACACGGCTCCCGGGGGTCTCCTGTAGCAAATCGATGCACTTTTGTAAGAAAAATATCCATATTTAAAACGTAAGATTCACCATTAATCTAGCTTGCGCTAACTGCTTTGACAAGGGGCGTGGCAGTACTGAAACACTGTCTAAGCTGTTCGCCAATCGCAACGCACTGGGATAGTTAACCAATCATAACACATTTCCTTTTTTTGGAAGGCTGGCCTTCATTAAACCCAGAACTAATCGAGCTATTTGTGCCAGAATGGGGAGAAAGGTATTGTAATAATGTTTTTCGAACCACCAAGCATTAGAGCATGTTCTAGTACACCCCCAAAACAAAATCAAGACTTTGAAAATGAGCATAATAGGACCCCTTTAAGAATCAAGTGTATGTAAACTTTTGAACAGGGTCACAGGGTTAACTATTATTTTCTCTTGTGCACTATATGTATGTGAAATATCTTATTCAGGTCAGTACTAAATAAACAATAACAAGCATTTTGTATGATCTGTCTTATTTTGGTAAATAATTAACATTTAGCAGATTCTGAAAGGGGGATGTAAACTTTTGACTTCAACTGTAATGATGAAACAAGCAGGAAAAGTGATCTGTTGTTAGCATGATAAAGCATATGGCTGATTACAGCTGCACCTTACCTCACACACAAGCATGTTTTTGAGCTTGACAGATGCCCCGGTCACCCTAAAGTGGCTTTTACGGGGAAAAATATGACTACATAAAGTACACACAAACACAAGCACATAGATGAAGCGTTAACAGGGTTCAGGGTTAGAGCGGCGGGAAGAAAAGCATGGGAGTAAACACACACAAAGAAGGTAGGAGTGGAGAAAGAGGACGGGACAGGTGATGTGGAGCAAGAACAAAAGGAGCTATTAACCTGGTTGGTCAGAGCAGCTGGCAGTGACTGCAGTGCAGGAGGAAGTGGTGGTGGTGGTGGTGGTGATTGTCTTAGCGCCGCTGTCCTGGGCGGCTGCGCTTTTCTGCTTATTTTTCGTGGACTCCTGTGCTTTGAGCTTCTTGGCATGTTTACTGCCTTTGTAGTGCGCCTCGGCTTGGCTCTACAAAGGAGAACAAATGAACCATCCAATCAGGCTCATTTCTCACACTAGCATCTACCATCATGGACTGCAATCACACACGCACACACATACACACACACATCTCAAACGTGCTTTCAATAGCAGGCACTGTTCCAATCAAGGTAACGATGAGATTGACATGGAGCCGGACACACTGTTCGGAGGGAATTGATTGTCAATGGAGAAAACTAAACAGACGTCGATAGCCGGCACTCGTTGAGGCCGTTAATGGAGTTCACTCATATCTCTGGTTCAACTTCCATGTGAAGATTTATAAAGGGAAAATGACTACTTCACACTTAAATAGAGCGAGATGAAGCGGGAGAGAGTGCTTATGAGGGATTAGGATTCCTTTGAATATCTGACTGCTAAGAATTAGGAGCTCAATTTCTCATTTTTATGACATCAAAAGTGACAAAATCCCAAAAGACCTGCAGATGGATTTTCTCTCCAAACGCTGATACCGTGTCACATTCGCTAACTGCAGGTTTAAGGGATTTCTGACAGTGCCAGGAAAAGCCAGACAGCACCGCTCATGGATGTTTTTACTGCAAAGTTTGGGGTATTCTAGGTGTTTAAATAGCAATTACAGGAATGTGACTGCTTTGTATTCATTTTTGCCCTCCATTAATGAGATAAACATTTAAAACAATAGCATTTTCATTATAAATCAGAGAACTAAAATCTAAGGTAAGGGCCAAGTTCACACTGACAGAGACCTTTCAGACCAACACAGAATAAGAAATACACAATAAAATATTATTTATAAATAATTATTTAATTTAAAACAACAATAATAATTTCTAATTACTTCTAAT
The DNA here is from genome assembly GCF_022985175.1 of Labeo rohita. Classification (NCBI taxonomy): domain Eukaryota; kingdom Metazoa; phylum Chordata; class Actinopteri; order Cypriniformes; family Cyprinidae; genus Labeo; species Labeo rohita. Next base: position 28,986,509 of record NC_066877.1, read on the forward strand.
TAATTTCTAATTACTAAAATAATATACGTATAATCAATTGATTTTTATGTTTCATAATTTTCATTTTCAAAATAAAACATAAAACGTATATTATAAAAATGTTTTAATAAATCAATAAAATAATGGTAATTATGGTTTTTAAATAAAATAATGAAATGTATTCATTTATTAACTGGTAATTTATTAATTGGTACTGTCATTTTTTTTTAAATGTTTAAAATAATACATAAAATATGTATTATAAAAATGTAAAAAAAAAAAAAAAAAAAAAAACACAACCCCGGCAATAAAATGTACAATAAAATGATTCTAAAATAAACACTATGTAATAGTTATTTCATAATTAGGATTTTTAAATCAACTATTAAAACCTAATAATTCATTAATTGGTGCCGTCATAACTGATTTTTAATGTTTAAAATAATAAATATTTCATAATTATGGTTTTACAATAAACTAATAAAATGCATAAATTTATGAAATGTTGCTGTCATAATTTATTTTATTAGAAAAATGTTTCAATAAAACAATAAAATGTACATTAAAATATTTCTAAAATAAATACTATATAATATTTCATAATTATGTTTTTAAATAAATTTAAAATGTATTCATTTATTAATTTGGGGGAGTCATAATTGATTTTTGATGTTTAAAACAATATATAAAATGTTTATTTTAAAAATGTTTCAATAAAACAATAAAATGTATAATTCTAAAATAAACACTATGCAATATTTGTTTTGTTTTTTTCATAATTATGGTTTTTAAATAAACTAATAAAATGTATTAATTAAGTGGTGCCATCATAATTGATTTTTAATTTTTAAAGTAATACATAAAATGTTTGTTAGAAAACTGTTTCAATAAAACAATAAAATGTACATTACAATAATTCAAAAATAAATACTAGATAATATATTTTTTTCATAATTATGTTTTTTAAATAAACTAATCAATTGTATTAATTTATTAATTGGTGCAGTCATAAATGATTAATGTTTAAAATAATACATAAAATGTTTATTATAAAAATGTTTCAGTAAAACAATAAATTGTACATTAAAATAGTTCTAAAATAAATACTATATAATATTTATTTCATAATTATGTTTTTTTTTTTTTAAATCAAATTTTATACATTTTATAAATTAATTTTTTTATTAATTTGATCAAATTTATTGTGTGCCATCAGCTAATTCAATCACTGTCAGTCTAAACACAACTTCATTGAACCTGTATTTGGGGGACTTGGAAATTGGGACAAGTGATTTTAGAACAGTATTGGATGTGCCTCTATTGAAAGAAACATATTAACTTTACTAGTTAATACATATATACATTTGATCAAAACAAACACACAAACAGACAGACAAAAGAACATCTATAACAAAGCATGCGGCTAACACCATATCGCAAGGGTGCTGTGATCAAAGAGGGGTCAAAGTTCTTTTCTTTCTCTTTTCTGTTGTAAAGATAAAATGGCTGCAGTTCACTTGTGATCTTGTGAATGTGTGTTGAACCATCTGAGCCAGAGCTGGAAAAACATGAAATATGATAAGATAGAAGAAAGAGAGAGACAGACCAAGCGAAAATGAGGTGCGCAATGTCCATCGCACCAACAGCACAGACTGCTTGTTCAAGTGACAGGCATGAAAGTCATAATGACACACAGGACGCTGCTGCAGACAGTGACAGAAGAGAATGATGTGACGACCCGGGGCGTTTTGTCTTCTCTGCACTGTGCAAATGTTAGCAGCTCCTGTGACCTGGATTAAGTGCACTTGACATTTATAAATTGACTTTCTCCCAAGCTAAGTGTGTGCGCCAGTTTTTAATATTTACTAAACATCCACACTCTGACTGTAATTTCAGTCTTTATAACATCAAGTGTCTTCCAGCTTAGTTCCAGCAATCATGGGGCTTCATTCATGGAACACGAGCAGCACAAATTTCCCTGTAAATTGTTCTGAACTAAGTTTCGTCAAAATTAAAGGGAAAGTTCATCCACAAATTAAAATTCTGTCATCATTTGCTCATGTCGTTCCAAACCTGTATGCATTTCTTTCTTCTGTAAAACACAAAAGATGATATTTTGAAGAATGCTGTGGTCCAGACAACACTGGAATAAGGCATTTTTTTTAAATACAGTCATGGCCAAAAATGTTGGCACCCTTGCAATTCTGTCAGAAAATGCAACCCTTCTCTCAGAAAATTGTTGCAGTTGCAAATGTTTTGGTACTCAATTTTTTTTTTTGTTGTTTGTTTGCATTGGAACAACACAAAAATTATCTGATACAGTTCCACACAGAACCCAAAAAATGCACTGGACAAAATTATTGGCACTCCTAACTTATGGTAACACCCACTTTGGAAAAAATAACTGGAATCAACCGCTTCCTGTAACCATGAATGAGTTTACACCTCTCTACTGGAATTCTGGACCACTCTTCTTTTGCAAACTGCTCCAGGTCATTCAGATTTGAAGGATGCCTTCTCCCAACTGCTGTTTTGAGATCTCTCCACAGGTGGGACTCAGATCTGGACTTATTGCTGACCATTTCAGAACTCTTCAGAGCTTTGTTTGTAACCATTTTTGAGTGCTTTTTGAAGTGTGTTTCGGGTCATTGTCCTGCTGGAAGACCCAAGAGATGCAGCTTTCTGATACTGGCCACCATGTTGCGCCCCAAAATTCTTTGGCAATCATCAGATTTCATGATACTGTTCACACAGTCAAGGCATCCAGTGCCAGAAGCAGCAAAGCAACCCCAAAACATCTTTGAACCTCCACCATGTTTGACTGTAGGGACTGTGTTCTTTTCTTTGAAGGCCTCATTTCTTTTTTTGTAAACAGTGCCATGATGTCCTTTACCAAAAAGCTCTACTTTTGTCTCAGATGTCCACAGTACATTCTCCCAGAAGGATTGCGGTTTTGTCACATAAGTTTTGTCAAACTCCAGTTTTGCTTTTTTATGCCTTTGTGTCAGCAATGGTCTCCTACCATAGCGTCCCTTTTCATTCAGATGGCGACGGATAGTGCAAGCTGACACTGTTGTACCCTGTGTCTGCAGATCAGCTTGAATTTGTTTGGAAGTTAATCAGGGTTCTTTATCCACCATTCGAACAATCCTTTGTTGTAATTTTTCATTAATTTTGCTCTTCCGTCCACATCCAGGGAGGTTAGCTACAGTGTCATGGGCTGCAAACCTCTTTATGATATTGCGCACAGTGGATACAGGAACATTAAGATCTCTGGAGATGGACTTGTAGCCTTGAGATTGTCCATGCTTTTCCACAATTTTTCTCTCAAATCCACAGATAACTCTTTACACTTCTTTCTTTTCTCCATGCTCAGTGTGACACACAACACAAAGGTTGAGTCAACTTTTCTCCATTTTAACTGGTTGCAAGTGTGATTACTATATTGCCCACACGTTACTTGCCACAGGTGTGTCTAAATACAAATTACAGGAGCATCACATGCTTGAAAAGCAATTATTTCTTACAATTTTGACAAGGTGCCAATAATTTTGTCCAGTCCATTTCTGAGTTCTGTGTGAAATTTGATCAAGTTTCTTCTTTGTTTTTTTGTGTTGTTGCATTGCAAACAAAAACAATAGGCATGTGAATACCAAAACATTTGCAACTGGAACAATTTTATGAGAGTTGCATTTTCTGACAGAATTACAAGGGTGCAGATATTTTTGGCCATGACCGTATCTTGTTTTGTGTTCCACAGAAAAAAAAAGTCACAAATAAATGTAAAATTCCAGATGTTAAAAGTGGAAATCAGCTTCACTGATTTGAAAAAAATCTGTAACTGGGATCAAAGTCATTAAAAAAAAAAAAAAATCTACAAATCAAACAGACCTTTGAATTACACTTTCCATTCAACAGTTTGTTTAAAATGTTTATTTATTTGTTTATTTTATAAAATTAATTATTTATTTATGTTTATTAAGTTTTTAAAAGAAACACCTTATGCTCAACATATCTGGATGTATTTTTATCAAAACAGTAAAAAATTAATATTGTGAAATACTATTAAAAAAATTCTACTTAAATATATTTTTAAAATGTAATTTATTCATGTGATGGGAAAGCTGATTTGCTGTTCAAGAATCATTTCTTCGTATTATCAGTGTTGAATATACACGTTATACACGAACATGTATACATATGTATACATATGTATACAAACGTTTTGGAAGAGTACGATTTTTAATGTTTTTTAAACAAGGCTCTTCTGCTCACCAACCCTGAATTTATTTAAACCAAAGTACAGCAAAAACAGTAACATTCTGAAATATTTTTACTATTCAAAATAACAGTTTTCTATTTGAATATATTTTAAAATGTAATTTATTCCTGTGATTTCAAAGCTGAATTTTTGGCATTATTACTCTAGTCACATGATCCTTCAGAAATCATACTAATATTCAGATTTTCTGCCTAAAAACATGTATTGTTGTTGTTGTTGTTGTTGTTGTTGTTATGTTGAAAACAGCTGAGTAGAATTTTTGTCAGGTTTCTTTGATGAACAGAAAGTTTAGAAGAACAGCATTTTGATCAATTTAAACCATCCTTGTTAAATAAAAGTATTAATTTCTATAAATTCATTAAAAAAAGTTATACTGACTCTAAGCTTTTGAATGGTATATCATTTTATAATAAATTACATTTTAAAATATATTCAAATAGAAAGATTATTTTAAATAGTAAAAATATTTCTAAATTTTATTGTTTTGCTGTACTTTGAATCAAATAAATACAGGCTTGGTGAGCAAAAGAGACTTCTTAAAAAAAAAAAAATAATAATCTTACTGTTCAAAAACTTTTGACTGATAGTGTAGTTGTTCTGCTTAAAATTTATGTGGAAAGCATAATACATTTAGAAATAGAAATCATTTGTAACAATGTAAATGTATTTAATATCACTTTTGATTTATTTAATGCATCCTTGCTGAATATAAGTATTATTTAGAAAAAAAAAAATCTTACCAACCCCAAAATTTTGAATGGCAGTATACACAAAGATTATCAAAATTAATCAAAATTTTATGCAAGAAAGTTTTGCCAGACATTTTAAATTCTTAGAAATTTGTTCTGCTTGTTTTGTATGAACTCAACTAATTCTGCAATTTGCTTAAGAATCGTTTATCAAACTTGTTACACAGAAATTAATTCTGTTGGTGTTTCATGAACAAGGCCCACTGAGCGTATATGACATCCTCAGTGAACAGTCAAGACACATACACTCTTTATTAATAGCTATGTTGCAAAAACGTCTTTGCAACAAGAGCAGGACACGAACGAGCAAACAAAAAAAGGCTTGCATATGCAATAAGCACCAGTAAGCCTTTCTGCTGATATTTGCAAATAGGAGCTGCCAGCAATATCAGTGTATTACCCTACAGCTGTCTGTGTATCCTCCCGTTCAGCGCTCATGTACTGTACAAGAAACCTGTCAAAGACATACACACCTACACATTGTAACAGCTTGTTTTATGAAAGTACACAGTTGATCTTGTAGGGAGCCTATTTTCTCATGCATACATGCTTTGTCTTTTTGGTTTTCACAGGCTGGCTGATGCAATAAACAGACCGGCCTCAGATGGGGCATCACTGTCAAACATGTATTTGCTTTTCTATTTCTCACACATTTTTTGGTTATGCTCTGATCCCACTTCAATTTGATGTCTTGTACGCTATTTCTCTTACAGGAAAGACTAGTTCAATGTGTGGAAAAGCCTATGAGAAAGCCATCTGCATCACTCTGAACACAGCTCCATTTGTAGTAGGACTACCCGTCTTTCCAAACAACTACAGGTGGATAAAAAGTTCAGAAAACCTATTTAGAAACAGTCATTGTATCTGAAAATCTTGGTTTTTGCTTTTAAATGCGTAAATGTGCTTGTAGTTGTGCATGCAACAAATTTGGTCTTGCACTGACAATCTCAGATGATTCAGCCAATTATGCAATACAAGCATTATTAGTGCTAACCGCTGTTGTTTTTCCGAGGCCACAGGTCCCTGCCACAAAACCTCTGCTCGCAAACTCCCTCAATGCATGAAGTCATACGGTAATTATGGCATACTCTTTCCCTTCACTTTACCCTTTAAAATAATTTTTAAGCACAATAACAATCTTAATTTGATGAAAAAAAAACATGCCAAATGTTAAAGTCTGATTACTAGCCAATTTACACTCTTCAGTTCTTTATCTCAGAGCACAGATAAAAGTGTTTTATAATATGCATTTTCATTTAAAACAACAATAACGTCACACACACACTTTTCCCCTTACTCAAAGCTCAATACATCAGAAGACTTTTAGCAAAACATGCCTTGATCTGAACTCCCACCGGTAATCCATCTTCCAAATAACTACTTTCTAAAAGACAAAAGAATTAGCTCTGATTTCTAACTAGGGATGGGAATAACAAGGACTCGAATTACTCTGATTTGAGTTTCTTAATGATTCTGTTATTGATTCTTTTAGTCATTTTAAAGAAATGCAAGAGCACGGTCAGTTGAAGTCAAAAGTTTACATACACCTTGCAGAATCTGCTAAATGTTAATTATTTTATCAAAATAAAAGGGATCATACAAAATGCATGTTATTTTTATTTTAGTACAGACCTGAATAAGATATTTCACATAAAAAGATGTTTAGTCCACAAGAGAAAATAATTCTTAATACTCGGTTGTTACCTGATTGATCCACAGCTGTGTTTTTTTGTTTAGTGATAGTTGTTCAAGAGTTTCTTGTGTGTCCTAAACAGTTAAACTGCCTGCTGTTCTTCAGAAAAATCCTTTACAAGGATTTGTGCGCCACAAATTCTTTGGTTTTCCAGCATTTTTTTGTGTATTTGGACCCTTTCCAACAATGACTGTATGATTTTGAGATCCATCTTTTCACACTGATGACAACTGAGGGACACATATGCAACTATTACAGAAGGTTCAAGCGCTCACTGATGCTTCAGAAGGAAAAAACATGCATGCATTAAGAGTCGGGGGTGAAAACTTTTGGAATTTGAAGATCAGGGTAAATGTAACTTATTTTGTCTTCTGGGAAACATGAGAGTATCTTCTGTAGCCTCTGAAGGGCAATACTAAATGAAAAAATATGATATTTAAGCAAAATAAGAAGAAATTGTACACATCTTCATTCTGTTCAAAAGTTTTCACCCCTGGCTCTTAATGCATTGTGTTTCGTTCTGAAGCACCAGTTATTGTTTAAACCTTCTTTAATAGTTACATGAGACCCTCAGTTGTCCTCAGTGTGAAAAGATGGAACTCAAAACCATACAGTCATTACTGGAAAGGGTTCAAATACACACAAATGCTGAAAAAACAATTTGTGGGACCTAAAGGATTTTTTTTTTTTTTGAAGAACAGAGGACAGTTTAACTGTTCAGGACAAACAAGGGACTCGTGAACCACTATCACTAAACAAAAAAACACAGCTGTGGATCATTTAGGTAACAACAAAGTGTTAAGAATCATGTATATGTAAACTTTTTAACGGGGTAATTTTTATAAATTCAACCATTTTTTTTTTCATTTGTGGACTATATGTAAATGTCTTTTATGTGAAATATCTTACTCATTTCAGTACTAAAAAAGTAACATGTTTTTTGTATGACCCCTCTTATTTTGATAAAATAATTAACATTTTGCAGATTCTGCAAGGTGTAAACTTTTGACTTCAACTGTACATATACTCTAGAGAAAAAGGCAATAGGAAAACAAAGCTAAAACCCAGACATTTTGGGCATTTTATCCAAGTACCAGTATTATTAGAACTGATTCTCAATTCCCAAACCTCAAGTTTACAAAAACATCTGCAGATCTCAGTTCAGTGAAACATTCCTATTTCCAGCTTTTTTCCCGCTTATCTCCTCACATGTAAGCTCTGCACAAACCTGGTTTTAAGATCTGTCTCTGTGATCCAATCACGAGTAGTCATCCGAGAAATATCACTGGGTACACCTGTTAGCATGGTTTAAATTGAGGTTTTAAAGGTGGAAAACCCCTAATATCTGGCATGCATTCTGATGCCCTAGACAAGATCTGATACAACATCCTCAAAAAAACTGAAACAATTACTTATGCTCACAAAACCTGCATTTATTTACCTAAAACACAGCAAAAACTAAAATATTGTGAGTATTATTATAATATAGATATAAAATAATATATTTTAAAATGTAATTTATTCCTATGATGTCAAAGCTGAATTTTCTGCAGTCTGAAGTGTCACATGATCCTTCAGAAATCATTCTAATATGCCAATTTGGTGCTCAAGAAACATTTCCTAATTTTATTAATGCTGAAAACAGTCGTTGATTGTGTGATTGTCACTATCATTCAATTTAATGCTTTCTTGCTGAATAAAATGTATTTAAAAAATAATAAATGACAAATAAAAACATAAAAACAATTACACTTGCTGAAAAAAAATACAAATACATATGAAATACAAATAAATGTATTTAATGGTGCATAAAAACAAAACCAAAACAAAATATGAGCTTGTTCCACATCTTAATACCAGGTGTAAACAGGAAATTTGAGACTAGGTTTTCCTTATGCTGCTTGGTAACGTTAGTCAAGCAACGACACAGCAGTTCAACAGAGACACGTGTTGCGGGGGTGTGACGGCTGTACTGACACGGCATGTATAAGAGACCATAAAGCTTTAATGAGATGTGCTGGTTATCTGCCATATTGGCTTGTTCTCACATAAGGGCTGTGTGTCTCTGGAGGGAAGCCACCACTTCACCTAATGTCACATCACAGCAGGCCACACACCTTCAGATCAGGTAACTTCAAATGAAATGGCCGGGGCTTCTCTGTTACGCAGAGCGCAAATGGAGATAAAACAGCTCATTTACAGGAGATAAGGGAAACCTAAGAGTGCACGCCAGCCATTATTCTCATTTCTTTAATGCAGTCTTCAAAAGAACACACAACCTTCAAAACACACACATCAGACCTCATCAGACAATGTAATGTAACTGAAAAAAAGACAAAGCTGACGGGGAATAAAAGGTTTTTGTGTGTTTGTAAAAGGCAGTAGAGTGAAAAGCTAAAAATTCAGCTTCAGTTTTCCCACATTCGCAGAGTTTATTCAGGCCACATCTGCAAAAATTTATTTTAACAGCTAAACAGAGGGCCAAGATTTCTGAGTCAAAATATGAAATAAAAACACCATATCAAACCAAAAACAATTTATAGAATTGTCAGCTGCCTGCAGGCCTTGCCTGAAGTGTAATTACGGCATTAAAAAAGTTGCATTCTACAGAAAATGGGAGCATGTTTCGTTCGTGGAAAGCACATAAAAAATAATGCTGAACACATTAATGGTAAGGTCATTTATATGAGGCATTTCAAAGGCTGGAGTTGAACTATAAACTTGCACGGGGTCAGTAAATTGCGTGGCGCATTTGAACAGTTAAAGACCGTAATTATACGCCTGGCAAAGTTTTAAAACATAATGGACATGAATGCCATTTAAGGTTTGGCTTTTACTCACATTGATCTGAGCCATTAATTAGCGCTAATCTATAGTGATTCGGGGAACATGTAATGCGTGTGAGTGTGTCCATTTGTACACATTAGCCCGACGGCAGTGGTGATGCTCACCAGCAAGTCACATTCGTGATGACTGATGATGTGATGTTAAAATACTTAGTGTGACAGCAGCTACATGACCGTTTAAAAGTCTCTCATGCTCACTAGGGATACAGTAAAAACAGTAAAACTGTGAAATATTATTGCAATTTAAAATAACTGTGTTCTATTTCAATATATATTAAAATGAAATTTATTCCTTAGTCTTCAGTGTCACATGATCCTTCAGAAATCAGTCTAATATGCTTATTTGTTAATCAAGAATCATGTCCCATTATAACTAATGTTAAATTTTTTTGTGGAAACCATGATACATTTTATATATGTGACCCTGGACCACAAAACCAGTCTTAAGTAGCACGGGTATATTATATATGTAAATTATATGTATATTATATATGTATATTTATGTAGCAATAGCCAACAATACTATGTATGGGTCAAAATTATTGATTTTTCTTTTATGCCAAAAATCATTAGGATATAAAGTAAAGATCAAGTTCCATGAAGATATTTTGTAATTTTACTCCCATAAACATATCAAAACTTAATTTTTGATTAGTAATATGCATTGCTAAGAACTTCATTTGGACAACATTAAAGGCGATTTTCTCAACATCTTGATTTTTTTGCACCCTTACATTGCAGATATTCAAATAGTTGTATCTCAGACAAATATTGTCCTGTTCTAACAAGCCATATATCAATGCAAAGCTTATTTATTCAGTTTATAAATCTCAGTTTAAAAAAATTGACCCTTATGACTGATTTTGGGGTCCGGGGTCACATATTCAGATTTTTTTAAAGAATAGAATGTTTGGATGCAATGATGATTTGAATTCAAAATTCAACATTGGCCCCGAACATTCAGCAACAACCTAGAACATTCTAGCAAATACAAAGCAACAACCTGGCAACCACCTAGAATGCTCTGGAAATCATACAGGAACAGTCTAGCAACTACTCGTTAAAAAAAAAAATGAAATAGTAGAAATACCAGAAACATCCAACCAAAAATATACTATATATATTTTTTTCTCTAAATAATAAATAATATGTGACCCTGGACCACAAAACCAGTCATAAGGGTCAGTTTTTCGAAACTGAGAAACTATTTGAAAATCTGGAATCTTGAGAAAATCACATTTAAAGTTGTCCAAATTAAATTCTTCAATGCATATTACTAATCAGAAATTACGTTTTGATACATTTACGGTATGAAATTTGCAAAATAGTTTAATGGAACATGATCTTTACTTAATATCTTAATGATTTTTGGCACAAAAGAAAAAATGGATAATTTTGACCCATAAAATGTATCTTTGGCCATTGATAGTATGATAATATAGTATGATAATAAATGTCTTACTATAACAATGTGAGACCTTGGACCGCAAAACCAGTCAGTAAGGTCAGTTTTTTAAAACTGGGATTTATCATCCCATCTGAAGCTGAATAAATAAGCTTTCCATTGATGTATGGTTTGTTAGGATATACAATATTTGGCTGAGATGTGACTATTTACAAAAACATCTGAATATTGAGAAAATCACCTTTAAAGTTGCCCATATTAAGTTCTTAGCAATGCATATTACTAACCAAAGTTTTGATATATGTACGGTAGGAAATTTACTAAATAACTTTATAGAACATGATCTTTACTTAGTATCCTAATGACTGTTGGCATAAAAGAAAAATCAATAATTTTGACCCATACAATGTATTGTTGGCTATTGCTGCAAATATACCCGTGCTACCTATGACCGGTTTTGTGGTCCAGGGTCACATATACTAATGCATTGTTTTTAAGATCCAAATGAATCTAAATATCATTGCTATTTTACACCACTGTGGGAATATTTTGCAGAATAAGCAGAGAGGAATATCACAGCCTATTTATTTAATCTGTTTATGGTGTATTTTCACAGAAAATGCCCATTAGACACTTCACAGCGGCACACTTGGACTCATTATGGAAACAAAAGCACTGAGTGGAACTACTGCTTCCCTCAAAACTTCATTAGAGCTTGGCCGAGGATGTGTTCAACCTTTAGTTGCACAATGTTTTTCCCCCTCTGGCAACAGGATTGGATGACACAGTGAGTCCAGAGCGTGCACTAAATATGGGATTAAATTACATCACAGAACTGTGGCAAAACGAAGAGGCGTTTGAGCTTTAATAAAGCCACAGATGAAGTTTGCAGCTTCCGAGGGCAATGGCTAATCTGCATGAGCAAGCTGTGAGACCGATACAAGTAATTTTGCCTGTGCAAAACGTGTGCGGATCTCTGTTCCCTTGGAACATAAAATAGTAACAGCACAGCGCTCGACAAACACGGCATCTTCAGGCCTGCAGAGAATGAAGGTAAACACGGGACATGGACTGATTTGTTCTGACACGCCAACCAGAGCATCACTTCCACTTAAGCAAGATGTGCTTTGGACTGGGCCTGCAGATGAGCATCTCCAGGGAGCATGGAGAGCAGGAGAGACAGCTCTATCGGTGGAGATCACAACGTGGCAACACATGCACCCTGAATTAGCATCAAAGAGCTTAGCGATCTGGGGAACATCCGTTGACACTTCTGCTCGCCCCACGCTAGCTCAGATACGCCGCTTAAGCTTTAAAGCATTGTTCAAACGGGCAATTGCAAGAGGAAACTGTTTTAAATTATCCCAAGAAAGGCAGTCATTTCACTTTCCGCTTTATTGTGCATGTTTGGAGCATGAGAGAGAGAGAGGGGAGGACGATAACAGGAAGCTGAGACAAGTTAATCTCTAGCAGTCGCTTCTATTCAGAAGCATGTTGGCTGTGTTGGAAAACGTTGGTTTCGAACTCGATAGCAATCAAGCAATTATGCACCGCAGGAGCGAACAACAGGCCGGCTGGGACACCCAGCGATCGCCCCACTGAGACAACAGGACCACGTCTGCCTTTGCTCAGAAGTCCAAAGGGGTTCCCCGGGTTCCTATGCTGCATTCCTGCCTGTTTGTCATGATAAAGATGAAAAAGACCTGGAGGAGACAAAACAGATGCACAATGGTGCTCCTGTGTCTGTTTTCCACTCGGAGAGAAACCTTTTCTCAATTACCGCTCGCAGTGGGAGCCCTCTGTCAGCCAGGGCTTATTGCCACCCTGTGCCATTCATCTTAAATTAAATGGCTTAATCAATGCCAAGACAGAGTGGAACAACATGGCAGTACAGTAAGTAATTACCCCTCTCCCATAGAGAACAACGCAACACAAGCCTCTGCCAGCGAACTCGGCGCTGAACCCCACACCTGTATGCGCACTCGTAAACACAACGGTACTGTTTAGTGCAACCGCTGAGATTTTACCACTTTGCCAGTGAGTAAACAATGCCACATTTTATTTGGGACATTATGCATGAAAATCTATTACAGATTACAAAAAGTATGGAAAATCATAAACAGCATCTGAGTGACAAACCAACAAACTAATGTTTGTTGTACTATATGTATCTGTATCTACAGTTGAGGTCAAAAGTTCACATACACCTTGCAGAATCTGCAAAATGTTAATTATTTTATCAAAATAAGAGGGATCATACAAAATGCATGCTTTTTTTTAATTAGTACTGACCTGAATAAGATATTTCACATAAAAGATGTTTACATATAGTCCACAAGAGAAAATAATAGTTGAATTTATAAAAATGACTCTGTTCAAAAGTTTACATACACTTGATTCTTAATACTGTGTTGTTCCCTGAATGATCCACAGCTGTTTTTTTTTTTGTTTGTTAGTGATAGTTGTTCATGAGTCCCTTGTTTGTCCTGAAGAGTTAAACTGCCCCCTGTTCTTCAGAAGAATCCTTCAGGTCCCACAAATTCTTTGGTTTTTCAGCAATTTTGTGTATTTGAACCCTTTCCAACAATGAGTGTGTGATTTTGAGATCCATCTTTTCACACTGAGGACAACTGAGAGACTCATACGCAACTATTACAGAAGGTTCAAACGCTCACTGATGCTTCAGAAGAAAACACAATGCATTAAAGGCTATTAAGCTTTTTTTCACTTTCTGAATTTTAGTCAGTGTGTGGTGTGTATGTTCGGGCATAAAAAAGATCTACAAAGTTACAAATCTCAAAGTCCACTCCAAAGGGAGATATTTTGTTTTAAAAAAAATCTACATTGAACGGCTCCTTTGGACTACAGCGTTTGTTTTCCGCATGCAATGATGTCACAACGCGGTCCGTTAAAATATCATTAAATTACATCCCGCCTAGGGAAATTCAAATTGTTGGGGAGGGGGGGTGTAGCGGTGTGTAGGGATGAGGTGGGGGATTAACCAAACTTTAGAGATGCAGCGCAGAGAGCCGCTTCAACGAGCTGCAGAGCGGCGGGTATAAACACAAACATTGACTAGAGTGCCCGCTTCAGAGCAGTAACACATTGCAGACGTGTGCAGTACAGGGGGTCGAAACACATGCCAAATCTGCAATCCACTCCGGTTGCCGCGTCAGAGCCGCAAAGCGCCGCAGATGTGTGCAGTGTGTGGTAAGAGATTTATTCATCATACAGTGTAGATAGCTTCACTTATTACGCGAGTGTTTTTTTAAAATGCATAAACTTGCACTAGACTAGGCTAGGCTGATCAGTGATGATGTTCTTTGATAATGTTAGGCTGCTTTTAGCCTTATGCTGGAGCTGGTTTCGGGCAATGAAACTAAGTATGTAAAATTAATTAAGTAAGTATTAAGTAAGTATTTACTCACCCTCCATGCATCCTAGGTGTATATGACTTCCTTCTTTCAGACGCATGCAGTCGGAGTCTAATAAAGTCTAATAAAACGTTTCCATTCATAATAAAAAGTACCTCACACGGCTCCCGGGGATCTCCTGTAGCGAATCAATGCGTTTTTATGAGAAAAATATCCATATTTAAAACGTAAGATTCACTATTAATCTAGCTTGCACTAACTGCTTTGACAAGGGGCGTGGCAGTACTGAAACACTGTCTAAGCTGTTTGCCACTGGGACACACTGGGACAGCTAACTAATCATAACACATTTCCTTTTTTCGGAAGGTCTTCATTAAACCCTGAACTAATCGATACCTAAAAGGTACTGTAATAATGTAAATGATGTGAAAAATAATGTGTTTTTCGAACCACCAAGCATGAGAACATGTTCTAGTACACCCCCAAAACAAAATCAAGACTTTGTAAAACAGCATAATAGGACTCCTTTAAGAGCCGGGGGGTGAAAATTTTTGAACAGAATAAAAATGTGTACATTTTTCTTATTTTGCCTAAATATCATATTTTTTTTTTTCATTTAGTACTCCCCTTCAGAAGCTACAGAAGATATTTACATGTTTTCCCAGAAGACAAAATAAGTTAAATGATGTTCAAAAAGTAAATATGTTCAAATTAAAAAAATCCACCCCCACCCCCCAGCTCTTAATGCATCGTGTTTCTTCTGAAATGCTGAAAAACCAAAGAATTTGTGGAACCTGAAGGATTTTTTTCTGAAGAACAGCAGGCAGTTTAACTATTCAGTACAAACTAAGGAGCTTATGAACAACTATCACTAAACAAACAAACAACCAAACAAAAAAAAAAGAAGAAACACAGCTGTGGATAATTTTTAATGGGGCCATTTTTATAAATAAACTATCATTTTCTCTTGTGGACTATATGTAAATGTCTTTTATGTGAAATATCTTATTCAGGTCAGTACTAAATAAAAAAAATAGCATGCATTTTGTATGATCCCTCTTATTTTGGTAAAATAATTAACATTTTGCAGATTCTGCAACGTGTATGTAAACTTTTGACTTCAACTGTATCTATCTATCTACAGTATCTATCTATCTCTCTACGCACACACACACACACACACAGTACTGGAAAAAATAAATGAATGAAATAAATGAAGGAATAAGTCACCATTTTCATTTCTGGGTGACTTATCCCTTCAAGTGGTTTTAGACTGAATTGTGAGTCTTTCTGATGATTCATCAAAAAGAATCTCATCAAAAGAGTCCTTCATTGAAAGATTAATTCACAAAATGGACTACAATGTTGCTGTAGTGTGTAATCAGCACTGGCAGGGCAAAATAAAGATGTTTTTCCAATTTATTGTCTTTTTTCTTACAGTCCTTCACTTTGATATTCAATTTAAGCTGCAAGCTCGTAACCAGGGTTTTGAAAAATTCAAGTGAAGACAATTTACTTGTTTTTTTTTTTATTTAATGAGTTAAATTTAAAAATATCACAACCCACAGGAAGCTGAATTGGAATAACATGAATTGTAATTCAACAAATCTTCACACTTCAAGGCTTTTTAAATAGTTTCCAAAGCTTTCAAACAAGGCTTTCTCAAGGAAACATTCAAGTTTTATGAATTGCTTTAAGTTAATTTCCTTGCATTTAAATTTGAATTGCAATTCTGCATTCTATTTCAGAACTGACTGGGAATTAAAAAAGACATTTTTAATTCAATTTTAAATGGCACACAGGCCCATTCACAAATTTAATTTGCCATCGTTTGGCCATGATTCATGCAACAGGAATCAAAAACAGTAAACAAAACCAATTATTGTTAAAATAAATTATTTTTAATAAAATGAAACATTTCTGAATAAGAAATGATTTTTGATTCCAAACCCTATGTAAACACTAAGCCTGTGTATATATGACTAACAACATCAAAAATGCATTTTGAAGGCGTACTTGGGTATCTGTGCTGAATTGCTGAGTGTATTATGGGCCTAATGATTTGCAATCAACACAGGTAAAGAAAGTGAATGAGAGAAAACGGCAAACATAACAATTGATTTAATGAAACGATTTAAATGATCCAGCATGCGTCTTGTCAAAAATGGCTGAGAAGTGTTCATTAAAAGCTGGCTGAGGGAACTGGCAGCATCACGTCTGCTAAAATTACCATACATTAGCGCACTTACCTTGTTTTGTATGATTAATGAAGAGCGTTGCCACTTGCACCCTAAACGGCTGTACTGGGGCTAGTTTTAATCAGCCATCAGCGTGCAGAGCAAAACACAGCACTATAACAGCCACTTTTACACAGGCAAAACTGGAATGGGCTAAGATCACTTCTCTTTCCATATTTAAGAGAAAAGTGTACACTGAAAGGAGATGCCGCACATGCACAAACCAAAAGACAAACATTTACACGTCCTCATATAAACACACACGAATAACCAAAGGAGAGTTTGTTTTTGTACTCACATCTGAATTAAAGCGGAGCTGACAGATGTTGCAAGAAATAACTTGCTTTTTCTTGGGAGGAATGGAGACTCCAAATGTGTGGTTGATTACTGCTTTCTGGACAGGGTCCATCTGGAAGACAAAGAGCAGAGGAACACACTTTAGGGCGCTGGTGTGGACTACAGTCTGTTTGTTGTCAGAGTTTGAATCATTTGGCTGGTGTAAAAGGGTTTTTCTGAACTTACTGTGCTCTTAAACAAATCTTCAGTTCACAGTTGGTACAGCGGTAATCTGTCTATTTTGTTGATGTGAACTGCTACTACTGATGTTAATATTCCATCTTTTCATGATATAAAATCAAAGTCATTTGGGGTTAGAAATAAATACTTTTATCTATAAAACATGCAATAAATTGACAGTAAATACATTTATAATGTTACAAAAATAGGTTTTCATCAAAAAATACTGTAAAACATTTATCCCAGTTTTCATAAAATTATGAAGCAGCACAACAGATATTAGTAAGATATGTTTCTTGAGCAGCATATCTGCATATTAGATGATTTCTGACGAATCATGTGACACTGAGGACTGGAATAATTACTGATTTAAAATTCAGCTTTGCAATGCAGAAATAAATTACATTTTAAAATATATTAAAACAAAAAACAGTTATTTTAAATTGTAATAACATTTCATAATATTACTGTTTTTACTGTATTTTTAATCAAATAAATTCAGACTTAGTGTATTTTATATGCTTCCGGTTAGTTTTAAAAAGCCTGCTTTAGGACAATTTCATATTTAACATTATTAAAATATAAACATAAAATGTTGTCACTGAGGTGGTATGCTTTCAAAAGGTACTAATATATACCATTTAGGTGTGAATATGTACACTTTAGGTACTAATATGTGGATCATTCCAAGAAATCGGTGCCTTTTTGCATCCTTAAGAAATAATCAAACATTGATTTAATATAACAACAGATAAATGTGCAATTTAAAAACATAACAATACTATGTATGCTTTCATCAAAAAATCAATTAAATATTATTTTAAATAAATTAAATAGCATTTATGCTGGTAAGGGTAAGGTTTTTGGCC
The DNA here is from genome assembly GCF_022985175.1 of Labeo rohita. Classification (NCBI taxonomy): domain Eukaryota; kingdom Metazoa; phylum Chordata; class Actinopteri; order Cypriniformes; family Cyprinidae; genus Labeo; species Labeo rohita. The sequence goes on from NC_066877.1 coordinate 29,004,459, forward strand.
TGTCCCTCACTATGATTTTTCTTTTTCAGCAGGACTATTAATTAGCAAAATTATGGCAAAATTATATAAAAGGCACATTTGCATATTGTTGTAAATATAGTCTCATTATTAAGCAATGTTTTTGGCATAAGTATGCATTTTTTCTATTCATGTCAGCCCTGTTACCCTCATCTAAAAACACCTGTAAAATAATGTACATTCAAGTGGCATCATTTCTAGGAGGTTACATCATCTCACAATCAGGATTCCAAAACTTAAAACACAAGCTTGTTTCTCTCACTCCTCTATAATGTTCTATTTTTGATGATTTATGAGGCTTGACTGAGCTTGGCCATTATGCAATGTCAATCCTGTTACCATTTTTAAAATGTAAATTTAAACAATTATTTCTTACATTTAATATAAACAATATCTACAAGTAAAATCCTTTCAAAGTGTACAATATGTGCTTTTTAGCAATTAGCAAATTCGTTTGAAATAATCAAACCTGTTACTGTCAACCTGTTACTTTTTAGAGTAACAGGTTTTGACGTGGGTAACAGGGATGACATTGATTAGGTTTGACCCTGTTTTTAAAGATCGTCAAACATTTTAAAGGTCACCCTTGGTATATTATTGAGCTAATGCCTATATCGTTCAGTGGCATTTGAGTTCTAATTAAACTATAGAATTTAGTAACGCTTGTGTCGGTAACAGGGTTGACAAAAATACCAAAACATGAGGTAGAAAAATAGTTATTAAATAATAAATGACATAGCCTGAGATAGCACAGTACAATTTCTTGTCATTTTAGGGTGTCTCCATTTCATAGATATTTAAAAAATATTGATTAAACTTTTTTTTTTTTTTTTTCAATTTTTCCACATTTGTACTAATATGCACCATTTCGGGGTAAATAAGGAAGGTAAACAATTTCTGATTTACTAATGCAGGATAACTGAAGAATGCAGGTGTAAATGACAGCACAAACCAACCAGCCAACCAAACAAAAAGTGTGACAGAGATTTGCATCATAAAATTTGGAGAAAACATTTCTCCTTGCAAACCTTAAGATTCTAATTTGAAGTCCAAGCCAACTGACTGTTTATCTGAGTCGAGTCATGTTGATTTTGTGAACTAGATTTGAGTTTCCATCTCTGCTCAACAGCGGTTTCTATTGCAGCAAGTGCCTGGGTTCTATGCACGTTTGGTGGTAAATTCTAAGTGACAAAAACAAACAAAACAGTAAAGCTGGCATCTTCTTGTCCTGACTCGTTAACTAGTTGCAGTGGTACCCAGCTGCTGCTAGTACTCATTGATGAACGCACCAAAAATTTCAAATCGTAAAGAGACCAAGAAAATAATCAAAAAAGTATGAAATCAGCAATATAAATGAGAGTTAGAAAAAAATAAGTTGATGTAAGATGTGAATCAGACACACATAGTCTCGACGACCCTGAATGCTAGGTGGAAATGAGAGCAATAAGGATCCCAAGCTGCAGGCAAGACAGCTGTTTAATGGTGAGAATCAATGGCAGCCTTGCTGGTCTCCTGGGCTCAACCTGATCGAAATAGATACTTTGATTACTGAACCAAGGAGGATGAAGACAGGAAAGCAAATGTGAACTCTGCCACATCAGAACAGGAGAGCATCCAAGCACCTCTGTGGACTTGATCACTTGCAGCCTCTGAAGTTCTGCCAGCTAGTTATCCCTCATTCAAACAAATAAAATGAAATTCGAGCAAACAAAAGCCTTTTATAAACCTTTACAAATATGCCCTCATTTTCTCCAATTAAATCCTAAATGCTTGTAATGTGACAGCGAAATGACACAACAAATACAATTACTGCAATCCAGAAATAGCTCAGCGTAGGCTGGGTTTTAACATTTACAGGCATGTATTAAAATCAAACAAATATTTTCATCTAAACAGTGAAAAGTTTGTTCAAGTTCAGAGCAGTTGCTCTTTTCATATAAATAATTGTCTTCCATCTTTGAACACTGAATAGAAACATTAAAACAAAAGATTCTTTTTGATTGCTTTTTATAAATGTTTAAATGCAATGATTTGACAAGTAAAAGTCAACATCTGGTTTGTGCCAGAGCTAACGCATCAATCAAAAACATCTGCCATTATTTATTCAACCTTTTTTTTTGTAAAACACAAAAGAATGTTTTTGAATAATCTTCACACATCTCATTTCCAGCTGTCAAGCTCCCAAAAAAAAAGATAAACACCATGTGTGTGCTATTTTCCCTCCAGCACAGCTCTAAAATATCATTTTATAACATTTAAATGAAAAAAGTGTAAACGTGATGTCTTGACATGCCAGTGTGTCATAAGCGAAGCTGTGACTTCGATTTTTTAAATTTAAAATTTATATTTTTTAAAGAAATCTCTTATGTTTACCAAGGCTGAATTTATTTGATCAAGAGTAAAACCATAACTAATGACAAATATCATCAGCTTTTAAAAGAACTATTTTACCCCTTTAACTGTCACCGCCTTTTTTGAACATAGACATGAAAGTGCAAACTTAAATTGTTATAATTCATGAACAAACACATTTTCTAATATGATTTTGAAGTACCATTTCCATGGTAATACAAGGAAGAATTCTGAGCTTTTAAACTTTCAATTAATATAGAATTTATGATAATTTCTAAGGATGGGATGATAAATCGTTGCAATGCGAATCGAGAAATGAATTGAGATTTTCCAAACACATCGCGATTCTTTCTCAAATCGATTCTGAGCTTAGTTTTGAACAGCAGATGACACTGCTTGCTTTAGACACAGCCGTACTCTGCTTGTTTCCAAATCCTTACACGCACCTGAACCTAAAATAATTATTTATACATTTTAAAAAGGTTGAAGCGAAATACAAGGGTGTTCACAGAGAGCTGTTTACAATAATCTCACGTCATAAAAGCATTCTGAGCCGAGGTGAAATTACATGACTCAGCCGAACGCACAAGTTCTCTTTAGCACTCTTCTTCACGAGAATTTGAGTGTGCAGTTAAAATCCAAGCTCAGAATCGATTCCAAAGAGAATGGTGATGCATTCGGAAGATCTCAGAATCGATCCACAAATCGATTTATTGTCCCATCCCTAATAATTTCTAAAACAAGGAAAAAGCCATCGTAAAAACAGACTTTTGGTGACAAAGATCAGAACTAAGTTATGATATAGATTTTTTAAGGTGCACACATGTCATAAATGAATCTATTACTGTTCCTACATAATTTGTAACAAAAAAAAAAAAACAATGGTAAAATATCTATTTAGGAGTCTTAAGCCATTTCTCAATATGTGTTCTTGTCTGTACTTGTGTTCTTGTCTTGCCGTCACCCAAGTACTGTTCCAATTCAAAGTTTACATCTAGCCAAGCACAGTTCAAAACCCTGGATGTGTTTTTACTCTGTCCCTTTTATCAAGCATGCATCAAGAGGAGACTTGTGCGAACCTGAGGCATGTATCCCAGAATGCATTTCGCACCAATTAGAGAGCGTTAATGAAGAAAAAATCCGCAAATTTTTCAAAATTTTACTGTTATTGTGTCATGAAATGTACTTTTAAGAGTATTTCAGGTGAGAATGTAGTTGTTTAAAACTCAAATGTGTGGTTTGTTTATAAAGACAGCGCCTATTTGAAAATTTGTTTCGCCGATTTCTGAGATGTGAGCTCCAGATGAACACCGGGCGCTCAGTGCTCATGTATCCCGCAGAGAGAGCCTCACCACGGCTTCACATGCCTGGTAGATATGTTTTGATGCTGGTTTAAGCTGGTCCTTTGCTGGTTTAAGCTGATCATGTTGCTGGTCAAGGACCAGCATAAACCAGCGAAGGACCAGCATGAACCAGCAAAGAACCAGCTTAAACCAGCATCAAAACATACCTAACTAGCATCCCAGCATCAAAACATAGCTACCAGCATATGGTGGTTTTTTCACCAGGGTTGTCCTTCTGACGTTTGCCGCTGATTCTGATGTCTCTGTAGTGGTTAAACGAGAGGTATAATTCGTTTTGAGTAAATCTAACAGCTAATTTTTGGTCTTGTGAATCTATTATTTATTCCAAGTCATATAGTTTTGACTGAGGACAAGTTATGCTTCATAAATTATTTATTTATCAATCGTAATTCAACGCTGACTTCGTAGCATGCATTTGACTGAATTGTTTACTTTTGCCTTTATTTCCGATTAACTTACGTAAGTCTCTTATACTTTATACTTATACTTTTATAACAGCTAATATTGTTCATTAAAACTGACATTTAACAAAAAAGGCAGAGTTGTGCTCGTTAGGTTTCATTTTATCATACATAGTGTAAATATGTATTATACACAGTGCACATATTGCCTAAATCAAAAATTAATATATTTTATTTTTTAAAATGAGTACAAAAAGAGGGTTGTGGTTTATATTTTGAAGAAAACAAAAAGAGGCAGTGGTGTTTGATATCATTTCGTTTTACTGTAATGCGTGTACGCGTTGCATGAAACGCATTTTTGTCACTATTAAATTAAATGTTTAAATATTAAATATGTTTAAATGAAACAGAAAAGAGGCAGTGCTGTTTGATATAATATTTCGTTTCACTGTAATGTTATGTACATTGCCTGAACTACATTTTTGCAGCTATGAATGTGTTTAAATGAAAACGAAACGAGGCGTTGGTGGTTGATATCATATTTCTTCATGTAAATCCATACAGTGAAGATAACCGGAGTAGAAGATATTAAGTTTGTACTCCCGAGCCAAACTTGTGAAACACAAACTTGTGAAACACAAACTTTGTGTACTTGGTATTGAGAAACGGCCTTAGTCCTTTCCAAGGATATATAGTTTGCCATGATTATAATAGGATTTAATTGCAATATAGTGACGTAAACAAAAAAATAAAATTAATTATAATTAAATTAATAAAACGTAATTTATTCCTGTGATGCAAATCTGAATTTTCAGCATCATTACTCCAGTCTTCAGTGTCACATGATCTATTAGACATCATTCTAATATGTTGATTTGCTGCTCAAGAAATATTTTTTTTACTATTAGATTTTTGCCAGGATTCTATGATGAATAGAAAGTTAAAAATAACAACATTTATTTTAATAATAATTTGTAACATTATAAATTAATTCACTGCTACTCCATACTTTTGAACAGTATTGTAATTAAAAGCATCAGAGCTGGATTTTCAGCGAATAACTACTAACTTTAACAGCAAGTAGTGTCCCTGTTAATTTATATTTATAGATAAAATAATCTAACCAATAAAAATATGCCAGAAACATGCAATGCTTAAATTACATACAATTACAGCAGCAATAATGACAAGGACTATTCAATAGTTTCTAACTGTGGTAGGGACATGTTTCCGTTCATATGGTATCCCAAATCTACGCTCATGGATCTGAGAATTTAATGAGACAAGAAAATAAACGGACAAAATTTAACAAGCTCTAAAATATGTGCTGTGCAGCGTCCAACAGGATTACGCACAGTGTTTCACTACTTCTCGAAGCCATGCATGAAACCCTGGCACGAGAGAGACGACTTCTGAGTTTGCCTCCAAGTCATTTAACCATTTCACACACTCGTCTCTCTGAGCAAGAAAGCATTTCACAGCTCACTTAAACAAACAGACAGAAAAAGCCCAGCATACTCAACTTGAGGCACAATCCTGGCATATTTTACCTGGAGCAAACGGAGAGCGTCCATAGCGCACTTTTGTGTGGAATCACAAGCGAAGATAGAGACGTGGTGTGGCGTGCGCTCCGACAGCGATGCGGTGGAGGTCTGTTTGCACAGCAACACCTCTCCCTCTCTCGCTCTCTCTCTCCATCTCTCAAACACACATGCACGCTCGCTCGTTGTCACCCTGCCTGCCTGCTGATCCTTGCATCTCAGGCTGATTAGCTCTGAATAACTGATGAGCTTGGGTAAACAGGAGTCAACTCTACACAGCGAATTCTGTTCACTCCTGATAAGAGTTGGTATGAACTCGGTCCATTAAGTATTTACGACAGTTACCCTTCGAGCTGGATGGATTACACCTAAAGCCTTGACTTTATTTAACTAAAATGGATGGTTTGAATGAATTCCATGTTAACCAGCTGGATGTTTAACTTAATGACATTTCAAGCCCAGTTCACAGCGACAGCAATTAAATCAGTGGATCACTGAAAGTCTGCAAGTCCCTGCGCTGCTAGTTTTTAGCACTGACAGCACTGTCAGTGGATAGAAGCAGATTTTTGTATTTCTTTTGAGCATTTTGAGTGAACAATATTTTTTTAAATTTCAGTATATACATATACATTTTGTAAACTACGAAAATATTTAGTTTTTAATGTTTTTTTAAAGAAATCTCTTATGCTCAAAGTTCCATTTATTTGATTTGAAAATACAGAAAAAAATAATATTATGAAACATTTCTGCAATTTAAAATAACCGTTTTCTATTTTAATATACTTTAAAATATAATTTATTTCTGTGATGCAAAGCTGAATTTTCATCAGCCATTACTCCAGTCTTTAGTGTCATATGATCCTTCAGAAATAATTCTAATATGCTGATTTATTATCAATGGAAACAATTGTGCTGCTTAATATTTTTTGGAACCTGTGATACTATTTTCAGGATCATTCACTTTTTATCAATTTAACATCCTTACTGAATAAAAATATACATTTCTTCGAAAGAAAGAAAAAAATTACTGACCCCAAACTTTGAACGATAGTGTATATTATTAAAAAAAGATTTTTATTTTAAATAAATGCTGCTCTTTTTATCATTTTATTCCTCAAAGAATCCTGAAAAAAGGATCACAGGCTCCAAAAAAATATTAAGCACAACGATTTCCAACACTGATAATAAGTCAGCACTGAAGACTGGAGTAATGATGCTGAAATTTCATTATTGCATCACAGGAATAAATTCTACTTTAAAGTATATTAAAACAGAAAAAAATTATTTTAGATTGCAATAATATTTCACAAAATTACATTTTTTTCTGTATTTTTAATCAAAGGAATGCCTTGAAGAGCAAAAAAGACTTCTTTAATAAAAATTAAAAATCTTACTGATCCCAAACTTGAATGGAAGTGTACATTAATACAACTTTAAATGAATTAAATTAATACATTAATATAATAAATTAATTTTAAAAAGTGTGACAGAAGCAATTGCTGCTAAAAAAAAAAAATCAGCTTTGCCATCATATATAAATTATTAAAATATATTAAATGGAAATAAGTTATTTTAAACTGTAAAACAAATAAATAAATGCAATACAATAAAAAATTAAAAATCCATTATTACTGTTTTGACTGTAATTTAGACTAAACAAATGCAGCCTTTGTGCGCATAAAATACTTCTTTTAGTGTAAAAACTACATATAATACATATTTATTGTTTACTGTTTTTGGAAAATGTTATCATGCTACAAATATGCAAATTATGCCATCAATAACAATTCACTTTCTCAGATTAAGAAAGATTTATTTTAACCAATTATGAGTTTGTGTGAACCGTACCACCTTTTCAAGCAGACTTGGTTGCATTTTGCTGCTGCCATTTTATCCCTGGATAAGAGTGGCATCCTCTCTATTTGATTAGGGGACAGTAGAGTGGACTACCAGCCATCCATTCATGACCTCTGTGGGTCACTAATGCATTTCCTCACCGCTCCGCTGCTAACTCTACAAACCACAACACAGAAAATGCCCCCTACCACCCCCAAAAATGTCCTGTTTTTAAAGAATCCAAAGTCCATAGATGCAGTCTGTCAGTTCTCTGACACGCTACCTGTTGTGCATGACGCTGAACAGCGGTAATCTGTAATTAAAATCTCGCTCTCCCACCACAACAACCACAACAGCTATCAGTAAAGAGAAGGCACAGGCTAAAGATATAATGACTGCGGGAAATGGAGGGGTCAGGAGAGAAGATACAGCTGGTGGGATTGTTGTTGTGCTCTTCCTCGGCATGTGGCCCGAGCGCCCTGATGTGTATTAAAAATCTGGCGTATAGGACGCAGCTCAACCTGTGGTGCTGGGTTGTGATGTCCTTATACGGCAAAATATGAGCTCATGAATATTAATTAGCTTGCACTGACATTACTCAGAGATTGCAAATCTGAAATGTCAACAATATGATTTTAAATTTAAATGGACAATCAATTTTTAAATGTCAAACGTCAAAATACTATGCGATCGGACATAACATATTCAAAACCATAAACGAATAAATGTAAATAAATGTTAAACCATCAGAAGTGTAAATAGTACACTGAATGGCTATATGAAATTCCTTCCTATACAAATACTGTATTTTCATTTTAATTTTGTACTAAATTTTAAATAATCAAAACAGATGTCCAATTAATTGAATTTATTTTAAAAAATCATAACATTTCTGAATTTTCAACTCCTCAAAAATCCTCAAAAAGTCTGAGAATACAAGTAAAATGCCTGTAATTTGCATTTTTTTCTTATTTAATTAAATCAGAAAACCTGTTTGGTTGAAAACTGAACTGAAAAATGTAGACATTCCAGAATAATTAGCTTCAATGACAGCACCACTGGAGATAACATGAAGAATTGAGTAATTTATTACAATTTTAACAATATTAGTGCCTTGTGATTTTTCCCCTCCACAAATTCTGCAGTCTGTTTTAATTTTTTTGGATTCTGTGTTTATGATTCATTACAAAATTATTATCAAAAATGGTGGTTATCAAACAAATATATACTTTTTATGCTTAATTACTATAAAATTAATACTATTGTATAAATGTGTCCTTTTAACTTAATTCACAAGTTCACATGAATGTGGCCATTTTATATTTTAATAATCAAAACAGATCCAATTCATTGAATTTATTTTTAAAAAATCATAACATTTCGGATTTTTTTTAACTTCTCAAAAATGAAAAAGTCTGAGAACACAAGTATTTTTCTTATTTAATTAAATCAGAAAACCTGTTTGGTTGAAAATTGAACTGAAAAATGTATACATTCCAGAATATTAAGCTTTAATGACGGCAGCACTGAAAATAACATGAAGAATTTAATAATCGATTACAATTTTAACAATAATAGTTCCTTTTAATTGTGTTCCACCTCCAGAAATTTTATGCTGTCTGTTATGATTTGTTTGGGGATTCTGTTTATGAATCCCCGAACAAAAAAAGACATACAACTTCTTATGCATAATTACTATAAAATGAATACTATTGTATAAATTTGTTCTTCTAACTTGTTTACAAGTTCACATGAATGTGGCCGTTTTATTCATTTTAAATTTTAATAATCAAAACAGATCCAATTCATTGAATTTATTAAAAAAAAAAAAATCATTTTTTTTAACTCCTCAATAATGATAATTAAATCATTATTTATTTGGTTGAAAACTGAACTGAAAAATGTATTCCAGAATAATTAGCTTTAATGACACAGCACTGGAGATAACATGAAGAATTTTTAATTATTGACTACAATTTTAACAATAATAGTGCCTTATGATTTTTTCCCCTCCAGAATTTCTGCACTGTCTGTTTTAATTTTTTTTAATTCTGTATTTATTACAAATTCATTGTCAAAAATGGCGGTTATCAAACAAACACATACTTTTTATGCATAATTACTAAAAAATTAATACTATTGTATAAATTTGTTCTTTTAACTCAATTCGCAATTTCACATGAATGTGATTTTAATTTATTTTTTATTAATTTAACTTATAAAACAAATTTGCTCTCATATGTTTGATCTGTCAAGATTTATCACATCTTGCATATGATTTTCTTACTTATTTATGTCTCTGTTCAAGTGTGTTCTGACTCTTCATTCCATCTGCCTTTTTTTTTTTTTTTTTACTTCCCATACAAACAGAGATGATGATGATGTCATGTTTTGTGGGCGGAGTATAATCTCATGAGAATTACCTGTCAGTCAGGCGTTGTTAATCTCATTAGCTTGAGTGGAAGTGAAGAGCTCTCAGTCACTGTCAAATGAATTTAAATTACACTTCCCCATCATTCACCTCTATTCTGACATAATTAAAAATCTAACAAGTAAACAAACATGAAATTTGAAAAAGTAATACCATCCAGAAAGCGTGCGCTCACACAGTTGACCTGCAATTTCAAGAACGCACGCAAATGAAAAGGCAGATTGACTGATCTAAACATGCAAATTTTAATTAATTCTCTTTAAACTGTTGCGAAGCCATGACAATAGTCGAACGAAAAGAGAAAACAGTCCAAGAAGCAAGGAGTTCATGGTAATGCCCTCTGTGGCATCTCTCAGGGACAAGACTGACAATGCAACAATCTTTCTTTCTCTTCCATCATTCTTTCCCCGGCTGTCTCTGAACCTATTTTCGAGCTCCCTCAATGATATCTGTAGCTCTGTAATAGCAAGAATATCTTGGAGTGAGTCGATAGCTGTGACCTTGCCAAGGCCAGAGCCCGTCTCTGAAGCACAGAAAGTGCAGCAGATGGATAATGTGGTGCTTCTCTTCATGGCTGAGAACACCTGGCTGAGCACAAACCGGCCTCAGTCTGTTGTGACTCTGGCAGCATTGATTTCAGTCAAGGAGAGAGAGAGCCATGACTATGCGGCCGCTGTAATCATGCTGGGATCCCTGATCGGGCACAGTGCTCTCAAGCACATAAACACAATCACACTGATGACTAACTCCTCTTTATCCAATGCAGCCGCAACTGCTTCCACCGCAGAGATTTATTCATTATATTTGACAAATCATGAAACAAATTAGTCCAATTCCACTTATTGTTGTTATGATTTGTGTTCATTAGAGACGGAAACGGAGAATCGGTTCTTATTCAGAGCAGGTGTCAATCGGTTTAGTTAACATTTCTGATCCGCCAATGTGGAACAATAAACAACGTATCATGGTTTAACCATGATATATATTTGTAATTTATTTATATAAAAACAAATAGAAATATTATTTATATACAGTCAAAAGTCTAAAAGTTTACATACACTTTGCAGAATCTGCAAAATGTTAACTATTTTACCAAAATAAGAGGGATCATACAAAATGCATGCTATTTTTTATTTAGTACTGACCTGAATAAAATATTTCACATAAAAGACGTTTACATATAGTCCACAAGCTGAATTTCGAAAGTTTACATACACTTGATTCTTAATACTGTGTTGTTACCTGAATGATCCACAGCTGTGTTTTCAGTTTAGTGATAGTTGTTCATGAGTCCCTTGTTTGTCCTGAACACATAAACTTGCTGTTCTTCATAAAAATCCTTTAGGTCTCAACAATGCTTTGGTTTTCCAACATTTTTGTGTATTTGAACCCTTTCCAACAATGACTGTATGATTTTGAGATGCATCTTTTCACACTGAGGACGACTGAGGGACTCATCTGCACTATTACAGAAGGTTCCAATGCTCACTGATGCTTCAGAAGGAAACACAATGCATTAAAAGCCGGGGAGTTAAAACTTTTTTAATTTGAAGATTTAACTTTCATTCGAGATTAACTTATTTTGTCTATTGGGAAACGTATGTAATTTCTGTTGCTTCTGAAGGGCAGTACTAAATGAAAAAATATATTTTGGCATATAAGAAAAATGTACACATCTTTACTATGTTCAAAAGTTTACACCCCTGGGTCTTAATGCATCATGGTTCCTTTCAAAGCATCAGTGAGCGTTTGAACCTTCTGCAATAGTTGCATATGAGTCCCTCAGTTGTCCTCAGTGTGAAAAGATGGATCAAACAGAAATTGCTGGAAAGGGTTCAAATACACAAAAATGCTGAAAAACCAAAGAATTTGTGGGACCTGAAGGCTTTCTCTGAAGAACAGCAGACAGTTTAACTGTTCAGGACAAACAAGGGACTCACAACACAGAATCAAGTGTATGTAAACTTTTGAACAAGGTCATTTTTATAAATTCAGCTACTATTTTCTCTTGTGCACTATATGTAAACATCCTTCATGTGAAATATCTTATTCAGCTCAGTAATAAATAAAAAACAACATGCATTTTGTATGCTCCGTCTTATCTTTGTAAAATAATAAACATTTTGCAGATTCTGCAAGGAGTATGTAAACTTTTGACTTTGACTGCATATATGGTTACTTTTTATTAATTAGCTGTATTTCCTGCTAATTAAAGGAGAACTCCACTTCCAGAACAACAATTTACAAATAATTTACTCACCCCTTTGTCATCCAAGATGCTCATCTGTTTCTTTCTTCAGTTGTAAAGAAATTATGGTTTTTGAGGAAAACATTTCAGCATTTTTCTCCATATAATGGACTGATATGGTGCCCCAATTTTGAACATCCAAAATGCAGTTTAAATGCGGCTTCAAATGATCCCAAATGCGGTTGTAAACGATCCCAGCCGAGAAAGAAGGGTCTTATGTAGTGTAACGATTGGTTATTTTAATAAAAAGAATACAATTTATATACTTTTTAATACCAAACACTCGTCTTGTCTTACTCTGCTTGGACTGTTTTTGTTCCGGTTCGTGACAGTTAGGGTATGTTGAAAAACTCCCATCTCATGTTCTCCCTCAACTTTGAAATCATCCTATATCACTGTTTTCAGAATCAGAATCAGAATTAGCTTTATTCGCCAGGTGTGCGCAAACACGCAAGGAATTTGTTGAAAGTAAAAAAAAGTAATGTCTCCAAACCTTTGAACATAAGTGGAATAATATTTAGGAATTTCTTGTTGCTTTTATTGGAACCGTTAATAACCCAATTATTCAATTCTTCACAATTCCCATCCCTAGCATGCATCATATTGTTATCACCTGCAAGAGGCAGAATGTGTTTTTTTGAGATATTGTCTTCAGTAAGACGAGGGGTGCTTGTGTTAATAGCAGCTTGGGAGGACTTGCAGGCTTCTCTGCATGTGGAGTGGAGGAAGCACTAATTATACATAAGGACACCTGCTCATGATGTTCCACAAACAGTCGGCTCTGACGGTGTGCCAGGAGAGGCATATGTCAAGGCACACACATGAACAACTTTTGTTATTATGACACAATGGCAGCTCTCTTTCCTCTAAATCTCATCCACTGAGTCATGCCTGTTATGCAGTACTTTCAAAACTCAGTAACTTAAAAATAAAAAAAATATTTATGCTGTAATTTAAAGAAGCATTTCTAAAAGAGGATATATGAAACTTTCTGAAAGATGCCCTGGTAGAGCTGAGAAATTTATATTTGACTCTTTACTCAGTGGCAAGAAAATGATTCCTGACAGGACATAAAGAATTAATGGTAGGATGTTTTTTTTCTTTCAAAATTATGACTTATACCAATTTCTGTCATTTAATCAAAGAAGATGAAACAAAACAGCTAATATCACAAAACATCACAAAAAGCATCATAGGTTTGGTCAGTTACCTGGAAGCACAGCCATATTGGAGATACTCGGATGTAAACAACAGCATGGATTGTGCATGGACTGTAGAAGCTGCTAAATCATATAGAGAAGAACTTAGTAAGCAGGAAAGGGTGTAATATTTTGACAAACTAAAGTTAAGAGGTGGTGAAGATACATACAAGCAGTATGAATAAGGATATCAGCCTAATATTTCACCTACCTGACTGGAAATTATAAGAACAAACACGAATGTTGTCAAGATTCTTGCCCTGGAAATCCTGGTTCAGTTTAGCCAACTACAAACGCCTTCTTTCCTCACACTTTTTGGCACTCTTCTCCTTGATTTGTTGTGATTTAACTTTTTGGCAGTCTATAGCACTCCAAATGTTTTTCTCGGGCCGACTGATTAGTACAGCCCAAAACATGACAAAAATTGACCATTTTCAGCAGCAATAATCAGCAAAATATGCAAGTTGCGTTCGGTTCAGTGGCATTGTTTATGTTCAGTGTGACCAATATGGATTTACGACGTGTCGGTAAAACGACCTACACTCACTGAAGCTTGAGCTGTTGTTTTACATCCAAAATTATGTCACTTCCTGAAAGATGATGTCATTAAGTAGCTTTTGTTATGTGATATTACAAAAGACTGACAGGATATGAAGTGAAACTGAGGACAAAACCCTATCATTTGGTTATCAATTAAAACAATCCCTTACCAAAATTAACCATGGTTTTACTACAAATAAAACCAAAAAAATCATGGTTGCTATAGTTAAACTACTGTATAGGCCTAGTTATAGTTAAATTAACCATGGTTTTGCTACACTAACCATAGTATTTGTAGTAAAACTGTGCTTATATAAATGGTAATCAATACACAAACACTTTCACTATAATAAAACCATGGTCAATTTTCATAAGGGATATGACCAAGAAAATAAGTTTTTCAATTCAGTTTCAAAAATGAATTCACTTCAGGAAAAATGGTAATATATGCTTAAACCAAACTGCTGAAATTGTTCACTGTGTGATATTTTGATGAAAGAAAACTCAATGTTAAAACTGAGTTCAATGTTTTATTCAAGATATTAAGACAGGTAGACACATGGAAATGTATTACATAGTAGAAATGACCCAACTAAGCACCTCAGGTGCTGATTAGAGGGGAATCACCATGACTCCATGAGAGGCAGGAGAGGTGAGTTCAGTATAAAGGACAAACAAACAACAGCGCTGATCAAGCGCTACCTCAAAAATACCCACAAATCATGTGCATCACTAACTATAATTAGCCTATGCCATTCCTGGGAAGCTCAACAGAGACTACTGTGATTAGTTTCATTAGGAGAAAATAATTCATTTGATGGCCTTGTAGGGAGACGGTATAATTACGCTAATTTTGCGGCGCCGTGATTGCAGCCCGGAGAACCTCTTGATTTGCACCAACAGCCAAGCAGTAATTATGACAGCTTCTGCCATGTTTATTTGTTTATTTTCATTGCAGTCCATTGGGTTCTGGGCCATAAAAACACTACGGTCAACTGCAGGCAAATCGGTGAGAATTTAAGAATTTTAAAAGCAAATTAGCACACAGGAAACTGAACTGGAATTAGAGGAACAGGACGCAGAAAGCAAAATAGCAAAGATAGATAGACAGATTCTGTCATTTGGAATGGCACACTATCCGTGTGTCATGCTGACCCAAGACTTGGCCTTCCCTAACCGCATTAAAGAGCATTGTCACTTTGAGTCAAGGCAGGACAATGCATTGCAGAGAGTGAGAAGAGACAAGAAAGTGAAGGAGACAGAGGGAGAAAGTGAAAAGAAAGAAGGAGAAAGGCTTTGAGCCGCACAATAAAACGGCGGCAGTTAAACAAGCCCCAAATTCAGACTGACTTTCTTTCTATTTCAGAACCCATCAACCTCTCTCTCTCTCTGTCTCCCTCTGTCTCCCTTCATTGCCATCACTGCAGCAGTCTGGGTGTGGGGAGATAAAAGCACAAATCGATTTTGCTCCCTCTCATTTTGGGGGTTTGGATCGGGGCTGGAATCAATGCATGAGGGGTCGACACGGCTGTAGACTTTCCGTCATACACACACTGGCGACGTTCAGATTAGGGGTGGGTGATATGGCAAAAATATCACGCATTTATTTTTCAGGAAAATCACAATCCACGATTTTATCATGATTTCTTTAGTCATGTTGGTTACGCTATTTTGCAAGTTGTCTGAACAGTACAGCCAAATTACTTGCCCTATTTTAAAAACAAAGCCTTACAAAGTGACAAAATATTAAAATAAAACAGAATAGCAGACATTTACGGCTATAGTACTGTTAGTCTGCTGTCACTTTAGCTGCATCTAATATACAGGCATGCATCTGTTTTTCTCTCAACTGTTTACTATTACTTCAGACATAAGCTGTGTTTTTATGCAAACCATGTGTGTTTTTGACTGTATTGGTGCAATCGGATGCGAAAGATAACTTAGTCGAGTAATCAGGTGATGTTTGATAGGCTTTTTAGTGTACGCTTAGAAAAAACATGTTAGAACAGCACGCAAATTAAATGTTTTAACTGGCAAGGCTTTAAAGCATAAGCAGATAATGTACTTTTGTGATTGCGATTTAGTGCAGTGTCCCGTGAATGTTACCCTGCCCCTTAGTTAACATTTGATGTGAATGTTTGTTGCGTTGTACAGTATATTAAGACGAAGGTGCCAGAACTGCAACTGATAAAATGTGTGCTGTAGCACGATACTACAATATTTCTTCAAAAGCAGACCATGGAGACATTTTAATCATTCACGATCAAAAATCGTGATACCACGTACCCCTAGTTCAGGACGGAACATACTGCATAGGGCTGCATATCTTGAAAAATAAAACAAAAAAATAAATAAAATAATGAACTGCACGTGATACTGCTACTGTTTATATATCAAGCCTACAAGAAAAAAGGCAGGACATTAAAAATAAAACATTTCATGTTGAAAAGAGTGAGCAAAAATGACTCTGCTAAAAATAGAAAAAGTAAAAAAGAAATAGACGAAAAAGTGAAAAAAGAACCCAATTTATGTTGAATTCATATTGAAATGTATTAATATATACTACATAAGCCCAACAATAGTTTGAGGGCTGTATAATATTTTAAAGTTTTGGAAAGAAGTCTCACCAAGGCTGCATTTAATTGATCAGAAATACAATATATTGTCAAATAATATTACAAATCAAAATAATTGTTTTCTATTTGAATATATTTTAAAATGTAATTTATTTACGTGAGGCAAAGCAGAATTTTCAGCATCATTACTCCAGTCTTCAGGGTAACACAATCCTTCAGAAACCATTCTAATATGCAGATTTTTTGCTCAAGAACCATTTCTTGTTGAAAACAGTTGTACTGCTTATATTTATATGGAAACACTTTTGATTCTTTGATGAATAGAAAGTTCAAAATACTAGGATTTATCTTTTGTAACATAATTAATGTCATTTTAATGGAAGCCCATTTCTGCCACTGAATGAAAAGTGTAAAAAAAGGTATTGTGACTTTTTAATCTCACAATTCTAACTTTTTTCTCGCAATTACAAGTTTTTCGCAATTCTGACTTTTTTCACAGAATTATGTGATAAAAACTCGCAATTCTGACTTTTTTCTCAGAATTGTGAGATATAAAGCCACGATTGTGAGTTATAAAGTCAGAATTGGGGGATATGAACTTTTTTCTCACAATTGCGAGTTTAAATCTCGCAATTCTGACTTTTTTCATCAGAATTGCTTGATATAAACTAGCAATTGTGAGTTATAAAGTCAGAATTGCAAGATATAAAGCTGCAATTATGGGACATAAACTCACGCAGTTTTTACTTTTTTCCTTGCAATTCTGACTTTTTTCTCATAATTGAGAGATATAAACTCTTTGCGAGTTATAAAGTCCCATTCCAAGGGGGAAAAAAGTTTATATCTTACAATTCTCACTTGAAGGGATAGTTCACCCAAAAATGAAAATTAGCCCATTATTTACTCACCCTCCAGGCATCCTAGGTGTATCTGACTTCTTTCTTTCAGACGAATGCAATCGGAGCTAAATTTTAAAAATTTATCCTGGCTCTCACAAGCTCTGACATGGCAATGGGTGGGTGCTTCTCGTCAACAGTCCAAAACAAGTCCAATAAAGTGCATCCATCCACAATAAAAAGTGCCTCACACGGCTCCGGGGGGTGAACAAAGGCCTCCTGTAGTGAACTGATGTGTATTTGTTAGAAAAATATCCATATGCAAAACATAATAATCACTTTAATCTAGCTTGTACACGGAAGCAGCTCCGGGCAGATGACGTAATACGTCGCCGTTGCGCATGTGTCTGTAAACCTCGTTAAAACCAACGTTTCTTTACAGGAGCAAAGGAAGCAAAGTTTCCTTACTTTCACAAAGGAAAACCAGTTTCCTCTTTGCTAATATCGAAATCCTCCGACATTTTTCTTTACAAATCCTCGTTTTGTACTTCTACTTCATGACCGTTGTTATGTTTTGGTTTCTCCACTGCGCGTTCGCATTTGTCAATTCTCAACGCAGACATCCTACGTTATCCGGCTGGAGCCGCTTCTGTGTATGACCAGTTGGTGCAAGCTAGAATAAAGTGATTATTACGTATCAAATCTGGATATTTTTCTTACAAAAAGGCTTCGATTTGCTACAGGAGGCCTTTATTCACCCTCCGGAGCTGTGTGGAGTTCTTTTTATTGTGGATGAATGCACTTTATTGGACTTGTTTTGGACTGATGAAGAGAAACTTCATTGCCATGATAGAGCTTGGGAGAGCCAGGATAATTTTTAATACAAAACCGATTGCATTCGTCTGAAAGACGGAAGTCATATACACCTCCAGATACCTGGAGGGTGAGTAAATAATGAGCTAATTTTCATTTTTTGGGTGAACTAACCCTTTAAAAACTTTAAAAATTGTAGTGTTATAATGTCAGAATTGTGTGATATATTTAAAAAAAAGTTCGATTTACCTGGGTAAATAAATATTTCTCTACCTTAGTTTTTTGATGAGACCATATCGCACAACCTGTCCATGTTGGCATCTAATTTGGCAAGGTTCTAGGTTTCTGCAAGCCACGAAATTGCCAATTACCTTTTAAACACTGAAAAGCCAGTTTATGTCGCTGTCCTAACTATGCAGGATTATATGGCTAGTCGCATTTTGTTACTTGCATTCAGCATGTCTGCTAAACTCATGTCTCGTTTTTGGCCAAGCCTCCAGTGTAGTAGCCATTCTGAATAGCCGCTAGCACATATTTATCGGACCCTCTTCCGAACAACCACACATGCTGCAGTTTGTGAAGGACGATATATATACACCTAACAAAGAACATTATCCCTCCTCACTCCATGTTTTTGTGAACCTTCAGAGAAGGTTTTAATTCCATCAGTGTCAACGTACTCAGGAACGAGGCCAACATTAAAGGGGCAGGCGGCCAAGAGCAGGGAGATGAAAGCAGGCTTGCTTACCGTATTGAAATTAGGGAACAGGCCGACCGGAGAGGAACTCTCCACGGGGAAGGTCATGAAAGGCTTCATGTCCAGACCGGACTGCATCATTAGAGAAGGAGTCCGAACCAACGCGGGGAGTGTGTTGCTATGACAGGAACTTCCTGCAGACGAAGAAGAGGGAGAGAGTTAAGACACAGAAGAGAGGAAACTTACAAAGCTTCAGGGACAAAATATCCATTCTTGCATTCACTCATGCATACACGAGGAGAGCAAGAGAAAGTACATTAGAGAATGGGCAGTGATTAGAGGAAACTCATCATCATCATCCTTGGCTAAAGAAGCAGAATACCTGAGCGCTCTAGGGAGGAAGACTGGCACAAATAGAGACAGAACAGAAAGAAACGTTGACAGAGAGTCAAAAACAGATCAGAAAAGACTATTTCTGGTATGCTATTTTCCAATGATGTTAATTCACCCATAAAAATTCTGTCATAATTTACTATTCCTCATCATATTTCTTTATGACATCACTGACACGCATATTATTTGCAGAGAAACTAATTCTACAATAAATTGCAACAAGCTCCATGCAAAAATCTAAAAAAAGCTTACATTATAACATGCTTATATTATAGTCTTTTTTTTTCCACCCAAAATTCATTTATACATTTGTTTATTAATGTATTAGAGCAGGCTTACACAAACCAGTGTTGTTATTAACAAAAACTATTAAAACGAAAAATATTAAAAATCATTTTTTGAAATAAATAATAAAAATAAAAATAAATATTAGAAGACAAACCAAAAAAAAAAAAAAAATGTAACACTAAATAATCACTACCTTGGCAACTAACTAAAATACATTTAGGCAGAAGTACTAAAACTACAAAATAATAAAATAAAACAAAATAGAATAAAATAAAATTCATGAATAAATAAATGCATTTCTTAATATTAAAATTACAAAAGCACAATAAAAATTACTAAATTTTTAATGTTAAAATGAAAAGTGAAAATAAAAAAAAAATAAAAAAGATATAAAATAAAAATAAAAGGCAATTCAAAAACTATCTGTAAAAAAAGAGACAATTCTCTGTAAAAAATTAAATAAATCAATTTTAAAAAATGAGAATAAAAGCCAAAACAGTGTTGTTATTGTTAACAAAAACTATTAAAACTAAAAAAAAACAATTAAAAATAATTTTAAAATAAAAATAAATACTACATGAAAAACTCAAAAAAAAGAAAGAAAAGAAAAAAGAAAAGAAATTTAACACTACTAAAATAAGTTTAAATTGACGTAATAAAATTACTTAAACAACAAATACAAATAAATCATTTTTTTTCCATTCAATAATTAATTAATTAATAAATGCATTTATTAATTTATAATAAGGTTACAAAAGCACTAAAAATGACTAAAACTAAT
This sequence comes from Labeo rohita, assembly GCF_022985175.1. NCBI lineage: Eukaryota > Metazoa > Chordata > Actinopteri > Cypriniformes > Cyprinidae > Labeo > Labeo rohita. The sequence goes on from NC_066877.1 coordinate 29,024,773, forward strand.
ATTAAACTGAAAAGTGACAATTAAAAAAATAATATATAAAATAAAAATAAAAGGTAATTCAAAACTGTAAATAAATACTGATATTTCTCTGTAAAAACATAAAAAATAACTCATAATATTTATAAATGTCATTCTTTTGTACCCAATATTCATTTATACATTTGTATATTAATAGATTAGAATATACCTAAGCCAAGCTAGTGTTGTTATTGTTAACAAAAATTATTAAAACAAAAACTCAAAATTCAAAAATAAAAAAATACTAGATGAAAAACTCAATAAATTTAAATTTAACACTAAATAAACACTGCTGTGGCAACTAACTGACATAAGTTTAGGCTAAAATAAAATAAAATAAAATAAAATAAAATAAAATAAAATAAAATAAAATAAATAGATAATTCAAAAACTGTAAATAAAAAAATGACAATTCTCTGTAAAAAAAAAAAAAAAGATTCAAACACTATAAAAGTCCAATAAAAGTATAAAAGTACTATAAAAGCACATAAGATCAAATTCTATTAAAATTGTTTCTCCTTACATGTGGAGAACTATTTGTAACAATGGAGTTGTGTGACAGAGAATAATGATCTTGGCTTGAACACTGATTTTCACTATCGCGATAATGACAAGTCTATAGTAAGCGGCTCTGAATAAAACCATCTGCTAAATGGCTTCTTGTCATTTTAGCATGCACATTTGCTACAAGTAAGCTCATTCATTTAATCACTTTTAATTCTATACACTCAGTAACTTAGTCTCTTTTCATTTACTCACAGTTATTCATCCTGACCGGAGATCTGGATCACGTACTTCAACTCTAATAGAAGCGAGTCGTAACGTTAGTGCGACATCGCTGAATAAATTGGCCCCTAATACGCTTTGATCAGCGTGAGCAGCACCATGTCCATTCATATGACACAATGACAGCTCCAATCGGACGTGTAATAAAGAAGGATCTCGTGTAATGCGGCATGGAGATATCTAATCATGTATGTGACGAAAGGAAAAGGGTCCTTTCCAGTTCCCTGCACGATTAAAAGAGATCCAAGATCTTCGTTGTATGCATCAGAGGTCAAGCTGTGAAACATAATCAGCCTGAGCACAGCCAAAAAACCTCTGACCGTGTCATCTTAGTCTTGAATTTCTATAATGGTTAACAAATCCTTGTCTTGTAATGCTTCTACTGTAAAAACGAGGGTAAAGCAAACATGCTTTCAGCATGGCAGGGGATACGAGAACGGCACCCCGGGAGGTATAATGCACACTAATGCTGGTTTAATCATAAGCTAGCATGGAACATTTCTGCTCTTTGCAGAAAAAAGCAGGCTGCAAATGTGCTTTTTTCTTGTCATTTGGTCTGAACAAAAGTATGAAAAATAAACAGGGAATCAGTGGCTGTCAGAGTGAGCTAAACGGCTAAAGCAGAGTACGAGGAATGCTTTTTGGCTTTCTTTTCACATGTCATCCAACAAGTCGAGGCTGACTAGACGCCCTCAATGAGGCGTCTTGTAGTATGTTTTGTGGCTGCCTTACAAGTATTATTTGGTTATATAAAACTGCATTCGTGGCTGTAAAACAAAATCAAATTATGGAGATGAAAAAACAACTGTAATGGTTACACAGAGCTCAGACTGTCAGAGTCGACATCTCAAGAAAATCGCTTCTAATTTATGTGTAAAAGCGTGTTGTTTTTTTCGAAACATGCACAGGCCAGAACAAGTCCACTTCGGTATAATACAAACGCACACTCTCCATCACTAGACAGATGTCTCCCTCACCACCTGTACATCCGAGCGTTGAAACAGACTTATTTTATTCCCATTTGCTGAGTTTAATGAGAACCACATGCAATAACTGAACTTGGTCCTCTGACTGGCATCAAAATTCATAGCCGTGATTTGAAGCTCTGTGGCCCGACCAGAACATTCAGTTTCAATAAAACAACTGCGTTTTCATGGTTCAGATGAGGCAAAACGCTGCATATTTCAAAGTTTAATGAAACCATCAGAGATGCAAAGACTCTGATGGGTAATGATTGTCCTCATCATTTAGGTTTTGACTCACTGTATTAGCTTAACCGCTTTGATGCATGAATTGTTTAATCGCAAAGGAAAATATTCTTAGTGATTTTTTGCTTCAAAATAAGACTATAATCGTTACCAATATTTTTATCTGCCAAAATGATTCATTTTAAGAGAGTTACACATCTGGCCACTGCAATAAAAGATGCTATTTCAGAGGTACTTTGTGCATTATCACGTTTGTCAGCCAATTCTTTGTCATACAATAAAAACACAGGCTGGATCTAGAATCACATACTTTTATACAAGTAGGCGAAAAATAGCATGTGAAAAAAAAGTATGTACGAATTTACAGGCTGCATCCGAAATCACATAGTTCCCTACTACAACAATAGACGAAAACAGTATGTGAAAAGAGAAGTATGTCCGATGCAGGCTGCATCCAAAATCACATACTTCTGTACTACATAGTAGGTGAAAAGTAGTATTTGATAAGAGAAGTATGTGCAAACTCGCAGGGTGCATCCGAAATCGCATACTTCCCATTATACAGTATGTTAAAACAGTAGAATGTAAGAATTTACAGGCAGCATTTGAAATTGCATACGTCTGTACTATACAGTAGGAGAAAACAGTATGTGAAAAGAGAAGTATGTCCGAACTCACAGGCTGCATCCAAAATAACATACTTCTGTACTTATATAGTAGGTGAAAAACAGTATTTGAAAAGAGAAGTACATGTGCAAATTCCCAGGGTGCATCCGAAATCACATACTTCCATACCTTACAGTAGGCGAAAACAGTATGTGAAAAGAGAAGTATGTCTGAATTTACAAGCTGCATCTGAAATCACATACTTCCCTACAATAGGCAAAAACAGTATGTGAAGCGTAGTATGGACAGATTCACATTCTGCATCCAAAATCACATACTTCCCTACTACACAGTAGGCAAAAACAGTGTGTATGTGAAAAGAGAAGTATGTTCAAATTTACAAGCAGTATCTGAAATCGCATACTTCCTTGCCATACAGTACAAACAGTATGTGAAGAGTAGTATGTACAAATTCACAGGTTGCATCCAAAATTGCATACTTCCCTTCTATATAGTAGGTAAAACAGTATGTGAAAAGAGAAGTATGTCCACATTTACAGGCAGTATCTGAAATCGCATAATTCCGTACCATACAGTAAAAACAGTATGTGAAGAGTAGTATGTATAAATTCACAGGCTGCATCCAAAATCACATACTTTCATACTATACAGTAGGAGAAAACAGTATGTGAAAAGAGAAGTATGTCTGAATTTACAGGCAGCTCTGAAAATCGCATACGTCCGTACTATAAAGTAAGTGAAACACATTATGTGAAAAGAGAAGTACGTTTAAATTCACAGGGTGCATCCAAAATCACATACTTTCATACTATACAGTAGGAGAAAACAGTATGTGAAAAGAGAAGTATGTCCGAATTTACAGGCAGCATCTGAAAATCGCATACGTCCGTACTATAAAGTAAGTGAAACACATTATGTGAAAAGAGAAGTACGTTTAAATTCACAGGGTGCACCCGAAATCACATACTTCCCTACGATATAGTAGACACAATTTGTATGTGAAAAGAGAAGTATGTCCAAATGGCTGCATCTGAAAATCGCATACTTCCCTACTATACAGTAGGCAAAAATAGCATGTAAAGATTAGTATCTACAAATTCACAGGCGTCATTTAAAATTGCATACTTCCTTCTATATATAGGTGAAACCGTATGTGAAAAAAAGTATGTCGGAATTCACAGGCTGCATCCAAAATCACATACTTCCTAACTATACAGTAGGCAAAAACAGTATGTGAAGAGTAGTATGTACAAATTAAGAGGTTGCATCCAAAATCGCATACTTCCTTAGTGAAACACAGTATGTGGGAAAAAAAGTATGTCAGGATTCAAAGGCTGCGTCCGAAATCACATACTTCCCTACTACACATTAGGTGAAAACAGTATGTGAAAAGAGAAGTATGTCCAAAATTACAGGCAGTATCTGAAATCTCATACTTCCCTGCCATACAGTAAAAACAGTGTGCAAAGAGTAGTATGTACAAATTTACACGCTGCGTCCAAAATCGCATACTTCCATACTGTATAGTAAGTGAAAAACAGTATGTGAAAAAAGAATTATGTTCATATTCACAGGCTGCATCCGAAATCATATTCTTCAATAGTATACAGTAGGCGAAAACTGTATGTGAAAAGAGAAGTATGTCAGAATTCACAGGCTGCATGCAAAATTGCATACTTGCCTTCTATATAGTAGGTGAAACACAGTATGTGGGAAAAAGTATGTCAGATTTAACAGGCTGCATCCGAAATTGCATACTTCCCTACTATACAGCAGGTGAAAATAGCATGTGAAGAGTAGTATGTACAAATTAACAGGCTGCATCCAAAATTGTATACTTCTCTACTATACTGTATGTGAAAATAGTATGTGAAGAGCAGTATATACAAAAATCACAGGCTGCATCCGAAATTGCATACTTCCATAGTAGGTTATATAGTTTTTTTTTTTTTTTTTTAAAAAGAAGTACCTACTCAGACAGCACATGATTTTGGATGCTGTCACTGTGACATATGAAGACAAAGGTCATAGAATTTTGGATGGGGTCAAAGGTCATGATGGATAGGTTAGGATGCAACTTTAAAACCTGGAGTAAATGATGGTTGCCTAGCATCAAAGAGTTAAAAACAAAGTGAATGTATTTCCCTAGCAGTTTCTCTTTTTGTCTCTATTTATTTTAGCACTCATACTCTACTTCAAGCGCCAGCATAAATTGCTGGGAACAATACTGGAAGACCATTACAGAGAGACATGGAGCTGTGTTGCAGGGCAGACATGCCAGTGGTTTGAAGACTGTGGTCAGGGCCAATCAGTAAAACCGATGACAGGATAAAGTGTGTGTGTGAAAGGGGCCGCAGTAATTACTGTTCTTCATTGTGCACTCTGCAGGCAAAAAGCTGTGTTTGGCCAGAACAGGTGTTATGAAGCAGACCAGAGCATACAGAGCATTGGGAGGAAAAGGCATCATGAGAGTCAATGATGATTTATGATGTGCACTGTTACAGGAAAATCCTGTTAATGGTACCGTTACCTCACCGTATATTGTTATATACTCACACGCGTACATGCATAGTTTAAAACAAACCATACTTTTGTGATTCAAATAAAATAATATAGCGATTGCTTTTTTAAAACAAGAACATATTTATTAACATATATTGCAGACACGACACTGCCACTAACTTTGTGTGGTTTTGCTCTGCCAAAGAAAGCTAAACTCCAAACCACTGCATCGTGCATCTAATTTTTGAACGAACAGTGAAGAATTCTATGACTCACCAAGACACTAGACAACTGAATGAACCAGTGCATTTGAATGAATCGCCTGAATGATTGATTGATTCAATTAGTTACTAGAAGTCTGTGGCCAAACTCGCATACTCTCAAGAAGATACTTATATAGTGAGCACTAAAAAAGTACATTCTATATAGCATGAATGAGTGCAGTATGTAATCTGGACGTAATGCATTTGCTATTTTGTCATTATCATGTGACCAATCAGTTGTATCGTTTCACTGCCATTCACAAATCCTCTCTAGTGGAACAGTAAAGTGCCCATCATATACCTACACATCAGAATCTCGCTGGAAGTTTTTGGTCATCCAGGTACTTTTTGCATACTCATTTAAGAGTACTGTGATTTCAGACACTCTTCCTTTGTCACATAATGTTTTCATCTACTATGTAGTAGGGAAGTATGTGATTTCGGATGCAGCCATAAAGACATACACATGTTTTCTTATGAATAAATCTGGATGTTTGAACAAATTGGTTCAATGACTGATTCAATGACTCACTCATAAAGACATTCACATGTTTTTTCACAAATATATCAGAATGTTTGAGTGAATCGGTTGAATGGATGATTCAATGACTCACTCATGAAGACATTCACATGTTTTTTCCCCTAACAAATCAGGATGTTTGAGCAAATCAGCTGAATGAATGATTCAATGACTCACTCATGAAGACATTCACATGTTTTTTCCCCTAACAAATCAGGATGTTTGAGCAAATCAGCTGAATGAATGATTCAATGACTCACTCATAAAGACATTAACATGTTTTTTCATGAATAAATCTGGATGTTCGAGCGCATCGGTTGAACAACTGATTCAATGACTCACTCTTCAAGACATTCAGATGGTTTTTTTTTTACAAATAAATCTGAATGTTTGAGCAAATTGGTTGAACAGATGATTCAATGACTCACTCACAAAGACATTAACATGTTTTTTCACTAACAAATCAGGATGTTTGAGCAAATCAGCTGAACGAATGATTCAATGACTCACTCATAAAGACATTCACATGTTTTTTCACAAATATATCAGGATGTTTGAGTGAATCGGTCGAACGGATGACTCAATGACTCACTCAAAGACATTCACATGTTTTTTCACTAACAAATCAGGATGTTTGAGCGAATCAGCTGAACGAATGATTCAATGACTCATAAAGACATTAACGTTTTTTCATGAATAAATATGGATGTTTGAGCGCATCGGTTGAACAAATGATTCAATGACTCACTCATAAAGACATTCACATGAATTGGTTGAACAAATGATTCAATTCACATGTTTATTTTCACAAATGAATCTGTATGTTTGAGCAAATTCATTGAGTAAGCGAATTAGTTGATTGAATGATTTCTACTGGCATAACTATGCAATTTGCAGAAAGAGTCAACAATCCTCAGTCCTAAAAATCCTCACCACTAATACACAGACCAACATTATGACTCAAAGCAAACAATGGTATGAAGAGATAATATAACACAATAAATAGAAATATGAATCATACCATGTAGCTATGGAAATTAATAGCTACCATATTGCTACGATGCCATAGTATATCCAAAAACCATCCATTCTATTTATTGTGTTCAATAAGATTATAGACTCCAAACATGAATGAACAGGGAGCTTCTGATGTGATATTCAATTTGTTTCTCTTAGAGCAACAGTCATCAGGTCTGTCAGAGGCTTGAATGTATGTGTCATTCAAATAGATTCAAAAGCACCATCCCTTAAACCACATCAGCATCCAGCCAATGAAACTGATGAAAATAATGACTGTTACCTGGGAAACGGTGGTGACAGCCAGAGAACATGTTGTGAGGTGAGGTGGAGTTCTGTGTAATTTACTTGGTTTCTGAGGATGTGATTTGAACCGTATCAGGATTTGCATTGACCCTGATAATGGAGAGAGTACAAATAAACTCTTCATTTACCTTTGTAAATCTGTTTGGTGTTTGCATATGCTGATAGTAATTCAATCTGAACACGGGGCATGTTTTCATTTGGAGGTTTAAAAACAAGCAAAATGGGGTAAACGCTATTAAAAATGTGTGTTTATTATGCATCCGGTTCTGTTGACATAGTAATTAACCCCTTAAAAGGGAAAAACAGCAGCAAACACTCTACAATCAACCTCCAACAGGCTAAAGTGCCTTATACGCTCATAAAAAGCAGTCCAACATCTACCGCATTCAGCTGCTGATGCAGGTACTGTAATGATCATACCAGTTCCCTGTTTCCAAGGTTAGCTTCTCCTAACAAAGCTAAAAAAAAATTAGCCGCACCACCGAAAGCTTGTGTGGTGCATGTCATTAGTAAAGGTAAATGAAAGGTTAGAATCAATTGCAGGATATAATCCGAAGCTGAAACTACCTCGGCCAGGTAAACAACAGGGGGTTTTATAACAACCTCACAAAGACCCACTAGTGTTTTTAGCCTCTCGCCTGATGGCTTGTTAGTGAAGCTGAAAATGTGTCCACAGGTAGTCTTAAGGTTCCTTAGAAAACATTTGTTTCTTCATTACTGCATTGTGTTTTGCCAGTTTATTACATACCTATTAAAATACTAATTTGTAATTTAGCTGAAAATTGCTGGCAGGAAAATGTCTGTGATTATGCTATATGTGAACAAGGCTGTATGATTAACAGTTTGAGAAGATATGAGGTTTGACGTTTGAGTAGGGCTACTTCTGGATAAATTGAGATTATCCCATGATTCTGGACATAGCAAAAATAACATGTAATTTACTAGAGGCTGTGAAAAAGATTGCCTCATTCTATTAAAAAATGTCAACTAATTGTAAATTTGTAAAAAAAAAAAAAAAAAAAAAAAAATTATATATATATATATATATATATATTTGAATTAATGATTTAACGTCTTACTGACTTATAAATATTTGACTTGTTCCATTACTAAATAATCAGCATTTTTGAACAAATCACTTGAATGAATGAATCAGTGACAATTTTTTAACAGTCACTTATTGTCACCACCGCGGTCTCTGTGGCTCCCTCCGACCGCCGCCAGCGGGAACCCTCCCCGGACTTTTAACCAACTACATTTCCCATAACCCCGTACCTGGACTCCCACTTCCGGTTCCGGGTTTCCCGGTTCACTTCCCGTCAGTCGGCCATTTTAAGCCGGCCGATCTGGCGGGATCTTCGCGAAGTTTTGGTTAGCTAGACTATCAATCCTGAGCGTTTTCCTTTCTATTGTTATTCTGTTGCCGACTGGACTGTTTGTTATCGTTTGTTGATTCTTGCTGCCTGCCCCGACCCCTTTGCCTGGATTACTGTTTACTCTTTGGATACTCCTCGTTGTTCCCGTTTGCTGGTGTTTTGAACTCTGCCTGGTGTACTCCGTTTTGCTAATAAAGATGTCGCATGTGGATCGCCCGTCTCCGGATCAGTCTCTGACCCCGTCACAGAAAACTTCGCCACCTCACGATCCAGCGACAGTTCAACCAGCGCCCACAACGGACCCCGCTACGGTACTGCAAATCGCTACGGAGTTATCTTCACAAGCCTCCACGCTATTGGCCCATCAGCAGCAGCTGGACCGTTTAACCAACCTCACAGGACAGCTTGTGCAAGCTTTGCAGGGATTGCAGCTGAGCCCACCAGCGACACCACCGCCGGCGCCCACACCACCACCACCACCAGCAGCGCAAGCGGTCGCCGCCGGCCCACGCCTGGCTTTCCCGGAAAAGTTTGATGGGACTCCCGCGAAATGTAAGGGCTTCCTGCTTCAATGTTCACTTTTTGTCATTCAGCAGCCGCACTTACACCCCACTGACGAGGCTAAGATAGCGTTTGTGTGTTCACTGCTTACTGGGAGGGCATTGGAGTGGGCCACGGCGGTTTGGCGCCTAGACCAACCCACCTTTCCTTCGTTCTCTGCTTTCCTGCAACGTTTTAGGGAGGTGTTTGAACCTAGCTCAGGGAACGGAGAGGCGGGAGAGCAAATAATGGCGCTGCGGCAGGGCCGGCGTACGGCGGCTGATTACGCACCGACCTTCCGAACACTCGCGGCCCAGAGTGGTTGGAACGATGGCCCCTTAAAATTACACTACCGCAAGGGACTCAACCCGGACTTACAAGTTGAGCTGGCGTGTCGGGATGAGGGCCTCCCATTAGAGCAGTTTATCGATCTCTCGATCCGGGTGGACAACATCATGCGGGCTCGCAAACCCAGCCGGCTGCTTGCGCCCACGCCTCATGCTACCTCCGTAGTTGACACCACGCCTGAACCTATGCAGATCGGCACGACTAAGCTGTCTTCGGAGGAGAGGGAGAGAAGCTCTCGAAGCAACTTGTGTCTGTATTGCGGGCAACCTGGACACATCAGAGCAAACTGCCCCACGCGTCCGCCACGTCCGCCAACCTCGGTGAGTAGTGATGAATGTTCACTCAATCGCTGTGAGATCCCAGTGACTGTGGCCTTCGGGAATATTACAATTAAGACTACCGCTCTGATAGACTCGGGGGCTGCGGGGAATTTTATGGATGCCCAGTTTGTCACCACTAATCACGTACCTGTTTCCTCTTGTTCCTCACATATTACAGTGGCCGCCCTCGACGGGCGACCACTAGGCTCCGGCAAGATCCATCACACCACTGATGACATCACCCTCCACATCGAACCCAACCATCACGAGATCATTCGCTTCTTTGTCATCACATCACCCCACACTCCCGTCATATTAGGCTACCCCTGGCTCAACCTTCATGGACCCACCATCACCTGGACCAATCGCACCATTTCACATTGGTCACCCTACTGCCAAGAACACTGTCTCCAACCTAGGATCCCCCTCGTTACAGATCCCTTCTAAGACCCAGCCCGTCAAGAAAGCCATCCCCACGGAATATCAAGACCTCCTCGAGGCCTTCAGCCCTCTCAAGGCCACCCAGCTACCTCCCCACCGGCCAGGGATTGTGCCATCGACCTCCTTCCCGGGGCAACACCCCCTAGAGGGCGCATCTTCCCACTATCACAAGCCGAATCTACAGCCATGAACACATACATCCAGGAGGAGCTGGCCAAGGGCTTCATTAGACCATCCACCTCACCAGCTTCGGCGGGTTTCTTCTTCGTCAAAAAGAAGGACGGAGGTCTCCGCCCCTGCATCGACTACCGAGGGCTAAATGACATCACCATCAAATACCGCTATCCACTTCCGCTCGTCCCCGCCGCCCTGGAACAACTCCGCACTGCCAGAATCTTCACCAAGTTGGACCTACGGTCAGCCTATAACCTCATCAGGATCCGCGCTGGGGATGAATGGAAGACCGCCTTCTCCACAACCTCGGGCCACTATGAATACACGGTGATGCCCTTTGGGCTGGCCAACAGTCCGTCGTTCTTCCAGGCCTTCATCAACGACGTGTTTCGAGATATGTTGAACCGCTGGGTGATAGTCTATATTGATGATATCCTCGTGTATTCCAACACCTATGATGAACACATCACTCACGTTCGGGCAGTCCTCCAGCGTCTCATTTCACACCAGCTCTATGCCAAAGAGGAAAAGTGTGAATTCCACCTGGACAAGATCTCCTTTCTTGGTTACGTCATCAGCCCCGAAGGAGTATCTATGGACGAGCAGAAGGTGAACGCTGTGTTAAACTGGCCCCGACCCAAGACCCTCAAAGAACTCCAGCGCTTCCTGGGCTTTTCGAACTTTTACCGACGATTTATCCGCCACTTCAGTACCGTAGCGGCACCACTCACGGCCATGGTTAAGAAGGGCACCTCACGTCTTACCTGGTCCGAACCAGCACTCCAGGCCTTTAATGATCTCCGTCACAGATTCACATCGGCGCCTGTCCTCCACCATCCCGACCCTGACAAACCTTTCATAGTGGAGGTGGACGCTTCTAGCACCGGGGTAGGAGCGGTGCTCTCCCAACGTCAGGGCGAGTCACTTAAGATGTTCCCCTGTGCGTACTTCTCCCACAAGCTGACTTCCCCCGAGAGAAATTACGACGTGGGCAACCGCGAAACTCCTAGCCATCAAACTAGCCCTGGAGGAGTGGCGACATTGGCTAGAGGGCGCCAAACACCCCTTTACAGTTCTCACCGATCACAAGAACTTGGAATACCTCCGCTCAGCTAAGCTACTCAATCATCGCCAGGCCCGTTGGGCTCTGTTTTTCTCTCGCTTCGACTTCACAGTCACCTACCGCCCCGGTTCCCAGAATACTAAGGCCGACGCGCTCTCCCGCCAGTTCGAACCCGACCAACCCGCCAGCTCATCAGAAACCATCCTGCCCACAGCCATCATCGTGGCTCCCGTGAACTGGGATATTATGACTGAAATCTCTGAGGCCCAGGCCCAAGACCCTACACCAGCCGACTGCCCCGCCAACCTTACTTACGTACCGCTCGCCCTTCGACCCCGGGTCCTAGCTGACGTACACAACTCCCCTAGCTCGGGCCACCCGGGGATCGAGGCCACCCTGCAGTTGCTCTCCAACCGATTCTGGTGGCCCCACCAACGCGCCCGACCATCGACCTTGTCAAGAGATGCGCTACATGCAACATCTCCAAAGTTCCCCGCCGCCTGCCGGCCGGCCTGCTCCAGCCCTTGCCCTTGCCACAACGCCCTTGGTCACACATAGCCGTCGATTTTATCACAGACCTGCCTCCCTCTAACGGCTACACCACGGTACTCTCGGTAATTGATCGCTTCTCCAAGGGTTGCCGATTCATCCCCCTCACCAAACTTCCCACCACCATGGAGACAGCTGAACTCCTCTGTAACTGGGTTTTTCGATTCTATGGGCTACCTGAAGATATAGTGTCCGATCGTGGACCCCAGTTCTCGTCTCGCCTCTGGACCAGCTTCTGTCGTCTGCTCGGAATAAACGTCAGCCTCACCTCGGGATACCACCCCCAGGCCAATGGCCAGGTCGAGAGACTAAACCAGGAACTGTCTCGCTTCCTACGATCCTACTGCCACGATCATCAGGAGGACTGGAGTCGCTTCCTGTTTTGGGCCGAATACGCACAGAACTCATTACGGAAACCCACCACTCAGCTCACCCCCTTCCAATGCATCCTAGGGTTCCAACCGCCTTTGTTTCCCTGGTCAGGTGAACCATCAGACCACCCCGCAGTCAATTCCTGGTTTCAGCAGAGCGAGGAGACGTGGAACCGGGCTCATGTCCATCTCCAGAGTGCTGTGCGCCGCACCCAAGCCCAGGCCGACCGCAGGCGCCGGCCCAACCCTCCTTATGAACCGGGACAGTGGGTTTGGCTCTCAACTCGAGACCTGCGCCTCCGCCGACCCTGCAAAAAGTTAAATCCCAGGTACGTGGGTCCCTTTAAGATCATTAAACAAATCACACCTGTATCATTCAGATTGGAACTGCCTGCAGAGTATCGTATCTCACCCACTTTTCATGTTTCTCTGTTGAAGCCCGCTGACGACCCGGGAGGAGTGGAGAACCTAGAGGAGACCGCCTCACAGGGACCTCCCCCATCATCATCGACGGCGAGGAGGTCTAAGGTCAACACGATCTTGGACTCCCGGCGCCGGAGAGGTCACCTCCAATATCTCATAGACTGGGAGGGCTTTGGCCCTGAAGAGAGATCCTGGGTCGCGGCCGAGGACATCCTCGACCCCTCACTCACACTCAGCTTTCACTCGGCGCACCCGGATCGACCAGCTCCTCGTAGGAGAGGTAGACCCCGGCGTCGGGCACCTCCTCGCGCCAGGAGTCGCTCGCAGGGGGGGGGCTCTGTCACCACCGCGGTCTCTGTGGCTCCCTCCGACCGCCGCCAGCGGGAACCCTCCCCGGACTTTTAACCAACTACATTTCCCATAACCCCGTACCTGGACTCCCACTTCCGGTTCCGGGTTTCCCGGTTCACTTCCCGTCAGTCGGCCATTTTAAGCCGGCCGATCTGGCGGGATCTTCGCAAAGTTTTGGTTAGCTAGACTATCAATCCTGAGCGTTTTCCTTTCTATTGTTATTCTGTTGCCGACTGGACTGTTTGTTGATTCTTGCTGCCTGCCCAGACCCCTTTGCCTGGATTACTGTTTACTCTTTGGATACTCCTCGTTGTTCCCGTTTGCTGGTGTTTTGAACTCTGCCTGGTGTACTCCGTTTTGCTAATAAAGATGTCGCATGTGGATCGCCCGTCTCCGGATCAGTCTCTGACCCCGTCACACTTATCACCTTATAACCAACAAACGTTATTTGAAGCGTCAATTTAAAGTGACTTTGAAAAGATAGTATGCCCCATTTTGATCACCACCGCAGACATCAGTGTTTAAATCCAAACTATATACATTTATCCCAGTGCCTCTGGGAAAAAAGGTCTCAAAGTACCTACTCAGAGATGTAAATCTGGATGTTTGAGCAAATAATTTGAATGAATGATTCAATGACTCATTCATAAAGACATTCACATGTTTTTTCACAAATAAATCTGGATGTTTGAGCAAATCAGTTGAACGAATGATTCAATGACTCATTCATGAAGACATTCACATGTTATTTTTACGAATAAATCTGGATGTTTGAGCAAATCAGTTGGACGAATGATAAAATGACTCTATCCCAGTACTCTATCTCTAGAATGACTTCTATCCCAGTACTTCTTTGATAATATGAATGACTGTAAGACAGAAATAATACTGTGTGGTTGAAAAGACTGTGAAGCTGTTTCAAATATAAACATGATAATTGGTCTCTCTGTGTCAGCAGCGAAAAAAACGGAATGTTCCGATATGACTTTGTTGAAGTTTTAACAAACACAGATGAATCGTTGTCATTATAAAATAAGATTGTGTGGGTGTTGGAATCGAGATTATCTACGATACTGTTCAAAAGTTTGAGGTCAGTATGATTTTTATTCTTATTATTTTAGCAAGGACACATTAATTATAATGCTGCAAAAGATTTCTATTTCATATAAATGCTGTTCTTTTGAACTGTTTTGCAACACTGATAATTAGAAATGTTTCTTGAGCAAAAAAATGGATTGTGTAACACTGAACACTGGAACAATGGCTGCTAAAAAGTCAGCTTTGCCATCATAGGAATAAATTACATTTTAAAATACATATTTTACAACATTACTGTTTGTACTGTACTTTTGCACTTCTATTAATAAAAAGCAATATTACTTTTCTTTTTATTTTAAGAAATATTACAGACCCCAAACTTTCCTGTTCATGTACAAACGTTTCTCTTCTTCCCAAAGGTGTTTACTCTATCACTGTACCTTTATTTCCAGGTGAATTGGTGCACCCCTGATTCCCAGCTATCAGAATATCTTGAGATTTCATCAAGCTCTTTCTGTTTTGTGTTTGCAATATGCATCAGACGGTCAACAAGCAGACTGTGAGCAGCCTGTGGGCGTGAGACTATATCTGGCTCGACAGACTCTAAGATGCAAAGCGCTTGTAAGTCACAAAAGCACAAAGAAAGAAACCATGGCAGACCACTTCTGATTGTGAAAAAGCAACATGTTCAAGTCTACCATAAAGCCATGAAACCTGAGTTCAAAAGTCAGTCTAGGTGGATTCAATTGACCATTCAACAAAGAGAGACTGAAGTAATCTGTAATTAAAGCTCACAGAATGGGTCAAAGATCTTCTGCGGACAAGAATGCTGTATTTGCACTCAAAGTCGTCTGCTTTTTTGAGAGTATGAAGTCTGAAATTGAGAAGATAAAAAGTTATTCTCAAATCAGCCTTGACCCAAGTTTCTCTTTCAACTCGGTTTCATCATCTAGCCACGTGCTTCCAAGTCCGATTCGAGAAATGAAACGCATGAGCAGCAGCTGGCAGAGACACTTGTCTCTCAAAGGTTTGCTCTCGGAGCAAACGGCCAGCAGACTTCAGTGCCATTAATAAAACTGCAACATACAGCGGCCAGAAAATATTTGGACACTTCAGCAACACTAAAAAATGTTTGAATTTGTTGGGTTTTAAATGATAAAACAATATGTATACTGCATAAAATTAAAAAACTAAAGGTAACTGCACAGACTGTTTAAAATGTACACATTTTAAACTGTAATAACATTTCACTGTGTTTATCAAAAAAAAAAAAAAGATTAAAAAGATTAAAAACACAAAACATTATTCCAGAGTTTAAAGTCTAAAATCTTTCATATTTTGTTATCTAAAGCAGTGACATTTGTACAGTTTTAAGTGTGACTTAAGTGTCTAAAATCGTTCTGGGCCACCGTAGGTCAGGACCGAAGTGCTTATCAGTGCTTTGCCTTGTCGGATGGGACGCCGTGACATTTGCAGTGTTGATTTAGTGAGAGGTTGGGCCCTCCCGCAGAGCAGGAACGAGAGCTGGCAAGAGCCCCTTGGCTCACCTTCACCCTTTCGCAATTCTGAGTCTCTCCGTCTGATTGTATTTGACAACGGCAAATCAAGTGGTGCGCTGTGTGAGGCTGCTCTTTTCCCAAAGGTTAGCCAACATGCACCTTATCTCACAGGGGCACTCTGAGAGATAAAAATAAGTAGAGAAAAGCACACAAATAGAGACTTTTCATTCCAAATTTAGCTCTTAAGAGCCCGACAGGGATTTTCTACAAAAACTTTTTAAAAAAGAGACTCGCAAGCTATCTATAAAACGTGTGAAGTCACAATTTTTTCGAAAAGCGTGGAAAAATTTATTCACAGAGAAAGTATGAAAAGATTACCAAATGTTTTCCACATACAAATCTTGAATATTTTACCTTAAACCGACCTGTGAACCAAATCCAATGTGTCTTCCAAAGCACACGATGCGAGAAATGCTATACGAATGCCTTCTGATGAATCAGAGAAATGTGACAGCGTAAAGAAGCCTGCAGCAGAAAACAGAGGCTATGTGTCCTTGAATAGAGTCCTAACATTAATTCAGTGCATACAGAACAACAACCGCCAAAAATGCACTCTCCATTAATCACACTGACTGAATTGTAACGCTTTGGAACAACGCATGGAATCAAGCAGAGCTTTTGGAGTCAAAAGTCTACGTTTGGGTAAGTTCTGTGTGCCTTATTTCTTTCACTACTGGACAGCTTTGTGAAAAATGTAACAGACGCACATGAAGATTCTGAGTATTAGGAATTCTGACTAACTGCAAATCACTTACATTGAACCGTTTGTTACAATAAACTGAATCAAGGAATGATTCAATGATTCTTTTATGGTCGCTTCCATCCTGACATGGTATGTTGCATGCTCTAAATCGTTCTAATAAAACCAATAAAGTAATTTCATATTTCTTAGGTCAGTTTGTTGCAAAACTGCTTCAGCTTGCAGAAACAAAGTAATTTGGAACCCAAACATAACTTAAAAGGGTAACACTTTACAAGGTTCATTAGTTATCATTAGTTAAGTACATTAGTTAACATGAACTAAGAATGAACAATACTCCTGCAGCATTTATTAATCTTAGGTAATGTTAATTTCAGCATGTACTAATGCATTATTCAAATCACAAGTTGTGTTTAACATGTAACGCACTGTGAACATGAACAAAAGAATGACTATTTTTTATTAACTAACATTAAAAAAAGATTAATGAATAGTGTAATAAATGCATTGTTCACTGTTAGTTTATGTTACTAATGTTAACAAATAACGCATTGTTTTTCTTAAAAAAATTAATAATTGTATTCAGCAAGAATACATTAAATCAATTAAAAGTGACAGTAACAACATCGTCTCTATTTTAAATAAATACTGAATTTTCTATACATGAAAGTTTGTTTGCCATTGCAGGAATGGATTAAATTTTAAAATATATTACAACAGAAAACATGTTTTTATTAAAATATTATTTTACAATAGTACAGTTTTTACTGTATTTTAAACAAGATATATAAAAGCTAGTGTATATTAAACAATAAATAAATTATTTAAATTACATATGCTTTGCACATTAATAAATAAAAAGCAAAAATATTTATTAAACAATGTAAAAAAATGCACTTATGCAGATGCTTTATTATTTTTTTATTTATTTTATTTATTTTTTTTTTATGTTTTTGATATTTGTTTATTAATATACAAAAACAGCCAAGAAATGCACATTTATTTTATCTTAATAATTTATTCTTTAGTGTACACTACAGTTCAAAAGTTTGGGGCCATTATTGTCATAATTATTATTATTTTATTTTTTTAAATGTTTTTTTTTTTTTTTAAGGGGTCATCAGATGCCCATTTTCAACAAGTTGGTATGATCCTTTAGGGTCTTCATGAAATGTCTGCAACATACTTCCTCTGTGTTCGTGTAAAACAACACCTTTTTACCTTCTCAAAAACAGCTTTGTTCACAGTGACCCGTTTCGGTGCATGTCTCTTTAAGTGATAATGAGCCACTACAGACCCCACCCCTCGCGTCCGCTGTTTGTGTATTCGAGTTACCATCAAAAACAAAGCATATCCACTTCTTCTTCAGTGGCTCTGAGGCTCTGTTCACTTTTACATCCAACTAAAAAAAACACCTGCATTGCTGACGAAACGTTGTCACAGTTTGATCGAACACGGAGAAAATAGCATACTGGCTGAGGGTGGAAATATGGTAATGTGGGACAGTACATCAGCATTCGTGGGCGGGGCCTGAGCAGTATGATGTCATATTGATATCAAAACGGCTTGATGACTGAAACTGTTCAGGTTTTTGCGGGTTAAAAAAAGAGTGAATGGATTTTCATCATTGTAGGGTGGTTGTGTCCACACACTGCTAAGACGCAGTTATAAGCAAACACCATGTAAAAGTGAATTTTGCATCCGATGTCCCCTTTAAATATTATCTAAAACTAAAAACTATCTTCTATTCGATATTCTACTATCATCTATTTTATTATTAATAGATTATTAATATTTAACTCATATTTCAAAAATGTTAGCCAATAAAGTAATGTGATATGTGAATGATTCATGAACGAATGATTCCGAATGTTTTTTTGCACACAGATTCACCGAAAAGATCCAACTCAGAAGAAATGATTCATTCACTGCACTGTGTGGTCTCTGATTCCAGGCTGTTTGTCAGGTCTAGGTTTTCACTCCATCTCTCCCAGGCGGGAATGGAAAAGGTGAGGTAGGTTTCGGAGAAGGGGGTCTCTTCGGAGGGGGCGAGTGCATCTGTGGCAGGTGGGATTTAATCAGTTTAATCCTTGTACTGGAAGCAAGAAACCAAGCTGAGAAAGAGAGATAGAGCGAGCGAGGGAGATCTTGAGATGTGGTCAGTCGCTTGCACCCTGCAGGTCTCTAGCCACCTGGTGCAACAAATGAGCGGCAAAGAGAAATCATATTGGACTTGCACTGGCTCAGATGTCATTTGAAACCTAATCTAACCCAAGCTGCAATGAAAAACCACATCTTTGCACTTCAGCAAACACTACAGCAGAAGCTTTTCCAGAGATCACAAACATCGGATTTGTATTTTCACATAGCGCTGCCCTGATATTTCTATCCACGAGACAAAATAACAGCTGAATTTAGGCAATTAGAGTAGAGTACAGTAAATGAGGGTGGTGGCGAGGTTTTTCAGATCTAGCTGGAAAAACAAGCAAGACCAGTACTTTGAGTAAATTAAGCCCTCCCAAATTCTGACAGCCTTCCAAACCCAACCGAGAGTGACTTTTCCTTTTAAATGGCCCTCGGAGAATGATTTCATCGCTAATTCCTACAAAAGGCCTTTCCAAAGGGTGTACGTTATTAGACTGGGATAATGTTTCTTAAGCTTTTGTACAGGGGAAAACAGATACTGTGGTTATGACTTCATATTTTTTCTGGCTGTGACTATTGGAAGCGTAGAAACCCACTGAACGGGAAACTGAAAAAAGGCTGCGGTGAGATGCAGCTTGCAGAATTAAACAACAGGAGAACACTCTGAATCGCAGAAACACTCGTTTCTGACAGTTTGAGGACAATTTCCTACGCCAACAAAGAAAAACGTTTGGGATTAAATGAGCACACATCAGGCCAGGTATAGAGGGGCTTATTCATCCTTGCCATAAACGACGAACATTCAATGCCGCAGCTATTCTCTGAGAGCGCTGCCGAAACCCACACATCTGAATCTGATTCTGAGATCTCTGAGGAGAGAAAATAATTCAGCCCAACAGAAGACTGTCTCTGTGATCTACGGTGTTTAGGATATCCGCAAGCAGGTGCACGATTAAACTCAACGGTGGATTGCTTCTGCTGTTTAAAGGAGTAGTTGCGACAGAAATGAAAATCCTGTCATCATTTTTCCACCCAGAATTATTCATCAGAATTTCAAAGCTGTTCTGTTTCATTCAGTAAAAGAGAACACATATAAAAGCGGTCCATATGACTCCTGCACTATATTATAGGGGTAGTCATAAGGGACAGTTTTTAGAAACTGAGATTTATATATCATTTGAAAGCTGAATAAATAAGCTTTCCATTGATGTATGGTTTGTTAGGACAATATTTGGCTGAGATACAACTATTTGAAAATCTGGAATCTCAGGGTGCAAAAAGTCAAAATATGGAGAAAATCACCTTTAAAGTTGTCAAAAATTAGGTTTTGATATATTTACGATAGGAAATTAACAAAATATCTTCATGGAACATGATCTTTACTTAATATATAAAGAAAAATCGATTTACAATGTATTTTTTGGCTATTGCTACAAATATACTTGTGCTGCTTAAGACTGGTGTTGTGGTCCAGGGTCACATACAGTGGGTACGGAAAGTATTCAGACCCCCTTAAATTTTTCACTCTTTGTTATATTGCAGCCATTTGCTAAAATCATTTAAGTTCATTTTTTTTCCTCATTAATGTACACACAGCACCCCATATTGACAGAAAAACACAGAATTGTTGACATTTTTGCAGATTTATTAAAAAAGAAAAACTGAAATATCACATGGTCCTAAGTATTCAGTATTTGGGGGAGAAGAGCCTTGGTGAGAGAGGTAAAGAAAAACCCAAAGATCACTGTGGCTGAGCTCCAGAGATGCAGTCGGGAGATGGGAGAAAGTTGTAGAAAGTCAACCATCCCTGCAGCCCTCCACCAGTCGGGGCTTTATGGCAGAGTGGCCCGACGGAAGCCTCTCCTCATTTTTAGCATGGAGTTTGCTAAAAAACACCTGAAGGACTCCAAGATGGTGAGAAATAAGATTCTCTGGTCTGATGAGACCAAGATGGAACTTTTTGGCCTTAATTCTAAGCGGTATGTGTGGAGAAAACCAGGCACTGCTCATCACCTGTCCAATACAGTCCCAACAGTGAAGCATGGTGGTGGCAGCATCATGCTGTGGGGGTGTTTTTCAGCTGCAGGGACAGGACGACCGGTTGCAATCGAGGGAAAGATGAATGCGGTCAAGTACAGGGATATCCTGGATGAAAACCTTCTCCAGAGTGCTCAGGACTTCAGACTGGGCCGAAGGTTTACCTTCCAACAAGACAATGACCCTAAGCACACAGCTAAAATAACGAAGGAGTGGCTTCACAACAACTCCGTGACTGTTCTTGAATGGCCCAGCCAGAGCCCTGACTTAAACCCAATTGAGCATCTCTGGAGAGACCTAAAAATGGCTGTCCACCAACATTTACCATCCAACCTGACAGAACTGGAGAGGATCTGCAAGGAGGAATGGCAGAGGATCCCCAAATCCAGGTGTGAAAAACTTGTTGCATCTTTCCCAAAAGACTCATGGCTGTATTAGATCAAAAGGGTGCTTCTACTAAATACTGAGCAAAGGGTCTGAATACTTAGGACCATGTGATATTTTAGTTTTTCTTTTTTAATAAATCTGCAAAAATGTCAACAATTCTGTGTTTTTCTGTCAATATGGGGTGTTGTGTGTACATTAATGAGGAAAAAAAATGAACTTAAATGATTTTAGCAAATGGCTGCAATATAACAAAGAGTGAAACATTTAAGGGGGTCTGAATACTTTCCGTACCCACTGTATGAATTTTGATTCAGTCTTTTAGAAAATAGCACTGATTCATCGATTCAAAAAAATCAATTTTTTTCCAATCAAACATGATGTTGTTGGAACAATGGAAGAGAAAAAACAAATGCATCTTGCCTCATTTTTTAGCAAGGGCATGTGTTTGGAAAAACATTATATTAATTATTGATCTTTTGGTATTATAAGAAATAGGGATGTGCCCGAATAGCGAATCTGTATTTGGAAAGGCACGGAAAATGAATAACATGTTTTACAGAGCTGCTAAAGCGGACATTGTTAACTGCTTGTTAGCGGTAGCCTGTTACATTACACTACATAAAATTTCACTTACCACATAAACAGAATAAGGAGATATGACTGATAAGATGATGGTGAATGATTTGCAGATCCTGACAAACATCTAATCTTGTAAAATGATTGGGAAGTACTGCTGCTCCATAGTATACACAGAGAACGTGTGATCGCGAATTTCGCAAGTGAAAGTAAAAAGCGAGCGTGCATTCAAAAGCGATTTCAATGCCCTGCATATTATTAGTGGTTCCCTGATGTCCGCAATTTATATACAGTGTAATTACCCAACAATTGTGAAAGAAACCACTGACATATATTTTTTTTCCTCCCATCTCGTATTTATTCCCTTTAGAGGTTCCATAGCACACGTCTTTCCTTCCGAATTCGGGCACATTGATTTATTTTTGATTTTTGATTTATTAGTAAGTTAACAGTTTCTTGAGTCAGGACTACCTATACTATAGACTGCTGTGTTTTGTATCAAAATGCTGGTGTGCTTGATCTCCAGTGTGCACAATTTGATGAAAAATCTACCTGATCTCATGACAAAAATGTACCTGTGGGAACTTTTTTGCAAGACGTGAAATACATACCAATAAGTACACATCACTGCAGTTTCCAACAGAAATGAACACTAGAGGGTGTAAACGGCGAGCACTTGTATTCAGTTTCATATACAGTTATTAAAGTAGATTAAAGCTCCATATTTTTTGTTTCTGGACGTAAGTTTGCTTGGTAGCTCAGCCGGCAAGGAATTGGACTTAGGATGTGGAATCCTTGGGTGCGAATCAGGGTTGCCAGGTTTTTGCAACAAAACCCGCCCAACTGCTATTCAAAACTAACCCTAAATAGCCCAGTTGCGTTTCAGTGGTAATTCCGGTAAAATTGAATTCCGGGGGTAAAATACACGTCTTTTTGGCAGGGTTCCCCTGCTAAAATTCGCATTCCAGGGGATAAATAGCACATCATTGGGGGCGCTTTAATCCCTGAACATGAAAAACAACCCGCAACAACAGTGTTAGCCCAAATTTTTGGCAACACTAGTATGAATCCCGTGAAAAACATGACTGAAAGATGAAAGCTGAAAGATGAGAGATCAAAAAAGAAGCTAAAGCGGCATGCTTGCGATTGTGTTTTTACATCAAATTCACTTTTGTTAATATTATCGGGTAGGTTTAGGTGTAGTGCAGATGGTACGTTATTTTAAAATGTCAAGGAGCCTTAGATTTATAGCGCTACCTAATGGACATTTCAAGTCTGAACTGCGATACAAAACCAATGTCACATTAAATGTACCATAGATACATTCATCTGTTCCAACAAACACTCTTTTTAGCGCCACTCACATCGAATATGTAATGAAACGTACATGGCAGTACGTATTTCGCGCATAGTTCCCACAGATACGTTTTCCTCATAAGATCAGGTTGTGAAAAATCATGAACCGTGATTAAAAATCGAAAAATTGTGAATCGAATCATGAGGTACGGAATGATTCCCACCGCTACTATATTACAAGGATCACTGATCCTTGCATGACCAACTGAGAGCTTTTTTAATTGAATGCAAATGAGATTTCAGAGCAATGTGGAGTAACAGCTAAAACTTCAGTCTGTTTCTCACAAAAATCTGTCATATAACTTCAGAAGCCTTGGAATCTAGTGGACAAGCCACACTTTTATAGTATACTTTTATAGTGCCTTTTTGTTCCTTTTGGAGCTTGACAATACCAGTTCACTTTCATTGTATGGAAAAGATCAGCCTAGCACCTCCTTTTTTTGCATTCCACACAAGAACATAAACCCTGTGGGTTTGGAACAACATGACATAATGATATCTTCATTTTTGGCTGAATTATTTCTTTATTTTGTAATAGACCTTTTTGCCACTGTACATGTACTGGTGCCAAATTGCCTGGCTTCTCTTAAAGCGTTGCTTCTCCACTACTGTCACCTGACAGAGTTTGGGTTCCTTGCCACTTTCGCCTTTAAATTGCTTACTTCGGGTTTAAAAAAAAGGAATAATTCATCCGAAAATGAAAATTCTGTCATTAATTACTCACCTTCATGTCTTCCAAACCCATAAGACCTTTGTTCACCTTCAGAACACAAATGAAGATGTTTTTGATAAAATCTGAGAGCTTTCTGACCCTGCATAGACAGCAACGCAACTGACACGTTCAAGGCCCAGAAAGGTAATAAGGACATTGTTAAAATAGTCCATGTGACACCAGTGGTTCAACTGTAATGCAATGAAGCTATGAGAATACTTTTTGTGCACAAAGAAAACAAAAATAATGACACATATTCATGAGAGTACCACAACACATGAGTGCGGTGCTGCTGACAATATTTCGAAGCTTAATCAGGTCCAATGTTGTTTGACTTCCATTGTATGCACCAAAAACTTTAAATCAAATTAGCATTAAATTAGGATCAGGCTTGCTGACGTCAAAGTTTCAGGTTAAAGTCAGGTGATTCTGGAAATGAGGAGATGCTAAACACAGCATCCTATTCATTCATCAATGAGGCTTTTGAGGACAGCACTTAACCCTCGCTTCCTCTAGAGGGATGGTCTGTGTAATTAGTGCACCGTAAGTCACAATAGATGGAAAATGTCTACTAAGGGCGAGTAACTTCCTTCCATCACAAAGATATTCATTAGAAAGAAGACAGCAGGTCAATGATATTAGCTTCATCTGATTTGA
Organism: Labeo rohita; assembly: GCF_022985175.1. NCBI lineage: Eukaryota > Metazoa > Chordata > Actinopteri > Cypriniformes > Cyprinidae > Labeo > Labeo rohita. Next base: position 29,049,143 of record NC_066877.1, read on the forward strand.
AGCCTGCAGAGGAGAGTCTAAAAGAGCAACAGCAAAAACCCGCTGTGAAATGTACTGAACTAAACCGTACGAGCATATAGACGCAGTGCTATTATAACAGCAGCATTCAGCTCTCCATCCACCACCCACACACCAAGTTTACATGTTTACAAACTAGCTGGCGCACTGAGTACACAGAGTGTCTAAAAACACTCATTCATAGTAATTAGATTAAAAGAGAATTATGTGTTAGAGCACTGCATTAAAGAAAAAAGCTACTTCAATAAATTATTTACTTCCTGGAAAACTGCTCAGTGATGCAAAAAGAGTCTTGGCTATGGTAATTAACAGGTTTAAATCATTGAGGTGCCCTGAAATCACACGCACTAACACTGTCCACTTTTACGGAGAATGGAAAGATCAGGAAATGTTGCAAGTCTGCATTGTCTGCATGTGCACCAGAGCTCAATGTGTCAGAGCATTGCACAAACTGCTAAGTTACAGCTTCAAAACACACACACACTTGCATAGGGTATATCTAAAACACACACACTTTTATCACTTTTTAATGTAATTTCCAACCTATTTACTTCCATAATCTGATATTTCTAAATATTAAGTACATGTATATTAGGAAAAAAAAAAGAAGAAGTAATTTTGGGATTTGAGAAAATGCACACTGTGACATTCAAAGTCAGATTTGTCTTAATTTTAAAGTATATCCTACCATTTAGTCAGTAATTTTTTTTTTTTTTTGAGAATTGTGAAAGTCAGAATGGCAAGAAGTAAACTTAGAATTCATCGAAATTGGGAGCATTTCACAATTCTCACTTTTTCTCAGAACTCTGAGATTATATCTTGCAGTTCTGAGTTTATATCTCAAAATTTAAAGTTTTTTTCCTCCAATTTTTTATCTGGCAATTCTGAGTTTAGACTTCACAATTCTGACTTTTTATCAGAATTCTGAGTTTATATCTCAAAATTCTGAGCTTTTTCTCAGAATTCCAAGTTTTTATCTTGCGGTTTGGAGGGTAATTTTGGGATTTAAGAAAATGCACACTGTGACATTCAAATTCATAATTGTCTCAATTTTAAGATATATACTACCATTTAGTCAAAACGATGAAAAGTGACAGAAACATTATATTTACAAAATAATTCTACTTGCTGTTTTTCTTTTTTCTATTCATCAAAAAATCCTTAAAATTTTTGTGGAAATTATATTTTTAAGCAGAACAATCATTTTTAACACTGATAATAATAAGACATGTTTCTTGAGCAGAAAATCAGCATATTAAAATGATTTCTGAAGGATCATGTGACACTGAAGACTGGAGTAATGATGCTGAAAATTCAGTTTTGCATCACAGGAATAAATTAAATTTTAAAATATATTAAAATAGAAAAGAGTTATTTTGAAATATAATAAAATTGTACAATATTGTTGCTTTTATTTTATTACAGTTTTTATTTTATTTATGATTTTGTTTTGTTTGTTTGTTTTTGTTTTTTATTAATCAGATTAGCTTGGTGAGTGTAAGACACTTATCTCAAAAACATTAAAACAATGTTAGTGACCAAAAACCTTTGAACGGGATTGTGTACAATTAAAAAGTATAAAGTCACATTACCAAAAAATTACAACTAATAATTGTGGTAATACAGCATATAGTCACATTGTGGAACAAAGTTTATATATATATATATATATGAGACAGCTATTAGATATATAGTCACATTGTAAGAAAGTGAGATTAGATTTGTGTCAGAGTTGCAATAGGGCAACAGAAAGAAAGTAAATGGGATCAATTTTGATTTCATGTCGACTTCAAAACATATTTTTGGATTTAATAAGTCTGGGCTTAGTATTGACTGACTGTCTAGTGTAAATGGATATGATACTGAAATAGACCAACTATTAGCCGGCTTACGTGGCTTTATGAAGTCAGTCATAGATCATGAGTGGTGCTGAAAAGTAAACAGGAGGCATAATTCTGGCACATTCTCTGTCAGACTAGATGACACAAAGGGTGATATAGACTGTCCATCGCAGCTAGACGCAGGTATAATGAGACAGTCTCTAGATGCCATAGTGACCGCGGTCGGGATGAAACTACTTAATGCGACGCAGCTGCTCAAATGTGTTTTTTCAGTGGAGCTGTTCATATGTAGACGACGCATGCAAAGCCATCACTATTTCAGGCAAATCTAATAATGTCCTAAATTCAATTTAAATGCAGATTTACAAGCCAGTGCTTCAGGTCTGCATCAGAGCGAGACAGAGCGGGCTCAGTCTGTGCCTTTAAACACAATTTGTGAAAACGAAGTTGGTGTGGCTTCTAATAAAAATCTCCTGACAACGGGGTAAATGAAATCATGCCTCACAATGAGCGTGTGTCCTTGTGCTACAGGGAATGATTAGATTGCCAGAAATTGCCAGGTGATGCAATGAACATCTTGGAATTACGAGAGCATCCACAGGTCACAATGGAGCGTTCTCACGCTGCGCTGTTTTTCTCGCAGTCTTTCCGTGGATTTGGAAAGTGTTTGCGCATATGAATAGCTGATTATAGCTGGAAATGTATAGCCAGTTACCAGAATAACATCTCATCCAGTTTAATTTGTTAGATTGATAGCCATTCAGTTTTTTTTCCAACGACTTATAATTTTGAAAGTTGATTAATTTGTTGATCTATAAATCTGAAATCTATTAATCTTTCTTTACTCACAATTCTAAGAAAAAAAAGTCAGAATTGTGATATATAAAGTCAGAACTGCGAGATCTAATGTCAAAATTGAGAGATAAAAACTCAGTTCTGAGAAGAAAAGTTATAATTATAAGATATATACAAAAAGTTCGAATTATGAGATGAAGTCAAAATTGTGAGATAAATATCTTTTATTTTTAATTTCATGGCGCAAACAAAAGAAATTAATTTCAAGACGTACAGTGAGAATTGTGAGAGAAAAAGTCAGAATTGCAAGAATTAATTCATCAAAATAGTCAGAATTGTGAGAATAATAGTCAGAATTCTGAAATTATATTTCACAATTCTCACTTTTTCTCAGAATTCTGAGATTATATCTTGCAATTCTGAGTTTATATCTCAAAATGCTGAGCATTTTTCTCAGAATTCCAAGTTTTTATCTTGCAACTCTGAAATTATCTCTCACAGTTCTGACTTTAGTATCTTGCAATTCCAAATTTTTCTCAAAATTCTAAACTTTTTTCCAGTTTTTATCTTGTAATTCTAAGATTATACTTCACAATTCATATTTTCCTTAGAATTCTGAGTTTATATCTTGCAATTCTTAGTTTATATCTCAAAATTCTATTTTTTTTTCTCAGAATTCAAAGTTTTTATCTTGTGATTCTGAAATTATATCTCACAATTTTGACTTTTTTCTAAAATCCTTAGTTAATATTTTGCAATTCTAAATTTTTCTCAAAATTCTAAGCTTTTTTCTCAGAATTCCAAGTTTTTATCTTGCAATTCTGAAACTATATTTTACAATTCTGACTTTTTCCAAAAATTCTGAGTTAACATCTTGCAATTCCAATTTTTTTTTTTTGCAATTCTAAGTTTATTTTCCAGTTTGTTTTTCCCAGAATTGTGAGATAAAACGTTGCAATTACCTTTTATGTATATATTTCAGTTTATTTATTTATTTGTTTTTTATTCCATGGCAGAATCGGGCTTCCATATTAAACTAGTCAAAAGTGGCAGTAAAGTCTTTTTACTTTGTTACAATTAAATTTATTTCAAATGTATCACAGTGTCCACAAAAATATTAAGCAGCACAACTGTTATCAATAGAGTCCTCTTCAAATATGCATCTCATAAAAATCCAAATACAGAACGATTCCTTGCATTTTAAAGTTGACTTTATCGCCCCCTTGAGTTCTGAGGTTTGTTACTTCCAAAACAGCAAAGTAAAACAGGACCTTGCCTGCAATGACTTTCTGGCTCAGTCATGTCTATCTTTGCATACTTGGAATAAAAATGTTTCTGGCTTTGGTTGAATGAACACAAAAATAATGTTACAAAGCACACCATCTCATTCTCAGAGCGTCGCTGCCGTCTACCATCTGTTTAGTATACTCAAAGCGTACTTCACAATAAAATGGGTTCACTTATCTCAAATACTGGCTTTTGAGTAATACATATACAAGAACCAGAGCGCTACAGATTGTTTTGTAACACATTTTGTGGGAGACGATGGAAAAGTTTCGCCCCCACCCTCAGGTGTAAAGCGTGCGGGAAGTAGAGCGGCGTTTGTTCTCCTGAGAGGGGGCGGACAACTAAAAGTGAGTGTGCAAATGGAAGCGAGGTCCTTGAGTGAAAGTGCAAATGAGCAGATGCATTTCAGCTATACCGAGAAAGGTTACTCTCGCTCTCTCAATCACCCTGTGGAATAGTGGGTGGTGAATCTTTTACTCTTATTTTACTCTATATATGTACCCCGGAGTGACTCATTGAGATCGACTCAATCCACCTGCAAGATATGACCGATGTAAATAGAGATAAAGGCTGGAAGGAGGTGGAGGAGGATAAGCATGGAATCAAAGGGCAAAAACTGGAGCCAACTTCTAGTGTTTGGATGCTCAGAAGATGCAATGCATCCCACCGCCAAAATCCACAGCTGTCAGACCCTCGCCGTCAGAATGAAGTACAGGAGATGTGCGTGTCCACGGATGGATCGTTTGCTGAGATATACTCTCGTGTTGACAGAAGGATTAGAGGTTCTCTGGAAGATACCGACTGGGAGACAATGCTCCGGGAACATTCCAGAGATCCATCACCTGCTTTCTGGGCACCTGTGAATTCACCGCACTGAGACGTGCCAGCAATGGGATGGCAGCTAAATCTGTGGCAATATTCAGCCCACTGAGAGACATGCATCAGAAACGTAATGTTGGCGAAACACAGCATGAAAGAAATACCACCAATATCATCGGTCCCAAAGGCTGCATAATAAAACACCGCATACCAAATCAAACCACAAGAAAGTGATATAATAGACTGCGTACAGTTATTCAGCTACAACACTTTAGCTGAGAATGTCTGACATGTTGGCAGCTTGTCAATAATATGATTACTAGTTTCTCTAGGCGTTTTCTGAAGACTAGAATCAGACAAAAAACATTCAGTCTTCCCAATGTCACAGTAACATGTTAAAAGCTGTGATGAGGAAAAGTGCAGAGTAAAATCAACTAAATATTTACACTTTCAAAAGAAATTGTGAGTGCTTTTGCCTTTTCCAAAGAGTCTTCTATTTGTTTGCTGCTATGTGCTCGCTAAGATGCTCTGAGTGGTGTTTAACACTTATTACACAGTTGCTGGGGTGTTCTAAATGATTACTGATGTGTTCTGTGTAGTTGCTAAGGCTTTTTCATGTGTTCTGAATGTTTTAGCACAATGGTGTTTTGGGTGGTTGTGAAGGTGTTGCTGAAGAATTGAAAACGGCTCAAAATTTGTTTTAGAACTCGCTAAAGCACCGCTTCACAACAAGCCAAAAAACGCCCCCTTAACTGTTAAATTCACTGTAAACTAGGGATTGAATAACTTCGTTTTTTAAAGGGATCATCGGATGCCCATTTTCCACAAGTTGATATGATTTTTTAGGGTCTTAATGAAAAGTCTGTATTATACTTTGGTTTAAAATTCTCAATGGTAGTGTAAAACAACACCCTTTTTACCTTGCCAAAATCAGCTCTGCAAAAATCATCCTGTTCTAGTTGAGGTTGCTTTAAATGTTAATGAGCTCTGCTCGCCCCGCCCCTCTCTTCTCTCTGTGGAGTGACGAGCATGTTTACTTTAGCCACATTTAGCCGCGTTTAGCTGCTAAACTTGCTAACTAGCATGTTATTAGGAAAGGCGATCACAAAGATTCTTAAAAAACCCTTATACTCACTTCTGCTGTGAGTAAATCTGGATCAAGAATGATTTGCGTGAACATAGACGGATATATGTAGATCGGGAGGCGCATTCCATTCACAAACAAATGTAATCCACTGCATCTTCAGCAGCTCAGATGTCGGGAGTAAATGACGACCACTATGTTCATTATTACATCCAGCAACACAACACCTCAATCACTATTAAATATTCTTAACCTACTATTAAGGCCAACTATTATGGGAGCGGCCTCTGTCGGTGTGACAGGCATCTGAGAATGACTCGATTTGAAAAGGGGGATATTATTTTTACAGATTAATTAAAAACCACTGCATGGATTTTTATCATTATAGGCTAGATTTGTACATACACTGCCAACACACATTAATGTTCAAACAACATGTAAAAGTGAACTTTGCATCCAATGACCCCTTTAAAGTCGACATTTATGCGATGAGATTCAACATCGACTAGTCGCTGATGATGTAATTAATAAACAAATAAGCCTGAATCTTGAACACCTTGTGCACAGCTATGGCATATGACACAGCACTGCCCACATGGCTCTGCTCCTATAAAAGCTCATTTTTATTAGTTCATTTGTTAGATTCCTGCTCGTTCTAAATCAGATACAGAAAAAGTAGCACAGTAAAGATTACATTTATATGAATGCATTAGTGAGAGCGATTGTGTGTGTGAATTAATTCGACCTGGCAGTGTCTCTCTACTAAAAGCGAAGCTGTGGGTTTTAGTTACTAAGAAATATGTGCTAGAACATTTCCGTTTCTAAGGTATTTTATTAAAAAATTCAACGTGACATCATGAGAATCTGTATGTATTTTACATAAAATATGGTTTTACACAACGTAGATTTACTTACGTTTTCACAGGCACTAAAGTGTACAATACTGACATTTTTAAATAATTTTAACATGCAGTATTGACATATTGATAACACCTAACTTGACAACCAACTTTACAGACAAATGAATCCTTATGAATACTGAAATCGTGGCATTAATTTTATTATTATTGTATTATGCCATATCAACAGCATTATGTTTTCACCTGCATAACTAAATTAACTTTATTCATTTACTTAACATGAAATGATAACATCACTTATCATGTAATATTTATTTTGTTTGCTGTGGGACACAAAAGATGTTTTCTGCTGACAGTAGAATCATAAAATACACCAAAAACACAACATAAGAAAGAATCTGTTTTATTCCGTTTTATTATACTGCCAGAGAGGACTACGATTACAACACATCATTTGGACTGCTTTTGGTATTTTTGCAAAAAAAAATTATTTAATTGATCTTATCTTTGTCAAGTTTTTCTTTATACTGTATGTTTTTAAGAATTCTTTTTAATGCTACATTGTTACTAAAATGGTCATTTCCCTGCAGATTTTGGTCAATTATGTTTTATATCTTTTTATATTCACTATAAAATGGGTAGGTTTAGGTTTGGGGGTAGGTTAAGGGGTCTAAAAATCTAATGGCTTATCAATACAACTATAAAAATGCATTGATACAAATATCAAGTAGCTAAAAATACATATCAATTTTTATGTTTTAAACACTGTAATATGTCCAAATTGTACATTTCAGCATTAACAAAAACACACAAAAATGTATGTTTTGTGCTTGTAACTGTTATGTACTAATACCTACGTATAAACGCATATGTCAGATTACCTCATGTCTCATCCACCTGTGAGAAAACGTACAATACAAAGCGCATACATAATATTACAAAAATAACGCCTTTTTCTCATTTCGTCTGCAATAGCGCAATGGAGTGTGCTGATTACATATGTCTGCACGAGGTATGCAAATACATATGTTGACAGGCAGGTATGACAGCCTGTCATAGCTCTCGGACTGAGGGATATGATTGGACAAACATTTTATGTTTTTACACCTTCCACAGACAATATGGAATGTGAAGAGACTTTCAACCAGCATAACAAAAATGTTTTTTAACCAAAAGACCTACCCTGCTTTTAAAAGCAAAATATATGTACAGAATATATGTTACTTTTTCCAAAAAATCATTAAATGCAATACTTCGGCTAGAAAAATCAGTCTCATCTTGTCTTACTCTGCTTGGACTGTTTTTGTTCCGGTTTGTGACAGTTAGGGTATGTCGAAAAACTCTCATCTCATGTTCTCCCTCAACTTCAAAATCCCCCTATATCGCTGTTCTACCTTTTTTGTTAAGGGTGTTTGATCTTCTTTGCATGCTGGAAGCGGACTTCTCCTTTAAACATAATGCCAGAAGGACTCACTTATACTTCATTAAATAAACAATAGTTAATTTTGCTGAAATACATCATATGTGAACCACGACAAAACACAGACGCAGTGGTACAGGAATACTGATGTAATGAGGTCAAAGGTGTATGTTTGTAGAGTAATTTACAATGGAACATGGCTCAACCAATCAGAATCAAGGTCTGCAACTATCCGTTTGCATTTTTAAAGTTACAGTCACACAAGATTGCACTCCATTCACTTTTATTCATTCACATGTACAGTTGAAGTCAAAAGTTGCAGAATCTGCAAAATGTTAATTATTTAATTAAATATTTTAAGCTGGAGGGGGGGTTAATTTAACTTATTTTGTCTTCTGGAAAACATGTATGTATCTACTGTAGCTTCTGAAGGACAGCAGTAAATGAAAAAAATATGATATTTAGGCAAAATAAGAAAAATGTACACATCTTCATTCTGTTCAAAAGTTTTCACCCCTCGACTCTTAATGCATCGTTTTTCCTTCTGGAGCATCAGTAAATGTTTGAACCTTCTGTAATAGTTGCATATGAGTCTCTTAGTTGTCCTCAATGTGAAAAGATGCATTTCAAAATCATACAGTCATTTCTGGAAAGGGTTCAAATACACAAAAATGTTGAAAAACCAAAAAATTTGTGGGACCTGAAGAATTTTTCTGAAGAACAGTGGGTGGTTTAACTGTTCAGGACAAACAAGGGACTCATGAACAACTATCACTAAACGAAAAAACAGCTGTGGATCATTCAGGTAACAACACACTGTTAAGAATCAAATGTATGTAAACTTTTGAACCGGGTCATTTTTATATATTAATATTTTCTCTTGTAAACATCTATGAGAAATATCTTATTCAGGTCAGTACTAAATAAACAATAAAATGCATTTTGTATGATCCCTGTCATTTTGGCCAAATTATGAACATTTTGCAGATTCAGAAACTTCTGACTTGAACTGTATATGTGGTACACCAGAAATGTTCTGCTGGGTGCCAATGTTGACCTGTAAAGCACAAAAACATTTATTTGACCAAACACACAAATGTAAGGCTTACTTGACTGCAGCAAAAATTAATGGAACCACTCCATTTTGGACCCCAAAAAACATAAACCTAAGCATGAACAACAATTACATCGGTAATGTCTGGCTTAGCAAGAAGCACTGATAATTAAAAGCTTACAAAAATGCAAATAGATGCAGCGCAAATCAAACACAGAGATTTATGGGACGGTAATGTTGGGAAAAGTGGGAGATCACAAAACGCAAACAATCGTTAAGTCACCAACATCTGTTCTGCAAAGAACAATAACAAGATCATTAAAGCGGGCTGTCACGGGATCTCTCACACACGACTCGGGGAGCATGTTTCATTATTCACACTAAGAACAAACCCTGTCACATTCAGCGAGCGGAGCGACACAAGACCCCCTGTCGGAAACAGATCTGGATTAACAAACCTCCCGTAAAGTGCGAGCGATACCATTAGGGCTGTGTGTGTTCACCTATAAAAGCATCAGCCAGGCAGTATCAAATGACACAGTGGTTTTCGTGTGGCTCGGCCTAAGATAACACGGTATCCGAGTGGGCTGTTTTTGTTTTTAACACAAGAACGGTCAAAAACAGAAACGTAAATATCACTCTCCTAAGAGTATGCGGCCCGCTCGTCAGCACGCACGTATCCGAACGCAACACTCTTGCTGTGCAAATTACTTTCATAAAGTGATTTTACCAGCGGCAGTACTTGTTGTTTCAGCTCTGTGGTTTCCATGGAGACTAAGGAACAGCAGGAACAGGAGAACCTCTTGTCACGCTCGAGCCCAAACTCCGTCCCTAATGCCTGTTTCCAAGCCTGCCTCTCTCTGGTAACAACATCCCTTGAGCAGACAGACGCATAGACAGACAGATAGACAGACCGACCGACCGCCCCCTCCGGCCACCCGTGTTAATGTGCTTTGGGCGTTTTTTTGTCAAAGAATCTTGAGTGCCTGCTAAAAGCCAGCTCTGAGCTTTGGCAACTCCAAAACCCCAGGGCTGGTTCGAAATGTACCTTGCGTCGGCCCCGGTAGGTTTGCTCCCTCGCCGCGTGGGCCGATGCTCCGAGTGACTACTCTCTCTCTCTCCTCCCGATGTACTCTCTGATTTTACTTTATCAAACAATATTGGGCATTAATATTCAGTGCAGTGAGAAGCATAGAAGTGCATGCAAATCAAATCCTGTCAAGGGGATTATTGCTTTGCTCAAAGCTACGGCTGACATATTCGCTATGTAAGCCTGCCGTGCCATGCCGCGCCGTTCCTCCTGGGCAGGAGTTACGTTTTGCGTCAATTAAAACCAAAACGGCGGCTGTATTAACCTAAGGTCAATGAGACAGGCCTGTAGATTTATCACTGTTACTGCTGACAGAGTTGTTTGCTATAACAAATGTTTGCAATTACGATTACTTCGCGGTGAAGCGTGGAAGAGCGCTTCGACTCTAATTACAGATAAGAGACGAGAGATCAGGTCCACAAATGGTGACCACGGTAATTGTCATGCATATCAGTGCAGTCTACCATGGCAACACAAGACACTTGGTACCTGCAAACTTATTTCCCTTAATGATTTGGAAATATTTTAAAACAATGGACCTCAGAGTCTCGCTTGTTTTGCATACTGATAGACCTGGGCTTAAAGGGACAGTCCAACCAGACATTTCATTATTCACTTACCCTTATATCGCTCTAAACCTGTGTTACTTACTCATGTGAAATACAAATTATATATATTTTCGGGGTCCAAACAACATTGCACTCTATATATATATATATATATATATATATATATATATATATATATATATATATATATATATATATATATATGGGTTGTTGACATGAGATGGCATTTTCACTGTCCCACATAAAAATGTATATAATTAATACTGTCGTTATTTAAAATGCAGTAAATGCTTAAACATTTCTTTTTCCTAAATGGACCTGTTGTTATAAAACCTGCCATGTTATTCGATTTTTTTAAATTGTTGTAACATGGCAAATCTCCTGTCACAATTGTCCTATGGTGTGACTGTCTCAATCATGGTTCAACAACTTTTATAAACTAAGAAAAGCATAAAAATGTTAATCTTGATTTTAAATTGGCCAATTCTAGAGAAAACTTTAATTAGTTGAAGGATCCCATTCATGATCATGATACTGAAGCCCCCTGTGAAGCCCATGACACGTGAACATGGTCAATTTTTGTCTTAGAATTGTTCAGTTAACTTTTTTGGAACCTCTACAAAAGCGTTACGTTTTGTTGTCCTCTGGTGTGACAAACCTGAATTATATTTTTTAAATAAAACTGTATGTTAAACTACATAATCATGGAAAATTATGCAAATGTGTCTCGCTAACCGCTAACGACAGACTAGCTCGGAATAGCAAGGTCATTAATTGACATAAAAGGCTGAAATGTCCTCTGGAGTGACAGAAAATGTCCTCCAGTGTGACGCCTGTACTGTCACACCATTGGACAAAGATGTCTCTCCAGAGGACACGGTCTCTTTAAAAAGCATTTTAAATGATTAAATAAGATTTGCTTTAATTATTTATTTTTTGATCATTTTCAGTATTTTTAAATGCAATAATTACATTAATTAAATTATTTTCTGTACCATTATAAAGTGTCATAAAAATAAATGCTGCAAATGCCATTTACCATTTCTGTCCTTTAGTGTGACGTAATGTCCTATGGTGTGACACACATAAAATAACCACAGATTTGTCTTTTATCTCAAAATATTTTTAAAAAACAGTTTAGTATTGCAATAGGTTAGATAAAAATATAAAAACACTTTGAGTGGACGGCAGCAAAATTTGTCTTCTTGTCAAAGTTTGTCTTGAAATTGGCAACAAGCCATGGGGAAAAATTATGTCCATTAGAATTTTATATTAAATAAAAAACACTATATGAAAATAAGTGTCTAACAATGAAGATACTGTATCTCTCTCATGCTATTTATATATTTATATAAAAGGTTTTTTTTCTTAATTTTTGCTATGTTACACAATAGGACAAATTTATGGTACAGTTCAGTAAAAATGTATAAAAAACAAAACAAGCAAACAAAAGAATTCACGAAGTTAGGGACCCTTTATATTTTCTCAAAGATCAGACTTCACACTACATAAATATATGCATTTCTTCTTCAAAAATGTTTTTTTACAAAATTAATATTTTTACTGCCTATATCGATAGATAGATAGATAGATAGATAGATAGATAGATATTATATATTACATCTTGTCAGAAGAAATAATGTCATATATTTTTGCAAGGACATAAATGTGAGTATATGAACATTTTTAATTAAAGGTTAATTTAAAAAATGTGTGAACAAAATGCTAGATATAGAGTGTGAATTTTATCATTTCTGTTCTTAATAAATGTCTCAATAAAGCTATTTAATTAAGCCACACTTTCTCACTGGTACAAAAATGTCTTTCAAATAAATGCTGTTCTTCTTAACTTTCACATGAAAAATATGTATCACAGAATCCACAAAAATAATAACAGCACAGATGCTTTCAACATTAATAACAATATAAATTATTTTTCTTAATAACCAAATCAGCATATAAGAATGATTTCTGAAGTCAAGTGACACTGAAGACTGGAGTAATGATGCTGAAAATTCAGCTTTCCCATCACAGAAATAAATTACGTTTATTAAAACAGAAAACTGTTATTTTAGATTGCAATAATAATTCATATTTTTGATGTAGTTTTAATTAAATAAATACCTTAACTTTTAATAAGCAGTTAGGAAACCAATTAATTTGCCTTTTTACTTTCTTTATGCAACATACATATGAGTCAGCATTTTATTTGGATTTCAAGTTGTATTTAAGGTATAACAACTGTGCAACTGGCAAGCACAACAGGACTGGAGAGTATGAATCATAATTAAGATATATTTTCATGAAGACAAGTATAGCAAGCCAAAAAGCATTCCTTCTTTCAACACTCAACTATCAGATTCCTCTGACAGAAAGCGGAAACGGTGAGAGAGAGAGAGAGAGAGAAAGAAAGAGAGAGCATCAAAACTGCCTTTGCTCACAGGGGATGATGCTCAAATACAGTGCTTAAATATTTAATTACATATACACCAATTTAAGAAACCTGATTATGCAAATGCCTCCACAATGAGAGACATTATATTCTGAAATCGAATGATGTAGAATCTGCTTTGAAACATTATTTCAGGTATGTGGAATGTCGTGAATGTTTAAATATATCTGTGTGGGCATAAACACCTCTAAAAATGGTGGTAGTGGGTGATGAAGAACATCCTGGATGAAAAACAAAACCAGTTTCGATGAGTATTCTGTACTGAGCAACAGATGAGATCAGAAGTCATGTACTACGCCTCCACACACCGTGAAAAAAAAACATGATGCACTTGTTTGAAAAAGAGAAAACAAAAAAATAAATAACTACCACAGAAAAAAAAAAAATCTAATTATTAAATGTATTTTTTGACAAGCTAAAATAAAAAAAATAAAAATAATAATAAAATAAAATAAAATAATATAAAATAAAATAAAATAAAATGTTCATCAGTTGCTTTGGGTGAAAAAATGAGTTTTTCTGATTTTCTGTGTTAATTGTGTTATTTTACGTGATTTTTGTGCCACTAATGGCACCCATTAAAACTGCTAGTTTTTTCAAACAGGTTTCCCTAGGCACTCAGTCTTCCGTAATCCGACAGATCGTCTCACCCCAGACTCATGCCATGCTAAGTTGGGATACTTAAACAAACAGCACAATGTTTTGATATAGCCACAGAGCCACAGTGTTTACTCTTTTTGGTCAAATCACCCCATAAATGGCTTACTTACAGTCTCTGCACATTAAAATGGGGTGTAAAAAGTATTTGAATATTTAAAAAACCCTTGCACTGAACTCATTTCTTTAAGTCCCTCTATTAGTGCAATGGAGCTGCAAGCTTAGCGAAACTGCTAAAGTTCTGGCAAAAGCCTGAGCCCCCCAGGTCTTCTCCACGGGGGGCTTCGGGAGACTGGCAGACAGCCGCACAGCGACCATCCACAGCAATTTCAAGCCTTTGCTCCCCACAGACATGCCTGATTATTCCAAGTCGCACTCCTCCGGAATGTGACACTGCATTAGTACTTCATCGAACGAGACGCTCCTGAGAGAGGCTTTCCATCTCGCTCGTATCAATGAGCTTTTGAAGGAGCCCGATCGCTCACGAACACCCACGCGTCAGTGGTGGAGCGTGTAAGCCGCAATGTCACGCTACGAGGGCGATCAGCACGGGTTTCGGAGCGGGTAGGTGTGAATATGACGTGAGAAAATTCAGGATAAAAGTGTGTCAGAAGATCAAATCAAGGCTTTAAAATAAAAACAGATAATTCAGTGTCAAAGATAAAAACTGTTAATAGAGACTTCTGGTCGTACTGTAAGTCGCCAGGTATTATAAGATCAAATGTCTGATCTTTAACTGAGCCACTGATTGTCTTTATTGCAATCAGTTTGGAGAAGTTAACGTCAGCGTAAGGTGTCACGGTGTATTAGCGCTGGCACAAACTTAACCCACATAAACAAACAATGGTGCTGACAGGATCTCTTACATAAATCCAGAGCACAGTTGTATTTCAAAGCTCAGTTCCCCTGGCAAACAAACAGCAAAGCGAAACAGAATATATCACAAATCACAAGCTATCAACTACATATCTGGATTGAAGGCAGGTCCATTCAGATACGGGAAAATAAGCATGCAGACGAATCAATGCCGTAAACCCTACTCACCTAAGAGCATGGCTGTGTTTAGGCGCAGCTGGTGAGGGTTTCGGTGCCGGTCAAGCTCAGTGATGAAGCACTCGTGCAAGAGCAGTCCGTGCACTACAACGCTGACAGAGAGAGAATACACTCTGAACGCGTGCTGCTCTCAGCTGAGACGAAGCGGAGAGAGAGAGCTAAGAGAGAGAGAGAGAGAGAAAAGAGAGAGAGAGTCTACCCAGTGACGGAGTCGGCAGATGCGGCTCCCACAGTCCCTCTGAGCGTGGAGAAAAAGGGAAAATCTGGGTCGCTGCGCTGTGGATGTGGCACGAAAAGCTGTGTAAAATCAGCAGAGCAGCTGATCAGACGGGGTTTTGGCCGATCTGCTTTGGAAATCACGCACCTGGCTGTGATTCAGCTCGGAGGAATCTGGTTCTCGTAAATCAGGGGCAACCCCAGGCTCACTTTGTGAATGCTGGAACACAGACTGGTCACTCAAATCATACAGAAAGAGTCAGTGCTGGAAAGTGAGTGCTGCAAAAGCTCCTGTTAGGATTTGGATGAAATATTAAGCAAAATGTCTTTTATGAAATAAGGTGTGGAGTGCACTAAGGCATTGAGAATATCCAATGTGCATGGCAAAAGAAATCCTGTTTTTGTGAAACAGAAAAGTTCTTCAGATGTTAAAGGTTCTCTATGAAACCATTAATACAAAAAAGGTTCTTCTACAGCATCGTGAAGCACCTTTATTTTTAAGAGTGTATCATTACATTTTTTTAATCATTTTAATATGAATATATACTTGTTTTACTTGATCCCACGATGAAAACGTACCTATAGGAACTTTTCACCGCAAAATACGTACCAGTAAGTAGGGATCAAACGATAACCGGTTTGACGATAAATCATGATAAAAATCCCCACGGTTAGCATTACCATTTTATAATTTAATCATCACTGAAACAGTATTTGATTACCGCAGTTTGAACAACTGATGATAAATAAATACTATCCAGCATAAAGCAAAACCATGTAGAATAGTTTTGTTTTGTGTGAAAAGGGTGCTGAGGGAATTATACAAATAAAAACATGAATGAACTAATTAAATGAATTTAATTTAGGTTCTGAATGTCTTCAGAAAAGATTCGATGGAATTTTGTTTTCATATTTGCTCCATGTAATACCTAATAAAATAGTGTTCCTAATCGCAATGCTGTTCTGTCAACAGAGTTTACAAGGAAACAGCTGTAACAGTGTTGCCAAGTCTGCAGTTTTCCCGGGAAATCGGACTACTTCAACGCTGTTGCTGTGGGTTGTTTTTAATGTCCGCGGGTTGAATCCAACCCAATAATGTCATATTTAGCCCCTGAAATAAGAATTAACCAGGGGAACCCTGACAAAAAAAATGTGTATTTTATCCCCCAGAATGCGATTTTTAATGGGGGACCCCCCTCGAAACGCCATTGGGCTAGTTTTGAGTTGCAATTGGGCGGGTTTTGTTGTGAAAACCTGGCAACCCTGAGCTGTAACTTTGCTGTTCCCTAAGCGCCACCTACTGTCAGAGAGTGGATTTACACAGACTTACATTTACATTCAGCCTGTGTCTGGCAAAAACGGACTGAATTTGACCGAGTTTAAATTTGATGATTTGTAAATTTTGACCGGTTGATGAAAAACAAGCTTATGTGGATTCTACACACTGAAACAATTCTGAATTGAATGAAAAGATGAAAAATATACATGCCTGTCTATTGAATCCCTCGTGGGGTTGAAAGAAAAAACAAACAGACTGTGACCAATGCAAGCAGATTTATTAACAAATGATGACTTTTATGAGTCAGTTCTTGTAATCACTCAATCAAAAATAACTAATTTAAAAAGTTACTGGTTTAAATTGGTCGAATTCTTCACTGAACCAATCAGAGCGGTTAATAAAAAACAAAAAACAAAACAAACAAAAAAAAAAACGGGAAAAGCTGTAAAATTGTGAAATATTACTACAATTAAAAATAGGAGTTTTCTACTTTATTATATTTTAAAATACAATTTACTCCGGTGATGGTAAAGCTGAATTTTTAGCATCATTACTCCAGTTTTTAGTGTCACATGATGCTTCAGAAATCATTCTAATATGCTGATTTGCTGCTCACAAAATATTTCCAGTTAACAGTTACTATTTTTGTGGAATTTGTTTCAAACATTTATCCGGAAAAAAATCTAAATAAAATAAAATAAAATGAAACAAAACAAAACAAAACAAAACATACTGTCCCCAAACACTTAAAAGGGGTAGTTCAGAAGAGATTAAATTGCTGAATAAGTTGTTATTTTTGTTTTGTTTGCACACAAAAATATTTTAGTACCTTTACAAAATTACAGTCGAACCACTGATTTCACATGGACTACTTTATTGATGCCCTTACTACATTTCTGGGCCTTGAATGAGATTACGTTGCTGTCTATGCAGTGTAAGAAAGCACTCGGATTTCATCAAAAATATCTAAAAATTGCTTACTGAAATCTCAAATCAGCTGGCTGCTTATAAATATATGTGCTATCAGATCTTATAAAGACATATTGTGGCAGACCACCTGTCCTCTGTGTTCAAAAGAAAACCAGCAACCCTGACAAAGTACAGAGCTAGTAAATACAACCAAACAACAGAAACCTCTGAACAGAATCGCACGTCAGCCACCGAGATAAGCGACAGCACATACAATGAAAACAAGACAAAATCGTGACTGAGCTGCAACCATGTGCCGCATTTGCGGAGAAATCATAATACGATTCTGTCACAGCAGACCCAGCATGTGCAAATACACCAGGAGCGCTAACGAAACCAGATCTGCATTCAGAGAAAACAAGCAGCCACACAGTGACTTCATGAAGGAAGCGCTCCGAACGTGTATATATAAATACACAGGTGGAGAGGAGGTGCAAATCTGGGGGTGAAACATCTGTGAGTGGGCTTTTTTCAAGTCTCAAAGCCCTTCATCTGGTATCGGGTTTCCTAGGGAACATTTTGAAAGAAATTAAACAGAATTCTCACAGGATCAAGTTACTCTTCAGGCTCGCGATGAGTGCAAGACCTCACATTCGTGAATACAAGGGTTCATGGCATGTAAATCCGAAGGGCTTACAAAAGAGAGACATGCATTGGTTGCAGCTGAGGAAGGGCGGAGAACAAAATGGCAAAATGAGATTACTCTACATTCAACCACTCCTACTTCTTTTTGAAGTGCCTAGATCTGGTTTCCGACCTACAGGTTCGACCTGAATGGAAACTCGTAATCGCTGTCCACTCGGACATACCACAAGTATTATTTTAGTGTCTTAGATTAGGTTGCAGAGTCCATAAGAGTTACAATGAGCTGACAAACCTGTGACAGCAGCAATTTCCATCTCCTTTTCAACAGAAATCCGCTTCGGAGAACAACGGTTCGCACAACAACGCTTCGCAATGCTCCTGACGCCGTTGTCCCGATCATCACGACAAATATTCCAGCGTCCAGCCGGTGCCCGCGGAGCCTAGGAGGTTATGAGGGTTATCGCACCCTCCCCCCCGGAGGTGCTGATGTGATTTACAGGGACAGGGACAGCGGCATCTGTTTGCAACATTTCAGCAACTGGAAGTTTGTCTCCTTCTCTGGTTACAGTGCTGGATAGAGAGGCCTTACAAGCGCTGATCACTTAGCAGACTGCCTCCATTACGTTCCGAAAACTACTCTAACCTTTCTCTGTTTACAACAACATGCAAAGCTAAGGGAGAACTATAAATATATCAAGCATATCAAGGATTCTTTCCACTGACAATACAATGCAGTCTTGAATTCGGAGGGTTGCACAGTGTCTAAGGTGAAGTTTGCTTCTGGACCAAAAATAAATTACTTAAAGGAATAAATAGATTTTTAGTCATATTTTTATGCGTTATGTCGTTCCAAACCTACAAGACTTTGATTAATCTTCAATTAATTGAGATATTTTTAATGAAACATAAAGGTTTCTGTTACTCCATTGAATATCCAGGTAACCAAAATTTAGAAGATTCAAAAAGTTAATTAAGATGATTTGATCTATTTGAATTGTGGGGTCTTAATTCATGTGAATTAATTTGTCATCTTTTTTAACTTTTTGGATCTTCTAAAGTTTGGTTACCTGGATTTCAGTGAAGGGACTGAGGTTCCATTAAAATATCTTAATTTGGGTTTTAAAGTTGATCCAAAATCATATTGATTTAGAAGGACATATGGTTGAATAAATGATAGATGACAGGGTTTTAATTTTTGGGTCTATCACTTTAAGGATGACCTTCAGTCTTCCATACTTCACCATTAAACATGAAAGAATACAGAATTTCTTTTATTTTTTATTTTTACTTTTTTTTTTAATTTATACTATACTTTTATAGAATTTATTCATATTTTGAATTTTTTTTAGTTTTAAGTTGTAGTTATTATGTTGTGTTTTTGTTATTTTTTATTAGTTTCTTATTCTTATTCAATCTTATCATTATTACTTATTTACTTTGTCAGTTTTAGTAATTTTAGTATTCTTAAATGAAAATTAGATCTAACTGATCTAATATTTATATTGTATTTTATTATTTCAATAAACAAAATTATTTTTACGGTGCCTTGCGAATGTATTTATTTATTCATTTTTTTCATGTTTGTTATGTTGCAGCCTTATGTTAAACAACTTTAAATTACCTTTTCCCCCCACATCAAACTATACTCCATACACTATAATGACAAAGCACAAAACAGGTTTGTAACAACTTTGCAAATTTATTAGAAATAAAAAATTCTGAAATGATTCTATTGCATAAGTATTCATACCCTTATCTGGAACACTTGAAATTGAGCTCAGGAGCACTCATATGACTTGTAGATGTTACTACACTTTGAGTGGAGTTAAGCTGTGGCAAATTCATTTGAATGAGTATGGTTTGGAAAGGCACACACCTCTCAGAAAAGGTTTAACAGTTGAAAATGCATATCAGAGCAAAAACCAAGCCCTGAGGTCAAAATAACTGATGGTAGAGCTCAGAAACAGGTTTGCGTCAAGGCACAGATCTGTGGAAGAGTTCAGAAAAAAATCTGCTGCATTGAAGGTTCACAGAAGCATGTAGCCTCCATTATCCACAATGGAAGAAGCTTGAAATAACTAGGACTCTTCCTAGAGCTGGCTTCTTTGCCAAACTGAGCAACTGATTGAGAAAGGGCTTGGTTATACTGGTGACCAAGAAGCTGATGGTCACTTTAGTTGAGCTCCATGATCATATATGCAGATGGAAGAAACTTAGCAAAAAAAGCACTTAAAGGACCCTCAGACTGTAAGAAACAAGATTCTCTGGTCTGATGAACCTCACTTTCCCAAAAGTAAACTTGAAACAGAACTTGAAAAGTGATGAGCTGAAGCGAAGAATGGCAGATAATTGCCAAATGCATATGGACAAAGCTTGTCGCATCATACCTAAAAAGACTTGAGGCTGTAAAGGTGTTTAAATTAAGTTCTCAGTTAAGGGTATGAATACTTATGCAATGTACTTATTTCAGTGTTTTATTTTTAATAAATTTGTAAAGTTGTTACAAATCTGTTTTTGCTTTGTCATTATGGTGTATGGAGTGTAAAGTGATGTGGGGAAAAAAAAGTAATTTAAAGCTTTTTAAAATAAAGCAACACAACAAAACGTGAAAAAAAATTAAGAGGTATGAATACTTTTGCAAGGCACTTAGCTTTTATAGTTTTAGTTTTACAAGTAGATACACAAAGTAAAAAGAAGATAAAATGCAAGAAGATGTTTTGAAAATTCTAAAAAAAAAAATTTTTGGACCCCATTTTAACTGGACAAAAACAGAAGAAATTCACAGTTTTTACCCAGCCCACACTGCTGTGGACTTTACAGGGGGACTATTACCCACCAGCCTACGCGGCAAAGTATAGGATTGTGAGCGCTGAGGGTGCCATTTGGGACATTTTGTAAACTGCTCCATTTCACCTTGGTGCTGTCAAAGACATTCATTTGAGAACTGCTGCCCTAAGCGCTTGTTTGGCCTGTCGTCATTGTCTAGGATAATATAGCATGTGCGAACGGTCAGGAATCGAAGTAAATAATGGCTTCCTCTATAAGGACGCTGTCAGGCCGCAGAGTTGTAAATAACCTTTCTTCTGAACAATAGCGAGCGCAGGGAAAAAAAAAAAAAGGCACAGAGCACCGGGCGGTTTGTGTCTTCTTACAGGGAGTCAGTTACTTCAGATCGCCATAATCTGTTTTATAATATCCAGATTTCAGCTGCCTTTTCCCAGGAGACGGATCAATACGGTAAAAAAAAACCCCATATATATCTTAGAGATGCTTTTATTTTGCCTGGATAGCCTTCAGCCATCTAATTTCTCAGAAGTATCTGTGAACTTCCTCGTGAATATTTTTTAATGCGATGAAGAGAAACAGCAGCCATAAAACTAAATTGTTACATTTCATTTTTGCCTGAGGTTGCTATGTGGTTGCTAGTGTCAATGTCAAGGTCAATTTTATTTTTATATCACCATTAAACACAGAAAAGTGTGTTTTCTTATTATACATCTTATTAACTGATCTACATAATTGAACCTAATCTTATTGACTTACTTTAACAGTCACTTTAAGTAAACTGTAAACGGTTTAATTCAGCGTGTTAATTGCTGTCGCTTTGTAATTGTTTGTGAAATTAATTAGCAATTTCTGAGTGAAAATTGTTTCTACACCAATTTTTATTTTCAGTGTACATAAATGCTTACGAAGAGCATTAAAAATTCTCCATAGGATACTCTAATGTATTACTTATGTTTAAAGCACAAATTAGGTATTTTTGTTCCCTTACTGTTTTTCAAACATTTAATTATTAAAAGCTATTTAAGGAACAGACATCACTGCTTAACTAACTTACACAGCATTTAATATTATGCAAGTTTATATGCAGCTGTAAGAGCCATACAGTGTGTCTGTATTTCATTAAGATATCATTAAACTCGAGGGTGCCAGACCTTTACGTGACTATGTTTAAAGTGTGGGTGGTGTACAACACAAACAAAGACAGCCTGTGGCAACAGTTTGCTAATGAGGATGAAGACATGTAGGAGAGATCTCCAATTTGTTAATGCTGTAAAGGGCAGAGTAAAGATAAGAGGTGGGATTGAGTCAGGCACAGGAACATTAGTGTTAAATCAGGTACAAAGCGCATTGAACCTTGAGAGGACGGCACACTGCGCAAGCTAATGGACTAAAAGCTGGGTTGCTGTTGGCAGACGCCAGGCAAGCAGACAAGAACAAACCCAAAAATTGAGTGTGACGAATACTTGTTGTTTGAGCACTTTATGAGCTGACATGAAAACGAAAGGGTCGGTTCACCTAGAAATAGATTTTGTCATTGTTTACAATACAAAGCTAACGATTGTATTGAAAACAGCTGCATGAAAGTGTTTCAAAATGATTTCCACAGAAAAATAATTACATATGAGGATGAGTTAATAATGATGTCATCACATAAAATGATAAAAATGATCAATATTGTATGCCTAGACTTAATAGATCTTAACTCGACTTGAATAAATCTAAGCCTGAATAAGCCAATATGAAAAATCACAAATTAAATTTTTTATTATCTCCACTGCTTCTCCCACACAGCAGTCTATGGAAGCCATTTCTGAATTCACTGAATAAAAAAGGGTAACTGCAACTTTTTATCTTACATTTATGACTTTTTCTTGTAATTGCAAATTTAGCGACTATTTTTCTCAGAATTGTGATATAAACTTGCAATTGCGAGTTATAAAGTCAGAATTGCGAGATATAAATTCACAATTTTGACTCAAACTTGGGACTTTAACTCGCAAATGTGAGTTTATATCACGTAATTCTGAAAAAAAGTCTGAATTGTGACTTTGTATGTTGCAATTCTGACTTTATAACTCACAATTGCGATTTATATCACAATTCTGAGAAAGAAAGTCAGAATTACGAGTTTATATGCCCCAATTACAACTTTTCTGACTTTTTTTTTCTTGCAATTGAGTTTATATCTTACAGTTCAGACTTTATAACTTGCAACTGCGCGTTTAAATTTTACAAAAAGGTCAGAATTGCAAGAAAAAAGTCAGAATTAGGCGAGTTTGTCCCACCATTGCAACTTTCTATCTCGCAATTCTGACTTTATAATTCGCAATTTTGACTATTTCTTGCAATTGTGAGTTTATATCATGCAATTCTGAGAAAAAAAAGGTCAAAATTGTGACTTTATGTCTCACAATTATGACTTTATATCACAATTCTGAGAAAAAAAGAGTCAGAATTACGAGTTTATATCTCACAATTGCAACTTTATATCTTGCAATTCTGAATTTTTTCTTGCAATTGAGTTTATATCTAGCAATTCTGACTTTATAACTTGCAATTGCGAGTTTATATCTTACAATTCTGAGAAAAAAGGTCAGAATTGCAAGAAAAAATCAGAATTGTTTATGTTCAACAATTGCAACTTTCTGTCTCGCAATTCTGACTTTATAACTCACAATTGTGAGTTTTTAAATCACTCAATTCTGAGAAAAAAAGGCAAAATTGCAAATGTATATCTCACAATTCTGTCTTTATATCTCAGAGTTTATATCATGCAATTCTGAGAAAAATTCTGAATTGCAAGTTTTATCTCACAATTCTGACTTCATTTCTTAGAATTGCAAGTTTCTCTCGCAAGTTTGACTTTATAACTCTCATAATTGTATATTAACAATTCAGAGAAAAAAGTCAGAATTGTGAAATAAAAAGTCACAATAACCTTTTCTTTATTTTTTATTCAGTGGCAGAAACAGGCAGATTCAGTGAAGAGCAATGACAATTTTGCTTAAGTCTTTTGCTTCTCATTTTTTTCTTCTGAGAAAAAGAACGCTGAAATCTCATGTGCATTTCAACGTTTTAAAAAAGTCAAAACAAGTCATATTTTTCACCAAATTCATCCAAGAGCAAATGATCTGAGTTTCACATTGATTTTATGGCTTACTGTACAGAAAGAACTGCTTAATTTGTTCCAATTCGTTTTTTATTTCCCCTAAAGCAATTTAGAAGAATCTGAGACAAAGAGGAACATCTGAGCAAAACCTGTCCGGGTGGTTATTTTACTACTACTACTACTACTACTACTACTACTACTACTACTGCTGCTATGTAAATAATATGCACTGAAGAATGATGCACATTAAGACCAAGCAAATAAATCATTTCAGTTATAATTTCATGTCAGCCGTCCGAGGTGGTTCTCATTAAAAGAATATCTGAAGAGAACCAAGGTAAAACTCACACCGCCCTTTGAGTTAGCAAACTAGCAAAATCAGAGGCGATCTGTTGTCTGACATGCCTCGTGTCTGGAACACACAGGGAAAACCCTTCAGGCCTTCCGATTTCACACGGTTTAGAATTAAACAATTTTTTATCGTTTTCTCTCCGGGCATTAGATCAGAATGACAACCACTACAAAGATTCCACTTCTGGAAGTTCACATTTTCCCAATTTAAAGATTTATCCCCTGCCACCTTCATGCTCTTGGACACATCGCACGCTGGGAATCTCTGCAGCCGGGACACAAATATTTCACTCAACATGGCTGGCCGCCTCCACCAGATCGTAAATCAAAATGCTCACGAGACAATACAAAATCTGCTTAAGAGTCCAAATGAAAGATGTTAGACACATTGCACTAATGAACTCCAGTGTGGATTGCGTACCTCAGCGGGAGAGCCCAATCCCGGGATCACTCTGTGCTGTCGCTGGCTCTAACAGGATTCTTCTGCACATTAGACATCAAAACACGTTGGAATGTGGACTGCCTGTTCTATCTCAAACTCGGTCCTCTTTAATTTCTTTCAGCCCTCCCCTCAGGCCTGTCCCTCTAGCTATCTTTATCTCTTACTATCCTGTTCTCTTGACCCCTCCTGAATCTTCCAGAGTCCTTCACCTCCCTTTGTTTCTCCTTAAACGTCTTTATTTTAGGACTTCCGAGGAGAACCTTATCAAAGCCTGGGCCAAACTCGCTGTGAGAGCTCCTTCTCATGCCAGTAGAGTGCTGATTGAATTACTGCCCGGGGACTGGTTGTTTGTCATCGCCATTTGAGCTGCAGCCCCATGGTGACTGGAATGATCACTTGTGTCAGGTGCGGCACAACTGCTTAATCCTGCTGTGATTTCTTCAGGCTGGGGCCGGGGGCGTAATACAATCCCAATCGTGCCCCTCAGGCTGTGGAAACACGGGGCATGAGAATAGAAAAGGCAATTTGCGGAACTGCTGAGGCTGTCTGATACTGTAAAATCTCTCTTCTAGGCTAACGATTAATATAATTCTTGATTTTTGTGCAAGATTTGGGATTTGAGGTAAATTTAGGCCTTGTCCACACTAATATGTTTTTGTTTGAAAATGCATCTTTTTCTGCCCGTTTTTGTCAAGGAAAACTGAAATTTGACTGCTGCACGTGTGTCTCTTGCAGCGTCTCATGCATGAAATGGCATTCAAAAAAACACGGCACTCAAAGTTAAAAAAAGTTTAAGCCTGGAATACACTACACAATTTTTGCCCCGATTTACAGTCTAAAGGCCTGTTCACACCGGGACGAATATCGCGTGCGAATATCGCCGACGTTTAACGCGCCGTGACTAAACAAAGGGCGCCAATGTAAGTGTACACACCGACGCGCAAAACGCCAGGCGTAAAAGCGTAATTTTTTAAAGAACGCCTCGGGCTCGTTTTTTTGGTTTGACGCGCCGCGTTAAAAACTGGCAGACCAATGAGATTGGTGCTTTTGCCAAGTGCCTGGAGCTGCTGAAGTTACAGTAAAACACGACTTGGTGGCGCTCAAGCACAAAACACTGTCATGTTTTGGATTGTTATTGGAAACTGTAGTTCATTCACAAAAATAAATGTTTGCTTTTTCCAAAAATATTTAAAACAAAAATAAGTGACATACTTGCAAATAACTGGATATATTTTGGAAATTGGCATATATTTGTACATAAGTAGTCTTGTCCTCTTATTGAAATGTATTATTATAATTTAAACATTAATTGTAATAAATATTATAAATTAATTATTCGATTGTTTAAAATACTGTTTTAACGTATGTCGCAGCAGCCAAATCATAAAAATTAAAAATGCACATTTTCAAAAAGACAGAACATGTTATATCAAAAAAATATTTAATATGCTGTGGTGAGTGCTGGTATATTAACTGATGAAAGAATTGGGTGCAATAGATTCGATAAATCGTCTATGGGGTGTATCCAATATCAGCGTCTTTTCCGTCGTCTTTCCTCATTCAACACAACAATAATTTCCTCATCGCTGAAGGAGGAGAAGCTGCTGCTGCTGCTTTTTGAAAAATCCATGTTCTGTTTAGCAGTTAACAAAAAGCGTGTGAATAGGTTTGACCATAGATATATAAATTTATATATGTCTATGGGTTTGACAAGCGCGTATGCTGGCTCTCTTCTTCTTCTGTGTGACAAGCGTCAGAAGCGCAGCGCCATCTTGTGTACAGAGGTATTTCTGTTGTTTATTAAGCGCCATGCGAGTGAATTCGCCAGTGAAAATCGCATGGGTATCCTGGCGAAAAACGTCTCAAAAAACGCTGAAGAAATGCGCACGCGATATTCGTCCCGGTGTGTACAGGCCTTTAATCACATACACTGACATGTGGTTGGATCGTTCTTTTCTCTTTACTGTGGCCTAATGGCTGGGGAGTTGGGCTTGTAACTGAAAGGTTGCAGGTTAAAGCCCCAGGTCCAGCATGGATTGAAGGTGGGGGGAGTGAATAACCAGTGCTCTCTCTCCACTCCTAACACCATGACTGAGGCGAGTCCCTTGAGCAAGGTACCAATCCCCCAACTGCTCCCCGGGCGCCGCAGCGATAGCAATATTGCTGCCCACTGCTCCGGGTGTGTGTTCACGGTGTGTGTGTGTGTGCGTGTTTGTTCACTACTCACTACTGTGTGTGTGCACTTGGATGGGTTAAATGCAGAGCACAAATTTCGAGTATGGGTCACCGTACTTGGCCACACGTCACGTCCTGTTCCTTTATTGGCACATTGTTAAAGTGCCTAATTCTAACATTTGGTAATATTTCTTTTCAAACTTGTAATTCCTTGATTTCTAAAAAATAAAATCGTGGCAAAACATTAAATTCAAGTTAACTGACTTAATTCAAATTAATGTAGACGTAAAAGCTTAAAAGCATCTCACGAGCATCTCATTAGATATCTTAACAATGCCTCAAACTGTACTTTGATTGGCAAGTTCAAAATTCCAAAAGCAAGAGTCGATTTACATTAAAGAGCAAGTGATCAGCACTTGCAAAAAAGGCATTCAGAAATAAATAAATTAATACATTTCTCATTATAGTGTTACTGTAAGTCTTGAAAAATTGGTCTACCTCTTAAAAAAAATAATTAATTAAAATTCTACCCTCATATGTACACTTAAATTTTAGTTAGTCTGTTTTTTTTTTATCCAAAACAGACATGATTTCATTTTTAATGACCATTTCTCACCCTCTTTCTGAACTTTAGCACTAAACAAGCCGTACACTTAATTTTTAGTTTTTTTTTTTTTTTTTTTTTTTTTTTTTTTTTTACCCAAAACAGTCATGATTTAGTTTTAATGACCGTTTCTCATCCTCTTTCTGAACCTTAGCTCTAAACAAGCAGTATTTTTTTTTTTTTGCATGTGAATTGAGGACCACTAGGTTGCTCACAAAAGAGCAGGTTTGTTCCAACAGCCCCATCCTTCAATATCAGCCTCTTCAAAGCCTGAATTACACGGTAAAGATCTACACTAAAATCTGTGATGGAATGTGCCACTCAAACCGTTCAGGTCAGACATACAATTATCAGGCATCCTGTTAAACTTCAGTAGAAAAATGGCAGGTGCTAAACAGTCAGGAATAACACATTTTCTGCAGCTTCACTTACCTATTTCAGAGAAACTACATCTATTTCGTATGTATTACATCAACACGAGTGAGCAGGTTAGATTATCTGATGACGTAACAGCAGTCAACGACCTTTTTTTCTGCTGTGGATAAAGTTTTGAAGTCTGAAAGTTTCGAAGTCTGAAAGTTTCAGTATGTTTTGGTAGTACAATGAACTCTTTTATCTCAAAAGATCAAGGGAAATTTTATCCCTTATGAAATGACCCCTCTAATAGATTCCCATCTCACTGCTGCACTTCATATTAAATTATTTGTGATGTTTTGAAAATAACGACATGCTTCATTTCAAGTATATTTGTATTCATACCGAATACCACCAGTCATGTCTAAATCTGAATGAGGTTAAGGGAATTCCTCAAGTTCAATACAAGTTAAGCTTTATTGACAGCATCTGTGGCATACACTAACAATCAACACTGTGGAGTCAGTTTTCTCTAAAAATCTCTTACGCTTACTAAGGCTGCATTTATTTGATCAATTCTGTAAAAATAAATAAATGTAACAAAACATAAAAACCTGAGGAATGAGAAATTATTTGAGTAGTAAACAGAGCTCGACTTGTATTACACCCGGAACGTTCCTTCAACGGCGGAAAACGGAATCATACGGCTCTAATAGTGTACACATTTGAAGCTTTTGAAGTGAGAATATCAAACACATTTAAACGCCTCGCTACATAAGCGCAGCCGTGCACCGGAGGCCTGCTGGGAAATTCTCTGAAGAACAGTAGCTACAGGCCCCTATTGTTACACCACTAAAACGCCTCAAGAGTGAACGGTGTTCAACTCACCGCAATTTAGCCATCTGACTGCTTTTAATTATACTTGTAGAGTTAACTTATTCAATAATTGGCTCTCAAAAATGTCAGTCTACCCCAGCTGCTACCCAGAAGCTTCTCAGGGAGAATTCCGTCTAGTGTTGGAAGGGCGACGGCATCGGCACCATCAGAGGAAGCTCATCAAAAATAGATTAGAGGGGCTTCATATCAAGTCTTTTCCAAATAAAAGCTCAAATACGCCTTGAAGAGTCTGGCACGGTGATTCCCTTAGTGCAGAATCATGTCTTATTCCGCCATGCCAGTTTCAGAAATTAGGTTGCAACACTCAGGGGAATTTGCATACACTTATCTTCTCTCATGAGCGTGAGGAAACGGTAATGAGCGGCGTATGTGGCCAGTCATAGTCGGGAGGAGAACACGAGGCCAGTCAAAGTTAAGAATTTACCTTCTGCTACTTCACTGCACAATGGACAGGCCAAGCTGTCGTTCTCCATCTGGACTTTCCTTCTGCTGAAGCTTTCAGTGAGATGTCCTTCATGCTAATTCTCTTTCCTTCCAAACACTTTTCAACTCGATCACCGCATTACATCCCTAATGCCGGACTCTTCTGGAGTGCTGTAATGGCCGTGACTGACAAGTTCATGTTTACAGATTTTTTTTATAGAGGAAGAAGCCCTCGTGTCTTTTGGTTTCCTGATTTTTGGCCTCTTTGTTCCTAAGAGTCAACAGCTAAATCACATCCTTAAAGGGACACTTAGTGAAATACTCTCAGCGTTAGATGAGCTCTGCGTCAGAATGAATTAGTCTGGCAATGAAGAAAAGAGTCGGCCACTTTAGAAGTTTGAAGTACAATCACTAGGCCGACCTACAAAGGACTTCCACTGACCTCTTATAAAACTACATGCAATTCCGTTTTAAGGACCGCAGAGCAATAAAGGCTAAATTGCAACCTGTAATGAACAGGGAGCCCATGAAAAGAGCTAATAAAAGGAGCTCCCAAGATCAATTTACAATAATGACGACAACATGATTTCCCAGAGTCTCTACCAATGCAATCATAGCTTTCGTGATTCAATGGCTAAATCAGTAAAGGGCTCAACAACAAGACTTTTTGTTTGCTTAAAACGGTTCGTTTTTGTACCTTTTGAAGTCAAATGCTTACATACACACTCCAGAATCTGCAAAATGATAAATATTTGACCAAAATAAGAGGGATCATTCAAAATGCTTGTTATTTTTTGTTTAGTACTGACCTGAATAAGATATTTCACATAAAAGACGTTTACATATAGTCCACAAAAGAAAATAAAAGTTGAAATTATAAAAATGACCCCGTTCAAAAGTTTACATAAACATTATTCATTGTACTGTTTTGTTACCTCATTGATTGAAACAATAAATGTTTTTTTTTTGTTGTTGTTGTTGTTGTTTAGTGATAGTTGTTCATGAGTCCCTTGTTTGTCCTGAACAGTTAAACTGTCCGCTGTTCTTCAGAAAAATCCTTCAGGTCCCACAAATTCTTAGTTTTTTTTTTTTTTAAGCATTTTTGTGTATTTGAACTCAAACAATGACTGTGTGATTTTGAGATCAATCTTTTCACACTGAGAACAACTGAGGGACTCATATGCAACTATTACAGAAGGTTCAAATGCTCGCTCAAAAAGGAAAAACAATGCATTAAGAGCCAGGGGGTGAAAACTTTTGGAATTTGAAGATCAGGGTAAATTTTACTTATTTTGTCTTCTGGGAAACAAGTAAGTATCTTCCGTAGCTTCTGAAGGGCAGTACTAAATGAGAAAATATGATATTTAAGCAAAACAAAAAACAATTGTACACATCTTGATTCCATTCAAAAGTTTACACCTCCAGTTCTTAATGCATCGTGTTTCCTTCTAAAGCATCAGTAAGCGTTTGAACCTTCTGTAATAGTTGCATATGAGTTGCAAAATCATACAGTCATTGTTGGAAAGGGTTCAAATACACAGAAATGCTGAAAAACCAAAGAATTTGTGGGACCTGAAAGTTTTTTCTGAAGAACAGCAGGCAGTTTAACTGTTCAGGACAAACAAGAGACAACTGTCTCAAAAAACAGCTGTGGATCATTCAGGTAACAACACATTACTAAGAATCAAGTGTATGTAAACTTTTAAATGGGGTCATTTCTTTTTAAATTTAACTATTATTTTCTCTTGTTGACTACATGTAAATATCTTTTATGTGAAATATCTTATTCAGGTCAGTACTAAATAAAAAATAACATGCATTTTGTATCATTCCTCTTATTTTGGTAAAATAATTCACATTTTGCACATTCTGCAAGGTCTGAAGTAAACTTTTGACTTCAACTGCATTATAGTTATTAAGTATATTGACATACATTTTTGACACTTCAGGAATATCTATATATCCAGAACTATTTAGTAATTATACATAAAAATCAAAATATTCCGTTGTAAATATGTTGTTTATTGTATTGTAGTGTACTTTTCCTCAGCTGTACAGTAGGTGTGTATCTAAAAGGATCACATTTACATTTTTCATATTTTATGCATTTTAAACTAATGCTTCCCAGACACACTCCTTGCAATTCTGACAAAAAATGTTTAAATGAAGCAAGTCATAACAATTCATGCATACTATTAACAAATGTAAGATTGTTGGAACGTTACAACGTTCTGACTTGATAGACAAAGCCAACTGGCCTAAAACTCATTCACACCGACTCCACAGCATCTCTATTGTTGAACCCCATCGTATTCATCTAAAAAACATAATGTCTCTAACCTGCCACAGTTGGAAAACACACGTCTCAGTGAGATGTGCACATAGACACAATCCCAAACATTAAAGACATGTCAAATCAAAATGACACACAAGCAGACAAACTGTGAGGCAGTTCAGAGGCAATTACTTTTGATGCTCTGTGCTGAGAAAGAAAATATGTGCACAGACAAACTCCGACTCGCTACGTGGCTCTGAGAGAGGACTTGCATATGGAGCGTATCTGTTATTTAAAGAGCAATAGAAATGACAGTCTGGGGGCTGCAGGAAATGTGCAGTATGCACTTTTAAAAGCAGTAATGTAACACTCATTAAAGGAACAGTTTGGCTAAAAATGAACATTCTGTCATTGTTTACTCAACCTCTCGTCGTTTTAAAACCGTATGAGCTTCTTTCTTGTTTAGAACAAAAAAGGGAAAAAAATGTTGTACATGCTAATACTTAAAAAGGTCTTGATGATGACACTTTCATTTGTGGCTAAACTGTACCTTTAAGACTCAACTCTGTTGCTTAGGGCTGTTCCTACATAACATCATAAAAGCATGACAATACTCTCAGTGAAATCATGTTTGTGTTGCAGCGCTACAAAGGAAATCAATCACAGTGGACGGACACGTTCCCCGGAGAGTCCAACGTTTCATTAGCCTAATGGTACAATAATTACTTCCCACTTGAATCTAGCAAGTCACAGAAGAAAGCTTCGGAGACCAAACAGCACGTGATGGAAAACAGGTGCCGATTTGGTGGGCTTTTGTCTTCTTTTTCTATCAGCATCTCCCAGTTCTTCAGCTAACCTAATCCATGTGTAACACTTATTGGAAGGATGAAAATGAGCTTTGACGTGAGGCTTGGAAATGTGATCCAGAGCCAAAAGGTACAATTCTCTGAACTCCAGAGTCCAGCTGCAGGTTTTCACCATGACATCATCTCCGAATAACATCGTTTTAGGAAAATTGATTCCAGATAACCCTTGGAGTGAGTTTCCAAGGGAAACCACAACTATTGGCTTTCTCTTGTGGACTTTGATTGGAATTTACATCCAAGAATTTATTATACACCTCTACGACATTCCAGAGACTCAACCACTTATTCTCAGAAACATTCTGCATTTCCAGACTATTTAAAATGGGATTTGAGGTCAGTCACCTGAATTTTCAGTTGGTACCAATGGCAAGCCTAGCTCATTTGGTTCCTTAGACTAGATAAAACTATAAAATGCTTTTTAATATCCTTGCAGTTCATTATTTGAAGGAACTTTGGCCTCTCTATTGCCATTTGTGGTTGATACATGTGATTTTTCCCCACAAATGAATGGCATAAAATCCAAAAGCTTACTGCAGTAAAGCAAATAAGGAAAGTTTTGTTCATTTTTACCCAAGAAATCTTCCAAAGTACATTTTCAAAGAAACAGTTCACCCAATAATACAAATTCAGTCAACATTTACTAACCTTTGTGTCATTGTCAACTGGCTGCTATTAAACCTCTCATTAAAAAACCACAACTTGACCCCAACGAATCAATTAATTACAGACCTATTTCGAATCTCCCATTTCTGTCAAAGATATTAGAAAAGGTTGTATCCTCACAATTATCTTCCTTTTTACAGAAAAATGGTATCTGTGAGTAGGGCTGCACGATTAATCGCACGATGTCGTGAGGCGCGTTTAGAATTAGAAAATCGTTTAGAAAATCGAATTCGATTTTGCGCGCGATTTGGCGTAGCTTGTCAGTGCTTTACGGCTCTGCGTATTACTTGCCGCTCCAGCTGAACGCACGTGATGGAGCTTTACTACTAATCAACGTACCGGCTTCATTAACTAAACGCGCCTCAGGACATCGTGCGATTAATCGTGCAGCCCTATCTGTGAGGATTTCCAGTCAGGTTTTAGACCGTACCATAGTACTGAGACTGCTCTTATTAGAGTTACAAATGATCTACTCTTGTCATCCGATCGTGGTTGTATCTCTGTTAGTGCTACTGGATCTTAGTGCTGCGTTCGATACTGTTGACCACAACATTCTCTTGAACAGACTTGAAAATTATGTTGGCATTAGGGGTACTGCATTGGCATGGTTCAAATCGTACTTATCTGACCGCTATCAATTCGTGGCAGTAAATGAAGAGGTATCATATCGGTCACAAGTGCAGTATGGAGTACCGCAAGGCTCAGTGCTAGGGCCATTACTTTTTACGCTTTACATGTTATCCTTGGGAGATATCATCAGGAAATATGGTGTTAGCTTTCACTGTTACGCTGATGATACTCAGCTCTATATTTCTTCGCGGCCCGGCGAAATATACCAATTGGAAAAACTAACGGATTGTGTAGTTGAGTTAAAAAATTGGATGACAAGTAATTTCTTACTGCTAAATTCTGAAAAAACAGAGGTGTTAATTATTGGACCTAAAACCTCAATGTGTAATAACCTAAAACACTGTCTAATACTTGATGGCTGTTCTGTCAATTCTTCGTCATCAGTTAGGAACCTAGGTGTGCTATCTGATGGCAGTCTTTCCTTTGAAAACCACATCTCTAGTATTTGCAAAACTGCATTTTTCATCTCAAAAATATATCTAAATTACGACCTATGCTCTCAATGTCAAATGCTGAAACATTAATTGATGCGTTTATGACCTCAAGATTAGATTATTGTAATGCTTTATTGGGTGGTTGTTCTGCACGCTTAATAAACAAACACCAGCTGGACCAAAATGCAGCAGCTAGAGTTCTTACTAGAACCAAAATGTATGATCATATTAGCCCGGTTCTGTCAACACTGCACTGGCTCCTTATTAAACATTGTATAGATTTTAAAATCGTGCTAATTACTTATAAAGCCCTGAATGGTTTAGCTCCTCAGTACCTGAGCGAGCTCTTATCGCATTATAGTCCCTCATGTTTGCTGCGTTCTCAAAACTCTGGCAATTTGATAATACCTAGAATATCAAAATCAACCGCGGGTGGCAGATCATTTTCTTATTTAGCACCCAAACTTTGGAACAATCTACCCAACACTGTTCGGGACGCAGACACACTCTGTCAGTTTAAATCTAGATTAAAGACCCATCTCTTTAACCTGGCTTACACATAACACGTTAACACATTTCTATAATTCAAATCTGTTAAAGGATTGTTAGGCTGCACTAATTAGGTCAACCGGAACCGAGAACACTTCCCATAACACCCAATGTACTCAGTGCATCGTCAGAAGAATGGCATCTACGCTAATATTAGTCTGTTTCTTTCTTATTCCGAGGTCACCTTAACCACCAGATCCAGTCCGTATCCAGATCAGATGGTCACTGCAGTCCTCCGGATCCAGTCCGTACTCAGCCCAGATGGTGGATCAGCACCTAGAGACGACCTCTACAGCACTGAATGTCAGGGAGACCACTTTGACTAGATGAGCCCCAGAGACGGATCTCCAGTGAAGACCTTGTCACCTAGACGGCTGTCGGCACAGAACCACGGGACCTGGTGAGTCCTCTGTGTCTGGCCAGAGGAGAACTGGCCACCTGACTGAGGCTGGTTTCTCCCAAGGTTTTTTTCTCCATTTGTCACCGATGGAGTTTTGGTTCCTTGCCGCTGTCGCCTCTGGTTTGCTTAGTTGGGGACACTTTATCTTCACTTTATCTTCACACAATATTGTATTTTATTTCATTGTATTTGATTAACTACCTTTACCTGAAAATTGAGTGTTTACTGTTGCCCTTGGCACTGTTGATGTACTATTTCCTATTTAATACTGTACAGCCACCTTGTCACAATTCTGTATTGTTAAAGGCAGTATATAAATAAAGGTGATTTGATTAGATTTAATTTCTTTCTTCTGAAAACAAAAAAGATGATATTTTAAAAGACAGCAATGAAAGTCAATGGGGTCCAAAATGGGTTCTTTTCAGATGAACTATCCCTTTAAGAGTACTGTATGTTAGTCTAGTCATGCCCATTCAAGTTTGAATGGGCATAACACTTCTGTTTAGGTTGATGAGGTTTTATATGACATCCAAAGAAAACTATTCACAAGTCATGTATCTACATTTGCAAGGCCGGCAGTCATGCAGAAAGCTCATGCAAAATGGTATTACTCTGGAAGAACTCGAGCTCTGGTTCAGTAAACTGCAACTTTGGGCTACATTCAAATGCACCGTAGGGAACTTGAAGTCGACGCAGTCTGACAGCCAGAGCCTCTAGATGCTCAGATGGCGCTTAACTCATTTTAGATAGCCAGTCCTGCTAAGCAATAACAAAAAGAAACAGAATATGTGTAAGTTCTCATATGAATTGAGATGGTCTCAATAGACTTTCACACAGTAATTTGCAGGTTATATGTACATTATCCTCTCTTCCTGCCTCCAGCCCTCATGCATTTAGAATGCAGTACAACAGAGGGATTTAAAATGTTACTTACTGAAAATTATAAAACAGTCCAGCTGCAGTGCTCATAACACCAGTGTATAAAAATATCATATCTGCATGCATGAAAATGTGAATAATCTATTAGAAGGCAAAAGACGTAGGAAATCATAGACAAAAAGCATCAAATATAATGCTTATAGCTTTATATGATTGCACAATTTTGACCTGGCATTGAAATTTCTATGTGAAGTTGTACTGATAATCCATTTATCCATACAAATGTACATTTGCTATCTTGAAGAAAATGACTTCTGATTAGCTGATTTTGTTCTGATTGACTAAATCCATCCATGTATAGAGGTTATAAAAGGTGACATTATGTTTTATGAATAGACTTGCTCTATTGTGTCTGTGATCAGCTGAAGATAAAGGCTGTCAATCCTTAACAGCTGAGCTGCCCATTATTCAAAGCAGCTGGCCAGGTAGCAAAATCCTTTATTAACTCACCACAATAAAGACATTATCAGCTGTTCACATCTATTTCTGAAATTAAGCCTTTTAAATTGAATGCATTCAATTTAAGAACATGAATATCCTTTCTTTCCATCTGAGTTTTATCGCCATCTCTTGAGGATAAAAGTGAAGGAAACTCATTAACAAAAGAGGTTCATTTCTCACAGTGATTTCGAGAGGAACAATCACTGCTGCGGCAATAATAAAATATTCATCTTAACAAAACTTTAGTTGGAGGATTATGACTAAAGTTTGACATTTATAAGATTAACAAGTCCAATAGTGCAAACTGTTTAATTTGGCATTTAACTGAGATCCCAGTTCAAAGTTTTGAGTCTAAACAAAGGTTTTAAACATAATAGGATTGTAGCAGGGGTAAGCAGAGCGTCACCGTAGCACACTTGAACAATGCTTCAGAGGGGAAAATGGGTTGCGTGAGCCAAGACTTACATAACAGCGCACTAAATGAGAGAGAATGAGCTCTTCTAAATCATAATACACATTCTGACTTCTGAAAGAGATGAAGACAATTGCTGGGAGCTTAATTAGTCCAGCAAACCAACACAACTACTGAAGATCCCCACAAATCATCTGGAAATTTCACTTCACAACTCTGATCTAATTTATGAATTCTATGTAATTCTATTCTAACTATTCTTTTACTAGATAGATAGATAGATAGATAGATAGATAGATAGAAAGACAGATAGGTAGATAGACAGATAGACAGAAAACGACAGAACGATAAAACAACATCTATAATAGATACATAGAAAGAAACGACAGAACGATAAAACAATATCTATAGATAGATAGAAACGACAGAATGATAAAACAACATCTATAATAGATACATAGATAGATAGAAACGACAGAACAATAAAACTATCTATAGATAGAAAGATAGATTGACAGATAGATAGATAGAAATGACAGAACAATAAAACAACATCTATAATAGATACATAGATAGATAGAAATGACAGAACGATAAAACAATATCTATAATAGATACATAGATAGATAGAAACGACAAAACGATAAAACAATATCTATAGATAGATAGGCCTATAGAATGAATGATAGAACAAATGATAGATAGACAGATAGATAGAAAACGACAGAACAATAAAACAATATCTATAAATACACAGATAGATAGATAGATAGATAAAACGACAGAACGATAAAACAATATCTAGATAGAAAGATAGAAAGATAGACAGAACGATAAAAAACAATATCTAGATAGATAGATGATAGAAAATAGATAGATAGATAGATAGATAGATAGATAAAACAATATCTATAGATAGATAGAACTTTGGAATAATAGAACAAATGATAGAACGAATGATAGACAGATGGAATAATAGAACGGTACAAAGAACGGCAGATAGAAGGACAGAAAGATGGATGGATGGATAGATAAATAGATGGAATGATAGAACAATACAGAATGGCAGATAGAATGAAAAAATGATAGAACGATAGAAAGATAGACAGATAGATAGAACTTTAGAACATTAGATAGAACAATAAATAGAACGATAAATAGAACGATAGATAGATAGATAGATAGGTATATAGAAAACAACAGAACAATAAAACAATATCTATAGATAGATCGACAGAACGAATGATAGATAGAAAGAAAATGACAGAACGATAAAACAGTATCTATAGATAGATAGATAAAAACGACAGAACAATAAAACAATATCTATAGATAGATCGAACTTTAGAACAATAGGACGAATGATAGATAGATAGAACTTTAGAATGATAGATAGATAGAAAATGACAGAACAATAAAACAATATCTATAAATAGATAGATCAATAGAACAAATGATAGAACGAATGATAGATAGACAGATAGATACAAAACAACAGAACGATAAAACAATATAGATAGATAGATAGATAGATAGATAGATAGATAGATAGATTTTTTTTTAAAGATTAATTTCTAAACAGATTAATTTTTAAAAGTACAAATATTCTATGTAGTCTCTGAATTAATATGAAGTCATGAAAATTGCCTGCATATTAATCATGCAAGCACTGAAATGATAGCATGTCACACCGCAGGAAACTGCAGAAACTGCCTAAAATGTGTCGACCAGAGCTGTAGCCATGTGATAGCCAATGTGACAGCTAATCTAACCACCCATTCAAAGCTACTGAAATGATGTTTGGAAATAATAACAAAGCACATTTGTCAGCCTTCCTACTGATTTGAACTCATGCATGCTAACATCAGTAGAGCACTCAAAGAGAGATGATTTACAAAGCAGGAATCTAAAACTGCAGGTTTTTAGTAAACGTGGAAAACGTTTCTTTAAAGCATTGTTTCAAGAACTGCATCACAAAACTTCACTACCACGAGGAGCTTTCAGACGACGTCAAGGATTTCATTCATCACGCCCACTGTCACGGTGGCCTCTTCACAAAGGACACAAGCTGAACACCATGTTAACGCAGGCTTTGAAAAGACATGAATCAAATGCAATTCTCTAATCCAAGGGCATCACAGGCTCTTTCGGGTATTTCGCAGAGTAAAAACTGACACGGTAATGGCCCGCATATGGCGGAGGTCTCTTTTGACTGAGGACAAACCACACAAAAGCTTGGCAAAGTGCATGTGAATGAGACACCAGCTGTTTCTCACCATAATTCCACTATCAGGCGTCAAGAAAAGACATTTGTGGTGAGGATGAAGCCATAATGCCTATAATAAAATGCAGAGAGGATGCTCAATCACACGCAGGTCTCGACCTCCATGCTGCGGTGGAAAGAGTCATGTCAGTCTTCTAATAGCACAAAACCAGTGTCACTGTGGCTCTAAGCTCTTTAATACACACAGACACAGCTCACTGAACTCCAAATCCTCACATTTGGCCATTTACGTCAGTCTTCAAAACTAAATACAGACATTTGCTGCTCCTCAAAAAAAACAAAAACAAAAGAGAACTAAATAACTAACAGCTCTGGTTCTACAATCTGATTCACATTCTGAATATCAAACTACTAATAAAACACAGATCTGCATCATGGAAAAAAAGACAGATTTGCAAAAAACAAACTAATATTGCCTAATTTGATACTGTAGAATTTAAAGATCCCACAAATAAAATAAAAATAAAATAAAATAAAATAAAATAAAACCAAATAAAATAAAATAAAATAAAACCATAGGTAAAAGAATAATTATTTTTCAAATAAAATAAAATATCAATTATGTAAAAAAAATGAAAATTTTTCAAAATAAACAAATAATAAAATAAAATAAAAAAATCAATTAGGTAAAAGATGATTTTTCAAATAAAATAAAATAAAAATCCATAGGTAAAAGAATGAACATTTTTCAAATTAAACAAATAAAATAAAATAAAATAAAATAAAATAAAATAAAATAAAATAAAATAAAATAAAATAAAATAAAATATCAATTATGTAAAAGAACGAACATTTTTCAAATCAAACAAATAAAAAAAAATACAATAAAACCATAGGTAAAAGAATAATCATTTTTCAAATAAAATAAATAAAATAAAATAAAAACATTAGTTAAAGGAATTAACTTTTTTCTTCAAATTAAACAAATAAAATAAATTAATAAATTAAATTAAATTAAAAATGCATTAGGTAAAAAAATGAACAATTTTCAAATTAAACAAATAATAAAATAAAACAATAAAATAAAAGTCATGTTAGCATTTTCTTTTGTCACTGGACCTAATTTTAACCCTGAAATCAGGATAAATTAGGATAGTAAGAAACAAATATCAGTATTCATTCAGCAAATATGATGCAGGGCGGTGAATGCATTTTATTGAAAACATCTTTTATCACACTGCTGCTGTCGCCATTTATACAATATGATGCATTATGCATGGATTTTATCACAGATGCATGGATTTTAGGTGTATTCCTGGTAAAAATCACTAAAATGCATGACCTCAAGTGACTTTCTTTATATACACAACCAGAAATGGATCTGTGGTCATCAAACATACATTTGTACATTTTTAATAATCAATTGACCGCTATTATATTTGTTTACATTCATAATGAATGGTGGAAATGCCTGTGTGTAATGTGCCTGTATGTCAATGTCCAAATCAATTAACATCAGCTGTTATCTGAGACGACTGATATTGCGTGCAGAGCGGCTCAGAGTAGTGCAGCGGTAACACTGCTGCAGCATCTGTGTTTGCAGACTATCAATGCTGAAATCTTAATTGCTGCAGCACTACTTGAAGGTGATGAAGTAACAACATTAGAGCTAGTTTTCTCCAGAGACGCTGCAGATGAAAAGACAGAGATACACGCTGACAGGAGCCTCGCAGGAGCAAAAATCAGCGAAAACACAAGAGCCTTGTACCAATTCGACGCGCTGGAGAAACCATATCTCGACACTCTTTTTTAAATTGAGAATATGTGAAATGAAGTGACTTCAATTGATGAGGCTAACCCAATTTAAATGAAACTGAAAAGGTGGATAAAAGCTGCTGGGAAAATAAATGAAAACAAACTTGAAGTGAAAAATCAAAGGAACATTCTTACATGAGCAGATATTGGATTGGGGCGTTAAATGAACGCTGCTGCTTTCATGGTGCTTCTTAACTACTGCGTATTTACTTATTTCTATAGCAGCATTAATGGCTATTGACTCACATTTTATCTCATGGCCAGTGTGCTTTTTTATGATGGTTCTTCTTACAACAGCTGATAAGATGAAAAGAAGCAATTATAGGGGAATAAATCGTATGAATGAGTCTACAGAAAGGTCATGGGAAAAAAACTGCCAAGCTTAGAGCTAAAACATTTAAATTTGTTTCACAGCTGAAAGTCATCTTTATCAACTCGCTCTATATTCTTTTTTTCCCTCCCAGATGAAGTCAAGGAAAACAGTCCTCCATATCTGCTGGTAATGAGTACTTTTCTCTGTGAAGATTCATGAGCCAGACAGAAAACAAAAGAGCAGAAGCGATAAAAAGCGATGAAAACACCTGCCACTGTCCTTTCAAAACCAATCTCTCTGAACCTTTAAAAAGAGCAGTTTTCTCCTAAAACTTGTCCTGGGTGAACTACATTTTGTTTGTATTTCATAAGACTGTGAATATTGCACACAAGACATACAGACTACATTTATTAGTATTCCTGTTTTTATAGACTTCTGGAGCTTTGTCAGTGAAAGTCGACTGATAATTTCATGTTTAAATGGCTGATAACAAATATTCAGAAACAATTTTACTAAATTATTATTATTCTAATTTCAATATGTTAATATTATTATTTTATCTAAATATATACAATATAATATTTAACCTAAACAGTCAAAGGTTTATTTTTGTCTTTGTTTCCAGTCACATTACCATGCAAAAGTTTGGGGTAAGTAAAAATAAAATAAAATAAATAAAAAGTCTAAGTTCACCGCAATGAACTGACACTTTCCCTCTACTGAGCTGTTAACTGCTGCAGCTGAATCACTGAATCGGTTCAGTCCAATCAGAATCATAAAAACTTCTGAACTGAGGACTTTACAACCAAAGTTCTCTATAACCGAATCAATTTGATTCACTAAATTTGTGAATCAGATCAAGTGTTTCAACTCAAATAATGGTTTGCTGACAAGTAATTCATGATGGTGCCAAGAATCAAGGACTTTATAACCAAAGTTCTCTATAACCGAATCAATTTGATTCACTGAGTCATTCAGTTTGGCAAATCAGATAAAAGAGGATTTTATAACCAAAGTTCTCTATAACCGAATCAATTTGATTCACTGAATCATTCAGTTTTGTGGATCAGATCAAATGTTACAACTCAAATAATGGTTTGCTGACAAGTGATTCATGATGGTGCCAAGATATGAGGATTTTATAACCAAAGTTCTCTTTAACCGAATCAATTTGATTCACTGAGTCGTTCAGTTTTGTGAATCAGATCAAATGTTTCAACTCATATAATGGTTTGCTGACAAGTAATTCATGATGGTGCCAAGAATTAAGGACTTTATAACCAAAGTTCTCTATAACTGAATCAATTTGATTCACTGAATCATTCAGTTTTGTGAATCAGATCAAATGTTTCAACTCACATAATGGTTTGCTGACAAATGACTCAAGATGGTGCCAAGATATGAGAATTTTATAACCAAAGTTCTCTATAACAGAATCAATTTGATTCACTGAGTCATTCAGTATCGTGAATCAAATCAAATGTTTCGACTCAAATAATGGTTTAACAAGCTCTATTCGACTGTAGCAAGCTCTATTCAACTGTAATGGCTACACAATGTCCGTAGAAGACTCTCCTCTTGTGTTCCACCATACAGGACTGGAACAAGTAGGAAGGACTGGAAGGTAATTAATGACAGGATTTTCATCTCTAGAAAGTGTCCTCACTTCAATCAG
Source organism: Labeo rohita (assembly GCF_022985175.1). Taxonomy (NCBI): domain Eukaryota; kingdom Metazoa; phylum Chordata; class Actinopteri; order Cypriniformes; family Cyprinidae; genus Labeo; species Labeo rohita. The sequence goes on from NC_066877.1 coordinate 29,091,969, forward strand.
CTGGGGATCAGAGTTCTTGTCAAGGGGAAAAACAAAAGGACTCAGCATGCCAAGCGATTACGGAGGAAAAGAGGCAGAGATCGGTTTGCGGCAGCTGTGTGGTCTGAAGGGAGAAATCGATTAGTGGAGCTAATAAAATCATGCTCTAAAAGCCGGCCGACTCACCACGGCTCTGCTGACATACAGCTCCTTTACGCCGAGTGCTTATTGATCTGCCAAGGAAGTTAAACTTCATGTGCATTGTCAGTCAGCATTGGTTGTAAAACACTCTCACACATCACAACAGTAATTCCTAGAGACAAGCGCACATACATCCAATGCTGTGTTTCTCATACAAACACAAAAGCGTGCACGAAAAGCCATTACATGAAATTAGATGGCGGTAATGAATCGTGCATTTCCCAGCACTGACAGTGATCCCGCTGAATTAATGCAATAACGCCCTTGGCGTCTCGGTTGGATGGTTAGCCTGCTCTCCGGTGTGTCATTGTGGTGTTTTATCTCACACAGACACCTTGGCTGTCCCGATACCGCATCAGGGCTAGAAACAGAAAGCGGCCAATCCTGGCAGTGAACCATAAACTGACCATTGCAATAAAAGAGCCTGTAAACAGGGGAAAGAGAGCACGGATCAAATGCAATTTCCAGCCTTCAAAGCCCACTGAAAAACTCAAGAAGAGCTCTGTGGAGTTCAAAAGTCTGATAGGAAAACTTATTTATTTCTGTGATAGTCGTTTGAAAATGCTATCAATAAACTAACCTTCAAAAAAAGATGCTGATTTTGTTCCAGCCATCGGCATGTCAACATAAGAAGTCTACAATCTGACTAACTACCATAAGTGTAACCTACAATTTTAATTCAGAAGCAACCAGATACAACCTTTTTGAGGAGAACATTACTGCATTTTTCTCCATGCAATGAACTGTTATGGTGCCCCAATTTTGAACTTCCAAAATGCAGTTTAAATGCGGCTTCAAACGATCCCAAATGCGGTCGTAAACGATCCCAGCCGAGGAAGTAGGGTTTTATCTAGCAAAAAGATCTGTTATTTTCATTAAAAATTGCAATTTAAATACTTTTTATCTCAAATGCTCATCTTGCCTTTCTCTCCATGAACTCTGTGTATTCTGGCTCAAGACAGTTAGGGTATGTCGAAAATCATTTCAAAATCATTTCAAAATCATCCTACATCGCTGCACAAGTACCAACACAGGCTTTGCAACGTGAACATGCAAAGAAGATCAAACACCCTTAACGAAAAAGGTAAAACAGCGATATAGGACGATTTTGAAGTTGAGGGAGAACATGAGATGGGAGTTTTTCGACATACCCTAACTGTCATGAACCGGAACAAAAAGAGTCCGGGCAGAGTAAGACAAGATGAGCGTTTGGCATTAAAAAGTATATAAATTGTATTTTTTTAAATGAAAATAACCGATCGTTTTGCTAGATAAGACCCTTCCTCCTCGGCTGGGATTATTTACAACCACATTTGGGATCGTTTGAAGCCGCATTTAAACTACATTTTGGAAGTTCAAAATCGGGGCAACATATCAGAAGAAGAAAAATGCTGAAATGTTTTCCTCAGAAAACTATTTCTTTCCGAATGAAGAAAGAAAGACATGAATACTTGGATGACAAAGGGGTGAGCAAATTATTTGTAAATTGTTGTTCTGGAAGTGGAGTCCTTTAAACTGAAGTGGGAAGAAGTCAATTGTTTGGTGGTAACTGTGGTCTGACTCACCTTTCAAAAGCAGGCAAAGCACAACTGAATGTTTTTAAAATTCAAGTGGACACTTGAAATACGAAAAACGTGATGCTCATGAAAAAAGGTGAGACTCAATGCAACATTCAAAGATTTACATGTAAACAAACTTAGAATTAAAAAGCACAGAAGTATATTAGGGGCTTATTAATTTGAGGAATATACAAAAATACCAAAAGGCCATCCTTATTTGGCATGACATCTTGAATGTTTATTGTTTTATGTTGCTCATACATAAATTAATTTATTTTCACTCATTATTTTTTTTTAACTAATAGTCTGGCTGTGCTTCAGTATACCTTTATGTGCCAAAAAATAAAGTATTTTTAAAGGCTATTGCTTGCTTAAGTTTATTTTTATTACCTCAAAAAATGTATTTTAGTTATCCAATTACTCAATTAATTATCAGACGAATCTTCTGATTACTCGATTACCAAAATTTTAAGTAAAAAGTACCCATTAGTGCTGTCTGTTTTAGCATCACGCCTTTAACGGGACCTCAAGTCATATTGACATATTAACACAAAATAATTTACATTTAAAATTTAGTTTGCTAATGAATGTATCAAGGTTAAACAACCACCATGTAGAACAGGCCTGGAAAATTAACCATGTTTTTTAGCGGCTTGATTACAATGTGTTTTAATTCACAACTATAGTTTTACTACAAATTGCATGGTTAGACTCTGGTTAGTGTGGCAAAACCATGGTTTTATCTATAGTAACCACGATTTTTGGTTTTAATTTTCGTAAGGGTTGTGTTATCTGCTCTAGCTCCCTCTAAACGTATTATGAAACGATCTCTTAGAACATTTGTTTGCTAAATTACTACTATAACTTTACAGTAGATAATAATGATGCCCTTTTGCATACAGTATTTTGAGTAATTGTAATTTTGTAATAATTGTAATTGTAAAAGTTTAGTTTACAGTATTATTAATCCTCTGGCTGCTACTGCTAAGAGTTGCTAGCACTTAACTAAGTAATCAAAGACAAAACAACAGATGAAACTGACCTGAACTTGAAGTCCTGGTCAATAGTTTTGCCTTTCAGATCCATTCCATTCTCGAATCACTTGCAATAATTACTATTACTCTGATAAAAACCGTTCAGCGAAGATTTTTTTTTTTCATTTGGCGAAGATGCGGAGCGCGCACGAGAGCCGAATCGCGTTGCCAGTACAGACTAACCGATTAATGATTTAGCGATTCGTCATCGAATGGTGATCCACCAAATGCAGACTAAAACTAAAGTAACGAGCCTGTTTTGAAAATGTAAGTAAAAAGTACAGATATTTATGTAAAAATGTAAGGAGTAAAAGTAAAAAGTAGTCAAAAAATAAATAGTGAAGTAAAGTACTGATACCAGAAAAATCTACTTAAGTACAGTAATGAAGAGTTGTACTTAGTTACTTCCCATCTCTGTCTAAAATAAATAAATATTATGCTTATTATGAATAGTAATAATAACATTCAAGCACAAGATAGGTTTTTCAACTGTGTGTGTTTTACGCATTGCCAACAACCAATTAACATGATACTGTGGCTCCAACATGATTAGTCACAGTCACACCTGAGGTGATTTTCTCAAAGACAGCACCGAGTTGGCAATGCTAACTGAAATCTTCCTCCAGGTATTATCCACCTCTCCTTGCAGATTACCTCCTCATCTGCATGCAGCGAGTCGTACTGTAATCTGCCTCAAATCCACGTTTTGCTCCATATTGAGCAAAACAAGCTGAATTCTCTCTCCCATTTCACCTGATCCCAGCATCCTTCTTTCCTCTGCATGTCACACTCCATTGCCTCTCACGCACACAGGAGAGTTTGTCCGTTATGCCCCGCGGATGCAGACACAGACATGGAAAACTTCTGCCTCCTCCCTTCATGCAGTCTCCACACTGCCCTGCCGCTGACCTGAAGTCTGGAGATGAATTACGGATGAAAGCATCCACGACTCCTGTCACGATGCTGGGTTACAAACAGGGCTTCAGATTAAATGAGAATTTGCCTTAGAAATTAGTGACTACATTAAAACTGCCACAAACAATGGGCGAGAGCAGAAATAACATGCTACACTGTTGTGTATCCATGTTAGGGTTTCATTTAAGTATCAACTTTGTCTTAAATGTTTCTCCTACTATTCCAGCAGAAATAAAGACTGAACAGTAAGTGAAATTAACATAAAATTAGAAGAAGAATTAGAAGAAAATACTTGATCTTATGCTGAGATCTTTCACCTTAAAGTCTTTAAAATATCAACACCGACCAGTCAGTTTCAAAAAAACATTTAGGTTTTAAAGTTTTCATTTTTTAATCATGAATGTAAGTACTCGTAAGGTAATTAAACTTCTCAATATTTGACTCACTATTAATAACGTAAATAACAAAATTAAATTAATAAAAAATACAAATAATGTAAAATACAAATACAAATGTACCAAATAATAAAACTAAATCTAAAAATCATAAAAAACTTAAAGTGATTCAATTTCTCAATATTTGACTCACTATTAATAACGTAAATAACAAAATTAAATTAATAAAAAATAATTGAAAATATAATATAATAATATAATAATGTAAAAAAAACATACAAAATGACAACAAATAATAAAACTATATCTAAAAATCATGAAGAACTCGAGGTCATTCAATTTCTCAATATTTGACTCAATATTAATAATATAAATAAATAAATTAATTAAATGAATAAAAAATAAAAATAAATTAAAAAATAATTTAAAATACAATATAATGATAAATAATAACAAAAAAACACAAAATGACAACAAATAATAAAACTAAATCTAAAAATCATAAATAAAAACTTAAGGTTATTCAGTTTCTCAATATCTGACTCAATATTAATAATATAAATAAAAAAGTAAACAAATAAATAAAAAATAATTTAAAATATAATATAATAATGTAAAAAAACATACAAAATGACAACAAATAATAAAACTAAATCTAAAAATCATAAAAAAAACTTAAGGTTATTCAATTTCTCAATGTTAATAATATAAATAAAAAAGTAAATAAATAAAGAAAGAATTTAAAATATAATATAAATATATATATATAATAACGTAAAAAACATACAAAATGACAACAAATAATAAAACTATATTTTAATAAAAGGATATTCTTAGATTATGATTAGGTTTCATTTAGGTATGAACACTGTATATCCTAAATTTTCCTAAATATCTATATATTTTTTAAATATTCGACTTCATGTTGAGATCTCTCACTTTCTTTGGTGACAAATGTGAGCACAGACATTTTTATGATCTTTTCTGAAACTCCAAATGAGATTACTAAGGTCTTTTCTCAGGAGAAACATCTGAGACGCAATAGATTTGTGCAAAGACATTTGTTCTCCATTTAATCTTGCTTCTGAGATATTAGAGAGATCTCATTAGCAATTTGTCATTGCTATGAATACTGCTGCTAGAAATCATTAAGACTATTCTCAAGGCACTTTTTGTCAAAAACAACAGTGCAAATGTGACCACAGGGTCATTTTTTAATTATAGAACAGTAAATTAATTTATTCCGCAAGTGACAGGAACATTAATACGCAAAAACAGAGAGCAAATTTGTAATGCAAACAAGATTGCTCACCTCTGTTGAGAAAGCTTGTCCACATTTTCACCAACAATAATGTATTCAAGTGACGAGTCAAAAAAAATCTAAACCATAAGCGTGAATCCCACAGATTGCGCGGTGCTGTGAGCAGCGCTACAGCGGCTCAGCCTTGTGTCTTATCATCTGTGTGACAATAGTCTTTAAGATCAATGCACCACCTCAGACACTGCTTCATTTCCCCTCTCAGTGGAATCCCTGAGTCTCTGACACACACACAGTCACACACACATAGATTCATATACCCATCTGCATGAGGAGGAGGGAGAGAGAGGGAAAACTGTGTCAGCCGGCTAATTACCTCAGGTCACTGATGCTCACTCATTGTAATGCACAGACCACATATTTTGCACCATAAGGCATAACTCAATGACAAAAACACATCATTTTCCATCCCTCTTCTTCCTATAGACTAGCAGAGGCAGCAGTACAGATGATGTTCAATGAATATTTGTTTGTAAATGCAATGATTAAACTTGTCAGTGGGCATCAGAGATGATGAAAGTGTGAAATATTTGCAAAATCTAGTTTAAAGGGTAAGTGGCAAGTTCTCAGAAATGTAAGCTTTATTCATGTTGTTTGCATATGTTTTAAGTGAAAATGTAAAAAACAAAATGTCAAACATAATCATCAGGTGAAATGTAATAAAATGAATTTCCTTGCACATTAAAAGCACACAAGCTTAAACATCATAAATAGCAATTTCAAAAATGCTTTTAAAATATTAAACATTTTTAATTATATCAATTTATTAAAAATGCAATACAATATAATATATATATAATATATAATATAATATATATATATATATATATAATAACTATGTATATATTTTATATATTATTTACATTGTTAAAATATTTTTAAACATGTTTATATATATATATATATATATATATATATGTATGTGTGTGTGTGATAAAATATGCATATATGTATATATAGGTATGTAAAACAATAATTTCCTTGCACATTAAAAGCAACCAAACTTAAACATCATAAACAGCAGTTTCAAAAATGTTTTCAAAATATATCAAAATGTTTCATTTATTTATTTATTCATTTATTTTTTAAATAAGCAATGCAATATGATATATATGTAAAACATACAAAATAAAAATCAATAAAAAAATATATTTTTAAATAATTATTTTACATATTATTAATTTATTATTAATTAATACAATTTACATATTATTATATATTTAAAATATATATATACAATTATTCATATATTTATTTTATATATTATTTATATTTGTATCATTTATTTTTACATTTTTATGTTTAATATCAAAATAAGAAATAATACAATTAAATTATTAATAATTATACATTTTATTTTACCAGATGGTTATTTTGACATTTTGTTTTTTAAAATTATATTAAATCAGGTTATTCTAAAATTCTCCTACCACTCATCATCTGTGACTCATCATCAGTCTCTACTCTCATCTACAGACAGCTTGTTTTGGCCACAGGAATGGGTGGTTTTACTGCTTTGATAAATGTAAGCACAAAGCTTCACCTGCTTGTCGTCTCCTAATTAGGATCCAAAACAGATAATTATTATGTCTGCTATTTAAAACAAAGAAAAGAAGCAACGGCAGATCAATAGTACATGCAAAACAAGAGGAAACTCTGTATATTCATGCAGCGTGCATGTCAAATGATCAAATCCTTTTGGAAGTGTGTGACATAAACACGTACATCGACCCAATCATGTAATTTAGCGTTCGTGTAAACTCTACTCTACTCTAACGTTTGGATGCATCAGTCAGAATGCTTTAAATCCCAGAATGCTTAAAAACACTGAAAGTAGTGACAGAGCTCTGCTGATGACTGTACTAAACCGAATGACACATTCATGGCACCCCGTCGCTCAGAAGAGCCTTGTCACAAATCAGAATGATTGGCGATCTGAAAGGACCCGGGACGCTGAGAGAGAGAGAATCAGATGGACGGGCCCTGCCACTGGAGGTGACAAAATGAATGGAGAAGTGTCTTGTACAACCTGACACTCGTGAGTAAACGGCCATGCTGGCTTAGATAAATGTGTGAGTATATGTCACCGGATGAGCCCCGTTACCCCACGGCTCAGAAAGCTTCAAACAGCTGCCAAACGACATACTAACACTGTGGGTAACTGAATATTTCAGCCCTGGTTAGACTACACAAGCCATCAGTAATGTCACACTGAGCTATCACGGTTACATCTAGTCATCATTTCCAAAGACTAGCATCACCTGTTCGTGTGTGTGTGTGTGTTAATTACAGAACAGTGACAATGTTCCACTGATGACCGCTCGCTGAATGAGATGGATGTAAAAATAATCTTTACTTAAGCCACGCAGCTACACAGAAGTTCAACATGTGATGCAAAACATATTAAGTGAACACGAAATACAAGCTGTGATCCAAAACCTATTGCACTGTAATCATGCTACTGTAACTGAAATGGAAACAAGTCTGTTAACAACTCATTTGCCTTTGACATTTCACATTTCATCACCTGTGATATAACTAACTAAAAATAAATACATACAGTGCCCTTCACCAAGGTGGCCATGAAAATAAATCTGCATTGTTAATCTTTTTGATCTTTCATTTTAAAAAGTCACAAAATTCTAATTTACATACACCTTTACATACACCTTGCAGAATCGGCAAAATGTTTATTTTACCAAAAAAAAGAGGGATTATACAAAATGCATGGTATTTTTTATTTAGTACTGACCTGAATATGACATTTCACATAAAAGACATTTACATTGCATTTATAAAAATGACCCTTGATTTTTAATATTGTGTTGTTACCTGAATGATCCACAGATTCCGGTCAAATAAATTATTTGTTCTTTCAGCATTTTTGTGTATTTGAACCCTTTCCAACAATGATTGTATGATTTTGAGATCCATCTTTTCACACTGACGACAACTGATAGACTCATATGCAACTATTACAGAAGGTTCAAATGCTTCAGAAGGAAACAAGATGCATTAAGAGTCGGGAGATGAAACAATTTTGAATTTGAAGATCAGGGTAAATTTAACCTATTTTGTCTTCTGGGAAGTCTTGTTTTCATGTAAGTATCTTCTGTAGATTTTGAAGGGCAATATTAAATGAAAAAATATGATATTTAGGCAAAATAAGAAAAATTTACACATCTTCATTCTGTTCAAAAGTTTTCACCCCCAGCTCTTAACGCATTATGTTTCCTTCTGAAGCATCAGTGAGTGTTTGAACCTTCTGTAATAACTGCATATGAGTCCCTCAGTTGTCCTCAGTGTGAAATGATGGATCTCAAAATCATACAGTCATTGTTGGAAAGGGTTCAAATACACAAAAATGCAGAAAAAACAAAGAATTTTTGGGAACCCCAAGGGTTTTTCTGAAGAACAGTGGGCAAATTAACTGTTCTCGACAAACAAAACTCAAAAAAAAAAAAAAAAAAAATACAGCTGTGGATCATTCAGGTAACAACACAGTATTAAGAATCAAGTGTATGTAAACTTTTGAACCGGGTCATTTTTACTATTATTTTCTCTTGTGGACTATATGTAAATGTCTTTTATGTGAAATATCTTATTCAGGTCAGTACTAAATTTAATAAAAAAAAAATTACATGCATTTTGTATGATCCCTCTTATTTTGGTAAAATAATATTTGCAGATTGCAGATTCTGGTGTATGTAAACTTTTGACTTCAAATGTATATTCTCATTCATATTTCTATTTTTTTTTAGCACACCAGGGTGACTAGGAGCATTAAATTCTCCAGCCCTAACATTTTTTTCCACAGTGTGGAACACAAAGGACAAATTCCCTTATTTATCTACCATAAGTAGTAAAACCAATGAATGTAGTTCTGATGTGGCTGCAAGAAAACAGCAAAGACATTAAAAACCCTCATTTCCACCATCGGGGCTATAATTAAGAAGCTCCAATCAACTGATGATGTTACATATCTGCCTGGAAGAAGACGTGTGTCTATATCATCCTAAATCATGAAGAGAAGAGTTTGAGTGGTCAAAGACTCTCCAAGGAACACAGATGGAGAATTGCAGAGATCATATGTATATATACATATATATATCAAACAGCCCCTACATCACCACATGTTGTTCAGGAGGGTTTTAAGAAAAATTCTCCTCGCTTATCCAAAAACAAACTCCAGAATATTCAGTTGTCAGACACATCTGAAACTTCAAACAGGACTGGCTTCTATGGTCAGAGAGCTTTTTGGCAGCAAACCCACCAGATGCCCATGGTTAAATATACTGCTAGATCTTTAATGTTGTGGGCCTATTTTTCTGCCGGAGGTCCTGGACATCTTGTTCAGATACACAGCATTATGGATTCTATCAAATAACAGCAGATATAAAAAATAAATAAACAAAAAATCTAAACCTGACTGCCTCTGGGCTGTGGCTGGATCTTCAGTCAGGACAATGATTCAAAACAAACATTAAAAAAAAAACACAAAAACATGTCATTGAGCACAAAATGACGATATATACATTTGTGCAAATGACATACCTTATGGCACGTTTCGCAGCAGTTTTGTAGTGAAAAGTCCAAAGAGTGGGGCTATAACACACATTCAATATGTGACCACGGCACATTTTTATTACTTATTGCTGCGTTTTTATTACGCTGCTTGAAGTACATATTGCGGCTGTTCAGAATTCGAATATCCGGGAAATGTCACTAAAGGTTAAAGCTGTATCGTGTTGGAAATATCACTTACACCAAAAACCCAACCCTAAATCTAACAAACGCAAAAGTGACAAAAAAAATTTGTTGATGCAGCCATGCTATTTTAACTTCCTTATGCGGATTACAGCTGTTTTGTCGAACCATAGTTTCACAGGGTTTGTATCAGAGCTCTTTATCACTCAAGTGCAACACAATATCGCGAGCTACCGAACAAACCTACTGAATTAAAAAAACTCATGCGTATGAAGCTGTATATGTGACGACAACGTTCAGAAGTATCAGTTTTCAAATCGCGCAGGATTGTTTTGAAGCCACAATATAATATTCTGCAAGTAATTGAAAATTAGGCTTTATTAATCAAAACTCTGTGTGTAAATCATACTTTGTGTGAAATAAAAGTTGTCAGAGTTTTACTGCCTCTAGTGTTTATTTTAACTGGAAACTGCAGTGATTTGTCCATATAGGTACATTTTTTCAGTTTTGCAGAAATGTATGTAGAGGCACACATTTCCAGTGTTGGTTTCCTGATCTGAACCCTAAAGAAAATGAGTGGGGTGAGTGAACTGAAGAGAAGAAGCACCAACATGGTGCTTGGTGATAATGTTTTTAAAATACTATATAAAACTTCTTCTAAAAAAAATCTTTTTTAATTGAAACTTTCCCATATTTAAGTAATTATACAAAACATATTGAAATAAAATATTAAATTATATTATATTATAATACATATTTTAAACAATATCTTGCCTTGTCTGCTGTTGTGGATGGATTTTTCATTGCACTTGTTGCAATGCAGTGCATTATAGTACTGCTTTATCACTGGAAGCTACATGCAACATTGCCTTAGAATTTGTGCCAAAAAACAACCACAGAGTATATTTTTGGCCTTAGACCGGAACTGCGCACACTCCAGCTCAAGAGCTCCACATAATCTAAACAATGAACTGCCTAACAACCTAACAACTGCTCATAGACAAATCTGCCGAAGCATGAGAGGAAATTATTCATGCAATCATCCGGTGAAATGCCGAGGGTAAAGCCATTAGGCTTAAATCCATTGTTAATGAAATGTCACACCTCTGGAGTAGAGTCCTGCTGTGTTCCTCATTTACGTTCCTCTCCATCTCATCTGTATCCGTGCTCCGGTCAGGCCAGCTCACTAGCTTTGAGCATTCTGTGAGACAGGAGTCAGACAGGAATACTGAAACAGCCAGTCAGGCTGCCTTCCCACAAGAAACAATGATTCACTTTACTCAGGAAAAGAATAATTGGATATATCATGGGATATTTTCTCCTGTTATATAGAATTTCCTATAAATTGAATGAATGAATAAATAAATAAATAAATACCTTTTATATAGAATATGAATGAATCTCCCAACAATAAGTAATTAAATAAATAAATAAATAAATAAATATCCTTTATATAGAATAAGAATGAATCTCCTAGCAATCAATCAAAATAAATAAATAAATAAATAAATAAATAAACAAACTCATTTTATATAAAATAAGAATGAATCTCCTAGCATTAAATAAATAAATAATTATCTTTTATACAGAATAAAAATGAATCTCCTAGCAATAAATATAAATAAATAAATAAATAAGATCAATTTCTTTTATACAGAATAATAATTGATTTCCTGATAATAAATATAAATAAATAAATATATATAAATTATATAGAATAAGAATTGATCTCCTAGAAATAATTAAATAAATAAATAAATAAATAAATAAGATCCATTTCTTTTATACAGAATAAGAATTAATTTCCTGATAATAAATACAAACAAACAAATAAATAAATAAATAAATAAATAAATAAATAAATAAATAAATTTTATATAGAATAAGAATTGATCTCCTAGAAATAATTAAATAAATAAATAAATAAATAAGATACATTTCTTTTATACAGAATAAGAACTAATTTTCTGGTAATAAATAAATATAAATAAAATAAATATCTTTTATATAGAATAAGAATTAATCTCCTAGAAATAAATAAATAAATAAATAAATAAATAAGATCAATTTCTTTTATATAGAATAAGAATATATATATATATATATATATGTGTGTGTGTGTGCGTGTGTGTGTGTGAGTGTGTATGTTATATGTATCACTTAATAAATATCGTTTCTATAGAATAAGAAGAAATAAATAAATGAATAAATAAATAAATAAATAAATAAATACGATCAATTTCTTTTATACAGAATAAGAATTAATTTCCTGGTAATAAAAATAAATAAATAAATAAATAAATAAATAAAATCATATCAATTCATTAAATCAATTCAAAACGTGCCACTGCTCTGCTTTCTGGAATCCCTTTACACTCCTTTCAGGTCAAGTCAATATTTCTTGTCTATTTATGTATGTATTTGGCAAGGAACTGTATAATAAGCAAGGAAACTCAAGTCAGCTGGTCATTACTGCTAAATAAACCCTTCTGAGTTTATTTTGCAATAATGACCAGCTGACTTTCTTATTTTGGTGGGGGGATCAAAGTGAAGTGTCTAGAGTAGCTGTGCAGCATAACAAAATAAAAAGAACCAGGTGTCTGTCTACTGATCTGTCCCCATTGGCCACTGCAGACAGTTCAGTTGATTATAATTGAAGTGATCTAGCTCTATCATGTCAGTCCAGCAAGATTTTGAATGCTTTAAGTGTTAAAAACATTACCCAGCACCATTAACCATTCCAGATTTCCAGACTTTTGTCAGCATTTTTTCCAGCCCTTGGTTTGTGAAATGGTGCTTTAAGATGTTTAGATGCTTTGTGGTCACACAAAGCAGCAGCATCTCTCTCCAAAACATGCTTTTTGCATAATGATGAGCTCATGCTTCGGAAGAAAGAGGAAACGAGAACATAAACAACAATGAAAAATAATTCAAATATCTTTTGTTTACCTCCAAACATATGGGCCCATTTTTCAACTTCAAACGGCGAGTAAAGGCTGTTTTCAAGAACAAGGCACGGCATATTCAAAGAAAAACCCACACCAAACTAATCCCAGGCTACTTATTTTACAATGCAGAACGGCAGGTCAGAGAGGCAAATGAAGATAAGGTGCCTGCTGCATATAAACAAACAGAAAGCAAGAAATTCATGCTGCACACACGCTCCCAACAACATCACAGCCATGAATAACTTGTCATGCTGTGTGTGTGACCCAAACAGTTTCTCTCCAGGATATATTTTGAAGGTTAATCTAAAGGAGCTGGACGGGGGGGAGTTCGTTTACGGACACACGGACAAATGTAAACCCACATGGAAAACAGGCCGACGGGAAGGACAGGCCATCTGCTGGGAGGCGTGTGCTGGCCGTCCTAGACTCATCAAACGCCCGTTGGGTGGGTTGTCTCTCCCTCTGTCTATTCGACAGAAACACGTTTGATGGCGTTTGAATAGCAAATCGTCCGTGCAGCGTAGCACTCACATGGAAAATTGGATCTGAACATTTGCATAATTTTTCTTGCTCAAACAGGAGATGGTTTTTTGTGCAACAGGATGCATTTTTTTTCTCCCATCACAGCACATATATGGCCTACTCTACACCTGGCATGCTTCACAATCATATGTGCCTGACCACTGAATTCAAATGTAGATGAAGAAGGAGGAGGAAGAGGGGGAGGAAGAAGATGTGAAGGTGGTGGAGGAGGAGGAGGTTAAGATCAAGAAGAAAAAGGTTTAAAAAAAAAAGGACTTAGAAAGAAGATGAAAACAGCGAAGAAGAAGAAGAATAAGAAGAAGAAGAAGAAGAAAGGATAAGAGGGTGTCAAGAAAGAAGAAGGGATGAAGAAGAAGAAAAAGAAGAAGAAGGTCTTGGAGAAGGAGGAAGTGGTTAAGATCAAGAAGAAGAAGGTTAAGAAAAAAGACTGGTAAAGAAGAAGAAAATTGTTAAGAAGAAGAAGGTGAAGAAACTGGAGAATAAGAAGAATCTGAAGAAGAAGAAGGAGGAGGAGGAGGAAGTTAGAAAGAAGGGGAAAAACTGTGAAGAAGATGAAGAAGAAGGAGGAGGAGGAGAAGGAAGAGGAGAAGGTGGTAGAGAAGGAGGAGGTTAAGATCAAGAAGAAGAAGATTAAGAAAAAGACTGGTAAAGAAAAAAGAAAATTGTTAAGAAGAAGGTAAAGAATCTGAAGAAGAAGAAGGTGAAGGAGGAGGAGGAGGAAGTTAGAAAGAAGGTGAAAACAATGAAGAAGAAGGAGGAGGAGGAAGAAGAAGAAGAAAAAGGAGGAGGAAGAGAAAGTTAGAAAGAAGGTGAAAATGAAGAAGAAGAAGAAAAAGAAGAAGAAGAAGGAGGAGAAGGAGGAGGAGGTGCAAGAAGAAGCAAAGGAGAAGGTCGTGTAGGAGGAGGAGGAGGTTAAGATAAAAAGACTGGTAAAGAAGAAGAAGAAAATTGTTATGAAGAAGAAAGTGAAGAAATAGGAGAATAAGAAGAATCTAACGAAGAAGAAGCTGAATAAGAAGAAGGAGGTGGAGCAGGAAGTAAGAAAGAAGGTGATAACAGTGTAGAGGATGAAAAAGGAGGAGGAGGAGAAGGTGGTAGAGGAAGAAGAGGTTAAGATCAAGAAGAAGAAGATTAAGCAAAAGACTGGTAAAGAAAAAGAAGAAAATTGTTAAGAAGAAGGTGAAGAATCTGAAGAAGAAGAAGGAGGTGAAGGAGGAGGAGGAAGTTAAAAAAAAGGTGAAAACAATGAAGAAGAAGGAGGAGGAGGAGGAGAAGGAAGAAGAAGAGTAAAAGGAGAAGGTCGTGTAGGAGGAGGAGGTTAAGATAAAAAAGAAGGTGGTTAAGAAAAAAGACTGGTGAAGAAGGAAAAGGAAATTGTTAAGAAGAAGAAGGTGAAGAATCTGAAGAAGAAGAAGAAGAGATGGTCTTGGAGGAGGAGGAGGAGGAGGAGGATAAGATCAAGAAGAATAAGGTTAAGAAAAAAGACTGGTAAAGAAGAAGAAAAATGTTAAGAAGAAGAAGGTGAAAAAAACTGGAGGAGAAGAAGAAGGAGTAGGAAGTTGGAAAGAAGGTGAAAACTGAAGAAGAAGAAGAAGAAGAAGAAGAAGAAAAAGGAGAAAAAGAAAAGAAGAAGAGAGGGTCTTGGAGGAGGAGGTTAAGATCAAGAAGTAGTTTAAGAAAAAGACTGGTAAAGAAGAAGAAAACTTAAGAAGAAGAAGGTGAAGAAACTGGAGAAAGAAGAAGAAGAAGAAGGGGGAGAAGGTCTTGGAGGAAGAGGTTAAGATCAAGAAGAAGAAAGTTAAGAAAAAATGACTGGTAAAGAAGAAGAAGAAAATGTTAAGAAGAAGGTAAAGAAACTGGAGAATAAGAAGAATCTGAATAATAATAAGAAGAAGACAAAGAAGAAGAAGAAGAAGAAGAAGAAGAAGAAGAAGAAGAAGAAGAAGAAGAAGGAGGAGGAGGTTAGAAAGACGGTGAAAACAGTGAATAAGTAGAAAATACAGCAAAAAATACAGCAAAGAAGAAGGAGAATGTCTTGGAGGAGGAGGTTAAGATCAAGAAAAAGGTTAAGAAAAAAGACTGGTAAAGAAGAAGAAGAAAACTTCAGAAGGTGAAGAATCTGAAGAAGAAGAAGGAGAAGAAGGAGGAGGAAGAAGAGAAGAAGGGGTTGAAGAAGAAGAAGAAGAAAATAAGGTGGTTAAGAAAAAGAAGAGGAAAAAGAAGAATGTGAAGAAAAAGAAGAACGTGAAGAAGTTTAAAAGAAAAGAAGGGTAAAAAGATTTAAAAAGCAGACAAAAAGAAGAAAAAGAAAAATGCAAGAAGAAGGTTAAAAAGAAGAACAAGAAGCCTTTTTTATTTTGTGCTGGTAACTAAGATCAGAGCTCCATCCGATCACACTGGAGACGTCTTGGATTCTAAGGTATAACTGTAATCCAGCTAAAGAATACCCACATACAATCTGGATACGAGATGCATGTTAATGGCAGGTGTAAAGGTGACTATGTGTTTGAAGTACACATTCACAAGGGAAGCCCACAGGGCAACATGCTCTCACAGCTCCGCTCTAAGAGACTAATTTTCCCAGGTTGAGATGAGGGCCGCGTTCAGGACATGATGTGAGAACGCCACCTCACACCCCTGCTGCTCTAAATAGTATAAATCTTTCAACGAAAACCATTAAAGTTTCATTCTGGCGATGGTCGTACCTCACGCACACGTCATGACTCATCAACTGAAACTACATCACCATGAGGCGACCACATTTCACCAGACGGCAGACGACTCGCCAAATGATTTATGACATTTATTCATCAACACGCTGCATAATTCAAGCCGTTTCACTAATGAGTTCATTTACAAAAAAAACTCTCCTGAGCAAAGAAAACATCTCAAATCTGCCGTTTTTTGTGTGGTTGCTCTCTTTAAATGTGGTCCATGCAGACACAGGTTTGTTCATAAACTGACCCGCATGCATTAAAGACCTTACACTGGCTTTTTCATAAGAAGTAAACAAATAAAAGGAGGCACTGCCTGTGAAGCTGATGCGCAGTGAAGGCTGGCATCATATTGCATGTTGATTAATTATGAGGGCGGAAGGTAAAAAAGGGTAAAATTTGAATAATGCATTCTATGGAGTCATGCACAACATCAACAGAGCAGACTAGATGATCAAAACTAGGAAAGATGGGACAAATCAGCATATTAAAACGATTTCTAAAGTAATTTCTGAGTAATGGATGGGGAAAATGTAGCTTTGCCATTACAGGAATAAATTAGATTTTAAAATACTAAATCAAAGTAATAGTAAACATTTGTTTTTTTGGTGATCTAATAAATGCAGTCTTGGTGAGCATGCATTTTCAATTTATTTCCAGACATGACAGTGGACAAATCAGAAATGAAAAGGTCAGATTCAATCTCTGAAAAAAAAAAGCAAAAGTGCAAAACATGAATCTTATGGGGTACAACAGCTTGTTAAAAGGGCATCTTTGCATCTTATTTAACCCTAAAAGGCTCATAGTACTCTACTCCATTTACCTTTAAGGGGTAAATAAGGTAAATAAGGTCTCTAAAATGGTACTGCCCCAGTGACAAGTGGCTGTAACCTTAAAGGTATAATTTTTTACACACTTTATGTCTGGCAGTGTTTTTGCTGGTAACATTATAATCAGACAAAAAAACACTATGACGCATGTGATAGAAAAAAAAAATACTTTTGAGCCACACTCATCTGTGCTGTGAATGTAGCTTATGTTTGTTTTAATCTGAGGTACTTCAGAGAGAATCAGAGCAGACAGGCGTGAACCGTGATGACTCAAAGAACAGGAGGAATGAATTTGTCTGGTTTATTCATGTCATTAGTCATAATGTTCTTTGGCCACTTTATCAATAGTGTAAAGGGAACAGGACTTGGAAATATGCGTCTGCCAGACTTGTCAAAGTCTGACTTTTTTAAATTATGTTTACAAACACCATTAATCTTTAAAGTTAAAAATAGATCACATTTACTTGCAATGAACAAGCCATAATGATGAAAATGTCCTTTTTTTAAGATGAAAGCACTGCCATCTAGTGGTCACTGCTGCTCTGACCACAACAAGGATGTACACAGGTACTGTAGGTCTACAGTCACACACACACGTATGCGGTTTCACACACATTGATTATAGAAACGTACTCATATACTAAGTAAATGAAGTGCCACGTTGGCAGAAATGCTCTCAATAATCCATCAAAGTCAGCGCACAGATGTGAGGAGTGAGGCGAGCACAGCTTTTTTTCCACAGCTTTGAACAGTGCTGATCTACTGTCAGTCTACAGGACACCGCGGTAAAGCACAGCACATCCTCCCTGCTGTAATTACATATGTCCGGCTCAGACTACAGCAAATAATGAGCAGCCTGCTTAAAGATTCAGAGCCACTGACACCGCCTGCAGCGCGAGCCACTGTCCAACTCAAACGGCCTCAATCACAAACACAAACGCTTAATGAATTCATTTGAATGAGAATTCACTTTACAAACACAAAATCTATACAACAGATAAAGTGAGCAGAACGTTAATGTTTATAAAAACAATAATATATATATATATATATATAATTAATAATGATAGATAGATAGATAGATAGATAGATACACACATACATACATAGATAAAATTCTTTTAATTTTAGTTTAATTTAGAATTTTTAAGTGTAACCTGAATGCACATGAGATGTTTATGACAAGTACATTATTTTCCAGACAATTTAGAATTTCAGATATTCACATTAAATTCAACGTGAATTTGTGCATGATAGAAAAATTATGTAATATTTTATGCAATAAAATATAGCACAAAATATAAATATACACTACCAGTCAAAAGTTTTTGAACAGTAAGATTTTTTAAATTCTTACTGTTGGTGTTCACCAAGCCTGCATTTATTTGATCCAAAGTACAGCAAAAACAGTAAAAAATGTAAAATATTTTTACTATTTAAAATAATGGTTTTCTATTTGAATATATTTTAAAAGGTAATTTATTCTTGTGATTTCAAAGCTGAATTCTTAGCATCATTACTCCAGTCACATGATCCTTCAGAAATAATTCTAATATTCTGATTTGCTGCTCCAAACAAATATTATTATTATTATTATTATTATTATTATTATTATGCTGAATGTTTTTTTTTTTTCAGGTTTCTTTGATGAATAAAAAGTTAAAAAAAAAAAAACGCATTTATCTGAATTAGAAATCTATTGTAACATTATAAATGTCTTTATCATCACTTTTGATCAATTTAAAGCATCCTTGCTAAATAAAAGTATTAATTTCTATGATGTTACAAAAGCTTTTAATTTCAGATAAATGCTGATCTTTGGATCTTTCTATTCATCAAAGAATCCTGCAAAAAATGTACTGTTTTAAATATATTATATTTAATAATAATAATAATAATGAATATTTCTTGAACAGCAAATCAGCATATTAAAATGATTTCTGAAGAATGATGAAAATTTAGTTTTGATCCCAGGAATAAATTACATTTTAAAATATATTCAAATGGAAAACAGTTATTTTAAATAACAAAAATATTTCACAGTGTTGCTGCTTTTTCTGTATTTTAGATCAAATGCTGGCTTGGTGAGCAGAAGAGAATTCTTTAAAAAAAAAAAACATTAAAAATCTACTTGTATGTAAATAATTTTAAAGGTGTATTATGACAATGAAAAAAAAAACATACGGGAATATATATCAAATATTATAAATGTGCAAAAAAAAGAAAAAATACTGCGTAAATGTGAAAATTTCTTTGGCTCTTTGGCCTAGCCCTAGCCAACCTATTCTTTTAAATGGCAGTTGAGGTGTTTACAGATGACTGCTCAAATGCACCAGCCCCTGCAGCTCTTATTGCTGTTTATTGAAGCTCCATAGAGCATCAGAGACGTTCCTACTGAGAGAAAAAGATGAAAACACGTGAGCTTTCACTCCCAGACACCCCTGCAGGAGCAGCAGCTGTGCGGGGTAAATCAAACATCACCTCTGCTTTTCACACACTCATACAGTTAAAAATAAATAAATAAATATATAATTACACTCACAGTCTCACAGTGATGCACATGTGGGCTGACGTACAAAACACCAGCCAAATGTATAAGCTGACAAACACATGAAAAACTTGATGACACTTACAAACTATGCACTTACATTATGTTATGAGTTTCAAAACCAAATTCACTATGGGAAAATTCAGGTCGTGACACGTGCATTTTAAATCTGCACAGTCTGTATAGAACTGAACTGAACAACTAAGGCATTTAAGGCATTTAAGCACATATGAAAAAAGATATTATTTAGCAAGCCTGTAACCACCTAAATCAATTACGCATTTTTGGCAAATTTTTGGTAATTTACCATAGAATTATTATGTTTTTTTTATTGTTTATGACTGTTATAGCGGCAACTGTGGTCCAATCTCCTTAAAATTTTGCATGCTTGTTTAGGATCACCTGTCGTATGTGCTCAGCAGGTTTTGTACAGTGTTTTCTTTTTTGCTTTATAAGATTTGGGGTAAATTTAGAACAGGCCCCTTTTCTAAACGACCCTGTTATAGCTTCCCAAAGGGTAAATTGGAACATTTTTTGATAAGTGTTGACCTAAAGAGTCCAGAAAATTGTACCACAGTGTTTTTTTCCAGACTGAGTGAAAAATCATGTTTTTTTTTTTACATCTTCTTGATCATTTAAAGAAGTCCACTTTCAGAGAAACAATTTACAAATAGTGTACTCACCCCCCTTGTCATCCACGATGTTCATGTCTTTCTTTCTTCAGTCGTAAAGAAATTATGGTTTTTGAGGAAAACATTTGAACATTTTTCTCAATATAATGGACTGCTATGGTGCTATGGTACTATTACTTTGGTTATTTTAATAAAAATAATACAATTTATATACTTTTTAATGCCAAATGCTTGTCTTGTCTTACTCTGCCTGGACTGTTTTTTTCCGGTTCATGACAATTAGGGTATGTCGAAAAATTCCCATCTCATGTTCTCCCTCAACTTCAAAATCACCCTATGTCGCTGTTTTACCTTTTTGTTAAGGGTGTTTGATCTTCTTTGCATGTTCACTTTGCAAAGACTGGGTCGGTACTTCGGCAGCGATGTAGGATGATTTTGAAATGATTTTTGAAGTTGAGGGAGAAAATACGATTGGAGCTTTTCAACATACCCTAACTATCTTGAGCCAGAACACACAGAGTTCATGGAGAGAAAGGCAACACGAGCGTTTGAGATTAAAACATTTCGCTTGATAAGACCCTTCTGGGATCGTTTACAACCGCATTTGGGATCGTTTGAAGCTGCATTTAAACTGCATTTTGGAAGTTCAAAATCTGGCACCATAGCAGTCTATTATATGAAGAAAAATGCAGAAATGTTTTCCTCAAAAAACAATTTCTTTGCAACTGAAGAAAGAAAGACACGAACATCGTGGATGACAAGGGGTGAGTACATTTTATGTGAATCTTTATTTTGGAAGTGGACTTCTTTAACAAACGATTTAATTGACAGCAGTGGCAAAGCTGTCCGGACTGAGGAGTTCTATCATGTGATCCAAATATCGCATGTATTTGCGAAAAACCGCACAGTGTACAACCATTTACGCCCTTGAAAAATGCAATATCGCCCCCCCCGTGGCCCGGTTTCTTAAAAATTGCTCACAGATCTTTGTGGCCATGTGTCAAACAGGCCCACTGTGTTTCGTACTGATCAGCCTCTGTTAACCTTGTCTAAAAGGTGCTCAAACTTCATATGCAAATGGCGGCCATATTTTTTTAAGATATGTAAATCTATCTCAAATCTATTAAAGACGCTTGTGGCACTTTGGACCATATCTGTCCACAGCTATTTTAAAATTGACAGGATAAATAGTTGCGTAGTTATAGCCATTTTTAAGGTATTTCCTTCTTATAGCACCACCAAGTGGCCAAACTCCATGAATTTTGTACCTGTGACGTCAGATTGAGTTATAGGCGTTTTACTAAAAGTGTCCCCACCCCTTTCGAACGTTTTGGCGTCCCTTTGCGACGGTGAGTCAAGAGTTCAGTTTTTTTTTTTTTGGATAATTATTGATATTCACCCTACAGAAAATCTTTCAGCACTGGTTTAGGCTCCGATCGAGTGAAAAACCAAGTAGTTGGCAAAAGTAGGTTTTTAAAAAATTTCAAAATACCCGAAAGATGTTTTGTCCGGCGCGAGTCAATGACATAAGACACTTGAGCCTACGACTGACAGTTTAGGAGTTACAAGCGATTTCGTACTTTTGATCGCTGTAGCGCCCCCGTCAGGCCGACTGGGGCAAGCCTTGGCAACGTTGTTGGCGGTGTGTGTACTACCATCCCTCCAAGTCTCTGCAACTTACGGTTTGGTCTGCACAATCAGTTTTACATAGAGATTGATGATCCTTGGCCATTCTAACTATTACAATTTAAAAAAAATAAAAAAATAAAAAAAATTCACAGAAACGGATAAGTGTCTAAACTCATCCACAATTTTTAATATCAGATTTTTCACAAGTAGGTTCTACCACCACCAGCCAAATATTATGACATACATCTTTTACATCTTTTAATAGTAGAGTTACATCATGGTGGGAAAAAAAAATCGTATCTGGGATTCTTCATGAGGGAAAGCACCCAGATTATTTTACCAGCAATCATAAAGTCACGAAACTCGCTCTGACATAGTAGACTTTCTAATAGTGCAATAAGCTCTTTAAACTGAATAAAAATTTCCATTTTGCTCTGGCTGCCCCTTCAAAAGAGGCAACAGTTTTCCCATGGACTCCAACACAGTCTGTCTAATGTCTGTAGCCTTTATGCTACTTTTCCACCAATCTAATGAAAGCTTGGTCACCACCGTTCTGACACAACGCTGGCAGCAACAGTCTCGCCTGCCAGTCCAGTAGCAACTTCTCACGTTCCTCTGCTCATCTTGCACCAGTGCAACTCAAACAGTTTCCCAGGTAACATGCAAAACAAGAGCATGTGTGTTTAAATATAAGGGTAACCTGGTCTGCATGTGGATCCTGCTCGTAAACTGAATGAGCTGTTAATACAGGTTCATCTTTAGACTCAACAGTGCAAATAGCTTTGTTCCACCCACCAACTAGACTGTGAACACACTGATAAATTGTCACTTACTGGTCAAGTGCAGGTGCTGCCATTCGCACCAGTAACACATGCCAGCACCACCACAGGCCTGTTAAAGAGACAAGTTATCCTTGAAGGCCCATGTGAGAAGCATACATCAGGAAAAAAACTGACATTATTTGGCAGAGACACCTAAGATGTTACAAATATGATGTGCACATCTCGGTTCTGATATTTACAGGGTCAGAAATTAACCAGGGTTCACAACAAAAATGCTACAGAAAGGCCCGTATGGCCTATGGAAGGCACCTAATATGTGACCCTGGACCACAAAACCAGCCATAAGTGTAAATTTTTTGAGATTTATACATAAAAGCTGAATTACAATCTATCTATTGATGTATGGTTTGTTAGGATAGGACAATATTTGGTCAAGATATAACTATTTGAAAATCCGGAATCTGAGAGTGCAAAAAAATCGAAATATTAAGAAAATCTTCTTTAAAGTTGTCCAAATGAAGTTCTTAACAATGCATATAGCTAATCAAAAATTAAGTTTTGAGATATTTACGGTATAAAATTTACAACATATCTTCATTGAACCTGATTAAACTTATATATCCTAATGATTTTTGGCATAAAAGAAAAATTATACCCATGCTACTTAAGACTGGTTTTGTGGTCCATGGTCACATATGGTCAAAAATAATTGAAGGAATAGTTTACTTAGAAATGAAAGGTTGCCTTATTTATTAATGTTCTAAACCTCTATGGCCTTTCTTACATAAAATAAAAGCAGTACCCTGGCCACTGTTTTCACTACAATGAACGTAATGAGGAGTGAGACTGTAAAATGACAAAAAAGGCATCATAAAAGTTACACCGAAATCACAACTTGTACGTTATATTCTAAGTCTTCTGAAGACAGACAAATAGTTGTTTCCACTAATAATTCAGTGAGCTGTTACTTTAATATTTCTGACCACATAATTGAGTCAGTGAGTTCAAGTTTGAGATCTAAACTTGAGAACAAATCACTCAGGGTTGTTTTCCAAAAGCAACTATGGTTGCAAGTTCTGATGCTACTAGGGCTGGGTATCAAATTTGATACATATTAGGCACCTACTGAATTGCCTTGATCGAGTATCCAAAAATATCCTGTTGTTCGGTACCAAACATCGATACCTAAAGGGTTAAATCTCACCAGTTTCAATGAGCCAATAAGCATGCAGCATGCTTGATGTGCCTAAATCAAGTGCTGGTAATTGGGCTTGGTGAGGTATCAAGGAAAACACTAGTTTATACCAGTTAGGCCCAGAAATATTCCTTGTCATGTCTTGTTCATGTCTTTCTTTCTTCAGTCATAAAGAAATTATGTTTTTGAGGAAAGCATTTCAGAATTTTTCTCTATATAGTGGACTTCAATGGTGCCCGTGATTTTGAACTTCCAAAGTGCAGTTTAAATGCAGCTTTAAAGTGCTCTAAACGGTCCCAGCCGAGGAAGAAGGGTCTTACTTAGCGAAACGATCTGTCATTTTCATTAATAAATTAATATTTTTACACTTTTTAACCTCAAATGCGTGTCCCGTCTAGCTCTGCGTTGCGCATGTGTACTCTGTGCACTCCCAAGACATCTCATTGTCTCCTCTAACTTAAAAATCGTCCTACAATACTGTTTTACCTTCATCTGTAAAGGGCGTTTGACCTTCTTTGCACATTCACTTTGTAAACACTGGGTCGGTACTTCTGCAGTGATGTAGGACGATTTTAAACTTGGAGGAGAAAATGAGAGTTTTTCGACCTACCCTAACTGTCTTGAACGGAAGGAGTGCACACAGTACGTATGCGCAACGCAGAGCTAGACAGGACGAGCATTTGTGGTTAAAACATGTACATATATTACATTATTTATAAAAATGACCGATTGTTTTGCTAGATAAGACCCTTCTTCCTCGGCTGGGATCATTTAGAGCCCTTTGAAGCTGCATTTTGGAAGTTCAAACTCGTGGGCACCACTGAAGTCCACTATATGGAGAAAAATCCTGGAATGTTTTCCTCAAAAAACATAATTTGACTGAAGAAAGCAAGACATGAACATCTTGGATGACAAGGGGGTGAGTAAATTACCTGTAAATTTTTGTTCTGGAAGTGAACTAATCCTTTAAATTTCGATCTGTTCTGTACAAGAGGGAATCATTTGACTTAAGATACCCTGAAATAACAGTGAACATGTAGAAATAGACAACATCCATGACCCTTTCTATGATGGCCTTTTGTCATTTCGGAGTTCGACATCCATAAAACTTGCCAGGATATTCTTTAAAAAAATTCTCGGTCACAAAAGAAATAAAATCAAACAGATTTGGAAATGCTGTAAGGGTAAGGAAAGATGACAGAATATTCATTTCTAGGTGAACTATGACTTTAATAAGAACAACTCTTTAAAAATGCCACATGAAATGACAAGTCGGGCCCTCTGAGTCAAACGCTAACTCAGGGCGCATTACCGTCAGAGCTGTTTACGCCTGCACGAAAAAAGCACGTCATCTCAAAGCATCTGAGCATTTTATCCTCTGGGTTACGGAGGTCTTACCTTGACTGCTGCCGCCGCCGCTGCTGCTGAGAGCGTGCAGAGGAGCGGGAGCCGAGCTGATGCTCGCCGCGGGCAGCTCTCCATTATTCAACTGTTTGACCCTCTTGAGGTGAGACTTTCCATTGTAGTGGACCTGGGCCTGCGCGGCGGAGTGCAACTGGATGTTGCAGACTTCGCAGAGCGAGTAGAGCAGCTTTTTCTTCTCTTGTTGGAGCTGCATGTCAGAGTTGGTATCACTGGGTTCCTTTACCTCCACGCAGCCTGGGATGGTGAAGCACAGCTGTCCATTTTCAATCAGTTGGGTGGGGCTCAAGGGGGTCTTCATACCTGCGGGACAACAAAGGGGTTGAAAAACGGTAAGTGTTTAATCCAAACTAGGTCTGGTGATGACTCACCTTCTGAATTCTGCATCACCCCACAGACAGCTTTCTGAAAACCAGGTGGGGAGAGTTTACATCCTAAAACCACCAAGGTAGAGAACCGCAAACGTGTGTGAGTGCGGATGTCTGGAGCGCTTGTGTGGGCTACACGGGTGGCTGAATGTTCTCATCTCCCTGAGCTCTGACTCCTCCCCTCCGCACGCTCAAGCCAAGCTTCCCCACTTGTGGAACGGGCACAGAGCTACGAACTGACCTCCTGTTCCCATCTGTTGCCTTTGGTAAGAGACCCGACTTGCATACCTCATGCCTACGGTTCTTACACAACCAACGTGAAGAAAGTCGGCCCAGGGGGCCACGTGCAGCAACGAAGGGCTTATTCCTGTCAGTGGCAGCAGACGCCAAACTCACTATTGTGTTTCTAGGGGTCTGTAAGATTGAATAAATTACATAAAACCTCCCTCCTGAGCCTCGACCTCTCAAGCACTACAATTGAATGGCCGGCGTAATGGATAACTGGAAAAGGGGAGTGATGCGCTCTGGGAAACGGTGATCTCTTTAATCTGAAAATTGCAAAAACTACATGTCTACCCAGTCTGCACTAATGCCACGGCTGGAGGCTTCCTTTGCTGGATGATAGAGGATAAAGGAGCATAAAGATACCAATTGAGTCAGCTGTACTTTTGAGAGCATGCTGGGGATGAAATATCCATTGCTGTGCGCACGTATGCGTGTGTACATGAGTGTGAGAAGAGATAAATTGCTGCTAAGCTCAGCCAGGTGAATCTTATGAAAACATGTCTACATGTCATCTCAAAATCAAAAAGAAAAAACTGCATTTTGCATTGGGAAATCATTTCCAGGTTGCTGAGTTTTGCATATTGAGTCTTTTTGTAATTTCAGTACATATGTAACTGACAGTAAAATGACTTTAGAACATAAATGAAAGGCAATGCAACAAATTGTATGATGTACAAATATGATGTACACCAAGATGTCAAACTCAAGTATTTTCAAATGCATTATTATATATTATTACATTATTATTATTATCATATTACCATAATAATACATATTACATAATGTTCTGTCTAGATTACTCTAGATTACTAGATTTTATATAAATATATATATATATATATATATGAGGAATGAGTATTCTAGACAAGCAGGCAGATTTTATTTCATATATACACATAATGGTTAGGGAGTCGGGCTTGTAACCAAAAGGTTGCGGGTTCGAATCCCTCAATACCACGACTGAGGTGAGTCCCTTGAGCAAGGCACTGAACCCCTTTGTATAATTTGTATTTAAGCAAAATAAAATTTCTTGTTTCTTCCTGTTGATTTTAGGGTGAAATTACCCAGACACGGATGCAAGTATAAATGCTGCACACATGGAGTCCATGTTTGGGTCTCTGTCCAATAATCCTCCTGACACTGTCTCAGTAATCTCTGCGGGCAGCTGCACACTCTAATCCCTGCAGATAAACTTCCTCTAACTTCCCCTGCCTCTCGGGCCCTTCAGCTCTCCTCCATTCCTTCGCACTTTCTCAAGAATCTATTGTATTCAGAGAAAGAAAAACTGTAAGTGGAAATCCCTGATGTTAATCACTTTCTTTCAGTGTTGTGAATCTATTTCTCTAACTCCCTGCTATTACTTAAGCTTGAGCTTTGCTCTACTTTGTGGTGGAAATGAGGCCAGTGAGAAAAAAAAAAAAAGAGAGAGAAGCTGCAGTGGTTTTTGTTGACCTGTATTCGCAGGCAGGGTTTCCAGATATGTTGCGCGGGTTGTGTCCTGGGGTTTGGAGGAAGTAAGCCGCCTGTGATGCTCAGTTCATATCACAGACACATCTGTTCATTTAGCGGTCAACTAATCAACCAGCCAGAGTTCTCTACTTTTCTCCAGTATCATCTCCAACACCAACCATCTCACATCAATGTGCAAACACTTGGAATGCAAACCTACTCCACAATATGCACTGTAGTATAGTATTTATGCATTATTCCACAATAAACATTTTTAAAAAAGTATGAAAATGACTGCTCATTTTAATTCTGGTTCATTTGTCAATTTGGAAAGTACGGAAGCCTGTTTCCACCACAGAAAATAGTAATTGCAACTTTTTATCTATCACTTTTTAACTCACAATTCTGACTTACGAGATATAATATCTAAGTTTACATGTCACACTTCTGAAACTCTCTCTTTTTTTCTCAAAACTGTGACGAAAAGTCTGAATTGTAGGTTATAAACTCAAAATCGCAAGAAAAATTTGAAAAAAACTTGAATTGTGTGATAAAAGAATTTATTTACAAGAAAAATGTAGTATTTCTGAAAAAAGTAATAATTTTTTATAAAATAAATTAATTATAAAATAAATTGATTATTAAATCCAGAATCCAGAAAATAAATGGAAAATACAGAATCTGGTAAAAATAAAACTGAATTTAAGAGAGAAAAAAGGAGTATTTCATTAGGGCCTTTAAATTTATTTATTTATTTATTTTTAATAAATTGCTGTTAAATTGTGCAAGTTTCATGATTTCAATTAATTAGACATGCTTTTGGATTAATCAAATTTAAACAGAGTCGAAAATAAAATCTTGCAAGTCTCTCAATTTCATTTTTTTTTTTTGCCACAAAATAAAAAAAGGTAAGTGTGAGCTTTATTTTATAATTCCGACTTTTATCTTGCAATTGTGACCTTATATGTCAAAATTCTAACTTTTTTCTCAGAATTGTGATAGAAAGTCTGAATTGTAAGTTATAAACTCCGTAAAAATTTCTGAGAAAAACTTAAATTGTGTAATAAAAAGAGTTTATTTACAAGAAAAATGTAGTATTTCTGGAAAAAGTAATTATTTTTTATAAAATAAATTAATTATAAAATAAATTGATTATTAAAATTTATTAAAACCATTAAAATGGAATCCAGAAAATAATGGAAAATACAGAATTTGGTAAAAATAAAATTGGTAAAAAAAAAAAAAAAAAAAAAAAAAAAAAAAGTATTTCATTAGGGCCTTAAAATTGTATTTTTTTTAATATAAATTGCTGTTAAATTGTGCCAGTTTCATGATTTCAAATAATTCTCTCAATTTTTTTTTTTTTTTTTTGCCACAAAATGAAAAAAGTAACTGACCTTTATTATATCTTATAATTCCGACTTTTATCTTGCAATTGTGAGTTTATATCTTAAAAAAAAATTCTTAAAAAATTATGTCTTAAAAAGATGTACATTACGTCATGAAATTTGGGGACAAAAGGTTTGTCACAAGCCTATTCAAAATGTGACCCTGGACCACAAAACCAGTCATAAGTAACACGGGTATATTTATAGCAATAGCCAACAATATTTTGTATGGGTCCAAATTATAGATTTTTTTCTTTTATGCCAAAATCATTAGGATATTAAATAAAGATCATGTTAAGATCATATTAATATATCAAAATTTATTTTTTGATTAGTAACATGCATTGCTAAGAACTTCATTTGGACAACTTGGCAATTTTCTTAATATTTCAATTTTTTTCCGAACCCTCAGATTACAGATTTTCAAATAGTTGTATCAGTTGTATCTTGTCCAAACATCAATGGAAAGCTTATTTATTCAGCTTTCAGATGTTGTATCAATCAAAAATTTACCCTTATGACTGGTTTTGTGGTTCAGGGTCGCAAATAATAATAGTTCTGTGTATAATAGTCCTATTTGAATCTTTTGAAGTTGAACCGAACCACTAGGATTTATCATTTAATCAAGATAATACATAATTTAGTACTAGAAACTACTGAATTGCTCAATAAACTCTGTGCCCTTGCTATATATAATAGGAAGGCCATAAATGCAGTAATCTTGAATCAGATCACAGATCAAAGCAGCCCAAGAACTATAAAATGTTATCAATATGACTGATCAGCTGAATGCAGTGACTTCATGAAAGTGGTCTTTTGAAATTTATGAAGCAGTTCGACTGTGTGAAGTGCAAACATTTCACTGAAGGTCTTTCTGGAAAATGCATTTGATACATACAGTGAAAATAAAGAGTGATTTGATCCTGATACTGAATTTCCACAAAATGTCCATTACAGCACTCTGGTACAGAGAAATACAGACTGATGTGGACAATTCAAAGGAGGTCAAAAGGCTTTGCTTCTTAGGTAAACATTTGATTATTTCATGATAAAGCTGACCTTTGAATTAAATTGTCTAAATGTGCATCAAGTTTCACTTATTCACTAAGCCAAGCAGGAGAGCAAATGCAAATGTTGGTGCAAGATATGACAGACTGCAGAGGTTTAAAATAGTGTGAGAACATTGCAAATGCATTATATTAGCATGCAGAATGTGAAAGCTGAATGTGATGTTGGCAGAGCTTTTGACTGATTAGCGTGTTCATTTCATTGCACATTCTTTGTAGTTAACTGTTCTTGAACATTTCGTACCCTCAAATCATTCCTATTTCTTTCCCTCTCTCACTCCTGAGATATAACTCCTAAAGGTCAGGTGATTATTGGATTAAAACAAATGCGATTTGATAAGTGTCAAGCTGTGGTCATGTCAGATGGATGCCTGAGGGCAAAGGTGAGACCGCCAGCTGAGGAAATCTTTGTTTTCACATTTGAGACGATGAAACACACTCCCACCCCCCAACTGCTCTCCTCCATCAGCTTTAAGAACGAGAGCTGTGCACTCAAGCATGTCATGTGCAATCAATAGTGAGATTCTGAGGTCAGACAACAGGAACTTAATCAGGTGCTCACCAGTCAAGCGAACGGTAATAGACGGAGATGCGTAATGCACACACACACACAAAAAAATACACATCAAAGGAGGTCAGAAAAGAAAAGTCAAACTTGATAAAATTTTACACAGAACCCAAAAATGGACTGGAAGAAATAATTACTTTTCAAGCATGTGATGCTCCTGTAATTTGTATTTAGACATACCTGTGGCAAGTAACAGGTGTGGCCAATATAGTAATCACACTTGCAACCAGTTAAAATGAAGAAAAGTTGACTCAACCTTTGTGTTGTGTGTCACACTGAGTATGGAGAAAAGAAAGAAGTGTAAAGAGTTGTGAAAAAACATGGACAATCTCAAGGCTACAAGTCCATCTCCAGAGATCTTAATGTTCCTGTGTCCACTGTGCGCAATATCATCAAGAGGTTTACAGCCCATGACACTGTAGCTAACCTCCCTGGACATGGACGGAAGAGCAAAATTAATGAAAAACTACAACAAAGGATTGTTCAAATGGTGGATAAAGAATCCTGATTAACTTCCAAACAAATTCAAGCTGATCTGCAGACATTTATATGCACACACAGTGTTTCCCATTCATTAAGTAGACTGTGGCGGCCCGCCAGTCTAATTTGTCCCACCACAGTTTCATAACAAATATATTAAAATATTCAGAAAAAATATTTAAACGTCTTTAAAGCTTTGGCATTGAAAAGTATGTAGATTGTATTTTTTTTAATGAAAATAACCGATCGTTTTGCTAGATAAGACCCTTTTTCCTTGGCTGGGATCGTTTACAACCACATTTGGGATTGTTTGAAGCCGCATTTAAACTGCATTTTGGAAGTTCAAAATCGGGGCACCTTAGCAGTCCATTATATGAATAAAAATGCTGAAATGTTTTCCTCAAAAAACATAATTTCTTTACGACTGAAGAAAGAAAGACATGAATACTTGGATGACAAAGGGGTGAGCAAATTATTACTTCTCCTTTAATTTTGAACCCTCAAAGTGCATTAGATATAAGAATGGAACTTTTGAATGTCTGAAATTTTCTTAAAACCACAGTCCACCCACCACAGTCTCACAAAACCCTGCGGGGAAACACTGTAGAGAAGCATCTGCTGTATCTTTCTATGTAGAGTAGCTAGAGTCCATTTATTAAGTGAAGGCACTTCACGTTGTGACACGATACGACAGAATTGGTGCTTCCAGTCTAGACAGCTTTGCTGATGATAATGGGGATGGTCTACTTTCGTTGCGCTGCACTCATAAAATGTACAAAACAGAGAAAGGATCTTAGGGAACTATGAAAAAAGTGAGAGTTTATCTACACTCTGTTTAGAGATGCTAAAATCCAAACAGAGGCATGTCTGAGGATCAACAGTGAATCGGGAATCAGCACTAAACACATGTCTCAAGTATAATGGTTTGTGACCTTTGGCACAGAGCTTGAAAGGGTGACCTTTGTGTGGGCAGGTGCTGATGAATATACTGCAGGCAATATTTAAGAGCCGCAAAAGGTAAATGTTACTGCTTTGGCACCCTTAGCTTCTATAACAGTTTGGGCTTAATTACCAGCTTTACCCAGATATTGAATTCTATGCCAGGTTGTGGGAGTGGGATAAAAATAGCAACAGTAACTAAAAATCACTGTTCATCTAGAGACCACAGACAGTGAGAGAGAGAGACAGAGAAAGAAAAGACAGAAAATAGAGATGGAAGGAGAAAAGCATGGATATGAAGCTTTTTTTTTTTAAATACAGAGAAATCCTGAGAAAGGATTATTGTATTTTATTGATTATTTAATTCTATTTAAATTACTGAATCATTGCAAATGTATTTGTGCCACTGAAACCTTAAAAAGTAATGGCACAACTTCTTAAAAAACATAATCCTATGTATTAACAATAGTAATATGCTTGTGTTTTATTCATTATTCAATCCTATTTAAATCACTGAATTTTTGCAAAGTACGCATCACAGGAACTTTAAAAAGTAATACCACAACTTCTTAAAAAAACGTCTAACCCTATGCATTAGCAATAGCATGCTTTCATCAGCAATCACTGATAATTATGATATTCACCGCTAATTGCAAAGTCTAAAAATACAGAATATATTCAAGACCAAGAACCTATACATTTGGTTTGATTTTAACATTATAAATACATAAATGTGTAACCCTTTGGATGGCAAAACAACTTTGCATACATAAAAATGTCTTAATAATGAAAATTAATTATATTAACAATTAAATGATTTATTAAAAATAATTAAAAACTGTATTGCATTTTCACTGATTATTTATTACATATTCAAAAGCTGAAAAAGATCTGCATGTCTGGACACTTGAACATAAAATATGTTATAAAACTGACTGGCCATAAACAAAAAATTAATACAAATAAAACACAGACACACTATCGCACACCTCAGTGGTCAAATGAGTGTATATTAAACATAAAAAATAAATAAATAAAAAAATCAGTGCCACATGATCTTTCAGAAATCATTCTAATATGCTGTTAATATGTAATATGTAATTTGCTGTTCAAAAAACATTATTATTATTATTATTATTATTATTATTATTATCATTATTATTATTATCATCATCAATATTTAAAACAGTTGAGTACCTTTTTTCATGATTCTTTAATGAATAGAAAGAGTCAGTATCATTTTACTTCTAAACTTTCTATACATCAAAGAAACCTGAGAAAAAAATTCTACACAGCTTTAATAATGAATGTTTTTTTGTTGTTTGTTTGTTTTAGATCACATGAACACCTACACACACGAGCAAAATTCTGCTTTGAAATCACAGGAATAAATTAAAAAAAAAAAATTCAAATAGAAATCGTTATATTTTAAATAGTAAAAATATTTAAAAATTGTACTGTTTACGTTGTACTTTGAATCAAATAAATGCAGGCTTGTTGAGCAAAAGAGATTTCTTTATAAAACATTAAAAATCTTACTGTTCAAATACTTTTGACAGGTACTGTATATTTAATTTTTTATTTTTTATTTTTTGCTTTCGGTGTTAACTACATTTTTAGCTTTACACACTGCACCTGGTTAGGACAGAGTGTAATTGCTAGGAAGCACATCAGAAAGTAAATTACTCCACAGCTCTCCCAGGGATCGTAAAGATGGAGAGACGCTCGTGTCGCACCCGGTCAGCCGTGGCTATTTCAAACTTGCGGCCCATTACGAAACCCAGAGCTAAAATCTCACAGATGGAAAGGCCGCGGACGTGTTTCTGCAGCCTAATTCCACGCTAATGCCTTTCACTGAAAGCTCTTCGCAGAAACACAGAAAAAGAAAATGAATGTGAAAGTTTTCCACTCCGTGTGCGTCTGTCACACGCAGGGAGGGCTTGGCATGCACATGCGTAACATCTGGACAGGAAGCGGTCTGTTAATGGAGGGTCGGCAGCTTACAGCAGTGTCAGGTGAGGACTGGAGAGTCTCGATTGCTAAGCTGTTCACAGATGTCCTCAATGTGCCTTTGGTCAGGGCACATGGATATTATATAGCCATTTACGCCAATCCACTATATAAGCAGTTTGTATGGAAAATTCCTGCACTGATAAGACTGTGAGTTCAGCAGACATATGTTGGCATGCGCTTGACCTTGTGCTGTCGCTGTCTGATGTCAAAAATATTCGCTGACCATTAAAAGCTGACAGAACAGACACAGGGACAGTAGTTAAGTGGAGCATCGGATGGGCATTAGTTGTGTTGATGGAGGTCTTTCACAGTGCTGAAGCGTGTGGAAACACAAGAGGTAAATCTGCTTACAAAGGAGTCTGGTATCACTGCACCTGCTCTGCCGGTTACGCACAGCCTGCGTTCCCGATGAGTGACCTCTCAGATTCAGCACACGAAGAAAGTAACTATGAGGGAAGGAACATTCCCTATTACATTATAACTCAATAACTCAAAGCAGAACATTCATAATTGACCACTTATATTGGATGTTTCTGTCCAAAAAGTGTTGTAATGAGAGACCATGTACATATATATAGATATATGATATAGATATATATATATATAAACTTTTCCGATCATTTCCATTTATGAAATATCATGTGGCGCGACTATCAAGAAACTACCATTTTGGGACTTTTACGTTGAAATCCATTCAAAGATAGGACTTTGTATCATATACCAATTTGCCAATGACTCATGGAGGCATCAAACAGGTTTCTAACTCTCTTTCAAATTTTGAAAAAAAAAAAAAAAGACCTTTTTAACGGCTGGTATGTAGTAACCACATTTGGATATCATGTGGTATGACCTCAAAAAAAAAAAAAAAAAAAAAAAAAAATTAACTTTTCATTTAAGTATTTTTTTTATTATTATTTTATAATTTCATATTGACCTTTTGTGGGAAGCTAGCTTGTTTTGTTTAGGTGGTCAATTCTGTGCTTGTAAATTTTGACTTAATTTTAAATATGTGGTGATCAAATGCATCAACATAAGAAATTATGTTAATATGTTAAGCACGTTAAGGACTTTAAAACACTAAAATCACTTAATTTTAAATTCTAATATGAATTTATGTGTACACAACATTCTTAATGTTTGAAGATAGTATTATTTTTTATTACCCTGTCGCAAATACTTATACGTTAATAACCCATAACGCTAAGTGCCATCTGAAATTTTCATCAAATTTTCATAGATAGATAGATAGATGTGTGTGTGTGTGTGTTTTATTTTTAACTTGGTACTGGTACTTTCAACTTCTCTAATTGGAAACTGAGTATGAACAGTGTGTGAAAATTCATAATTCACCACATATATTGGATTTTTCCTCTCTAACAAGTGTTGCAATGAAAGATGGTGTCATGAAAGAGCAGCAGAAACTAGATGTTTTTCATTTTCTACAAGAAATGTCAGTTGTGTTTGCACATACAAACTACCTACCAGTGAAGGAACATTTCGACTTGTGTTTTGAAACCATAAAAAAGCAGGAAATTCATAATTTGCCTCATATATTGGGTAAAAAACTGTCAAAGTTCCAAACTTTCAGTAGTCAATTCTAATACCACATGAGTTCTAGAAAGAAATGGTCTGGAAAGAACGGATAATATTGTGAAATATTATTACAATTTAAAATAATAGTTTTGTAATTTAATACATCTGAAATTGTAATTTATTCCTGTGAAGTCAAAGCTGAATTTTCATCATCATTACTCCAGTCTTCGTGTCATCTGTATGTTCTAATGTTCTTCTGTTCTAATATGTCAATGTCAATTATCAAAAAGTTGTGCTGTCCAATTAAATATTCCAAGTTTGTCATTGAATATTTCAAGTAGCCAAAGAATTACATTAAAAGCAATGAGTCTGTGCATTAAGCACATACCAGTAATTGAAATCAGCAGCCTGTCAGTCCGCCTTAGCAAACATATATTCACTTGATTCTGAAAAAGTAATTCAGACCTAAAAAACAGACAACATAAATTTGAAGAAAAACAAAATTATCAGTGAAAAAATAAAACAGGCTATTGCATGGACACTCATACGCACATGAGTGCACACACACAATCTCAGACAGACTATAAATAACGGTGATGAGACATGACTGTATTTACCACTCATTATCAAAGAGATCCATGGAGAGACAAGCTGAAGAAGAAAGAGGCAGACAGAGAAAGTGATGAGGGCACTGAAGAAAAGATGGAAAAATAGAGTGAAAGAGACAGGAATAAAATAACAGGGTATGTGAGAGAAAGATCAGCAGAGATTGCAAAAGAGACAGAATAAAAAAAAAAGAGACAGAATTAACGGTACAGGCCTGTACATGCCCGCATAGCTGTTCCAAGATTACTATATTAGCGTTCAATAGTTGGGGTGAGTAAGATTTGAGTAAGTCCCCCTGTAGTCAAAATTTTTATCCCTTAAAACTGCAAATGTTTGAGAAAATAATTTTCTCATGCCTTAAAACAGCTTGAATGTAACTCTACCCCCCTTGCCTCATTTACTATATGTGGATATGAATATGCAAATTAGCCACGCCCCCACGCAGTCACACCAGTCAGATCCCCTTGATCCACTAACTGAACTGTAGTAAACGCGATATTATGGCGAAACACGGATAATGACTGATAAAACTACGTTTTTACTAGTGGTCAACTACAGTGGATACTGTAACATTTGTTAAAGTTACTTACTTGATGCTGTGCCCTCAAAATGCCTTGAAGGTTCGAATGCAGCCTAGTTTGTGATTCCAGTTTGCGCCCGCGAGCATATGCGAGTAAAGTGCAGACGGCAGTGCGGATAGGTGCGTCTGACTCCGGGCTGCTTTTACACTGTTGCCGTGGTTTATTTTTCAAGTTAGCGGTTAGTGCCTAGCGGTTGTGCTCTATTTAATATTTGGTTTTGTGCTGATAATCCTATTGGTGTATTGTGCATGCTAATTATAGGAATCTATCCTTTAATGTGATTGGTTACTTAGTTTGTGACGTAGCAAAAAAAGGGCTGTTTCAAACCGCATTTCTGGGACAGGCCTTTGGGAAACTACAGTTTTAAGGAGAAAATACTCAGCAATGGTGTTGATTAGTGGACTGGCACATGGTTTGTCTAAAAGCATACTAAAAACACCACATAGACAAATAAACAACATAAAAATCTTGATTTTCACTACAGGGGGACTTTACATTTTTAAAGAAATTAATTATTTTATTCAGAAAGAACGCACTGAACTGATCAAAAGAGACACTTTTCATCCAGTTGCAAATTTAACTTTGAGCAAAATGGAATTTAACTGTGCGCAAAATTGGAATATTGCATAAAACAGTTGGGAATAATCACAGCGCTTCCATCCTATGAGTCAAAGAGAACAAAATCGCCACTTCTTAATAAACTGGCACTAAACATCACTAAGAAAAGTAGGAGAAGCCAACTGAATATAACCATTTTTATATATAATAAATTACTCGTGCCTTAGAGCGAGCAGACGAAACACAACAAATGCGGTCATTGCTTTCAGAAGTGGATGCCTGCTGTTTGGGAACACAGTCATGTAAGACAGTTCTGGGAGGCAATTAAACAGAAATACTTTGATGACAGACTTTGCTCTGGCATTTCAGAATGGCCATAACAACATTTCAGATGCTGTGTAACAAGATCAGTCCTCCGGTTAGACGGGTTATGCCGTCCCATAGAGCAAAGTCACATGACTTTTTAAAGCGGATGGAAGAATTTATTCAGCAAATGCGTTTCCATTTCCATTTATTCACATTTTTTCGCAACTCTTTTTCGCACGAGTCAAAAGCCACCTCAAACGAGTGTAAAAACATTTTTGCGAATTAAGGGATTTTTTATTTTGTATTTTTCGAAATTTGGCATTGCCATCATTAATTTCTGTTGCAAAACTTCAAAGTGTGCATAAAAACAGAGCTACTAAAGAAATGTATGATGTTACAAAAGATTTCGCTTTTAAAAAGCAGGTCATATGATATTTTAAAGTGTTCTAATATTGTGTTGCTGTCCCCTATAACAGGTTTAAATGCATCTAAGGTCAGAAAACATTCTAAGTTTCTCAGAACATACATTTAAAATTATAGTCATTTTTCAGTTATTTCAAAACGATTCATTCAAAGTAGGGCTGTGCCGATAGACATAGTATTGTGTATCGACGATAGTCAGAGATATCACCTGTCGCTGATGCCTTTGACGATAGCAAGACGATTATTATTATTATTCATCAAAAATAGACTAGGCGCCTAACTTTAGCAATGCAGTGCAGAGAGCCGCTTCTGGGGCACTTCAGAAACTTGCCGCAAAGTGGCTGGTATAAATACAAAGGCACAAATCATGGTGAGCGGGAGGGGGTGTTTCAGGTGGGAAGCATGCAATCTGTAATTGCGTCCAGTTGCTGACGCTCACGAAAGCATGTAATCGCTTTATTATTAGTGCTGTTTTTCTGGTTTTACTTTCATTTTGAAATCGATCCTGTTCAGCAAGGAGGGGAGAAGGAAAAGGGGGACACACTAACTTGTTTTAGGAGGAACGGCCTCCCTTCGCACCACAGACCTGTGTAGTGTAAATAAGAAGTAAGAAATAATGTAAATGTTCTTTGCATGTTTTCTATAGCTGCTTTTTAAATAACTAAGGAAATGTAAGCACTAGTTACTTACAATGTTTTTATTAAATTGTTATCATGTTAAACACAAATGAAGTCATATTGAAAACATTAGGCTGCTTTTAGCCTTATGCTGGTTCATTTGCCAGCAATGAAACTAATTAAGTAAATAATTAAATTAATTAGCATGATAATATCGTGCATCGGCGATCTCACAGGCTGACGATAGGATGATATGAAAATTGAGCATATCGCCCAACACTAGTTCAAAGCAGTTCTGAGCGTAAGGTCTGTAAACCCCTCCCTTCCATATGCCTACTCTGCTCTGATTGGCCAGCTGGCCAAGTCTGTTGTGATTGGTCTTTTTGTATACAATGCGTGGCAGAAATGAAACGACCAATTACCATAATTATTTTTTTGCTCTAGAGGGACGTATTGACTGCTGAAAATGAAATAATACAATTATTTCTTAAACATTCTGTTTAACTATTTACAATTCTGTGTTTTTGAATGAATGAACTGAATAAATGACTCAATGGCTCACCTATAAAGACAATCACTAGTTTAGTTTCAGAAAGAATCAGTGTTTTTAATCAATTAGCTGAATGAATGATTCAGTGACTCACTCAAAAAGACAAACAATTCAATTCCAACAAATCAATCAATCAACAAATTATTAAATAAATCACTCATAAGCATGGCAGCTCTTGGCATAAAAGTGTAACCTGCAGGGAAATAAAATGTAAATTACAAAACTAGAACCGCTGAAAAAAACTAAACTTCATAAAAATCATTTTGGTTACTGTATCTCTGTAAAAAATACAAACTGGTTTTCCATTCCCAGCCCTATGACTGAATGAGAGTTGAGCGGCTCAAGCACACAGAAGGCCTTTGGGCACATTGCTGCCAACTTAGTGACACAGCTCATGAGGCGCTTATAAAAAACCATCACACATGCCATTTCTATGTAATCGCACCCTCTGACTGCAGACTTACTGTAAAACTTACTCAACTGTGAATTCATTGTGGTCCAAAGTATGCATTTCATGGCTCTGTCACATACTGGAACTCAGAGCCAAGCTGCTTAATGGTAAAGTGGTGTAATTGTGTTTTTCTCCCATTCTGTGACTAAGTATGGACGCATTGGGTTGTCTGAAAATGTGTCTGGTCCGTTTGACTAATTTGGACTTCGTTGTACTGCTTTAGCTGGCATGTCTGAGAAAAACAACAACATTTGCAGCTGATTCATGCAGTCAAATCTAAAGGTGGGAAAGCAAATGAAAGGAAAGGACGCTACTGGTTTGGAGGTACATGCTGGTCATTTGTCATGCACATGTTTCACCGTCTGAGGAAGGCTCTTAAATAGTCCAGACTTGAGTAAATACTTCTCTTGGTTGAGCTGGCACTTCTAAGAAAAACAACAACATTTGTGGGTAGTTTCAATATGAATGGGAAAGTGTGACATTCTTGACGTTTGCAACAGAGCAAGGTTAGACTCAACACCAGCAGACTGTCTCTCCAAACCAGAGGAGGTAGAAATGCATTCAGGGTGTTCAAGGGGAAAGTACAAAT
Source organism: Labeo rohita (assembly GCF_022985175.1). Taxonomy (NCBI): domain Eukaryota; kingdom Metazoa; phylum Chordata; class Actinopteri; order Cypriniformes; family Cyprinidae; genus Labeo; species Labeo rohita. The sequence goes on from NC_066877.1 coordinate 29,132,091, forward strand.
GAAATTCATGAGGAAACACAGGAGATTTGAATGGTTCTATTTCATGACCTTGATTTCAGGACAACATTCAGTTTAAAGGAATGTGACGTTAAATTGTATGTTTCAGGTTGATTATAAACTCGTCGTTTTTCATAGAAAATCATTTTGATTCAACCCTTATTTTGTTAAAAAATAAATAAATAAATAAAATGTGTTTAATGTATTTGCAATGGAAGTCTATGGAAAAATGCAATGCACAGAGATCATATATTATACACATATTACAAAAAAAAAAAAAAATCACTATGTCATTAAAAGTGCATATAGTACTTTAAAAATACATATTAGTACCAAAAATGACCATATTAGTACTTTTTTGTGTACAGGCAAATATTATCCTAGAATATAGTGTTCAGGAGAGGTTTAAAAAATATGAAGTGAAAATGAATTGAAATAACCCTGTTAACAGATGTATTTTAAACTGTTTTATTTATTCTGTCAGACCAAACCTCGTGTCCAGCTTTTTATTCAGACCTCACTGTGTGCCAGCTCTCCACTCACACTAGCTGCATTCACAAACCCACACAGAACCGAGTTTAATTCCACAAGTTATTGCTTGACTGTACACAGAGAATGAACGCATTGACCTCTGACAAGGTGAACTAGCCTAAAACAACCCTGCAGACGATCCCAAATGTGGTTGTAAACGATCCCAGTCAAGGAAGAAGGGTCTTATCTAGTGAAATGATTGCTTAAAAAATAATACAGTTTAAATACTTTTTAATCTCAAACGCATGTTTTCCTCAGAAACCTTAATTTCTTTGCGACTGAAGACAGACAGACATGAACATCTTGGATGGCATGGGGGTAAGTAAATGATCAGGATAATTTAATTCTGGAAGTGAGCTTCTCCTTTAAGACCATCACCAATCTAGATGGGGATCAAAATGCAGTAATCCCTTGAAACCAGATTCCCCATCCAGCACCAGTGCAACAAAACAACCACACCTCAGACCTCGAAACCAGAGCAGAGTGATACAAACATTTCCACCCTTAAAGTCCCTACGGCATTCACATGTGCGCTGCAGGAGCATGCAAACAGTCAGAGTGTACCATTACAAAGCGCCGCTGTAAGCACGCGTGTCCTTGCAATAGCGGTCACGTCTGCCAAAGCGTGCAATGTATATGTGTCTGATGAGTTGTGTTTCAAAGGCTGGGCATCACCTTGATGACAGCATCCATTGATTGGTTATGAACATCAATATTGCTGAGCTATTTAAAGCAGAAGGTGATGATGATAAAAATGCACGGCATACAAGGAAGCTGAGAAGAAACACTCTTGTAGCTTCATAAAATTATGGTTGAACTACTAATGTCACATGGACTATTTTAACAAAGTCCTTACTACCTTTCTGGGCCTTGAACGTGGTGCATGCAGGGTCAGAAGGCTCTTAGATTTTGTGTGGAACAACATGAAGGTGAGTATTTAATGACCGAATTTTCATTTCTGGTTGAACTATGCCTTTAACACAGGTTTTCTGCACTAAAGATGTCAAAAGTACCAGTACTTTGTCAAAAAAATTGTTTTTGCAATATTACAGTTGAAGACAGATAAAGAGAGTGCTGCAAGTATTACATATTTTTGTAGGCCAAAACCTAGAAACGATTTAACACCCATATCCTCTCATCAACAGTCCAATTCTCATTGAAAAATCAATGATTCCAAGGTTCCTTTGCTCTCAGTCAGTGTGAACACCCGCTGAAGGCTGAAATTATCAATACATTTAAATTTAATGGAGTCTATAGGTTTAACTTGGGCTGAATTAGTCATAGAAATTTGTAAAGTAAAGCAGCATAAAAATCGCAATGTTTGAGACCTTGAGAGCACTGTAATGAAAAAAGTAAATAACAAATATGCTAATAGCTTACGTGTGTTTATTTGCTCACACATCAGAGCACAGTAGCGTGGCTGCTCTGCCAAAGAGCCTGACACAGGTCAAGGTCACTGTATTTAGCCCAGAAGCTCACAGGCTGCTTAGACAGGAGAAGAACGTGACGCCGTTACTGATGAATAAGAGCCACATACGCTCTATGAGCAAGAAAAACGAGAAAAGACTCTACCTGACAGTTCATCGCCTGACACAACCAGGCTGTCAGCTCTCTCACTGAGCCAAAGGAGGAGAAAAATGTCTCCTTTTGCCCTTCAGCTTGAAGAAAAACCACCCTATTTGAAAGCTAGCAAGGAGACGGTTCCTCGCATTAGTGGCACTTCCTGTCACTGGGGTTGGAGAGCTAGGGGGTAAAGCAAGGAGGAAAGATGCACGAGCACACCTGCACACACATACATCAACACAAATACAAAACACACAAAATAGGCATGTTTAAATTGAGTTTTTCAAGCCTAGAAAAGTCATGAACTTGCTTGACCACTAAGCGACTCTGGGAACAGAACATTCAGATGGTACCAGTTTTTGTTGGGAGAGAAAGAGATCTGGAGAAGCACGCAGTTTATCTGAAGGAGTGAAGGTTTTCAGATTCGACTCACCTTGCTGCGGGACATCCTAATGAACCTGGCCTGACTATATGTGCCGTAAACCAAGATGACAGATGAATTATTAAAAAGGGTCCAGAGACAGGACAAGCTGGACATTTTATCAATAGACTTAAGTTGCTGCAATGTAAAGAGCCCAGTGGCAGGCAGACAATATTTAACCAAAAATTCTTATTTGTGACTCTGGACGACAAAACCAGTCATAAGGGTCAATTTTTTTTGACATTTTGATTTATACATTATCTGAAAGCTGAATAAATAAGCTTTCCATTGATATATGGTTAGGAGAATATAGTACAATATTTGCCTGAGATACAACTATTTGAAAATCTAGAATCTGAGGGTGCAAAAAAAATAAAATAAATCTAAATATAAAAAACAAAAAAAAAACAAAAAAAAAACACCTTTACAGTTTTCCAAATTAAGTTCTTAGCAATGCACATTACTAATCAAAAATTACATTTTGATATATTTACAGTAGGAAATTTACTAAATATCTTCATGGAACATGATCTTTACTTAATATCTTTTACTTAATATACTTATTTTTGGCATTAAAAAAATCGATAATTTTGTCCCACACAATGTATTTTTTGGCTATTGCTACAAAAATATCCATGCTACTTAAGACTGCATTGGTGGTCCAGAGTCACATTTAAATTTTAGAAAAAAGCAAAAATGATGATTTAAGTCACGCTATGTCAGTGTTAGTTGGACTGCAGATAGTTTGTAAATAAGACAATGCATCTTTGCAATAAAAACAAAGAACAGAGAAAACTAAAAGGGCAAAAAAGGGGGCAAAATTGAAAAAGGGGGCACATTTGACCCTCAATTTGATTCACAATTGACCGTTCGCAAACAGCTTGATTGACAGGTGATCTGACCAATCATAATGCATTTAAGTAAAGAAGACAAGACGATCAGTTCATCATCAGTCATTGATCTAATAAGGCAATACACTGATCTGTCATGACACATTAAAGAGCCACAAAACAGTACTGTTTGAATTTCTTAAAAAACTGACAACATTTTAAAGCTGAGACCTTGTTTCATACCAGAAGTAACCTGCTCTGTCTTGTCTGCCGCCGTGTTGTCAGTTTCCTTTTTGTTCCATTATGTATTTTTCACTGCGTGAGAACATGGTGTGTAGTGTGAGAGCGGCGTGTTTGTCGGACATAGCAACAGTAACTAAGGAGGGCGGGCTTTTGCGAAGGGTCCATTACTCAACATTGCAAAATGAAACAATAAATAAATAAATAAGGCAAGCAAGCTTTCTCGGTTAACAGATAATACACGGCCAAATCCCCTCAACTTTGTTTTCCCAATATTTTACCAGGGGGTCAGGAAGAGGGCATATTATTATTGGCTGCGGGATTGCGCAATACTATTCATATTTGTGTACTGAAACACCAACTGGATTAGCAGTCATAACCGATTTACAATCATACCACACAGAGAGAAAGGAAGAAAGGGGCAGGGAGTATTTTCAATATCATAACAGCACAGGGAAAAAGGCCATGTTTGTCCGTACAGCTGCAGTGTATTCAGGATTGGGGATTTACCCGCATAATTATCTCTGAGTTAGTAATCCATCGCTGACCAATCATCTGAGAGATGGGGCTTACAAAGGCCGGCTGTTACCCTACTTGTGTGGCCCTTTATGCTATAATTTGTACCTACTATGCAATCAGATTACTCTTAATCTAAATGACTTGCGTCCTCTCTGGACAGATAATCTTTAAGCTTCATGTTCCAAGAATGAGCGAACATGAGACTCCATGTAAAAAAATAGACAGATGACAAATTAAATAATTCAAATGCATTTCATTCTTTACTTGCATTCATAAAACATCTTACAGTAGTAAAATCCCTCTAGGAGAATGATGATGCTTCATGAAACATTAAGTTCATGTCAGTGGCATCCTAAATCAGAACAGATCCAAGGAGGGGGAAAACTGAATCAGCATGTTCTCTTCTCTTTAGCAGAAATTTAAAAATTAAATTATATCTTATGCTAAGATATAATCAGGAAGAGCTATCAGGAAGGGTGGTAAAGTAGCCTCAATCACTATGATTTCCGTTATAGGAGACGATTCACGAAAGATTAACAAGCAGCTCCTTAGATCACATCAACTAACATCTGACAGTGAGAGAGAAGTGGTCCTGTGAGGTGCAGCCCAGGGTTAGTCCAGAAGCTAAAGAAGCTGATCATATTAAGGGTTTCCCCTGTGGGTAATAATCAAGAACGCCTACAATACCTGGAGAAACTATCCATTACTGCTTATCACAATGGCAGTTGCTTATTTCCTTTACCTGAATTTAAATTACAAAAATTGAGGTAAGAGTACAGAATTACAATTTTAAACAAAGATATGAAAGAGTGATAGATAGAACCACAGAATGATGGATAGAAAAAAGAGATATATTGCAAAAGACAGACAGAATAACAGACAGAATGACAGACAGACAGAACGACAGACAGACAGAACGATAGACAGATAGGCAGACAGAACAATAGACAGGCATATAGAGTGATAGACCGACAGACAAGACCGACATGACAGAAATCCAGACAGTCATAACGACAGACAGGCAGACAGAATGACAGATAGAAAGACAGACAAAACAATAGATAGACAGGATGAAAGATTGACAGGCAGGGCGACAGACAGGCAGACAGTAGGACAGACAGACAGAACAACAGACAAAGAGACAACATCATGACTGAATGATAGAAAGACAGACAGAACAGTAAACATATTGGCATACAGTACAGATAGACAAAAAGACAGATAAACAGGCTGACAGAATGACAGAAATACAGACAGGTAGAACGACAGACAGGCAGACAGTAGGACAGACAGACCAGCAGACAGGATGACAGACAGACAGACAGACAGGGCAGTGAGACGACAGACAGGCAGACAGACAAACAAACAAAATGAGAAACAGACAGAACAATGACAGACAAGACAGAACAACAGGCATACAGAGTAACAGACAGACAGACAAAAGGATAGACACACAGGCAGGCAGAACGACAGGTAAACGAAATGACAGAAAAACAGAACGATACATAGAACAATGGATAGACAGACATAAAGACAGACAGAATGACAGACAGATAGAACAAAAGACAGACAGTCAGAACGACAGATAGAGAGACAGAAAAAACCACAGAAAAACAGACAGAATGACAGACAGAGAGACAGACAGGATGACAGAAAGACAAAATGCTAGAAAGACAGACAGACAGAACAATAGACAGACAGGCTCGTAGAATGATTGATAGACAGGCAGACAGATAGACAGAACGACAGTCAGAACAACAGACAAACAAACAGAATGATAGACAGGCATACAGAACAACAGATAGACAGACAAAACATCAGAAAGACAGACAGACAAAACAGTAAACAGATAGGCAGACAGTACAATAGACAGGCATACAGAGCAACAGACAGACAAAATGATAGACAGGCAGACAGAATGAAGGACATACAGACAAAACAACAGAAAGACAGAACGACTGACAGACAGACAGACAAAACGAAGGCAGACAGAACGATAGACAGACAGGCTGACAGAATGATAGAAAGATAGACAGGCAGACCGACAGACAGGCAGACAGTAGGACAGACAGACCAGCAAGCTAACTGAAAGACATAGAGATGGACAGAAAGACAGACAGACAGACAGGCAGACAGAATGACAGACAGAACAACAGTCAGAACAACAGACAGACAGGCAGACGGAACAACTGATAGACAGACAGACGATACGACAGAAAGACAGACAGAACAAAAGAAAGACAAAATGACAGAAAGATAGACAGAACAATAGAGAGACAGGCTGACAGAATGATTGATAGACAGACAGAGAGATACACAGACAGAACAACAGACAGTCAAACAGAATGATAGACAGACAGGCAAACAGAACGACAGATCAACAAAATGACAGAAGGACAGACAGAACGACAGATCGACAAAACAACAGAAGGACAGACAGACTGACCAACAGACAGACAAAATGAAAAAAAAAACAGACAGAACAACAGACAGAATGAAAGATATGCACATTCACAAAACCCCTTTAGCAGTGATCCTGCTCTGTGACATTCAAGGCAGCAAGCAAAAAAATATAGCCTAAAAACATATCTCATGCTTTCAACAGCCCCCAAAAGAATAAAAAACTCTGCTATAATAATATATTGCAAGAACATCTGAGCGATTTATGTGCTGCTTGCAATAAAATGTTATTTTATCTGACTAAATAATAACTTTTGAATGACATTTAATGAAGAAAATGCTTTTGCTCAAATTATGGTGCAGTTACAACATCTACCAGCAGGGGCTAATTGGGTCATGCTAACCACCAAACTCTGACCCCTTGATAGAATTGCATTAACTCTGCCTTCAGTGTGTATATAAAGCTGCACCGAATGCTCTCTATTCAAACAGAGCAGGTCACTGACCCATGCCGCTGCTCTGCTCCTTCGGTAGCTTTAAGAGATATACCGCGTAAGGTTTTCTGCTTTGTACGTTGGTTTCAGGCACTGTGGGTGTGAGTTACCTCTCTCACACTCTGGTGTCAATGTTGAAAGGATTAGAGGAGCCCTAATGTTTCCCATCTGTCACTGAGCCAAACCGTCCCTCGGCTCATCTGATCCGCAAGCTGCTTCCTTCCTCAAAATCACATTTAACAAATGACTCCTCGCTCTCTGATTAAAGTCTAGATTCTGTTTTAATCCACAGTCCATCGCTTACATTCTACATCAATATTTACCTACCTTTCTGTTCTGTTATCTTTTTGTTTATTTATTTATTCATTTATTTACACTTTCTGGGCCACATACGCATATACCACCTGTGCAGACCTATAAAAAGGCCCAACAGCTTTTCCAAAAACTACGTAGGCAGCATTTTAAGGCATCATGGGCAAACACACAACATGATGTCTATTCTGCCTTATAAAATATCTTCAAGACAGAATCTCAGAATCCGGTCATAAAAATAGAATTTACAGTACACCACGGAATGTCCTGGAATTTGGATTATTAAATCAAAAGCAGGGTTATACAACAAACCAAATTGTGAAATGGACTAATGTCTATGATTATTAAAGCACAAAAAGACTGCTACTGAATATGAAGTCTGCATGTTCTGCAAGTCTACTGCACACATCCAAGTATGCATGAAGCTCATGGTGTTTTCAGTGTCTGCATCTCAATATGAGGAAAATGTACATGAGCTTCATCTCCAGAGCTGCTCTAAAAGCTCACTGCATTTCACTATTTTATTTGACAAAACTAATGTCATATCATATAAACACAAAAACTCTTCACAACTTAAAGAAATTGCAACAGAACTACATTAATATTGTCCAGTGGACTGCACTTCTTAAAATTGTTAAAACTTTATTATTTAACAGAAAACCTCCGTTGTAAAAAATAAAAATAACTGTTACAGTTTTGAATTAATTACATTTTAAAAGATTAATTACATTTTTAATGTTTGATGCCTTTCATTAATGTTTGATTGCCACTGATAATACATTTGTATCAATCATAAATCCAGAAAAATTAAAACAAACAACACAGAAATAAATGAACAAACAAACAAATAAATAAATGTCATAGGGCCATATTACTATAAAAATTGTAAAAATACTGTACTAAACATTGATTGTCAAAATGTAACTAAACCATTAGAACTTTAAATAAATTGTTGTCAAACGTTTCATGATTTCAATTACTTAGACGTGTGTAATTACACACGTAAATTTTATTTAAACAGAAAAGTTTGGGGAAAAAACTAAAATAGAATCTGGGAAAAAATTAAACAGATTTCATAGGGCTCTTTTTCTGAGTTTTTTCGAAGTATTAGAGACTGTAAAAAATATGGACGTAGTGTCCATCACCCGTAGGTTTCTGAAGAGCATTTCTGAAGCTGGGCGGGAGTCGGTCATCGCCATCTTGGAATTGCATCACTACACGTCACTCCCGGATAATTGCAAATGGGCAAAGAGGCGGGACGTGGGTGGAGCTGGTTGCTGAAACCACGCCCGCCTAGCGCAACAGTGATGACAGCAGCAGCAATCCACCTGTCACTCAAGTGGCCACGCCCTAAATTATGATTAACTTTAAGACTTAATATAAATTAAACGGATGAGTTATAAAAAAATTCACCCCCCTCACAGTTGACATATAGGGCAAAATTGGCTATACAGACCAAAACCACTTTTTGTACCAGGCTATAAACAAATTTTTTTCTGCTGTAAATTTGGGCATTTTAACATGGGGAGTCTATGGGATTGACTCCCTTTTGGAGCCAGTCTCTAGCGGCCAGTCGATGAATTGCAGTCTATGGGATTGACTCCCTTTTGGAGCCAGTCTCTAGCGGCCAGTCAATGAATTGCAGTTTTAGTCACTTCCGCGTTGGCTTCAAGAGGGAGGTTTCCGCTGGGAGACCACATGCAAATATACAAGATTTACCAAAAAAAAAAAAAAAATTCCAAAAGTGGGTTGTTGGAGTGTTGCAATAAGAAGAACCATTTTGGGTTCCCCAAAGAACCTTTTTATTCAAATTATTTTTTTCCATTAATGTGAAGCTCATTAATAATCTATAAATAAAAAAAGAATTTAAAGAATTTCAGATTCTAAAGAACCTTTTTCCACTCTAAAGAATCTTGTGCAATGGGGATGTCAAATGGATGTCTTCATGTAACTATAGATGCCAATAAAGTCTTTATTTTTAAGAGTGTAGGCAGCAAGGCGGCTAGTCTGTCTGCTGCTGGATCCTCTCTGATTGAGTTACACGCATGCCATTATCTAGGATTAGGTATGTGGTGAAATTCCAACATGAGCTACACTCATGACTTAAATCATTAATGCACATGCTGAAATATAAATAGAGAAGAGGGGCTTTTATCAGATTTTTTCAGGGTTACATTTAACCTGAGGCGATGCTAAATAAACCACTATAGTTGGGGCAGCTGTTGCAGTTCAGTTCCTCTCTTAGGTCCATTACCCAGACCTGGATTTCAGCAGTGGGAGGAAGTTTCTATCCCAGTAACCACAGCTGACTGACAGGAAATCTAAAGAACTTCGAAGTCTAGGTGAGGACAGACACCTCGTGCCAGTAGCCAATCAAAAAGAGATCAGCGAAAGCCCAGTTGAGCCAAGAGTTTTAAGAGGTAATGGATGCATGCAACCTGATTAGAGTCAAACTGAATTAGCGGATGCAGACTCAGAACTTAAAGTCTGAAGTTTACATAATGTTAATTATTTTACCAAAATAAGAGGGATCATACAATTGCATGTTATTTTTTTTTATTTAGCACTGACCTGAATAAGATATGCCACATAAAAGACATTTACATATAGTCCACAAGAGAAAAAATAGTTGCATTTATAAAAATGTTCAGAAGTTTACACTTGATTCTTAATACTGTGTTGTTACCTGAATGAATTTTTTTTTTTTGAATAAATTTTTTTTTTTTTTTTTTTTTTTTGTTTAGTGATAGTTGTTCCTGAGTTCCTTGTTTGTCCTGAACAGTTAGACTGCCTGCTGTTCTTCAGAAAAAATATTTCAGGTTTCACAAATTCTTTGGTTTTTCAGCATTTTTGTATTGTGGAACCCTGTTTAACAATGTCTATATGATTTTGAGATCCATCTTTTCACATTGAGGACAACTGAGGGAATCACATGCAACTATTACAGAAGGTTCAAACGCTGACTGATGCTCTAGAAGGAAACATGATGCATTAAGAGCCAGGGGGTGAAAACTTTTGAACACAATAAAGATGTGTAAATTTTTCTTATTTGGCCAAAATATCATATTTTTTTTCATTTAGTACTGCCCTTCAGAAGACACTTGCATGTTTCCCAGAAGACAAAATAAGTTCAGTTTACCCTGATCTTCAAATTCAAAAAAGTATTCACCCCTCGGCTCTTAATGCATCGTGTTTTCTTTTTTTTTGTTTTCCCTCAGTTGTCCTCAGTGTGAAAAGATGGATCTCAAAATCATACATTCATTGTTGGAAAAGGTTCAAATACACAAAAATTCTAAAAAAAAAAATTTCTGAAGAACAGCGGGCAGTTTAACTATTCAGGACAAACAAGGGACTCATGAACAACAACGACAACAACAACAACAACAACAACAAAAAAAACGACTGTGGTTCATTCAACACAGGTAACAACACAGTATTAAAAATCAAGTGTACGTAAACTTTTGAACAGGATCATTTTTATAAATGTAACTATTATTTCTCTTGTGGACTATATGTCTTATATATGAAATATCTTATTCAGGTCAGTACTAAATAAAAAAAAAATAGCATGCATTTGTATGATCCCTCTTATTTTGGTAAAATAATTAACATTTTGCACATTCTGCAAGGTGTATGTAAACTTTTTAGTTTAACTCTAACTCTGATTATATACTGTACAAATATGTTGTCAGCTTACTCAGAAATCCTCTGCTCAGTACATAAGGTGCACTGAATGCTGTACAGCCAAATGAATTAGAACACAGTCAAACAGTACAACTCAGCATTTGTCACCCGCTATAAAGCTCGAAGCGGTTTCTGGCCACTCTGTCCTCGCTTCCAGACTAGGACCAATCACACGGCCTGTAGGAGCGACTGATGTAAACCATTTTGACATCAGGGTTACATCCTAGATATTGGGAAAACATAAAGAGATGACGGCTTCAAAAGCACTGACATCATTAGCACTGACCTCAACAGTTTAATTGTGGTATAAACTATTTGAATAAATACAGTTACTGTCAGTCAAAGAGGTACGACTAAGAGTGTTAATTGATTTCTGTATGCACCACAGTAAGACAACTGCACCTCATTTTGCTGATGCAGAAAAACAGTTTTAGGTCTGTTGCTGAAGAGAGTCTAATTGGACGCCACAGAGGGATCATTTGAAAGTGCTGACTCCTTTACCTTTTGATTTGAACTTTCTATTATGTTAATTTTTTTTTCTTTTAATGATAGAGGGAACAACAGTGACAAAGAAAGTCAGCCACAAAAGCACCACAGTTCACCATTAATCATAGTCAACAAAGTCAAAAATAACTTGAAAATAAGTCCAAATAAGACCTGGTAGAAAAATAATTTTTCCAGTCCTTCTCTAAATCCGATCAGTTTCCTCCCATAAAATCAAGTTTTGCCTCCATACAGCTCATATCCTGCTTCTCTGTCAGATGCATATGTTTTGCAGCATCCATAGGTCTTTTAAAGTAAAGACATGATCTATTAATATAAAAGATTATAAAAGATCTATTATGCATATAAAATCTACCATTGAGTTGTCAGTTCACATGTGTATTTAATAATGCAAAAGATACTGTATCTGTCTGCCTCTCTTTGGGAAATGTAATGATGTCTTAGTCCCTGTGCTGCTCTTTCTCATGGCACCCATAGCATCCGTCCCTTGTCATCGGCACGCGGTGTGATTTCTCACAGCTACATTACAAATATAAACACACGTGACAAACTGGGACGTGACAAGCAGGAGCTGGCCAACTTAGCATCAGCTTGATGGGACACCTACAGCAGCGCATCGTTTGACTTCACAAAGCAAGAACAAAATGAAATGGCTAATTCAGAGGAACTTAATGGATGTTGGAAGAAAGATGCACACAGGGGACATCCACACAGGGGTTAGGGAGCAGAAGAGAAGAGGAGGCAGGGCGGGGCCAAAGGGAAAGGCAATGAAATATTCAGAGAGCATGTGGTTTATACAGCACAATAGTGATGCCCACTTGCATCCTGACCGTGGTTTCCGGAAATGTTTTTTTTATTGTTTTTTTCCTCCACAGCAATTAAAAAATATATTTTTTAATCCATATAGACTTTGAAAGGAACTGAAATGAACATTTGATTATAAGCAATAAAGCATTTAAAAATAGCATATGGCTGACCACTTAAATGCATTTTTGGAGGAATGTAATAAAATGTAATAAAAAATAAATCAATAAGAAATAAAATTTAAAAAATAATATAAAGTAAAAATGTAAAAACATAATAAATACAATAAATAAAATAAATAAAAATAAAATAACTATAAAGTAAAAATTTAAAGAAATGTAATAAAAGAACTAATAAAATAAATAAATGTAAAAATTATATAAAATATATTTATAATAAAATAAAACAATGTAAAGTAAAATATAAAGAAAAATGCATTTATATAATAATAAATAAAATTAAAATATAAAGAGATATAATAAACTTTTAATTCACTTTTAAATTAAATATTTATACATAAATATTATATTTTATATACATACACACACACACACACACACACACACATACATATATATATATATATATATATATATATATATATACACACACAATACCGACGATTATTCAGAATATCTGCCAGTGCAGAAAGTTTTGTTTTCTTAAGGAAATATAAATCTCTGCCAACAAATGTTGTAAACTATATAGGAAACCCTCTAATTTAGTACAACAGAGAATAACATGAACAACAACACTATTATATTTAATGCTATTTATTTTCTGATATAATAATCACACCTAAATAAAAACATTTGTATACATCTTAATTGCAAATGTCTTCATGACAGATTTATTCAAACATACATATATAGCTAACAGTAAATAAGCTCTCTCTAGTGTATTTATAGCTAAGTAATTATAGCTAAGTAGTGTATCATATGTATGAACTTCATAATATCATATGTAAATGCAATGTTAAGTATATATTGTTCACATGCTGTTTCACTTGACATCTTTCTTTCGGTTGAAATGCTGACTGAGTATATGAGACATGATACATTTCGGTAAGCTGTATCTTTCAACATACCTTTTGATGTTTGTTCATGTTTATTTTGTGCTATAACTTGTATTAAACTGGAAGAGACACACTACTACTTAAACTAAAACTGCTACGGCAATCCTTCACGCTATATTTAAGAGTGTCTATATAATGGCATTTATTGTTTGAATTTTGTCCTAAAAAGCACAGGATTTCAAAGCTGAAACTCATAAGAAACAAAGCACAAAGCTCTTTGACATAACTGGATTGGAGGTGCATTACAAATAAAGTTTTATGAAGGGAAAATGCGGACTTGGCCACCCTGGCTTGAACTACGGGTGGTTCATAGTGCTGATAATTGTGTTTATAGGCCGACACCTCAGTCACACACATAGAGGTTGTTTTAAAGTGTAGGGAAACTGATTTGATTTGTAGTGTTTCATGGACGGGGGAGCAGTTCTTGCCGAGGTATTTTGCTTTTAACAATCTCAAAGTTCATGGTGGAACTTTCAAGATGGAACTTTCAAGAAGTTACAGTTAAAACTAATTTCTCTGTGGAGAAAATAAACAAGACACTTAATTCCGGAACCATATTGTTGCTGTTTTCTGCCAGATTTTGTGAGGCTTCTCAATTATTTGATTTTCTTAAGTCTCTGAAAATATTCCCAGTCCTGTCAGTAAAAGCACAGTAAGAGGGATTCATTACCCCCTCCAAAGAGGAATATTTCCCCTCTCCCTATTTCACCTTCCATCTCCATCCCTCCTGCTAATTACTAGAACTAGCTGACCTTCCCAATATCCTAGTTTCCCAGCTACGTTATCATTCGTTAAACTCCGCAGAGACGCAGGAGATGTGGAGGCAATTTATTTCTGCCCCATTCCATACCCAGCCAGGAGCTGCAACAGCCCCCTCCCGGGCTTTTCCGTCAGTAAAAATAAATGTAAGGTCAAAGGAGCTACGCACACAATGACGAAGGTATACGTACGTGCCTTTGTGAATATTGACAGTAATATACATGCTAATTTAGGTCACGTCAGACATCATGTCACAATTGCATGTCACTCCAAAGCAGTCATGACCTTAACAGCAAATGAGTTTTTATATAATTTAGCTGGTGAAAGACTCTCAGTAGTACTGTGCTAAAATGACAAATGACTATTAGACCAACTGAGACGTATGTTAATAGACATTACCGGGCTGCGGTGAGATGATGCTATGTACTGTGTGACAGTAGAAATGTGTCAGGTTTTATAGTGCGGCATGAATATTTGCATTGAAAACATGGAATAATGTCAAAAAAAAACAGGTTGATGTCTTCCAAAAAAGACCATACCTAGTAGTAGTAAAAATGTGGAACCAAAAAAGGCCACAAAAATAAACTGTAAAGATATTAAAATTTAAAGGGCCGATTAATGGTTTGAGATTGTATTACTCTAGGTTAACCTACATAATTTTACTAACACATGAAAATGCAACTAGCTCACTTGTGCAAAGCGTCTACCTTTTTGGCTCATGGATCACTTTCACGCCTGATGGTGAGCTCCATAAATCATGGCAGACAGAATGGGACTAATTACCAGTCACCTATACAGGCATCTCACAGCTGCAGGGGGGGGACAAGCTATACCACAAAAGCAGGCGTTATTGTGGCATGGCAGCAAGGCTTTTGTGCAATAAACGAAAAAGATATGAACCACAATAGGGTTGGTGACTCAAAAAAAAACAAAACAAAAAAGCCATGAGGCAAACAATAACATTCATGTGGAGTATGAAACAAATTACTGAGAATGGCTCATGTGAGTTGTTTACTGTAAATAATGCACAATGTATGGTCTGCAAGCAATACCGGGGAGATTTGAGGAAACAGCATTTTTCTAGAACTGTACGTGGGTGCACTCTTCTTTTCTAGTAATCAGGACAACATGCTATATAAGTTCATTTAATGAGAACATGCCATTTGCAACCTGTTCTGTTAACATAATCTGATGTATTTTTAGAGTTAAAAAAAACCCAGGCTATTCAACTATAGGCTATTTTTCTGTTTTTATATTTTTGAAAGGAGTCTCTCATCTTTACCTTTCAACTTTTTCTCAGAATTGCGTGACATAAACTTGCAATTTTGAGTTATAAAGTCATAATTGCGAGATATAAACTCACATTTTTGATTCTTTTTCTCAGAATTCTGATATAAACTCGCATTTGTGAGAACAAAGTCAGAATTGCAAGATAAAAACATGTAATTTTGACTTTTTTCTTGCAAATGCAAGTTTATATCTCAGAATTGCGAGCAAAAATTTGAGATATAAACTCGCATTTGCGAGAAAGTCAGAGTTGCAAGTTTTTATCTCTCAATTCTTTTTATTTTATTTTCTTCCTCATAATTGTAAGTTTATATCTCGCAATTCTGAGAAAAAATTAAAACAATTGCGAGATAAAAACTTGCAATTCTGATTTTTTTTCCTTGCAAATGCGAGCTTATATCTCACAATTCTGACTATTTTTCAGAATTGTGAGATAAACTCACAATTCAGATGTTTTTTTTTTCAGAATTCTGAAATATAAAAAAAAATTTTCAGGTCAAAAGTGCAAGTTTTTCCCTTGCAATACTGACTTTTTTCCTTGCAAATGCGAGTTTATATCTCACAATTCTAACTTTTTTCTTGCAATTCTGAGATATAAACTCACATTTGCAAGAAAACAGTCAGAATTACACGTTTTTAATCTCGCAATTCTTACCTTATATCTCGCAAATGAGAAAAAATAAAAACGGAATTGTGAAATAAACTCAAAATTCTGACTTTTTTCTCACAAATGCATTATATACTTGGCAATTGCAATTATATACTTGGCAATTGAGAGTTATAAAGTCAGAATTGCGAGATATAAACTTGCAATTCTGAGAAAAAAGTCACAATTTGGAAGTTTATAGAATTTTGAGTTATATATATCTTGCAGTTGACTTTATTTCTCAGAATTGCGATTTTGTCTGACTTGATAACTTGCAATTGCGAGTTCATATCACACAATTCTGACTTTTTTCTTAGAAATATGAGTTCATATCTCACAATTCTGACTTTATAACTCGCGGTTGCGAGTTTATTTCTCAATTTTGAGAAAAAAAGTCAGAATTGCAAGTTCGTATCATGCAATTTTGAGAAAAAAGTCAGAATAACAAGACGTAAACTTTCAATTGTGAGAAAAAGTCAGAATTGTGAAATAAAAAGTCACAATTACCTTTTTTTTTCAGTGGCGGAAACAGACTTCTATAGTATTGCATTGTTACTGCCGAACTATTTTTTCATCTGGGTGACAAAGGTAACAAAGACTCTCCCAATGTTAAAAACTCATCAGCTATGACCTACTTTGGATTCAAAACCAAAAGGTTTTGAAAAGTTCGCCAAAAGGTGACAAGTTTGCTTCCCTGCTGCAGACAGATATCATACTACAAGATGACACACACTGCTCAGTTCTCACCAAGAAGCTCGATTCCTGCTGTAAACCTGTGAATTACGCATTAAAAATCTCATGCCGTCGCCAGATCTCCAGGGTATAAACTTTCCTTTCAAAAGGAAAGTATGAAGTGACATCATATTTATTAAACCAACCAATGACAGACAGGAGAATGCATTCGGGAAAACTGCTTGAAAACAAACATTATTTTTGCAATTCCATGTAGTGGTGCAGAAATAACACACTTCCACTTTATGAAAATCTATGACATTGCCAAGATATTCTTACTGACCTTGAATAACCCCAAAGTGGGGTTAAAAAATATCAGTGAAATTGCCAGGATGTTCTTGGTAACCTTGTATAACCATTAGTGGAGGTGAGGAGGTTAAATACTGTACAGGCAAGCATTTTCTCTCTGGATCTTAAAGCATGCCTTCTGTATAACGAGAAGCAGCATGATGTTGATTGAGATTTTACGAGTGTGATTAATACAGATATTGAACAGCAGCAAAGAGACGCTGTGCAGAAAGGAAACTCTTTGATTGTTCTCTCCACAAGTGCTACACTGCACTTATTGAGCAAGCAAGTGCACATCACCAGCTCCTATATTTCTGAGGGAGACAGCAGGTATAATAACAGCCCTGTGAACATTTGAGAGCTCTGGGTTACAATTTTGTGCTGAGCTGAAGTACAATCTCAAAAGTTGAATTAGACAGCTCTCTTTACTTAAAAAAAAAAATGCATAGTTCATAATATTTCAGACTTACTAAATGTTCTAGAAACTCTTCCAAGAAGAAAGTATGTGTGGGAATAATGAAATGCAGAAGGAAGGAAGCAGGGAAGGAAGAAGGAAGAGGAAGAATAAGCATGTGCGCTGTACTATTCTCTGCCTGCAAACACTTACTTATTGTCACTGTGGGTACATTTATCTTCGGGACGCCTAGAACAAAGGTGGACTAATATGTGTTTATGAAAAGAGGCTTCTAAAAAACCCATTTCCCAAGTTGCTTTGAGTCTACAATGTGTTTTGCCTTTCAAGGCATGATGCAACACTGCTGAACAAATTAGTCCTGATGAGGAAAGGACTTAAGTGCTCTATTAATTATGTACAGGTAGACCACACTTCAGGGAGAAGCCACACCTTCTGCCTTATGTTCACGTTACACAGAGAGAAAAAGAAAGAAAGAGAGTGAGCGCAACAACCCCACGCAGAAACTGACACAAAAGGTCAAATTTTCAAAGCCTCTGGCTGCATTAAACTAAGCAAATTTTGTTGAAATAATGCATGAAAGAAACACTTCTTGACCAGCATGCAATCAACTGTTCATTCAGTATTTGATTTTGGACATTTATAATGCATTTACAATTATTTAAATAAATAAATAAACAATGGTTGTCTAAAGACACAAAGGGCAGAGCTTAAAGTCAGTAAAAAGCCTTTAGGTTGCATATATTCTGAGGCTTACTGTAGAATTACAAATATGAGAGGATTATTTAGTACAAGGACAAATGCAAAAACATGACATCAAACTGTCAAAGATGCAAATTGCAATCCTGTATTACTGGCGTACATGCACTTCCATTATTTGTTTCTTATTTTACACACAATTACATCAATATAGACAAAAATAGCTATAATCAATATACAGGGATGAGAATGTCTGAAGTTGAACACCTGAGAATACCACAGAACTAATGTATGTATATATAGTGTTTACATAGGTGTATATGTGACACTGGACCACACAAACAGTCATAATGGTCAATTTTTTACAATGGTCAAAAGCTGAATAAATAATCTTTTTTTTTTTAATTTATGGTTTGTTAGAATAGGACAATATTTGGCCAAGATGTAGCTATTTGAAAATCTGGTATCTGAGGGTGCAAAAAATCATAATACTGAGAAAATTGCCTTTAAAGTTGTCTAAATGAAGTTCTTAGCAATGCATATTACTAATCAAAAATTGCAGTAGGAAGTTTACAAAATATCTTCATGGAACATAATCTTTATTTAATATCCTAATGATTTTGGCATAAAAGAAAAATGGAAATTTTATACCCATACAATGCATTTTTGGCTATTGCTACAAATATTAACAAATATTATAATATTACAAATATTATATTTGCAACTTAAGCCTGGTCTTGTGGTACATGGTCACATATAATTTATTTAATTTAATTAATTAATTGAATTTAATTTAATGTATTTAATTATTATAATTTAATTTAATGAATTGTTTATTTATGAATATAGTTTATTTTATTATTATTATTACTATTATTATTGAAATGTGTCTAACAATAAAAGATGCCTAAAATAGATGCATGATTACGGATCGCTGAAACCAGTTTATTGAATCAGCGAGTTAACCTCAAGAACCGGATCAGTTTGATTCGTTAACGAATCATTTACATTACAATTGGCGATTAATTCAAAAGATTCGATTCAAATGAATCGTTCATTCATGAATCAGACATTCTACTTCTCAAATGTGACCCTGGACCACAAAACCAGTCATAAGGGTCAGTTTGATCATCTGATGAGTAAACAAGCGTTCTGGTGAATAAATAAGCTTTCCATTGATGTATGATTTGTTAGGATAGGACAATATTTGGCCGAGACACAACTATTTGAAAATCTGAAATCTGAGGGTGCAAAATAAAAAATTTAAAAAAATTCTAAATATTGATAAAATCGCCTGATCTCCAAATAAAGTTCTTAGCAATGCATATTACTAATCAAAAATTAAGTACAGTATGAAACTTACAAAATATCTTCATGGAGCATGATCTTTACTTAATATCCTAATGATTTTGGCATAAAAGATAAATCGATCATTTTGACCCATGCAATGTATTTTTGGCTATTGCTACAAATATACCCATGCTACTCAACATTGTTTGTTCCACAAACCATCATGTTTTATGAAAACCTGGTATGTAGAATACAATTAATTTGGATTACATTACATTCTTCAACAACAGAAAGTAAGCCATATGCTTTGAACTGTATGATGCTGAGGAAATAATGACAGACTTTTGCTTTCTGAGTGAACTATCCCTTTAAGTCGTATAAATATCTGTAACACAGAGAAACTGTCTTAAAACCTCGTTCACTACAACCTTTTTCCCATCACTAGCGCGTCAGTTGAGATACAACGCCTGTGGTGCCTCAACACTGACAGAAATGACAACCGCTTTGACGCTGAATTGGAAAGCGGCGCGAACAGGTAACGTAAGGGGAAAGTGTTTGCTAAAGTTGTTAATGAAATACACGCTCCGGTTACGGAAAGACTCCAGAAACACTGAGAAAAGATGCGCTTACGTGAGATTTCTATCTAAAACATTAATAAATCACATAGGAGGTGGAATATCAAACACTGGCTTGATGCTTCAAGTTGCTCTTTCCCTCACTAAAATGAAGTTGTGATAGACTGAGCGGCTGTCAGTATTAAAGCTGTCAAAAACGCATTTGCATATGAATCCTCCTGAGGCTCACTTACCTGAACAGCCGATGTTTGCCGGTAAACTTGAACAGACTTGGCGTCACTCTGTGTTGCAGGTTGCAGGGCGCACACGGACTGTGAGGCGATGAGCCGCGTCCTGACTGAAGTTTACGATTCATACTATGGCGACGGTTATGGGAGTAATATTCATGACACAGGGCTTCGCCATTGGCAGGTTACAAAACAACGTCAACCTAAACTAATTAATATTCACCATCGGTATTATGCCATTGGAGCGTTAAATAGAACGTCAGCGTTGTGTTATTAATATTCACGAGCTGAGACTCGCTATTGGATAGTAACCACGCGACGTCAGCACGGCGTGAGTAATATTCATAAACCGGAACGTCGCCATAGTATTTGTATAGAATTCGGAATTTTGCGTTAGAAATCATCACGCATGCTCATCCCGATACCTCAGGGGCAAAGCTACCTGAGCACATACTGTATGCCCTACTTTCACTGTCTGTACACTGCTTTCCTCTCATTCTCCCCATGGAAGCAATCATTTTGCAATGATAATTATATGCCAATAAATTGAAAAAAAAATTCCCTTGGAATTAAAAGTTTTCTTTTCTTGTAAATGAAGTCCTTGTTAAGCAGATGTTGTTGATTCATAATTTTGCGTCTCAGGGGAAACTTAAAAAAAAAAAAAAAAAAAAAAAAAAACGTGGAAACTGTGAAACGTTTTAATTTTTCAGGTCATTCCATACAATACCTGCCTTGTCTGTTTTAAAAGGTGATTTTAAAGTAAATTTCCATGAGATTTTAAACACTATCAGACCAATAACATTTATATTTACATGCAAGCTAAATATCAGTTATATACACTACCGTTCAAAAGTTTGGGGTCAGTAAGACTTGTAATAGTCTTTAAAGAAGTCTCTTATGCTCATCAAGGCTGCATTTATTTGATTAAAAATATAGAAAAAAAACACACAGTAATATTGCAAAATGTTTTTACAATATAAAATAATGTTTTTTATTTTAACGTACTTTAAAATAGAATTTATTCCTGTGATGAAAAGCTGAATTTTTTTTATCAGCTGTTACTCCAGTCTTAAGTGTCACATGATCCTTCAGAAATCATTCTAATATGCGCATTTATTATTAGAATGATCAATGTTGGATAATATCAACAGTTGTGCTGCCAAATATCTTTTGGAACCTGTGATTTTTTTTTTTTTTTTCAGGATTCTTTCATGAATAAGTTTAAAAAGTACAGTGTTTATTCAAAATATAAATATTTTATAACAATGTAAATTATTTATTATTAACTTTTAATAAACTTTTAATTATTAACTTAATACATCCTTGGTGAATAAAAGTATTAATTTCTTTAAAAACAAACAATAAAAATGCACTGACCCCAAACTTTTGAACAGTAGTGTATATTTAGCTTGAGATATTGCTGGTTACATGAATTTAAGCAATGGTCCTGGGTATAATATTAAGTTTTAGATATGAAATAATTTCACAGTTGTGCACTATTTTACAGAATGGAAAGATCTGGATAGAGGAACATCTGCAACCCAAGAATTCCCTAGCAGGACCAATGGCTCTCATTCTTTAAGGAAGGGGCAGCTTGAGTCAAGTTGTACTTCAGTAAACAAGGTTTGAATAATGTGTAAGATGTCTGCTGTGGCGAGACGGTCTGTGGCCAGAACGTATGGACCCCTAATTGCACGCTACAGTAATAGTGATCTACAAAAACTCTATTTTAGAATTTAAAAGCAGGGTTTGAGGAAGCACCCACGCTGAACTCCACCCGTTCATTCACTTCCTGTGGTGACGTTGGGCAGAGCTTCCATTCACAGAGATATTTTCTTTCCAGGCATTCACAGGACTGCCCATTCTCACACTGACAGTCGTCGGCATGAATATGAAACGTACCGGCTGTATTTTTCAGTGAGATATCTGTAGCAGTAGGAGGTAGATGAGAGTGGTAGGTGTAAATCAATTTTTCTATTAATAATCCTAATACAAACATGCATGCAGAGATATTAAAGGAATAGTTCACCCAAAAAATGAAAAACTGCTGATAATTTATTCACCCTCAGGTCATCCAAAATATAGATGAGTTTGTTTCTTCATCAGATCTGGAGGAATTCAGCATTACATCGCTTGCTCACCAGAGAATGCCACTAGACTGAGAGTCCAAACAGCTGATAAAAACATCACAATAATCCACACCACGCTTTCAATAAACACTTGTGGATTGTAATGTTTTTATCAGATGTTTGGACTCTCATTCTGATGGCACCCATTCATTATTGATGAGAGAGTGCTACATTTCTCCAAATCTGTTTCGATAAGGCATCAAACTCATCTACTGTACATCTTGGATGGCCTGAGGGTGACAAAATTTTCAGTAAATTTTACTTTTGAGTGAACTACTACTTTAATGGAGATGGATGCATTATATCACTTACTAACCAATGGATCATCTGCAGTGAATGGGTGCCGTCAAATTGAGAGTGCAAAAAGCTGATAAAAACATCATGATACTCCACACTACTCTCTCAATTAATACTTGTGGATTATTGTAATATTTTTATCAGCTGTTTGGACTCTCATTCTGACGGCACCCATTCACTACAGAGGATCTATTGGTGAGCAAGGGATGTAATGCTAAATTTCCCAAATCTGTTCTGATGAAGCAATAAATTCATCTGCTTTTACATCTAGGTTGGCCTGAGGGTGACTAAATTCTCAGCAAATTGTACTTTTTGAGTGAACTATTCTTTTAACAGAGATGGACGCATTATATCACTTACTAACCAATGGATCCTTTGCAGTGTCGTATTGAGAGCCCAAACAGCTGATTAAAAACATTAAGATCATCCACAAGCAATGCACACTACTCTCTCAATTAATACTTGTGGATTAATGTAATGTTTTTATCTTATTCTGATGGCACCCATTCACTACAGAGAATCTATTGTGAGCAAGTGATGGAATGCTACATTTCTCCAAATCTGTTCTGATAAAACAAACTCATCTACTGTACATATTGGAAGGCCTGACTAAATTTTCAGAAAATTTTACTTTTTAAGTGAACTATTCCTTTAATAGAGATGGATGCACTACCTCACTTGCTCACCAATGAATCCTCTGCAGTGAATGGGCGCCATCAGATTGAGAATCCAAACAGCTGATAAAAACAATGATAACCCACACAACTCAATTATTACTTCTGGATTATTTTAATGTTTTTATCAGCTGTTTGAACTCTCACTCTGACGGCACCCATTCACTACAGAGGATCCATTGGTGAGCAAGTGATGTAATGCTACATTTCTCCAAATCGGTTCCAATAAGGCAACAAACTCATCTCCTTGTACATCTTGGATGGCGTGAGGGTGACTAAATTTTTATCAAATTGTACTTTTTGAGTAAACTATTCTTTTAATAGAGATAGATGCATTACCCACTAACCAATGGATCCTGTGAATGGGTGCCGTCAGATTGAACGTCCAAACAGCTGATATAAACATCAATAATCCACAAGTAATCCACACTATTCTCTCAATTAATATGTTGATTATTGTATTGTTTTTATCAGCTGTTTTATATTTTCATTCTGACAGCACCCATTAACAACAGAGGATCCACAGGTGAGTTTTGTAATGCTACAGTACATTTCTCCAAATCTTTTTCAATAAGGCAACTAACTCATCTACTGTACATCTTGGATGGTCTGAGGGTCTATTATTCCTTTAACAGAGATGGATGCAACTATCTTAAGTGAATCAGATGTGGATGTCGTCTGTCCCATGAGTCCCAGGAGTGAGTTGGGTCTGATAAATGCTGGAGTCACATCTCTAAATGTATTCAACTATCTCACCTCACTTCACATAATATCCACCATAATGCATTTATGTATAAATGCTGATTTAAATGACACCAACAGAAGATGATCTGATGCATATATGCACAAAAACCAAAACGTTCTGCAATAAATGACCACATGGAGCAAAGTGAATCTTGAGTCATGCATGCAAATTGGCAGTTAGCTGTGAATGGAAAGGGTCTGCTTACAAAAATGTCTCGTGATACCGAAGTGCAAAATTCCTGCGGAGCTGCTGGTGACGAAGAAGGAGCTTTTCCAGAAGTGACTCTGACAGTGTGGTGTCGAAGGAGTTGGAAATAACAGGTCTATCTCTTGCTCCACTGATAATGAAACGGGCAAGCTTTTCCCTCCAGAGCGCTTTTCTGCATCTCTTGTAGCGAGAATCAAGTTCTTGTACTCTGATACTGTCAAGAGCCTGTCTCGAACAAAAACAGATGATAAACAAGACATTTAAGCACAGAAACAAGAAAGTCATTAGATATTAATGTCATAGAGACACAGCGCTTGTTATTTGCTTTAAAAAAAAAAAAAAAAAAAAAGACTAGGAAAAAAATCTTAGAACAAATAATCTAATGCTTATAGAAAAAAACCCCGTTACATCCAATGTTTTTTTTATTACATGTATTTCTATAAAAATGAAGCACATTTACCAATGTACTATGTATGCTATGTTAAATATATGGGGATAACTAAAAGAGGCACATTTTTGTTTTTCATAAAACAACCCTGGGATCCTTCCTCTCTGAATTGACTGGCAGCTCTCTATTGATGACCTTTAATTCATATGCGTTTCGCTGCTTTACAATCCCAGTGGGCTTGTCCTGCATCCCATTAACATTGGCTACAAAGGAACGGGCTGTTTCTATATCGGGCTTCACTTATGCAGTCTAGGCTCAGTTACCCCTGAAGGTCACGGCAGATGTGAATCCTATAGGGCAGCACGACAGAAATCAGTGAAAGCAAAGTAGCTTCATCTTCAGTGCCGGCATGCTGCTAGAAACACTGCAATGAAATTTCAGTGCATCTGAAATGAGATGTGACAGAAATCGCATGTGGTGTATTACACTAGGCGCAACACCGAACAGATTGTGTACCACAGAAATGTTACTTGATTAAGCTCTAACACAGACATGAGCTACAAACTGAGACAGAAAACCTATTGAGACATAAAAAATAAAAAAGAGTTTTTTTTCATTTGTATTATTACCTGTAAAATGAAAATCAGAACAGTCAGGGCTAGGTGAAACAAAAATATGCATATCCTGATAACCATCATTACATAGCCACCAAGATATAAATAATTCTAAGTGATTCTGGAAATTGAATCATTTTGAATCGATTAACTGAAACTGACAAAAGAATGAACCTTGGAAATACAATATTTGCTTAGTGATGCACTTGTTTTAAAATTTAAATATCAAAAAGCTGATAAGAAATATTTCTTAATCAGCATATTAGAATGATTTCTGAAGGATCATGTGACAGTAAAGAATGGAGTGATGTTGAAAATTCAGCTTTGCATCACAGGAATAAATTACATTTTTAAATATACTAAAATAAAAGTTATTTGTAATTGTAAAATTATTTCACAAAATGACTTTTTATGGAAGCCCATTCAATCACTGAATAAAAAAAAAAGGTTAAAAAAAAAAAAAAAAAAAAAAAAAGGTAAATGCAACTTTTTTCGCAATCGTGAGTTTATATCTTGTTTATATATGAACTTACAATTGCGAGAAAAATATCCAGAATTGCGAGAGAAAAAAACTCCCAGTTGCCAGAAAAAAAGTCAGAATTGTGAGAAGTCAATTGTGAAATCTAAACTTAAAATTGTGATAAAGTCAGAATAGCAAGATACAAACTTGCAGTTGCGAGAAAAATATCAGAATTGTGAGTTTTTAAATCACGCAATTCTGAGAAAAGTCAACGGCAAGAAAAAAGTCAGAATTGCGAAATATAAACTTACAATGAGGAAAAGTCAGAATTGCAAGATATAAACTTGCAGTTGCCAGGAAAAAAAAAAAAAATCAGAATTGTGAGTTTTTAATCACGCAATTCTGAGAAAAAAGCCAGAACTGTGAAATATAAACGTACAATTAAGAGGAAAAAGTCAGAATTGCGAGTTTATATCTTAAAATTCTTCATTTCTCAGAATTGCAAGATTGACAATCCTGAGAAATGCTTTATAACTTGCAATTTTGAGTCTATATCTCACAATTCAGAGAAAAAAGTCAGAATTGCAATTTGTATCACGCAATTCTGAGAAAAACTGCATTACATATACATATATATGTATGCATGTATGCATGTATGTATGTATGTATGTATGTATGTATTTTCCTAATTTAGAATCAAATGTGACTGTAAAAAGCACAACGAACCTTTTAAATTTCTAGCAAATGTCATCTTTAATCTTGCTTTTCCCAATTACTTCCAAAACAACAGCAAAAATACTATTGGGCAAGGATACATAAAATACAAAACGTCCCCGAAATATGAACATAGCCTCATTTAACCGCTAAAATTGTTTTGTGTGTACGGTACATTTCCACGAGTCCTTCAGCGACTGCTCAAAAAAAATCATTATGTTTTACTGTATAACAACATGAAGGCTAAGCAAAAGCACATGGGTGAAAGCCACAGTGAACAAGGAACGGCTCAAAATTGGTATGATATCGCAATCTTATTCCGTCTTCCTTCAGGCAGCTATCTGTGTCTCCTCGGTGAGCTATCCCTGCTCCTCTCGTCTTTTTTCCTGGACTCTTTGTATCTGTCAGAATGCCTGTTCTCTTTGTCCGCCCTCTCCAAGCCATTCCTGTACGAGTCCCTGGAGTCAACCTCTTTGCGGCTCCTCTCTCGTGACTTTGACCTGTCCCGGCTCCGCCGCAGAGGCTCCTTCTCTCTGCTTCGGCGTCTATCTTTGTCCTTGTCCGCTCGGGAGTTTTTGCCGTCGTCCTTGTGCCTGCGTGAATCCGGCTGTCTCTCCTCGTGGTCCTGAGTGTGCCTGTGGTGCTGCTGCTCTTTATGTCCTCTCCCACGCTCAGGTTCTCCTCGTTGTCGAGCAGGAGGCGACTCGTCCTCGTGTCCCCGGCGGCGAGAATCTCTGTGGTGCTTGTCAGCTCCGCGGCGGTCCTCGTTGCTGCCGTCTTGCCGCCGGTTTTCATGTCTCTTGCTCGGCCGCTCTTCCAGAGGTGAGCGCTGATTTGCTGCCTTGCTGGACTTTTTCTTCTCCTTGTTTTTGTCCTTTTTCTTGCTCGAGGCCTTCTTATGCCTTGAGTCGGAGTCTGTGAAGGGAGAGAGGAATTCGTAAGTATTCAGAGGAACTGAACATAAATCTAAAACAATGTTCAGTTTGAAGAAGTTCATTCAGTAATGTATGAAAAGCAGAAGGAATTGAAAGGAATTCTGGTTCAGATTTGCAATAACGCATTGACCTTAGGGGCCATTTACACAGAACTCATTTTTCCATTTCAATGCACTACTCAAGCTGATCTACTAAAGACCAAGTTTCTTCTTCTTCTGAGCCACATTTTAACACCTAATTCCTCCTACAGTTTTAAGGGTATAACCACCAAACTCCGGTCAGACCTTCAGACTGGTCTGACTTGGTGTTCTATATCTTTCCTAACTGTTCTGACTTACGGTTTTCGTAAACCAGACTTTTAAAAACCACCAAAAAACCCATAGACTTTAATAGAGGGGGTGAAAACTTTCGGAAAATGAGTCTTAATGGTGTATTTAAGCTGTCTACTGCTATAGCAAAGCTAACAACTCCCTTCAGAAAAAGCAACTAAAACCAGCCTAAGGTCGATGGCTGCTTTGGCTGGTTTTAAAGTGGTTTTGGCCTTAGCTGGTCAAGCTGGGAGACCTGCTAATAGACCAAGCAAGCGTAAACCATCTAAGGCTAGACATCCAGCTTAGGGTGGTTTTAGTATGTCTTTTAATAAAATCAACTGGTTTTACCTGGTTGTTAACTTATTTTTTTGTTATTTTTTTTGGTTTTATGTGGTTTTTAGCTGTTTTTGCTAAATGAGCTGGTTTTAAGCTTTTCTTTTTAATGGAATCTGCTGATTTTAGCTGGTTTTTTTCTAAACCAGCTGGTTTTTAGATTCAGATTTCATGTTAACAACATGCTAATCATGTTAACAGCTAGAAATCATTTTAGACATGCTAAAAACAAGTTAATCATGCTTGTAACATGCTAACAACATACTAACAGCATGTTAATCATGCTAACAACATGCTTGTTATGCTATAAACATGCTGCCAACATGTTAAATCATGTTAGCAACATGTTAAATGAAGCTATCAATATACTATCAACATCTAACTACCCTAGTGAAAAATAAATATACTAAAATGTATTTAAAATACATTTATTTCATGCTAAGTATACTACAAATACATTTACATATTATGTACTTAATAAAAATACCCTGCAATTGTACTTTTAATATACTAAACTAGTATATTTAAAGTCTGCTAAATTAGAACAACTAATTTTGTACGTAATGCACTTTAATTGTCCAGAAGTAGTGCTGAAGTCCAAGTAAACACTACTGCACTACCAAACTACTGCAAGTATACTTTAGGTACACTTTAAATATTTCGCATTTAAAGACTGATTTTATTTAATGACATGCGATATGTCAATAATAATGTTAATAGACTTGAAATAAATGCATTTTAAATGTATCACTTTTTTACTATAGTAATCAAACCATCCATCTATACTTTCAAACTTCAAGCTTTAACAGCTGCTTCATATGTTCAGGCTAGGCTTTCTCAAGCCAACTTTAAAGTTTTTCTTTCCAAACTTTACTTATCTAGTTTCCTATTGTTTGTCTATGCAAAATTGTGCTAGACAGACGTGTCTAACCATTGCGCTCGTATCTTGCCTCTTTTGCAGCTTCTCACACGAGTGCCGTGTTTTTAAGATGCGTCAAGTTAAAGGAAATTCAACTTTTACATGCAACACAACTCTATGTCAGTTCCAAATCAATGGACCAATCAGAAGACCCCGGAGGCGGGGCAAGGCATTTTTAGGCGCTAAGACGAATTCCATCAGAACGGCCCCTTAAATCTGCATTGTAACTTAAATAGTGACAAATCTTTTCTTACATATTTTCTATTTTTAATTCCACTTTTGCAATCATGCACTAGCCTTAAAGTTGTGATCTTCCATATTCTTCCATGTATGATTTCACTTTTACGATTACTCACTGGCCTTAAAGTTGCGATATATATCTTAAACAGTTACAGATTCAAGAGTGGTGTGTGAGGTTTGGTGAACCTACAGCACTCAAAAAAAAAAAAAAAAACCCAGCAGGATCAAACCACTAACTTGTTTACACACAGAAAAATGAGCCACGTTTAATACGCTTGCACATGCACACGTTTGAGAGAACTGTTAGAGAACGAGAAGTATGTCTTTCCTGAAAAGCAGCAATAAACATCAATTAGCATTCATTAAACGGTATCAGAGGAGATGAGAGGCCTGACATCACATCTTTTCTAAAAATGCAACTTCATTAACAGCCTCGAGAACAAATTACTGCACTTGAATGGCTGCGGCTCACAGACTCCTGTCAGAATCTGCCTGTTCTCAAATCTAATTATAATCACTTTTTACACAGTGTTGAAACCATAAAAAGTGTCTATTTGCATGCAGCCTGGGAGGGGAAGTGTTTAAAACGGTGTTTGTCATCATGCTGTAATTCAAAAGAACTATTTATGAGCAATTTCTGGCTGGGATGAAGATATTTCTGCCCTGGAAATCCGATCCATTACACAAATCAGGGTTGTGTGCTTTTGATCAATCAATCTGAAGTCTTTCTTTTCACACAGACTGTACCTCATAACAGGAAATGTTTTAAAAGTGAGCAAAACTAGGAAAATGACGGAAAAAATTGCATACTGTTTCAAAGCCTGGAAACTTAAAAATGCCCTGATTTTTTTCCAAGTTTTCCATTTATCCAGGAATTCCAAATAGCTGAAACTTGAATGAATTTCTTGACATTTACAAACAACTGAATTTGAGCTTTGGAAAAAATTGTGCATTAATGTAATGCGATCTACAAAGTGGACACTCCGTCCTGAAGTGCAGGTTGGTGAGCGACCGGTCATCTCAGCTCAGGAAGGGAGGGGGAAAACACTCCATAACAAGCAGAATAATTAAGGAAGAAAAACAAACACAAACACAAAACAGATCTCGCATCAAGTCCAGACATGAGCGGCATAAATAATTAGGCCCTGGGCCAATGGCCACACTTTCTTTCCCACTTAACGAGGTTTTAAAGTTATGATGGAAAGCAGGATTGTCCCTGCTCTTGTTCCATACGACAGTTTAGTCTACTATGCATACACAATGTAATCTCAACAATCCAAATCTTTCCATTCAATCTTAACCATAAAAATGGGACATTTAGTCGTGATGACGACAACACAATCATGAGCAAATTAAAGAAATGTTCGAGTTGGCCTGCATGACTTAGGCTTTGGCACTGCTTGGCTTAGTGTGATAGTGAAGGCTGTGATTTCACTCAAATGCTGGTTTTACTGAGCTGCTTGCATGTAAACGAACACAGTGCTGCGCTCCAAAGTGCATCAAAGTAATATATTCCATTATTAAATGCATTCATTGATCACTTTATGGTAATTCAAAGAGGTTTGGGCTGGTTCTTATAAAAATGAAAACACAAGTGTGAACACCCACATTTTTCAAGTCTTTCCCCAACAGTTCGACCCTAAAACCAACCCAGGCTCATGAAAATACATGCCTCTATATACATTTCTGCAACACTGTAATTACATACCTTACTGCATGGAGAGAGTGACGCTAAAACATACATTCAATACGTGAACGTGGCACATTTTTAACACAGACATTTAAATGAAAAGCTTAAAAACACTGCACAGTTTTCTTTTCATAAATAAAATATAGATTAAAAGTAAAATTATAAAATATATTCAGTCAAAATCGGTTAATGATTTTTGTTCTTGCATTAACATTAATGACAGGCAGCACATTTATCAGGCTGCTGTCTCTTTAACACAGAACTCACACAGATCTAAAAATACTGTTACACATGCTTTTTCTTTCTCATCTGTTTACTTTCACTTTCAAGTTTCATTTGCGTTTATGATGATATACTGGTGTATTTTGTGCATATTAGGTGGTAAATGTGAAAGAGAAGTTAGATATGGCCCGGAACAACCTTTCCTGGAGTGGAAATGCACGAAACGAGAAAGTTCGAGAATGGACACAGGTCGGGAACCCGCACAAACAGTGAGCAAGTTCTTTCCCTTCCTGTGCTTAAATCATTTGATTTTAAACTTTAAAATCGCATTAAAATGCAAATGCAGGAATCCTTAAGCGGAACTGAAATGCATGTGTCTTATCACATACCCGGTTCTTGGAAATTTGGAACCGGTTCTCGATACCCAACACTATTCATAACATTACTTTTGAATCACTGATGCTCCATGGACTATTTTATAAATGTCCTTACTACCTTTCAGGGCTGTTTGAACATTTCTGTTGTGTTGCTATCTATGCAAGGTTAGAAAACTCTTGGCTTTCATCAAAAACATCTTGTGTTCTGAAGATGAACGAAGGTCTTACGGATTTGGAACGACATGAGAGTGAGTAATTAATGACAGAATTTTCATTTTTGAGTGAACCGTCCCTTTAATTATAAGGAATATTTAACTAGTTTAATCTATTATAGATATGAATCCACTTAACCGCTCAATAATGATCATAATAGAAGATTTGAGGAAGAGAATAACAAACTCTTTTTAAACTAAACTGAAAATTCTGATGGTTTTGTTACCCGAGGAGCTGTCGCTGCTGGAGGAGGAATCTGAGTCGCTGGACGAATCCGAGTCGCTGTCGCTGCTGTCACTATCAGATGAGGAATCTGAAGATGAGGAGGAGTCTGAAGAAGAAGAGGAAGAGGAGGAAGAATCAGAAGACTCCACCTCCTGTTTCTGGGTCATGATCATCTTAGGAGCATTCTTCAGATGTTCTCTCAACTCATCCCTGAAAGGAAAAAAAACAGTTTGGTGAGAATTAGTTCACAATATTTGAAGAAAAAGAGGTACATAGATTTTACAAGCACGTACGTAAGACCTCCAAGGCCAATTGATGTGAAAAAATTAATGGCAAATCTTGTGTTCCTCGGGTTGTCACGTGGGAAAAGACCCTCGAAGAAAGACTGAAGAGTCCTGAGGAATGAACAAACGATACGCTCCATTATTATTTATCGATTGATTTAACTCAATAAAACAGCACAGTACTTAAAGAAAAGCACTTACATGTCCTTTAGCCTCTCGTTCAGTTTTGGCAAACCCATATAAGCACAAAGTTCCTGGAACAAAATTTTCACAAAGATTCGGCTGGAGGACGTTGTTGTGTCTTCACTCATTTTAACGCATTCAAGGACCTGAGGAGAAAAAAAACCCAACTGTATAATTGCATCAGGAAACTAATAATGTGTCTGGCCGTATTGATGTGTTGCGGTCTAAAACGTAATCACAGCTTGCGTGATGCATTCGTTTATTAGCCTAGCTAAATGCTGATGTGGTGAACATAAAGAAAGAAGTAATAAAAGTTACTCACACTCCATGGAATGGAGTCCGTGTAGAGCAGATGAGCAAACATTCGAGCAACGTTGCGGAGTTTGTTGGTTTCAAGCCGGTGGATGGTTTCGTACTGTTCCTGGAAGATGGCCTCAAAACTCTCCATGTATTCTTTCTTCAGCAAGCAAAACCTCTACATAAAAGATGAAAATATCAGATGAAGAAACAAAGACAACTCTTGCAATCTTGTACCAATATTGCAGATGAGGTTTATGCCACTTTAAATATTCATAAATCTAGAGAGAAATAATGTCACCCTACGCCATGTTGGAATCTATAAATAAATAAATAATTGTATAAATTATGAATTTAACAAAAAAAAAAAAAAAACATTTAAACAAGAGAAAAAAAAAACTCATGATAAAAAGCAAAATGAAATAAAAAAAGAATAACTAAAATAATAAACAGTAATAAATAAAATGTAAATAAATAAAATCACCCTACAGTAAAATAACAAACAAAATAAAGATTAAAAAAAAAAAATCTAACTTGCAAACGTATAATTAAACTTAAACAATGAAAAATTTAAACAAAATTTAAAAAAAGCAAAAGATAGACTCACCCCAGCTAGGAGACCAAAGAACTTCTCGTATGTTCTTTGCTGGGCACAACAGTCCAGGATCATGTTGCACAGCTCTTTCTGTTGAGAAAAACAGATGCTCATAAGAAAAAAAAAAAAATCTCAAATGCAGACTGAGCGTCAGGGAACGGCACTTTGAATCAAACATCAAGGAAAGGTGTGGGGCTGATCATCCATTCCCAGCACTTCTCCACTAATGCCTATTGATCTCATAACCTCATATCTTCACCAAGGAGCCTGTGATTCTGAGACAGACAGAGAGCGACAGACAGGCTCAAGATCAATTTAACAAATTAAACCTGAATGCATTTGATGCGATGATCTAAAAACAGTTCGGGTGAACTCAAGGCTCTTTCCTCAAGTGCACTGGATATTGGTCCAGGCAGATGAAGCACTAAGCACTTGAGATATGGATTAATCATTAAGAGGTTTTTGTAAAATAGAAAAAAATACTTAATGAAAATATCACACAAAAATTGGCTTCAGAAGACTTGGAAAAACAGTGCATGAGTCAAACAGACTACTTTTATGATGCTTTTTGTGTCATTTTGGTGCTTTAATCCTCATTTACATTATGTTCAAAAGTGTTGCCAGGATTTTATACAAATTTATGGGTATGGAAAAAATTAGAATGTTATGAAAGACTTTTAAAATAAATGCAAATGTTTTCAACATTTTCTTTAGAACAAAATCAGGATATTAGAATGATTTCTGAAGATTCACGTGACACTGAAGACTGGAGAAAAATTCAGCTTTGCCATTACAGGAATAAATTAAACAGAAAATATAGCTGCAAGCAGCGATTACTGGGGTTAAAGCGTTTTAAGGCATTTAAGCACATATGAGAAAATACATTATTTAGCAAGCCTGTAATCACCTAAATCAATGATTTAAAACAGCATTTTTGGCTTATTTATTATGTTTTATAATGTTTATGACTGTTAAATCACCAGCTGTGATCTGATCTCCTTTAAACTTTGCATGCTTGAATCACCTGTTGCATGTGCTCAACAGGTTTCGTGAAGTTTTCAGTTTTCCTTTAGGCCTCATGGGATTTGGGAAGAATTTGGACAGGCCCCTTTTCTAAACGACCCCTTTATAGCTTAACAAAGGATAAATTTCAACCTTCTTTTGATAATTATTGACCTAGAGCGTCCAGAGAATTGTACTGCGTTTTTTCCAGATTGAGCGAGAAACCTACAACCAGTTTGCGCAAAAGTAGTTGGGGGGCTTTTTTCCATTTTTCTTTGATAGGACAGTGGAGAGACAGGAAGTGAGCGGGAGAGAGAGAGGGGGTGGGATCGGGAAAGGTCCATGAGGCGGGATTCGAACTCAGAACACCCGAGGCGCAACTGCACCATATGTCGGTGCACTGTCCACAAGGCCACTGGCGCCGACTGAGTACGTGTGGAAAAATTGCGCAATCGTTTACACCCCTAAAAAAATGTGATATCGCCCTCCCAGTGGCCGATTTCTTTCACAGACCTTTGGAGTCATAAGTCAAACAGGCCCACCAAGTTTCATTCCGATCGGCCTCCGTTAACCTTGTCTAATATGTGCTCAAACTTCATTAGCCAATGGAGGCCATGTTTTTTTGAGAAACGAAAATGTCCTTATAGACACTTGTGGAACTTTGGAACAAGACCATGCACAGCGATTTTCATTTTGATAAGATTATGATATGATTTTCATGTTTTGTCTGACGTGAGCCAATGATTCCAACGACACTTGAGCCTGTGACTGACAGTTAGGAGTCATGAGCAAATTCGTACTTTTGAGCGCTGTAGCGCCCTCGTCAGGCCGATTGGTGCGAGCCTTAGTCACGTTTTTGGAGGTGTGAGTACTACCATCAGAAGCTGCTACGTGCTTGAATCCCGAAAATATATTAAAATAGAAAACAGGTATTTTCAATAATAATTATATTTGACAAAATTGCTGTTTTTATTACAGACTAATCGACCCCAAATGTAGCATGGAAAAAAATACTATGGAAGTGAATGGGGACCAAAAACATTTTTCAAAACATCTTCTTTAGCTTTCAGCAGAAGAAATAATTTCATACAGGGTTGGAACAACTTGAGGGTGAGTAAGTCATGACAATCTTCCTTTTTAGGTGAGCTATCGCTTTAAGGAAGGTTATTCCAAGCATCTAGAGCAGAAATGTCAAAAGGTCTGCTGTGACTGGAGGCACGCAAAGAAACCTATGGTGAAGTCAGGTAATTCTCTTCAGGTCAAAAGTTTGAAATCCCTTATCGAACCTTTCCTCATGTCTGGCCTTGCTGTGAGCCTACCTCTACAGATGTCCATTCCACCCCTCACAGGAAACAAGAGCCATTCAACTCTTCCCACTTCACACCTGCGGCTCAGCTAAGCTCCAGAGGCTTGTGCTGCCCTTCGCTGTAGGTATAACATCTCATCCTGCTGCACAGATATAGGAGCTGCCACACTTCTGTGCTTATAGCACTCCATAAGCCTATTGATTTCAGGCCCACATATATTCATCAGGGAGCTCAGGATTATATGGAGGAAAGGCATGCTTGTGATCAACTTACAACCGAAACCCCGACAGGCTGCAGTCTGGCACCAAATTAGTGCTGAAAC
This sequence comes from Labeo rohita, assembly GCF_022985175.1. Classification (NCBI taxonomy): domain Eukaryota; kingdom Metazoa; phylum Chordata; class Actinopteri; order Cypriniformes; family Cyprinidae; genus Labeo; species Labeo rohita. Next base: position 29,168,063 of record NC_066877.1, read on the forward strand.
TAAAACTTAAAAAGGTTTAAAACACTTTCAACAGAAGGATATCAAAAAACCGTAGAGTCCAGACAGAAAAAAGTACTGAGTACTTGAGGTACGGCAGAGTTTTTTTAGCCCTGATGAGATTGGTTCTGACTCTTCTAACAGGTGCCTGCAGGCAGCGAGCCACATGTACCAGGTGTGACGGTAAGGTGTTCTGATCACAGGACAGTTTGTGACAGAGTATATATAGCACATTATATATACTGTTCAAAAGCCTAGGGTTCGGAGGTAATAACAGTAATATTGTGAAATATCATTATCAGTTTTCTATTTAAATTTATTTTGAATTCTCATTTATTCCTGTTATGCAAAACTGAATTTCCCACAGCCATTACACCGTTTCAGAAATCATTTTGGTGCTCAAGAAACATAATCATTTTGAAAACAGTTGTGCTGTGAAATATTTAACTGTGAGGGAAAATGCTTTACTGCATTTGATAATGCAAGACCTTACTTTCACATTTGATCAATTTAATGGATACTCACCCTCAAGCTATCCTAGGTGCATATGACTTTCTTCTTTCAGATGAATATATTTGGAGTTGTATTAAAAATGTCCTGGCTCTTCCAAGCTTTACAATGGCAGTGAATGTCCAAAAAAGTGCATCCATCATAAAAAGTGCTCCACATGACTCTGGAGGGTTAATAAAGAACTTCTGAACTGAATCGATGTGTTTGTGTAAGAAAAATACCCATATTTAAAGCTTTATAAACCATAATCTGTAGCTTCCGCTAACTGTCATACGCGTGTTCACAAAGAGTGGCGTTAAAGTGGCGTAGGCATAGCGTAAGATCATAAGTGAATAAGTAAGTATAAGTGAAAATAAGCTAGTCTTGTGAGAACCAAGTTTACAGCAAAAGAAGAACCAGTCTCCTCTTGGCTTATATAGAAATCCTGTCATTTTTCTTGACAAAGACTAATTTTTTACTTCTAATTTTTTTTTTTTGCTCTCTCATCTCTTCGCCCACGTCCTACATCCATTGTAATGCACTCTCTTGTGACCGGTTAGCATAAGATAAAAATGACAGATTATAAAGTTGTAAATATGGATATTTTTATCATGCATTGATTCGCTTCAGAAGGCCTTTATTAAAGGATTAGTTCCAGAACAAAAATTTACAGATAATTTACTCAACCCTTCGTCATCCAAAATGCTTGGGTCTTTCATCAGTCGTAAAGTAGTTATGTTTTTTGAGGAAAACATTTCAGGATTTTTCTCCATATAGTGGACTTTTATGGTGTCTGCAAGTTTAAAATTCCAAAACACAGTTTAAGTGCAGCTTCAAAAGGCTCTAAACGATACCAGCCTAGTAAGAAAGGGTGTTATCTAGTAAAACAATTGGTTATTTTCGAAAAAAAATGCAATTTATATAATTTTTAACCTCAAATGCTCGCCTTGTCTAGCTCTGTGATGCACATGTGTACTCTCTAAGACAGTTAGGGTATGTCAAAAAACTCCCATGCCCCAACTCCCATTCCCCCAACTTCAAAATCGTCCTACATCGCTGCAGAAGTACCGACCCAGTGTTTACAAAGTAAATGTGCAAAGAAGGTCAAACGCCCTTTACAAAAAAAAAACAAAAACAAAAAAACAGCGATTTAGGATGATTTTGAAGATTTTGAAGAGAAAATGAAATGGGAGTTTTTCGACATATCCTAACTGTATTGAACGGGACTACACAGAGTACAAATACTTGTTGCAGAACTAGACAAGACTAGCATTTGTGGTTAAAAAGTGTTTAAAGTGACTTTTTTTTTTTTTAGGAAAATAACCGATCGTTTCGCTAGATAAGACCCTTCAGCTGGAATCGTTTAGAGCCTTTATGAAGCTGCATTTAAACTGTTCAACTGTTCGTGAGTTCAAACTCACGGCACAACAGAAGTCCACTACATAGAGAAAATCCCTGAAATGTTTTCCTCAAAAAACAATTTCTTTACAACTAAAGAGAGAAAGACATGAACATCTTAGATGACAAGGGGGCGAGTAAATGATCTATACATTTTTGTTCTGGAAGTGAACTAATCCTTTAACCCCTGGACCACCATTTACTGCCATTATAAAGCTTAGTAAAGCCAGGACATTTTTTTTTATATAACTGACTGTATTAACTGAAAGCGGAAAGTCATTAAACAATGATGATTTTTATTTAGCTTTTCTTTATATCTGAGATCACCACACCAGAAATTAGCAATACAACCATCAGTAAAGCTTACAGTTCCAGAAGAAATCCAACTACGGTTCCCTGACTCGGCTAATACCTGTTCCTCATGTATGAACGGGGAAATCCCTGCTAATTAAACTGCTCTTATAACACCGGCAGCATTACTGTGCAGCCAACCAAGCAGGAGTACAAATCTACATTTTGGCATCGGTGAATCATTCTGATTCGCTCATTAGCATTATCCCCATTGCTTCTAGCAGAGAAACCATGGTGGAGCTTTAGAGATTCCGTCAAGGGAGATGTCAGGTAAATCTCTTCAGCCCAAAAGGCCAGAATCCCATAGTGACCCTTTGCGCTAATCCTACCAACACAGCAAACTAGAGGGATTACATGAGCAAAACAGCCATTTTAGCACTTTCTTTTTCGCACCTGCATGCCCTCACTGTAATGCAACATCTTATCCCTCTCCCCTCTGCTTTGACTGCTTGGATATATTATATCTAGAGGAACTACAGAATGATGGACAGATTGTGATTGACATGAACTGATAAAAGCGTTCCCCTCAGGACAGACTAGTAATTTTTGAAGAGAGATATGAGAGGAAGGGAGCGCAGGGGAGCATCCGTGATGTGAAATCTGTAATCGTGCACAGCAAGACTGTTGCCACAGATGACCGGCCATCTGCTCTGCAAAGAGTGATGGAAAAGAAATGACGAAATGCCATTAGCTTTTATTAAAGCAGCAGCACATGAAGAACAGAAAGAAACAAATGAAGGGCTTTAACCATTTAAAGAAACTTCAAAACCACGGCAGGCTATTTCAATTCCTCTGAAAAGAAATTGGCAATGCTGTCAAATCGACAGCACAAGAACTGAAACCCAGACTCACACCCAGACAATCAATAACCATTTACCTCCAGTATATCCACAACACAATAAAACTTCTATATTGACAGCAAAAAAAAAAAGAGAAAAACTTCTCATCACGTCTCTTGCTAAAACCCCAGTATCAAAAAATTAGAAGCTGAAACCTCACAAACAAACCGGCTCGACTGAATCACTGGCACACATGGGACACAGAGTGAACTTGGTCAGTGCTCAGCACCACAACCTTTTCTTTTTGCGTGGATGAGCGCAGCCTGAGTCTACACATCTACCTGTGGGACAGGCAGAAAAAGTCAGGCTGAAGAACTGGCCGGTCAAAAACAAGCTGGAGGATTCAATCAATAACTCCAAGCAGTGAAAGCTCCAGTGAAGAGCACTGTGCAGGAGAAATGTTTTTTCCATTACCCCCATATCGGGTGTGAAAAATACTCCACACGATGAATACATTTTGCATGCGATTTCATAAAGATGTCAAAAACACCATAACTACTAATAGCAAAAATCTTCATTGTTAGTATTTAGTATAGTATGAAAAATTTTGAAATTTCTACTACCTGTTGCTATTTTTCCGCAAAACAACTGGGAATACACAACTCAGAAAATAAAATACTGAGAAAATGCCACATTGTGTAGCTTTTGATTGCAATTTTCAGCTGAAGAGCAACAAGAGAAGCGATATAAGTCTATATAAGAAGCTATATATGAAGAGGAGAAAAGAATGGGAAGATGCATGCAGACGAATAAAACTTCCTAAAGACCCACGTCTTTGTTCTCTCCACTTCAGCCCTGACACCTTTAAGGATTTTAGTAGACCACAGCTACTGAAACAGCAGAGACAAGAAATGCTAGATGCCATCCTGGCAGGATGCAAACATGCCAAAGCTTGTCATGAAGCTGCAGCTACTGTTTCTCTGCGCAGATTCGAATGTTTCATTGTTTAGACTTCTTGTTGGGAAACTTTGATGGTATTAGGGTATCTTGGTATCTTTCAGCAGCTATTGTCTTCATATCAGTATTTTATTTTCTGAGTTGTGTTGCGGTAAAAATAGGGCTGCCCTCGACTAAAGATTCTCCTGCTCGACTAGTAGTCGTTCATTTTAAGCATTGGTCGACTATTTGTCTAATGTTTTTTTTTTTAAAAAACATCAGTAACAATAATGAGACTTTAATTGCCTACATTTCCTAATAAGCACTTAAGTGCACACATAAAGCTTGCCACAGCACATAAACAGATTTAATAATTATGAATGCGTCATGGAAAAACAGCAAGGAGACTGCATTAACGTTTTAATCTATTAATAAACTAGCTTTTTCTTTGTTTTCGGCTTCAGAGATGTAGTCGGCGACACTGACTAGTCACCTCCGCAGTAGTGGATGCACCTGTATGCGCGTTTCATACGGATTACATAATCGGAGAACATTTGTTTTCCATTTGCGTTTCAAAGTTTTGCGCTCAATTTCAGAGACCAAGATGACAGAGAGTGCATCCTGTTTGCTTTATTTTACAAAAGCACAACATTTCATTGTTATTGTGAGTGCACACAAATAAACTTTACAGTCTTTACAGATTCGAAAGATGCATTTTATCTGTATGACCATAAATGACGGAGTATTTTAAGAGCAAGTGACCACACCGGCACCTCCATCTGTCATGCAGTGAGTGAGCTACTGTTCAGCTTCCACACTTCGCACAGGTCTAGGTTAATATTAAATTGAGTGGCCATGTAAAGAAGCTACTACATGCATCTTTCAGATGAAAAGCCATATTTGAGGTCGCTGAATGATAGGTGAGCATTTTGATGTCCTGCCTGATGTACTATATTACTACATAGACAAGCTGTTAACGATCTGTCTGTCAATGCGCGACTTCCCCATTTCCTGTGGAATATTATTTTTCTCCAACTAAACAATTAATAAAGTCGATCCAGCCTCCTCTCTCGTCGACCAACAGTTAGTCAACTATTAGGGGGTAGCCCTAAGTGAAAATAGCAACAGGTAGCACCAGTAGCTCACCAAGTGGAACCATTTCACTTAATCAAAATAATGGCACTCCTTATAGGCCAAAATATGTATAAAATGATTTGGAAGGCTTTCATGGGGTTTCTACAAGGTATTTCCATATGAGACATCATTTGTTATATTAAGCCATACAAGTCTTAATACCTGGGGTTCCCTTTAAGAAATTAATGCTTTTATTCAGCAAGGATGAATTTAACTTATCAAAAGTGACAGCAAAGTTGTAACATTTATAATGTTACAAAAGATTACATATAAACGCTACTCTTTTGAACTTCCTATTTTGAACTTTCTGGAAAAGTGCATCATGGTTTCCACAAAAATATTAGGGATATTACAGATCAATTCAGTGTTGGCAAACTGTGATGTCATTTTTTTTGGGGTGAAGCCTATCTGGTGGCAGAAAATGAGTTTTCAAGAGGCAGTCTATGGAAGTCATGGAATAAAAGAACTAAAAAAAGGTAAATTTGAGTTTATATTTCAAAATTCTGACTTTATTCTTGCAGTTCCGAGAATATATAACACAATTCTGATAAGAAAAATCAACTTGTCATTCTCTATTTTCCCCTCGTCTCACAATTATGTGTTTATATAGCACTACCTCTGGCTTTCCCCCCCCCTCAGAATTAACAAACTAACTATTGTTGAGTTAAATCGTAAAAAAATGATAAAGTCCAAAATACAAACTTGAATTTGCAAGAACAAAAAGTATGAATTGTGAGATTAAATGTGGTGGTCTATTACTTTAAGTGACTAGTCTTAGTATTTTAAATGGAGATACAATAAATAGGTATAATATAAAAATGGGTAATAATAATAATAATAATAATAATTATAATATCACAGAAACTTAAGCAAGTAAACCACCTAACAAGCAATGCCCTGTCATCTAACTACAACATCCAGTTTCTTCCAACTCAATACTGTTTTGATTAAACCAAAAAACAAAATGATAATCCGACACAATTATCCTAAATGAAAACAGACCACAGAGGAAAGCTAGTTATAAATACTAGACGACACACCAAATAATCAATATCCTTCTCTGAACTTGATGCACTCTCACTCAGTAAGAAATACAAAGGCAGCAGAAGCTCTTTGTGAAATGAATCATCATTCGATTAGCATCTCATGCAGATAAATTATCTATCCGCTAACTGAATGTAGTTGTGATTCAGTCTGATGCGCTCGATCCATACGTTTGTACTCCATGTGGCTGAGGCTGGCGGAGGCAGAAATGTGGCTGAATAATGAACAGGCCATCTGTGAAGTCCCATGATTCATTCTGCACTTGTGATGTGTTTATTGCTCACAAGACTAATAATCGCGCCATCAACTTCACTGCCAGACAGCGGCTGCTCAGCATCAATTGTCATCGCCTTTACTAATTTTCAATCGAACTTTGTCGAAAGTGTGCACTATGAAACATTTTACAATACTCTTCTGGAAGGGAAACTTTGATGTGGCGACACGGAAATTATGAGACTGGCTGTGATGTTTTCAATACTTTCTGCACTCGACATTTTAATGTAAACATCAACGCAGCAAGTTAAACCATTTACATTTTCAGACGCCAAGGTTTGGCCTTCATGAAACGATCGCTTTAAGCAGAAGGCTGAATAAGAGCGAATCATTTCTGCTTCATGGACCTCAGTCAGTGCAGACAGAATATTTAATGTGACATGAATGAAAATGAGGCTTCCTAGTTTTCAAAATCCACATTTTTTCTTTCACTAGAAGTTAGGGCCTGACCTACTGTTGAACTACTTTTAAAAATTTTTTTTTTAAAAAAGATTACTTTTATTTGGCAAGGATTCATGAAATTGATTTAAAGTGACAGTAAATACTTTTACAATGTTACAGTTTTTTTATTTCAAATAAATTTGTTTTTTTTTTTCTACTCAAATAATTTTGGTTTATTTTCTACTCATCCAAAAAATGCACCATGACAAATATGAGCAGCACAACCGTTTTCAACAATGCATTTTAAAATATATTAAAATAGAATAAGGTTTCAATTTAAATTGTAATAATATTTCACAATATTACGGTTTTTACTGCATTTTTGATTAAATAAACACAGCCTTTATAAGCAGAAGAAACTTTTTTCAAAAGCATTATAAAAATAAAAAAAAATAAAAAAAAATAAAAAAAACTTACTAGGGCTCTATGATTTCTTCTATCATTTTTTTCAATTGCAGTATCCAGTCATAAGACTGGAATTCACTGTATAACACGGAATGTCACGGAATGTGACCATTTTTGGATGAATACATCAAAAGTAGGTCAGTACATTTAAATCAAAACGCAATATGAACTACTGTCTGTGAATACTGAGCTGCAAAAATACTATTTAAATATGAATCTTGCATGTTCTGATGCTCAGTTCCATTTACTACACAAATACTGAAATGCGCGTGACATTTGCAGTCTTTTCAGCCTCCGCCGCCTCTATATACGAGTACATGAACACAAATATAATCTGTAGAACTGTATATATATTAGGGGTGTGCAAAGCAGCCGGTATTTGTATCTGTATTTGTATTTGTTGAGGGGGGGAAAAGTATTTGTATTTGCATTCGAGTAAAATTCAAAATAGGCGTAAAAATCCATTTTTTTTTTTTTTTTTGCGTTACACTTCTACACACTTTTTTTGGCTGGTGGAGGACCAAGAGATCTCAGCAGCAGCCACACTCTTTTCTATTTGGTTGCCCAAATCCATGTGAGGAGTTTCAACTAAGTTAATGGGTGACGGGAAGCTATGCTAAGGTGAACTGGGGAGTCGCTCTCTAAACGAGGGCTATTAAAATTGCTTTTGAATGCGCGCGCGCGTTTTACTTTCGGTTTCGTTTTAACGATGGCGCGAAACTCTCGGCGGTGCTAAGCGTGCATTCCACAATACAAGACATTAATTTAACAAAACTATTCAAAAGTGGTGGGACACAAACGGGATTTTGAAAAGTGTGTCCCCAGTGGAAATTACGCCCCTGCGTGAGTGGAGTTATCATTTGATGTGAGTGTATGCCAGAATGTGCGCTGTAGCACAAAATATAGTATATTTCTTCAAAAGCAGATTGTGGAGACATTTTAATTGTCCACAATCAAAAATCGTCATATCACACACCCCTAATTGCAATGTAGTTTGTGCAAATCCGGAACAGAGGTTGGTTAAGAGAGAGAGAAAAAACGGCCGGTTCCGAGTTTCAGCGGAGCAGTGTCAGTGACAGGGAGTGATTGACGACTAATATCTAAAATCTGTTAAGAATGTACAGATCGAGTTTCATTAGTTATGTAATGTTGGAGAAAACGGCGAAACTGTCACTGTATCAGCTCACAGCGGTCTGGGCAGTAGTTCGGCTAGCGAAAGTTTTGCAAAGAAATAAAAACAAGTCGCACCGCAACGATTTCTCGCACTCGCACAAATGCTTCCAAATATATTTTGAGGTCGCGCAGATTAAATTTTGGGAGCATATGCCCTGCCCCCAACCCCTCCGACTCCTGAATGTCACTAACTCACTCGCTCATGCGGGCGTGCACTGCGGTCTCATGAGGAAACGCAGCTTTTTGATATAAAGTTTTTCTTGTTCCCGAATACAAATATTTTTTTAAGTATTTGTTCGAAATAAGTATTTGTAAAAACACGCTATTTGTGCCTTTCCGAATACCGTATTCGGGTTCGGCTCCACCCCTAAATATATATATATATATATATATATATATATATATATATATAAAATCTGTATATATATATATATATATATATATATATATATATATATATATATATATATATATATAAAATCTGTATATATATATATATATATATATATAGACACATATGTGTATGTATGTGTGTATATATATATATATGTGTGTGTGTATGTATGTATACATGTATGTATATGCATAGAAAAATTAAAACAGAAAATTAAATGGAATCCAGAAAATTTTAACTGGAAAAAAACAGAACTTAAATAAATAAAACGGGAAAAAAATTAAACAGATTTCATTGGGTCCTATCTTAACAACCCCTAAATTTTGACCAATATTGTTTGTTAGATGTTTTTAACAACTTTTCTGCTAACCGAAAACAAGGTAAATATGTTAAATGAAGCTGAGAGTACTACATACCCTTACTGGTAACTAAAAGCATACAACCAACAAACTGGCCAACCAGTTAAACACACAAGGGGCAAAGTATGTGTAGAACCTTGGTAATAATGGAAGTTCCAATTCCACATGGGCTCAGTGCAGATCTTCAGCTCGTCAACATCGAGTGGAAACTGGAAACCAAACATGTGGTGGACTTCTTACAGACTATAAACAAGCTCCACCCTAACAGAGACACCTGCCAATCAGTAGCAGCTGCACAGAATTTAAAGCTACATTCCAACTTTTTATAGTAATCTTTAGAACACATGAAAGTGAATGACCTCATCCAGAGGGATATTCCTAAAATAGTAATATTCCTTATCTTAATAATGACAAAAAATATCCACCTTGGAATTACAGCTGAAATTCCTGTGTTTTGTAAGGCAAATTCAGTGTTATGATTTTACAGCCTTCCCACACTTTTGACTAATGAATTTTCATGAAAATGAAAAAATGAATACATGAAAAGGGAATAAGGGAATAAGTGAACTCAATAAATAAAAACCATTCAAATTCATACTGAATGACTCATTTATCATTCAGATGGATTTTAAAGCAATATATACCTTATACATTTCCATACAACCTTATACATTTCCATACATTTCAAGCTTTGATTATCCCCATGACTTTTGCAGTCATGGAAAGCCATTTCAAAATTCCCTCATATTTTCAGGTCTTCCATAACTGTGGGAACACTGCAATTTAGGAGCAATGCCAGATCACTGGGCAGAAAGAGCCATCACTAAACACTCAAGGACGGTTTATTCTGGAGCGACAACTCAGGAGGGACAAAACGCAGTGGGTTCCAAGGACGTGAACCCATATGTGTGAAAGAAACACAGCGCATGCCGCGATGTTAAAACGAGCTCTAAACAAGGGACTGCACTTATTGTCTCTCATTAAACGGAACGACCTTTAAAGATAGATGCGGCATACTAAAAAGAATCAGGCTCAGGTAAAAATATATTCGTTTTATGTTACGTTATACGTGTATGTCACTGAGACGCCTATAAGAGTGAACATTTCATTGACCGTACAAAACCCTAGCCAAACTTTCAGATTCTCAGTTTCAGATGTCTAGTTCCAATAATAACTTATTTATCAAACAGTGATGTTGAGGAAACCAGAGGAGTTGACGTGTTTCCTCATGTTGCAGAGACACATGGGGGTTTGAGGCAGGCTCAGGTGTGTGTGTATGTGTGTGTGATGACGCAGAGGACTGTGGTAGGTCTGGACGTGAGCCATGTTCTGCCAGTTTTGGCTTCAGGGACAGATCTGAGTACATCCCACTGCTAACAAACTGGCAAACACGAGCACTTCTTTGGAATGAGGTAATCATTTACACATGTATTTATTTCATGATTTAAATCACTTTTACGACGCATTATCAGCTCAATAAAACAGTCTTGTCAATTTGCTTGATTTCAACCCTTTAAGACCTAAGGGTAAAATAGGTCATTTTCACATATTTTGTTTATCTGACTGTAAAATTCTAAATGAATGTGCTATTTTCAAGTGCAAAATGTCATTTTTCTCAGAAAACAAAAGGCTTAAACAAAAAAAAAAAAAAAAAACACAGTTATTGATCATTAATATTGTGTGGTGAGTTTGTAAACAGAATTTATTTAGACCAAAAAAAATTCACAAAAAAGAAAAATCATGATCTAAATAATCCAACACTTCTTACTTCAAAATTCAACTATTTTACATATATACAAGTAATTTTGTTGAGGCTTTTTTATTCATACACGCGCACATTTACATATGCATACACCCATACATTTACACGCAGAGACTCATTTTAGCGATGCACACAATACATATGGAACATTTGCCAACAGAGTGCAAAAATTACTGTAATAAGCCATATATTGCTGAAAAGCGCAAGTTGTCTGCTGTCAATAGTATAAACGGTTATGGCAACCAGGTATACAGCTTGGTTTAATGTGTCAGCGCCGACACATTAGGTTTAAAACGGTTAATAACGTAACAGTTAATATAAAAACACAATAAGAATTTAGGTCTCACAGTAAATTGTTAATATATTTATAAAAAAAAAAAAAAAAAAAAAAAAACACTTTTCCTGGCTTCTTTATACACAAAAACCGATCAGTATCTGCCGATCCGATCATCGATACCGACCTTTTTAAAGCTTCCTACTAATCATGTAAAATTATTTATAGAGACACTCCAATCAGGATTTTTAGACAGGATTTCTCTTAGTCAGGGCCTGTTTTTTTTTGTTTGTTTGTTTTTTTTTTTTTTTAAAGGAGAGAGAGAGATGGGAGTTTTTTAATTTGAGGGGTGGAGGGGAGCTTTTTTTTTTTTTTTTTTTTTAAACATATATCTCACATAAATGTTTGATCATGCAGTGCATTTTTGTTTTTAGAATTGTGCAATTATTGCACAATCGCTTACACACAGCACAAGTCTGATTTCCACAAACACATTTATCCATTCTTTTGATTTCGAATCCAAACATTGTTATTGAAAATACTTTTCAGCATATTTACCGCAAACAATGCGCTGTCACTAATTCTGCACGTGCAGCACAGATTCCGTTCAGAAACGATCTCTACACTGCTGCAGATGCACCGTTCCTGGAACGCACTACTAGACTGCAACCGTGTGCAGCCTGAACACTTTAATACCTTAAAGGGGTCATCGGATGCCCATTTTCCACAAGTTGATATGATTCTTTAGGGTCTTAATGAAAAGTCTCTAATATACTTTGGTTAAAAATTCTCAATAGTTGTGTAAAACAACACCCTTTTTACCTTGTCAAAATCAGCTCTGCAAAAATCATCTCATTCTGGTCGAGGCTGCTTTAAATGCAAATGAGCTCTGCTCACCCCGCCCCTTTCTTCTCTTTGTGGAAAGATGAGCCTGTTTACTTTAGCCGCTAAACTTGCTAACTAGCACTTTATTAGGAAAAGCGATCGCAAAGATTTATAAAAAACAAAACAAAACAAAAAAAACCTTATACTCACTTCTGCTGTAAGTGAAGCTGGATCATGAATGATTCGCACGGATATATGTAGATCGGGAAGCGCATTCCCTTCACAAACAAATGTGACAAACGTAATCTACTGCATCTTCAGCGGCTCAGATGTCGGGAGTAAATGACGACACTACGTTCATTATTACATCCAGCAACACAACACCTCAATCACTCTATCGGAGATATTCTTGTCTAACTTACATCCCTGCTCCGGCATCGAAACAAAGAGGGCGGACTGTTACACCTGATCTGAGGTAAAATGCTCATTTCAATCAACTATCGTGGACATGACAGGCATCTGAGAAAGGCTCGATTTGAAAAAGGGAATATTATTTTTTACATATTTTTAATCCCCCAAGGGATTATTGTCCAATAATGATTGGTAACCGATCAATCGGACCAGCCCTAAAAAATTGACAAGAATTTTTTTTTTTTTTTTGAGCAGAAAATGTAAGTGCAGCCTAAATGTGAAGACTAAAAGCCAGCCAACATATAAACAATTACAATTATTTAACAAAAAGAATAAATATAGCGAGAAAAGTACATTTTTGATGTGAAATGAAAATACTGGCAAGGAAAGTGTAAAATTGGACTACTGGCTTCAAAAGAAATAAATCTTTACTGCAAAGACATAGCAGATTTATTTGGAGGTGACAGTGGGCTGTAGTGATGTCACCCACACCACAGCTGACATATGTTTGTATGCTGTGGAGTGAGTAGATGCTTTCCCCCTCCTGACCCGCTCTCGCTCCTAAGCCTGTGCAGAGGGCTGGAGCGACGCGATAAAGAAGACATTTGTAGGATGCTACCCCTGTTACACAATCTCCCTCAGGCCTGCAAACACAATGTTTCCATCTTGTGCACCTCACTGGCTCTTTTCTCAAATGGCCAAAAGCAGCAGATGTGGTGGTGAGGCTGAGGGGGCTCTATTCTATTTCGGGACATTTTTACAATCCCATCTTATTTGATACAGTTCCGTCTTAGCAGAAGTCATTTCAAAAGGGGGACAAAACATGATGACATGAGGATTTTTGTTGACATTACATATATGCTCCAGGGACAACATACAGATTTATCTGTATAGCACAAGCTAAACAAGACAGCCCATATTTGGAATAAGAAGGCAGAGTGGACCCAGGGGATTTAATCCGGTTATCATCCACATCTCTCTTAAAAGGTCAAACGGAGCGATTAAAAGGCTGAAAGCCAAGAAAACCAATGTGTGCAGAGTAGGGCCGAGGGATACAGCCAAAAACATCTATTTCAATATTTAGCTTTTCAATGACATTTGATATATAGCTTGAGATTTATGTATTTTTGCTCTGAAAAGGCTTAAACGGCTGATTTTTTTTTTATTTCAACAGGGGAAGCACTGCAGCTGATAAAATTCACAGGATAAACACAAGGAAAATTGATAATTACAAATAAAAATAATAAATTATATTTAATATTTTAAATAAAGCTGTCACTAACGATTATTTTGGTAAGCGAGTAATTGGCCGAATATTCGGATGATTAATCGAGTAAACGGATAGCCAAATATTAAAAACTAAATAGATATTTGAGGTTTATGAATAAAACCAATGAACAGAATCTTGTTGGTGTTTGAATAGTGTTCATGATCTTTAACAATCTGTTAAAATAAAGTGCTTTTTGTCATGTTGGCGGTGACACATTTCTTGCAATAGCAGCTTATCACAAATATTATATTTGGCTTTTCCAGCCTCTGATCGCAAGTGTAGCCAAACTCTGAAGTGCTTAGATTAGCGAGCAATGTCCTGGCAGATCGCTATCGCTAGGTCGGGTTCTCACAGATTTAAAAAAAAAAAAAAAAAAAAAGCATACAAAGGAATCAATATGCGGAATCAAAATTTTAACTTTACAACAAGTACCCGATTCCTGAACTTAAGTATCCGATTCTGGAATTGGAAACAATTTTTGATTCCCAACCAAACGTGCTCATCTACTGAATTTACATAGAAAAACAATGGCAAAGCAGTGCAAGTGTAATGGAAAAACAGACCCTTATTCAACTAATAATTTGCTTAATCCACTCACATGTGGCATTTTAAATTATTATTAGATTGTTAAATCCATTTAATAGTCTATGAACACTGTTATCTGCCACATAAAAGGGCATTTAAGTTTATATTGTCAGAAAAAATAGCTAAAGAGACGTTGTGAATATTCAACATATCGCCTACTCCAGTGCTGTAACGGCAGATCTGCAAAGCAGAGCTCAGGTGCTGACAAATACAGAAATTTCCATCAAACTGATGAGCTGCTGGCACTGAACTTGTGTTTTATGAAACAGCAGGGTGACAATCACAAACGGGCCGTTTCTGGAGAAAGACATTTGATCAGTTAAACAGGAGGGAACACCCAGTTGCCATTAGCCAAAACAGCCATTTTTCCCTACTGTGAAACTGCAAAACAAGGATATTAAGATGACAAATGCTTCCCAAGTGACCACAAAGGCACAAATTACCTCTGAGACTGAAAACAAATATTTAGATGAAGTTAAAAGCTTCCGATAAACAGCTGTGTGCAGGGACACGGAAAGCAACATAGATCTGCAGGGCTTTAGAGAGAACAGCAGCGTTTATTTACGTACCGTCTGGCTCTCGGGGAAATCCATTTTTATCAACTTGTGGGCGCATTCTTCGAAGTCCAAACTGTGAAAATAAAACGTGAAAACGTCACCTTCTGCATCTCATGTGCTAATGAAACACATTGAGTTTAAACAGACCCCATGATATGCATGCAATTTCAATACATTACATATAACTTCAGTGCATAATTAATTCAATGTAATATATTAAATATAAACCAGACTGCATTCAAATTAAGCAAAACAGCATCAGAGGGCATCATCTGTTGAAGGTTAACAAGGGGAACACCATGATCAGAATAATAATATAGCTCTAACACCCCGAAGATATTACAAAATATGTCCGCTCTGAAGAGGATTGAGGATTTCTATCTTAAGCAGGCTGGCTCTTTTGCCATCCTGGGATTGTGTTGGCTCTTCAGTGCTTCATTTAAGGTCAGACCAAGATTCTCTCGCTTCAAAGCCACACACAAACGACTCTCACAACCCATTTCTGTATAATGAATCAGTCACGATAACTACAATCAGGGGTCTGACCAAAAAAAAAAAAAAAAAAAAAAAAAAAAAACACAACCAAATCCTATACCTAATTTTTGTATATTTTTAGACATTGCTTTGCCGAAAAACACAATAAATATATTTTAAGGAACATTTTTGCATTATTTGTGCATTTTTAGGCATTATATTTTCCTTAAAAAGAAAATTAATTTATTTTAAGGACAAATATTTTAATATTTTGATAAGGAAGAAAAACAATGGCCATTTGTTATTATTATGTGTGTGTGTGTGTGTGTGTGTGTGTATATATACACACACATATACATATATATAAAATAATGTATATATGTAAGAGAAATGTTATTTATGTCCAAAATATTTATATTCATATATAATATAAATTATATAAAAAATATATAAAAATATAAATAAATACATAAACTTGTAAACATTTCTTAAGTATATACATGAATGTGTTTGTATTTGCATATACATAATTACACACAGTACACACACACAAATATATGGCAAACCCGTTGGATAGCCCTACTATATTCATATAAAAATTAACCTAAATTTTTTTCGTATGTATGTGTAAAATTTCACCTAAAAATAGATTTGTTTCTCTTATATTAATATAACAACTCACCCAAAATATATTTTTTTTTCTTTTGTATATTCGTATGAAAAGTCACCCAAAATTTAAAAAATAAAAAAGGCAAAGGTTTGTATGTATGAATTGGATGAATGAATCGGTCAGGATCATCAAGAAAGAGGTATTTTAATCAAGAAAATATACTTTATCAAGAAAATCAAAATTAAAATAAATATAAAATACATCTATGCGCTATACCCATTATGTTTGACTTAATACTGTCATTTAAATTACATAGGGCTTGGTTATACAAAAGTCTTTCTACACTTTGCTAGTGCAAAGCAAACTAAAGCAGTGGCCATTAGTCTTGCATCTCTTTCAGACATTTTTGCCAGAATTTTGCATCTATCAGTTACTTTCACAATCTGCTGACAAACACAGTCATGTGAGACCAACAGATACTAATCTCTCCTGCACACAAAACAAAACAGCCCAAGAAACAAACTCAGCTAAATGCTTTAGTTTACGGAGTGGAAATGCGGTGAAGTCTGACCAGACTAGAATCTGAATATTTCTGTTCTAAATAAAGTTCACTCTGCTCTACTTCTTTAATGTTTGAATGCTGTGCCAAGACCACTTCAAAGGGCAGGGGCAGCCAAAAAGAGAGGGACGTGACAGCTAGACCTGACACTACAGGTCCCATGGTGCACAGTTAGCCACCAGGACTACTCCATATAACTGCCAGTCAACCCAGTCCCTATCCACATCAACACACAGCAGTACACAGCCAGTATCAGAAATTTTGATATCAAGACCTTATTTAAAGTACAAATCTTGTTTATATATATATATATATATATATATATGTGTGTGTTTTTAAATTCAGTCTTAGATTAAAAATTAAAAAAGTCTTACAAAATTACTTTTTATTATTTAATAAAATAATTATTACTACAAAGCGTTTTCGTTTCAGTTTTTGGTAAAGTGCGGTTAAGGGTTCGAAATTACTTTTTATTATATATAAAAGTTATATCTGACTCTGTTGCATAGAACTGAATAAAAATAAAATATTGATATTTAATATTAATATGATATAATATATTTTCTCTCCAATTTTACTGCGTTACTTTCAATAAATATGTGGTTGTTTTATTGGCTTGTTTTTGTTACTGTGAAATAAAAGTACTCATATCATGAAATAAATTTTTGGTCATATCGCCCAAAAAGTAGAGACAATTGTAATGTTACATAACATTTCTATTTTAAAATAAATGCTGTTCTTTTGAACTTTATATTCATCAAGGAATCCAGCAAAAAAAAAAAGTTACACTGCATTTTAAACATTTTTAAAATCATTTTAAAATAGCATTTTAAAATACATTACATTTAAAAACAGTTCTTTTAAAGGGGTCATCAGATGCCCATTTTCCAGAAGTTGATATGATGCTTTAGGGTCTTAATGAAAAGTCTATAATGTACTTCTCAATGGTTGTGTAAAACAGCACCCTTTTTACCTTGCCAAAACGAGCTCTGCAAAAATCATCCCATTCTGAGGGACTGTTCCTTTAAATCCAAATGAGCTCTGCTCACCCCGCCCCTCTCTTCTCTCTGTGGAGTGACAAGATGCTCTGAGAGATTGTTTACTTTAGCCGTGAAACTGGCTAAGTAGCACGTTATTAGGAAAGGTGATTGCAGAGATTCATAAAAAAATTCTTATACTCACTTCTGCTGTAAGTGAAGCTGGATCACAAATGATTTGTGCGAACATGGATGCATTTATGTAGAGGGAGGTGCATTCCCTTCACAAACAAATGTAATCTACTGCATCTTTAGCGGCTCAGAGGTCGGGAGTAAATGACGACCACTATGTTCATTATTACATCCAGCAACACAACACCTCAATCGCTGAATCCGAGATATTCTTGTCTAACTTGCATCTTGCATCTAACTTGAGGTAAGACGCTCATGTCAATCAACTATCGTGGGAGCAGCCTCTGTTGGTGTGATGCCACACCGACAGGCATCTGAGAATGGCTCGATTTGAAATAGGGGATATTATTTTTACAGATTAATTCAACTGTACATACACTGCCAACACACAATGTTCAAACAATGTGTAAAAGTGAAGTTTGCATCTGATGACCCCTTTAAATTGCAGAAATATTTCACAATACTGGTTTACAAAATTTTTAAACAAAGCATAAGACACTTCTTTATATAATATTCAAAAAGCAGCTCTTTAAATCAATTTAAAGGAGAAATTATTTTCCAGGAAAAAAAAAAAAAATACAGATAATGTACTCACCCCCTTGTCATACAAGATGTTCATGTCTTTCTTTCTTCAGTCGTAAAGAAATTATGTTCTTTGAGGAAAACATTTCAGGATTTTTCTCCATATAGTGGACTTCAATGGTGCCCCGAGTTTGAACTTCCAAAATGTAGTTTAAATGCAGTTTCAAGGGGTTCTAAACAATCCCAGCCGAGGAAGAAGGGTCTTATCTAGCAAAACAATCGGTTATTTTCTTAAAAAAAAAAAAAAAAAAAAAAAAAAAAAAACTCAGGTTCAAGACAGCTAGGGTATGTCGAAAAACTCCCATCTCTTTTTCTCCTCCAACTTCAAAATCATCCTACATCACTGCAGAGGTACAAACCCAGTGTTTACAAAGTGAACGCGCAAGGAGGGTCAAACATCCTTTACATCCTTTACAGCGATGTAAGGCGATTTTGAAGCCTTCTTCCAAGCCTGGGATCGTTTAGAGCGTTATGAAGCTCCATTTAAACTGCATTTGGAAGTTCAAAATCATGGGCACCATAGAAGACCACTATATGGAGAACATTCCTGAAACTGTTTCCTTAAAAAACAATTTCTTTACGCCTGATAAAAGAAAGACATGAACATCTTGGATGACAAGAGGTGAGTAAATTATCTGTAAATATTTGTTCTGGAAATGAACTTTTTCTAAAGCATCCTTGCTGAATAAAAACACTGGTTTCTTTCTAAAAACCAAACTAACCAGATTTTTAAACAGTAGTGTATGACAATGTCAAAACGGCCAAACTTAGACACTGTTTTCCACTCTCTTCCCATTCTTTCCTTTCTTTTCTATATAAAAAGAAAGAAACCCACACAATGGGAATCACAGGGTTGTGCCACAAAACCAATGCACTTGATTTCAACTGAAAAATAGCTGGGGCTAATCTAATTTCCTACTGGGTCATACTTTTTCCTGTCCATACACGAGCCTTGCCTCAGGGCGGGGGATTTGTGGGCCAAATCAGTTTCATCCCATCCTCAAAGGCAGTTTGTAGAAAGGCAGAGTGAGAACCTTTGTAGTGCCTTTCTCTTTTAGCTCTGCCCTCTTTCTGCACTCAGGCCAGTTAACAGAGAGACCGGGCGACCCCTCACTGAGCTGCAGTAGAGCACTGTGAGAGACCAGGTTTGTTTAAAGAGGTGAATCCAGCTGCCAGCGGACAAGTTTAAAGACATTAAGGAAGCTAGTTGACTCCCAGCTGGTGAAATATTTAAAAGCTTGTTACACAGCAGTTGAATGTTGAATGAATGAAGCCTCACTGGAAGCTGTGTGTCATGTTAGACGTGTTCCCGTGCAGCCGCGATCGCATGCGGAGTACATGCACTTAAAGAAAACCAGATTAAATGAAGCTAGTATGCATGTAAAGCCTGATTCTGACTGCTCTAAGTTCTAGATACAGAATCAGCCTCTGCTGCATCTTTAACGTGCGAGTGCTCGGCATCCCCGAGGCGCTGAGAGGTTTAGTGCTTTCAAACATTCTCTGCAATAGAGGCCTTTTTAAAGCTCCAGGTCAATAGAAGTGGAAAAGGGAAGCTGTGAGGATGCCTGTGAATCCACACACACACAGCGAGAGAACAGTGTGTGATCTGGTGCCTGCTAGGGATGCATAAATATTCATGCTAGATTCACAGTGATTTTGCAGGTGATAGAAAAAGTAAGTCACATTGTGATTACTTTAAAGCACTTCTTATTTAACCATTAAGTTTCCTTAAGCCTCATTAGGCATTTTGCCAACATTTCCCTGGTCTCAAGACTCATCATTACGAGGCTGTGAAGGTAAATGTTGTGACAGCACCTCTGATTTAAACTTTAGTAGCACAAATTGCACTAATAGATAAAGATTGTGAGTTCAGTTCATTTATCGTGAATCAGCTGAAACGGTCAATGTGAATTAACTGCACTCGGTTTAACAATTTTCTTGCATCATATTCAAAAACGTGCAATATAAACGGTTCACAAGACTATGCATGTTAACTATTCCAGTGTTTTAGTGACAATTCATATTTTATTAAATAAAAATTATTATAAATGAACAATACACAATTATAAATTAAAAAAATAAAAAAAACAAATTAATATTTATTATTTTATTAAATAATAAAAAGTAATTTTGTAAGAATGGTTGATTTAACTTCATTTTAATGATACTGAATTTAAAAAACAAGCCAATAATCACCACACATTTCTTGAAAGTAACACAATAAAATTGTAGAGAAATTAAATAAATATTTTATTTTTATTCAGTTCTATGCAATAGATTCAGATATAACTGTTTTTTAAAATGATAAAAAGTTTCGAACCCTAAACCACACTTAGCCAAAAACCAAAAACGCTTTGATTTTTTTTTTTTTTTTTTCAAAAATAAAATTTTATTTTGTATGACTTTTTAATTTAACTCAATTTTTATTATACTGAATTAAAAAAAATGCAACCCAATAAAATAACCATACATTTATTCAAAGTAACACAATAAAACACATTGGAGGGAAAATATATTAGTACAACTTATTAACATTAATTATTCATTATTCAGTTCTATGCAACAGAATCAGATATAACTGTTTTTTTAATAATTAAAAGTAATTTCGAACCCTAAACCACACTTCACTGAAAACCGAAAGCACTTTGTAATAATTATTTATTATTTTAATATAATACAATATAATATAATTTTTTGTAAGACTTTTTAATTTAACGTAATAATTTTAATGATACTAAATTTGAAAAAACACAAGCGAATAAAATAACCGCACATTTATTAAAAGTAATAAAATTAGAAAGAAATATATATTAATATTAAATATCAATATTTTATTTTTATTCAGTTCTATCAACAGAATCAGATATTTTTTATACCAAATAATGTATAGTCCTACAAAGCTATTATTTAGCTATTATTATTGTTATTATTATTATTATTATTATTATTATATTATATATTATAATAATAATAATAATAATAATAATAATTATTATTATTATTATTATTATTATTATTATTATACTATGTAGATTTTTTAAAATAATTATTATGCTTGTTGTTTAGGGTTGTTATACTTAATTTAAAAAAATTAAATAAACTTAAAATAAAATAAAAAAAAAAAAACGGTAACTAAACTAGTTATTGACCTTACAACACAGGATGAATGTCCTTAAATTCACAATAAACTCCTAAGTAACCTAAAATTTATGTTGATATGATATAATTAAATGTTGGAGATTGTTGGAATGCTGGAAAAAAGCTCATGAACATGTTACGCTTCAACAACCCAAATATCAATATGAATATATGCATTAAATATCAAAATATCAAAAACCTGAAAAACTCATAGGACATTCACACTGAGAAAGAGTCCTGTGATGTCGAGGCAAACAGACTTGTGCTGATTCCTCCTACTCTCGTCAATCAGCGCCTGAATTGTTGTTTAAAGATTTTTCAAACCCTCTTGGTATCAAAGGATAACTGATTTTGAAGTCTTTCACCACAGCGATTTCTGATGTGTGACGGCACTTCTGCTGCTCCGCGCCGACGAAATTCAATTAAAAACAACTAATCTGAAACGTCATTAATTCAATCCGCGTACTGTGGCCCTCAGGGACTTCAGGAGCTTGGGTTCAAAAACAAGAAATAACAGCCTCATCTCTACACTCAAATCTAGGTTGTTTTCAATCCCAGACAAAAACAAGCCTGTGCACAGACTATTTCTGGTGGCTTTTAGAGCCGCTCCCGTTCTGCTGACGGAGGCACGGAAGACGACACAGAAGCATTGGATCACATGACGCACGCACTCACCTTGACTGGATGGCGAGGTAAATCGTTCGACGGAATGCAACCAAGTTCACCTCTGTCTGGTCAAATATGGTGACTTTCTCTTGTTCTAAATAAAGAGAATGAAAAGTCAGTACAGTTAAACAGGACGAGACTGGCTGAAGTTTGAGTCATATGATATGTCTCCCTCCAGAGGTCAATAGCACTTGTTCTTTGCAGAGTTATTTTAATTCACAGGTTCACAGCCTTCTTTGATGAAGCAATTAACACAGCTAAGCTCATCTGATCACAGGAACGGAACTGAAGAACAGAGAGACTCACAGCTTACACCGTCTGCGCTCAATGACAGGGAGCTCTTGAACCTTCACATTATAATCAATGAGACATCTGACAGAAGTGACAAATGCAAGAATAGAGTGGCCGATGTATTTGGTACAAAGGAGTCATTCCATGAAAACATTCATTCATTTTCTTTTCAAAATTATATTATATATATATATATATATATATATATATATATATATATATATATATATATAATATATATATATATATATATTTATTTGTTTACAAATGTAGATATAAAAACATTATTGTTGCATTAACTAAAACCATAAAAAATGTTACTTGAAATAAGTTGATTAATAAAATAAAATATAAAATAAAAACAAATATACACCAGTCAAAAGTTTTTGAACAGTAAAAAGCGCCTTTTAAAGAATTCTCTTCTGCTCACCACAGCAAAAGCAGTAATATTGTGAAATATTTTTACTATTTAAAATAACTGCTTTGTATTTGAATACATTTTAAAATGTAATTTATTCCTGTGATCAAAGCTACATTTTCTACATCATTACTCCAGTCTTCAATGTCACATGATCCTTCAGAAATCATTCTAATATGCTGATTTGCTATTATTATTATTATTATTATTATTATCATCATCAATATTTAAAACAGTTGAGTATTTTTTTTTTTCAGAGTTTCTTTGATGAATACAAAGATCCAAAGATCAGCATTTATCTGAAATAAAAAAGCTTTTGTAATATTACACACTATACCATTCAAAAGCTTGGAGTCAGTATTTTTTTTTTTTTTAAATTGTAGAAATTCTTTTATTTAGCAAAGATACTTTAAACTGGTCAAAAATGAAGATAAAGGCATTTATAATGTTACAAAAGATTTCTATTTCAGATAAATTCTGTTTTCCTGAACTTTCTATTCATCAAAAAAACCTGAAAAAAAAAAAAAAAATTCTACCCAGCATTTTTCAACATAATAATAATAATAAAATGTTTTTGAGCAGCAAATCAGCATATTATAATGATTTCTGAAGGATCATGTGACTGATGTAATGATGCTAAAATTTCAGCTTCACAGGAAATCACAGGAATAAATTACAATCGGAATTATATTCAAACAAAACAGTTATTTTAAATAAAAATATTTTAAAATTTTACTGTGTTTGCTGTATTTTGTATGAAATAGGTGAACAGAAGAAACTTTTTATAAAAGTGTAAAATATAAAAATTTCATCTAGTTGCCCAAATTTCATATTTTTGTTTAGTTTAAGTAATAAATAAACTAAAACTAATAAATAAAAATATGTACACATTAAAAAAATAATAAAAAACATAAAAACACAACAAAATTACTTTAGAATTAAAGTGAAAACAGAAAATATAAAAACTGACTGACAGAGCAACTAGTTTATAGTGAATCTTGCTAAACATGCTCGACTGTACAGGTAAATAGGACATCAAAGTAACCATCATCCATTTCCGTACTGAGGTTTCTTACCGGCATAGTAACGCAAATGTTCAACAGAACCGCATTCTTGCATCGTATTGCCCAAGCATCTGCATTTGCATACTTCTATAAAGTTGTTTCTATCTTAGACTACATTACATCTGTTTTAAGTGCAAGAAACATTGTTAGTGGACCTCAGAGAGGGAAAAGAAACAAGTTATGATCCCTTTAATGCCTGCAACACAATGTGCTACAGTCTAGAACAGGCAATCTCCTGACAGCCATAGTGTTTTATGCAGTTTCTCCTCAGCTCAAGACCCAAGAGACCATATGAGCAGGATTATCTAGGGGAACTAATGCAAAGCATTGTCCTCAAACACTGGCACTCGCATAAGAATAAGAACAAGGCTCATAAATGACAGAGGATAGCGCCACCAAGCCACATCCTAACACTGAATATTAATACAACCGTGCCCATTTTCTCTAACTATACGGCGGTGCATGTGACACATTGTACATATTTTAAATTAATACCTTCTCCAGCTGCCTCTTCATCTTCATCATCATCATCATCGTCATCCTCATCATCTCCACTGCCGCCAGCGTCGTCACCAGAATCACTGCTTCCTTCGTCAAGAATTTCTGAGGTACGAAAATAAGACAGATCAATTACATTTTAAGCTTGAACATTTGAACATTTGTTATATAACAAATCTCTGTAACACTTTACAATAAGGTGTCATTGGTTAACATAAAATAATGTATTTACAATGGATTTATTATGCATTTATTAATTTTTGTTAATGTTAGTTATTTTGTTAATGTTGTTTATTGTTAGTATATGTTAGTTCACAGTGCACGAACTAATGTTAAACACAACTTGTGATTTTGATAATGCATTAGTAAATGCTGAAATTAACATTAACATCAAGATTTATAAATGCTGTAGAAGTATTGTTCATTCTTAAATCATGTTAACTAATCAAGCTTATTGTAAAGCGTTACCAAAATATCTTTATTAAAAAACACAATAAAATGCTTTGTAACTTTATATGTTGGTCAGATGAATGTTATTATAGGTTTATTTACATTTTTTATTTCAATTTCAAATTTCAGTTTAGTTTGAGCTAATCTTGATGGTGCATAAATTGCTTTACTTTAATTGGTAATTTTGAAAATGCCTTTTATTGCTTTTATTTAGATTTTAGCACCACAAACTCTTCCATTTGTCAAGTTGAGGTTTCAAATATTTTCTTAAAATACCCCCATGAAAGGTTTTTTTTTTTTTTTTTACCCTCAGAAATTCTGTGTTGTGTATTTAAAATGTTCTGGTTATCAAATGAAGGCATAAAACATTAATTTTATAAATTTTGGAACAGGGTCATTTTTATAAACCGTTTTATAAACTTTTATAAATATTACTTTCTCTTGTGGACTATATGTAAATGTCTGCAAGATGTACGTACACTTTTGACCTCAACTGTATAAGAATTAAATTTCATTTAATTGACTGAACATTTATAGATTGTTTTATTAAAAAAAAAAAAAAACACTACTGTTATTTTTTTAACAATTATAACATTGTGCTTCCTATCTTATTGAATGGTTCTGGTCCAAAAAAAGCTGGACCAGACATTTATTTTTTATTTTTTTTTGTCTTTAGTGAATGTTTGTAGTGGAGAGCCTGCAAAAGTGAAGGGACAGATGAGTTGCATTATCGTAAATAAATTTAAGTCTCCAACAATTTAATTTTCATCCTACTTGGGATTTGACTTTAGGAAAAAGTGACAAGCGTAACACAAACACACTCTCATTTCTGCCCAGGTCTCCCATTGGCAACTTAGGTCACAACTATGTCCTGTCCCTGTCTCCACTGCCCAACGATTCCACTAGCTTTGCTTCTCAAGCCGTAAATGGAGTAATCATTTCTGCATCAGAGAACAAGCATCTCCAATTGTCGCAATCAAGGGCCACCATTTCAGCTTCCTGTACCATATGGCTGTCTCCAGTCCGTCGTACAATTAGTACACAATTAAAATTCAAATGCTCTAGCAGAGACGGTGCATCAGAGGGCATCTCTTTTAATAGGCAGTAATGAGAAGAATGGAGAATGCGTACAGCAAAAGAATCATTAACTCACCCCGTTTAATTGCTTTGTACTTCTCCTCGTTCTCCAGGAAGTTGGGATCCAACTTGAAGACATCTGCAAAAGGAATATTGTTGATGTAAAGCAGACATTCGTTTGCAATTACACGTTTCGCAGCAATTAAGTCAGTGCCAACGAGATGTAATCAGAGGCAATTACCCATAAAGAAGAATTTGCTGTGTATTAGACGTAATACATAAAAAGAGCTTAATGTGATAATGGCTGTTCGTGCTCCCCAAAGGGCCGCTTGTATGGATTTTCAATTAGCGCACTTTGTCTCAGAAGCCTCGGAAAAGATGCTTATCCGCAAACATCGGTACAGACAGTGGCTAAATATGAGAACTGAGAGAGCAAAACCCTCAATTACACACAGACAGAGCGAGGACTGCAGCCTCTGGTTTGAGAGTGTGCCTTGCCTCGTGGGTGGCTTTACAGAGAAGGAAGTCATCCATTATGATCACATCAAGGTAATTAGCCGCTAAACATGAGAAATTGAGGCCTGGCAGGTTAGGTGAGTAAGGTAGCGAATCTTACACACTCAATTCCTTCAGGAGCAATGATGAAAACACCAATGCTTTTAAACAAAACAGTGCAAATTAAAAACCTAAAGCATGTGTTTTGTCAAAACTGACACATTTTGGTATTAAAATTCATATTCCTGAAATCTTAAATTAGTACTTCAATGATAGTTCACTGGAGTACCTTACTATTTGACATTTTTAGCAACCACTCATATGAAATGGCATGTAGAAGCGCAGCCAATCTTACTTAAGATGTCTTCTGTGTTGTAATCGTCCTCTAGAGGAAGCATGTGTGTGAACTGGTCCTCTTCCTCCACTAGGTCAAGCCCTTCTGGGACGATGGGGTGGTCCTTAAACCCATCCTTCCTGATGGCAAACATCACCTCAATCATGTACTGCACACGCTTATCTATCTCCGACTCGTGCAAGATGTTTCTCAGACGTTCAAAGATAGCTGAAAAAAATGACAGTGTAGATATAACACAAGATAAAATCAACCACTCAATAACAATAACAAAAAAAAAACATACCATTGATGCCTCGGGGTGAGACCTCTGTCAGTTTGAGGCCACACTCTTTTAGGAAGCTGATGGCCACTTCAACACTGTCATCTGTGGGTCTTTCCAGCAGCAGGGTTAACATCTCTAGACACAGGACTTCATGAGCCTTGAGAGAAAGAAAATACATTTATACTAGGGATGCAAACATACAGTTAGTCCACGGTTCAATGCATACCTCGGTTTTTAGCCACGGTTTTCGGTTCTGATATCTTGCCACTTTTTTGCCAACAAATTAACAAAATACTCCCATAAACCTCTGTACACCGAAAAAGTGTCTGCTTAATTTTTCTTTCAAGTGGGGTATTATTTTTTTGACTTTTACGCAAAATATAATGGGTTTCATTCATACTGGACGCCAGAGGGCGCCCTTGTGCGAAAAATCCACATATGCGTCAAAGTAGCACTGATGACGTTCCGTTCCAGCTTCTCTAATATGGATAAAGGCATCGGTATTGCTGTAACTGATTAAAAACAAGATATAACGGTAAACGTTTTGAACGATAAAATGTAAGGACAATAAACACTCGTCTGCAATACTATATTGCTTATCTGTGTTCTTAAAGCCATCTCGGGTATTTTCATAATGCTAACTGACATACATAGAATATGAGTATAGAATTTTATTGTCTGCCTCATTCTGTGATGAGAACCCACATCAGATCACATAAGGAAGTGAAATATTGAAATTTGCAATAAACACTCGACAGATGTTGTAAATTAAAAACAAGTTATAATGTTTTTTATAACTTTTGTTTTTATTACTCGTTGGACAACAGGTTTAGAAAGGCTTTTCATTGCATGTCATTAGAATGGAAGATGCTCTGTGCGTGTTGCTTTTTCAAATATAAGCGGGGAAGTGTTTCCTCATCTCAGCACGTGAAATCACGGGCACACATACAACAAATTCCGAGATAAATAAAACAAGTTATTTAAACGCGAAACCGAAAAACCGCAATGCACAAGCACGAATTGAACCGTGGATGTTGTACCAAACAGTTCGATATTATATTGAGTATTGTGACATGCCTAATTTATACGCTATAAAATAAACTGTGGTCTATAGATGAAAGTCTGAACTTAAAGGTCTAGAAGGACATACCACATTCTGGTTGATGAGATGAGCCACGAACTTGGATGCCGTGAGACACTGTTGCTGAAAAGATAAAAGATAGAAAGAAAATTAGAACATTATTTCAATTAAAGCTACATTTAGAAACCACTACAAAGCTTCCTAAAGGCTTACTTTATCATTCCTCCTGTAACCTTTCCGGAAATTGAGGATAAGCCTCTTGAGGATAAGTTCTCCGATCTGAGGAAACTTGGAGTTGATGATGGCCACCACAGCAGCGTACACATGGGTGAAGATGGGAGAGGCAGCCTGGGCCTGAAGTGTGGACCTGGCCAGAAGACCCCTAAAGACAGACAAACATATGAGACCTCATATGAAATCTTAGAAGTGATTGGTTTAGACTACATGGGTATCTACAAGTCATACATCATACAAATATCACTGGAGACTCAACTTTACAAATGATTTTAATGGAAATTGGTGCCTAGACTATCGTAAGTTTAGAGTCAGTGCAATTTTGTTTTTGGAAAAGATAATTCTATTCAGACAGAATGCATAAAATGTATTAAAACTGACAGTAAACCCATTTATAATGTTTCCATTTAAAAAAATGCAGTTTTTATTTCTCTGTTCATGAAAGATTCCTGAAAAAATGTGAATCAAATCACCATAATACAATAAATTCTGAAGGATTATCGTGTTATGTCATTTTTCATTTAATACTGACCTTGATTAGATATTTTACATAAAAGACATTTACATATAGTCCACAAGAGAATAGCTGAATTTATAAAAATGATCCTGTTCAAAAGTTTACATACACTTGCTTTTTAATGTATTACTTGTAATTGTCGCAAACATAAATAGGGCCCTATGAAATCTGTTTTATTTTTTCCAAAATTCCGTTTTTTCCATTTTAATTTTCCTGGATTCCGTATTTTTTCATTTTAAATTTTTATCAACTCCTTTTTAATGGTTAAATTCAATTTTATCAATCAAAGAGCATGTCTAATAAATTAAAATCATGAAACGTATACAATATCACATCAGTTTAATAAAGGTTTAACAAAAATGACATGTTTAGGGCCCTATGAAATGTTTATTTTTTCTCACCATATGTTTTAATGTTATAAAATTTTGTGTTTTAACATTTCAAATTATTTGAATGCAAACTTACTTTTTCCAAATATGTTCTTAAAATATATGAAAAGTTATGAAACTTATGAAAAGTTTTTTTTTACCCTCAGAAATTCTGTGTTGCGTATTTAAAATGTTCTGGTTATCAAATGAAGGCATAAAACATTAATTTCATTTATCTTTTAATTACTAAAAATTAAGTAAACTTTTTTGGCAAAAAAGGGGAATTTACCATTAAAATTAAAACATGGAAGAAATGATGTGTGGTTATACCTTAAAAAATAATGTTGTTTCATTTTAGTAGTAGTAATTACTATATTTCTGGCACAATGTCTTTTAAAGTTAAACCAGACTTTTATTTTAACAGGTTGCCGTGTGTATCTTTACATTTCTGTGTGTATATGATATGACACTAGTTTTCCTAAAACGTAACGGTCAAATGCTGAAATCACTGCGAGCGTCATGCACGCTTCACTGTGTGTAGTAAACAAAACCGCTCGTCTGCTCCATTCATTAAAACAGAGATACGCAGAACATGCACAGGATTCACATTTAAATGGTATTTTTGTGGCGTAATATTTACAGATACTAGTCCATACTAAGTGTAATGACCTACTTTTGATTATTTCATTCAAACTTTGACAAATTCCATGACATTCCGCGTTATTCAGTAAATTCAGTTTTTATGACTGGATTTCACGATTCTGTTCACGTTTTCCACATCGCGAAAATCAAATCAAAAATTTGAATTGGTTTGAATGGCTTTACTGCAGAGCAATTACTGTATGCAATAAAATATAAATGTCACTGCCATTTGATGGTGGATGTGGTGAATAAGCTGCCAGCGATAAAAATAATGATTTTGAAGTAATTGAAAACGATAGTTTGCTTTTGCAGCAGTCAGAGATCCATCCGTGCTGGATATGTAGGTCCGTGTCGCTAAAGACCAGAATTTATAAAAGTGATTGGCGAAACAGTCATGCATTTAAAATGCTTGTGCATTTGGCCAAAGGAAGTTATCTGCTTATAGCTGAAGCGAACTTGTTTCATAATTGATTAACTTGATTACAGTTATTCAACTGAACCGAACCAACACTGAACTGCCTTGAGCTGAAAAATGACATTACTGTCTTGTTAGAGCTGCTTTACAGCAGAATTTGGGTTTGCCTCATAACTGAAGCTCGCATCACTGATTTCATTACTTTCCTGTATAATAAAGTGAAGCTGCTATCCATCAATTTTTCCTGCAAGAAGGGGCATGGCCATTTGTAAATTTTATGGGTCAGCCTTCTGGTTTTATCTGTGTCCAGCTATTTTTAGCTGTACAAAACAGCTCATTTTGCTGCTTGATACTGCAAATTGGTGTGTCATAACATGTTATTTTAATGTATTATCTTAATTATGAACACTTTTTTGCAGTGTTAACAGTTTTACCGTTTACTAAGCATTGCTATTATTCTCGTTATTTCCCTATAGTGATAATGAACCGGAAGTCTCACCCACAGGCTTACTTCCGCACTGAAGAAAAAAGCGGATATCTTTACTGTATAAAGCGACACTATAAAATGCAGCAAATGTAGACCGTACATTAGGAACATGGCCATCGATTAGTAAAAAAACAAGAGCTGTGGTCTTTACCTGCCCCTCACAATATTCTCCTGTAGCAGCTCCTGAATAATGTTGGCGATGTTGGAAACGTTCACTTTGTTGATAAGACCATTAATGGACTTCTTCAGGGCTTCCCAGCTCATCCTCTGATACTCCAAACTGTGGAATTAAAAAAAAAAAAGAACAGATGAAAAACCAACTACACAGATCTCTTAAAGACAACACTTTCAGCCTGTTAACACAGCAGTGGTCTTGAAACACTTGTCTTTAGTGCCCGGTAATAGACCATTTTAAAGGTCATATTTCGTGCATCCATAATAGCAGGACAAAACCTTCAATGCTGTCTGCTTCTCAGGCTGTACTTTAGCACGAAATAGCCTGGAAAATGCTGATGTAAAGGAGTTTTGGAGTCGTGCTTGGCTCCTTAGAGAACAGCTATTTTTCCCCACCAACTAATTTCCTGCCCTTAGCTGCTCTTGAGACTGATCTCTGATGTATTGTCTCTATCACCTATCTTCCAGTGTCTGGCCTCAAGCACAGGCTAACGCTCCACTCCTCCTGCTATAGATATCCCACATCCCTAAGGGACACCTCTATATTTCCTGGCTGGTGACCTCCATTCCAGAGTATGAAGAAATTGAATCGACCCCTACATTGAATTCATGTGGATGCGTTTCCCACCATCAATAAATCACAATCTATTCTTATCACAATGTCTGAAAAGACTTCAAAATCAATATGATTCAAAATGGATCAAAAGATCACCAGTTGTATCTGATGATTGTACCTTATTAGAACCGAGCAATGAATCTAAAAATTATATATATATATATATATATATATATTCGATTTTTAAGTCTTATGACAGTATTCAACAAATATTTTAATATTTATGAATTTGATCTGAAATGGCTTAAATGGCTGATCATTAAACAACAGTAATTTGAAGACAATTAGATTTACCTATGAACACCGCAGTTTAATATTTTGGGATCAGTAAGATTTTTAATGGTTTTTTTTTATCAAAGTTCCATTTATTTGATAAAAAATACAGAAAGTAATATCAAATATTATTGCAGTCTAATAATTGCAGTCTATTACAATATTTTTGGCAACCTGTGATGCTTTTGTCAGGATTCTTTGATGAATAAAAAGTTTTAAAAAAAGACTTTACTATCACCTTTTATCAACTTAATACATTCTTGCTGAATAAAAGCATTATTTTCTTTCGAACAAAGAAAAAAAGAAATCATTTACTGACCCCAAACTATGAACGGTAGTGTTGTTACAAAAGATTTGTATTTTAAATAAATGCTGTTCTTTTTAACATATTTTTCAAAGAATCATGAAAAAAAGTATCACAGATTCCAAAAAAAATATTAGGCAGCACAACTTTTTCCAACATTGATATTAATTTAGCATTAGAATGATTTCTGATGAATCATGTAACACCGAAGACTGAAGTAATGACGCTTAAAATTCAGCTTTGCATCGCAGAAATAAATTCTATTTTGAAATATATTAAAATTAGACGTCTTTAAAAAAAAAAAAAAAAAAAAATATATATATAATTTTTTTTTTTTTTTAAAGAAGTCTGCAGGACAGTAAAGTCATACACTGAAACATTACATTATTAAAATTAAAAAAAAAAAAAAATTCTATTTTAATATATTATCTCATAATACATGTTAAAAACAATTATGCTGCCTAATATATATATATATATATATATATATATATATATATATATATATATATATATATATATATATATATATATATATACATACATTTTTTTTTCCCCAAGATTCATGAATAGAAGGTACAAAACAGCAACATTTACTTAAAATACTTTTTTTTTTTTTTTTTTTACTTTGTACACTAATCAATGACCGTACTGTCATTTTTGATCAATTTAATGCATCCTTGCTGAATAAGTTTAATTTATAATTTAATCATGTAAATAAAAATAAAAATTTATTTAAAGCAATAATCTTACAGACACCAAATCTTTGAATGATAGCGTACATTTTTACAAAAATATTTTATGATAGATTCTACACCTAGACTTCAGTAGACAACTTTGGCCGCCAATCCAAAAGTTTTTTTTGCATAAATTAATTGCATTTTTCTTTTGTGTTTTTAATGATCCATTGCAATGGATAGTTTGAACTGATTCAGGGAAATTAATCAAATTGACCAAATCCAGTGGTATTTATACTACTGAAATTCAAATTAGAGATGCTACGCTTTATTTACATCATTAAAAATCACTAAAATATTGTGAATATTCAATAGATTGCCCTACTTCTTCATAAATCAACTTTTTTCTTTCTTGTAATCCCCAAACCCAATGATGGATTTTGTAAGTGCAATATAATCAATCAAAACACATAAATAAATAAATACATTTTAATAAATACAAAATGTAGCACTGCTGAGCAAAGTGAAACCAACCTGCTCTTGTCAGTGATCTGAGCCTGCATCATTCGCAGTTTGGCCGGTGGGATGTAGGCCCCACCAGTGCGGGTAAGGATGGGGTCCAGCGCTTCCTTTCTCTTCTTCACTGGAGGCTCCTCAGTTGGAGGTTTATCATTTTTGGCTGGGGAGGCTGACCTTCCCCTCCTCCTGTGTTCCCAATCCCTCTCTCTGCTGGAGCGCCGCTCATAATGATCCCGGTCGCCATAGCGGTCTCGATCTCGCTCACGTTCCCTGGACCTGATGCGAGGACAATGGAGAACAAAGAAAACGTCGGAACTAAAAGGCGCAATATTTTACACCAGGATGGACAAGGCAACAGCAAATTTGTCAAGAAAATAAAGGCACGTTCCCTCACCTACGACCTCTTCCGTAACGTTCTTGAGGAGAACGAGATCTGGAACGAGATCTGGAGCGAGATCTTGACTGTGACCTTTTCTCGTCCCTAAAATGGAAACAAATGACAAATGTAAAGGTCTGAATTCTGCATTGATTTTGTTCAATTGAGACTAATAACAAACTTACCTGTCAGGTGAGGAGCTTCTTCGTCTGTTTTTGCTCTCATCGTCAGAGGCACGCTGAAACAAACACAATCGCATTAGTAAAGCATAGGAGAAGTTGCATCAATTAGTCGAGCACTGGAACTTCTTACAGATCACATGACGTCAATATTGTTTGTTTGTTCACCAATATTGTTGGTGATCGTGGGACAGTTTTTAACAGGAAACTAAAACAGCATCCAATTCCATTAAATTGATGGTCAATGAATTAAACTTTAAACTACTGTAAACTCCATCTATAACTCAATATAGTCAAGATCATCAATTTAATAAAATATATATCTGAAATAAGAGTACTGGTATTTACCTTTAAATAAGTAAACAAATTTAGTCAAATCATTTTTATAGGTGTAGCTATTTTTAGCACCAATTTAATTTATTATTAATTTATTTCTCTTAATGTGTAATATATATTTGATTAATTTATGTTTTATATTTTGATAAATTAAAATGTATATAAAAATATAAATATACAAAAAGCCATTTAATTGCATTCTTTCTCCATTTAAACTTAACAGTGAATCATTAATTTTTGACATTATTTTTGACTTTGAAATTAAGTAATTTTTTAATCTTAAAATACATTTAAATGACGTGTAACACTAGCTCCAGATGAATATACAGTAGTGTTCATTTTTAAATACACTATTACAGTATTTATTTTTAGATTGATTTAGTTTAAGTTAACAAATTTCATTTTTTCAATTTCCATTAGTTCTTTTTATATCTATATTTATAATTTGTTTAAATTTTAGCATTTCACATATTGCTTTATTTTCATTACAATTCAAACTTATTTCAGTTAGTTGCCAATTTTTATTTATCAATTTAGTTTAACTTTTACCATTTTTCATATTTTCATTTATATTCTTTTTTTATATTTATATTTCACTTTAATTTCTTAGTCTTAGTTTTAGCAATTTTAGTTTTACAATTCAAACTTATTTCAGCTATTTGCCGATTTTTATTTATAATTTTACCATAAGTTCTAGCATTTTTCATATCGTTTCATTTTCATTCGTTTTTTTAATATTTATATTTTACTTTAATTTTTTGTTTTGTTTTAGCAATTTTAGTTCAATTCAAACTTATTTCAGTTAGTTGGCAATTTTTATATTTATAATTTTAGTTTAAGTTTTAGCATTTTTCATTTTGTTTCATTTTCATTAGTTTTTTTTATATTTATATTTCACTTTAATTTCTTAGTCTTAGCAATTTTAGTTCTACAACTCAAACTTATTTTAGTTAGTTGCCAGTTTTTATATTTATAATTTAAGTTTGTTTTAGCATTGTTCATATAGTTTCATTTTCATTAGTTTTTTTATATTTATATTTTACTTTAAATTTTTAAAGTTTGAATTTTTAATACAATTCAAACTTATTTCAGTTAGTTGCCTATTTTCATATTTATATTTTATATAATTATATTTTTTTATATTTTAGATATTTTTTATATATTTATATATTTTATTTTATAATTATTTTTATTTACATTTACATTTACTTTTTTAGTCTTTGTTTTTTAAAGTCTAAAATGTCTTTAAAACTTATTTCAGTTAGCTGGCAAGGTGCGAAAAAACATTTATAATTTTCTGGGTTTTTCTTTTAATTATTTTACTTGTATAACTTTATGCAAGTTTCTATTAATATTTTACTTGTCTTACTTTTTTATGCAAGTTTCTTGCACAGGCAGCATTTCTGGCAGCCGCTCAAATGCTTACATTTATGCTACTATCGATTAATCGAGTAACCAGTTAAATTATAAATTATAAATCACTGTTTAATTATAAATATTCCTAATATAACCAGCACATCCTGAATCTACCAATCTGAAGTTCCCCCCTTGAACATTATAAAAATGCTGTATGATTGGAACTCACCTTGACATGTGTGACACTGCTCTTTATCCTGTGCATTACACCATCATCACTGTCGTCTGAGCTGCTGTCACTGTCTGAGCTGCTTGACTGTTCATTGTGGCTGGTCCTGGACGATGCTCTTGCCTCTCGTGGACTCCCATCTTTGGAGCCAGCGTCCTCACGTTGAGCTGAACCAGAGCGCCCCTCGGGTCTACCTGCTTCAGGGTTATGCTTATTATCTGGGAAAAAAAAAACAAAAAAAACATTAAAGACAAGGTTTTCAGACAATTGCCATCATTCAAAACCATAGTGCTAAATGAACAAAGATAATGTTGACAGAAAACAGAGACTGCCTTCCCTTAAAAGCATAATAAAGTGGAGAAGAACACAAGTCTTGGCCACAAACACTTTTAGAGCACTGTCAGTACTAGCAGTCAACCCTTTTATTTTTTCAAAAGCATATGGGAGTATTTCAAGTATTCGGTTACTGTTGCAGGGTACACATGCCATCATAGCACCCAGGCTTGGAGTAAAATCCTGATTTGCATTGAATTGCTGCTGGGAGAGTGATTCAGTGCATGATTCTTGCAAACCCAAAGTGACATTCACAACAACAGAAGCCAAAGCTCAATAACTGAGTGTTGAATCAGTGCCGGGGAGCATGAAAGCCCATGAAATAATCATAAAGAGCAGATCATTCCGCCAAGCTCGCAACTGGGCCTGCGACTCAACACCTGCTGTTTTCCTGTGGATCCTTTTGTCACTTCAAACACAGCCACCAAATAGAGAGAACAAAAACACTGGAGCTTTTATCAATGCAGTTTCCACTCTTTCTTCGAAGGCATTTATGATAATGACTTATCACAACACGCACACAACAGTGCAACGTTTTAAAAATGCATGAAAGGATGATTATTGCTAAATGATCTTGAAATATATAATGGCTGCAGTCACAGTGCAAATTTGCTCCCAGACAGCTGGTATCATTTCCAGATATGGAGCTCAATCTCTGTGGCAGCTTCACTCTTAATGTTGAGCTTCAACAGTGATCCTGCCATTTTAGAAAGACTTCGAGGAACAAACGCAGCCAGGGCTTAAAATTAACATTTGCCATGCATCAAATGAGACTAAAACTGAATTTTTCATCTGGCCTTAAAATATTTTTTTCCTTGTTAAACTTTTAATAAATTGCTGTTAAATTTGGAAAGTTTCATGATTTAAATTAAAAATCTTTTTTTTTTTTTTTTCATTTAATCATTGAAACAGAGTCTAGAAAAATTAAATAGGAAAAATAATGGAATCCAGTAAAATTAAAAAGGCAAAAAAAAGAAAAAAAAGAAAAGGAATTTGGGGAAGAAATAAAACGGAATTTGAAAAGAAAACATTTCATATGGCTCAAAATTTTAACTTTTGATAAACTTTTAATAAATTGCTGTTTCATGTTCATGATTATCATTGAATTAATTTGGCATGCTTTGTGTTTAATATTTTTCCTTTGATCATTAAAAAAGTCTAGAAAAATTAAAAAGGAAAAAAAATGGAATCCAAAAAAAAGTTAATTGCAATAAAATAAAATAATAAAATAATAAAATAATATATATAAAACAATAAATCATTAAAATATAATAATTATTGTGAAAATACTGTTACATTATAATGGTACAACTGTGTATAAATATGGTTAAAACCAAAATTTTTAAATTAGAAGACCAGTAACAAATAAATTAATGGCAAGAATAAAATAAAATAAAATAAAAATAATCATTCAGATGTTTATGGTTGGCCATATTTTTTAATGTATTCAAAATATATTTGAACTTGCCAAGGCTGCATTTATTTGATAAATTATACAGCACTTACTTACAATTTAAAATAACTGTTTTCAATTTAAATATATTTTAAAATGTAATTTATTTGAACTTGAATTTGAAATTTGCACCATCATTACTCGAGTCTTCAGTGTCACATGATCCATCAGAAATCGAATATGCCGATTTGGTCCGTAAACATGTCTTCTTATCAATGTTGAAAACCAGTGTGCTGCTTAATTTTTTAGGGGTTGAAATGAGAGATAGACCTTGTGGTCTCCTGGAAAACTGCTTTTTCTGCTAGATAAAAACAGTAAGGTACAGTTAATCAGACCTGATATTGTGGTTCAGAAAAGCACTTAGTCCCACTACACACACTCCAGAGGCACAAAATGGCCTTTATTACCCCAGAAGAGTCCTTCGATATCAAATATTATATAATATCTGCTGTTTTCCAATATTTCACTGGATTAAAAAAAAGTACACTAGGGTCTAACTGCGCCTCAATTTCAAACGTGAAACATACTGAACTGATATACATCTTGGACACTCAACAACAGGTGAGATGTGCCCTCTGGTTTTGCAGGGCAAATCATAAAAATGAAACTCATGTGTGGTCAAGCATGCTTGTGCAGGTGTCAGGAGACTGGAAGAGACTTGTGTTGTTTTCACTCGGGCAGATTTCGGATTTGCAGCAGCTCAGCAGAAGGGATGATTGAAAGCATTTTATGGATGATAACACAGACTATGAGACCTACTCAAGTGAGACTGTTGGTGATGAGCTCTAGAGACCAGGGAGCAATAAATCAGATTAACAGGCATGAGCACCAAGGTTATATGTGTCCGCAGCGCTACACCGAGGCCAGATGCAGATGAGCCCTGAGATACAAACCTCTATGGGAAAAATAGTGATTACTGACTTGGCATTGCCATACAAGGTTGATTTAAGAGCCAACCGAGGCAAATACTAGCAGTGATATTAACAAATACACTACTGATAAAAAGTTTGGGAGGTCAGCAAGTTCATTTCTAAAAGAAATTAACACTCTTTCTCAGTAAGCATGCATTAAATTGATCAAAAGTGACAGTAAAGACAGTTATAATGTTACAAAAGATTTCAATTTCAAATAATGCAGTTCTTTTGAACTTTCTATTAATTAGAGAATCCTAAAAAATAAAGTATAAATTGTAATAATACTTCATAATATAACTTTTTACTGTATGTTTTGATTTAAGAGAAGACTTGCAAGACTGCCACTTTGATTTATTCACACCACAAATGGAAAAAACTAAAAAATATTTTCTGCAAGACTTAAAAAAATAAAAAACTATTGACTATTAAAGGCATTTTAAGTCCAACTGCAGTTAGAAATGCCTAGAACTAAAAAAGCAAAACAATGAATCCTAATTTTACAGTCTGACCAAAAAGAAAAGGTTATATTCCTCATACTTCTTAGTAACAAGCCTTTTGTTTGAGGCCATTTTTCACGTCAAATGAAACGTGCTAGCTACACAAACTGTGTGTTCACCCACAACAGGTGCGTCTACAGTGAAGCATTGCTCTGTCACCATGTTCGTCCTTGTGCTGACTTAGGAAATGTTGGAAGTAGGTCTCAACTGTGAGGAAACAAGCAGGCTTATGTGCCAGTTTAGTGCTGAGGAAACAGTTTTCTGGTCATCGGATGTACGGTTTGTTCTGCCGGAGCTGAATTATTTTTAACCATAATATAAAGAGTATATAGGGTCAGTGGCATTATGATTTAAAGGAACAGTTCACCCAAAAAGTAACTGTTTTTTTTTTTTTTGTTTTTTTTACCATTTACTCACACATATAATTCCAAACCTCTATGCTTTTTTGTGGAAACGAACAATTATTCTATTGATTATTAAATGGAATATTGTGGAAATTTGATAATTAAATGGAAGCGGACAATGAAATTTTTTATAAAAAATTAGATTTTTATAAACCATAAATTTTCCTTTAAAAAAACACCACTCCTGAATGGATGTTATTGTATTCCAGAGAGGCATAAAACGGCCTTATTACCTCAATGGAGTCCTTCGATATCTAATATTCTGCTGTTTTCCGATATTTCGCTGGATAAAAGTACCCTAGAGTTTAACTGTGCCTCCATTTCATTTAAAATTTGAAATGTGCTGTACTGATATACAGTACAAATCAAACATTTTTTTTTGTGTGGAAACGAACAATTATTCTATTGATAATTAAATGCAACATTGTGGAAATTTTATTAATCCTGAATTGATGCTATTGTTAACAAAAATTATTAAAAATGGTTTTCATTAGTGTTAAATGTTTTCATTTATTTAAATAAATCTGGAATGCAATAAAATATAAATATTAGATTAAAACAACTGAAATTAAAAAAGGTTTAAGTACTAAAATTACTAAAACTAAAATAAAACAAAGCTAAATATTAGAGATGTAACAATATCAAAATCTCACAATACGATAATATCTCGATGTGAATTCCATGATACAATATTTATTGCAATGTTTAAAAAAAACAAAAAAACAAAAAAACAAAAAACAAAGACAAATGAAGACTTAAATGAAAATTTTGTACATTTTAAAGTTAAAATTACTCTACCTAATGCACTTTGAGAGTTTAAAATTAAGAGCTCCAATCCATGTTTAAGTCAGAAAAAAGTCAGTGAACTCATCCCTCTTTTTATTTGTGGTAAGCTGTATCAGTCTAAATTACATTCAAACTTGTGTTTTAGAAATCCAAACAAAGTGGAATATAATACCAACAGTTTTATATTATTTTTATTCCTATAAAAGTAATAGCCATATATTGTAAAACAACTGCATTGTAAAATAAATGAAAATTAATATTTCATAAGTTTATTATTTTCGCTTTACACTAGTAGGGAAATTATAATACTTCTTTCCTAATTTCTACACTTGAAAGAGATATTGTGAATTTGGACTGGTGACATTAGCCATTTAAACCGTTAGTTGTCAGCAATTCATACTGCACTTTTAAGCATTCATTTTGACGGAAATGGCAGTAGAGCTATTATTTTGACGGCTTCAGTGAAAACAGGCTTACAAAAACATGTTTAGTTTAACTTAAAGAGCTTTTATATTAGAATAAGAAGTTTAAATATATTTTAAAAACTACGCTTCTTCCCCAAAAGACCTATTGTTTCATATCATCATGTGACCACAATGATATTGTGATATCACGATATTAATAATATTGCTACATCCCTACAATCAATAAAAAACGTTAATTAAAAAAAAAAAAAAAAAAAAAAAAGGGTCCACATGCTGAAAGTCAATGGGGTCCAAAACAACACTGGACTGTTCTACAACACAATAAAAATGAGTAGTTATTTTCATTTTGGGGTGAACTTTCTCTCTAACAATCCACAGCAAAAAGTGATTCATGATTAACTCTATTCAAACACTTTAAATCGTCCTGTCATAATGCTTTTTATGTGACTTGTTTTAATGCAACAGAAATACAAAATCAAAGGACAAACTTACCAACCACCCTCCTGCGGTCATCGCCATCGCTGTCTGCATCCTCAGATGAACTTGTGCTGGCCTTTCTCTCACGCTGCTCCATTTCTCCTGGGCTGGGAGGCTGGAAGACAGAGAGAGGACATAGAGTAAGAACACACTAGTGCTGTAACAAAGTACAAGTACAGTAGATCTAAATTTACGAGTGTGCACCGTGAGAACAGTGTTCTAGAAAAGAAGGCCAAAGGCAAAGGAATGGATTTTTAAATAAAGTTACTGTACTGCCCTGATTTTACCTCGTACAAGTTCTGTATGACTTTGTTCAACAATTTCTTCTCTTATGTGTCAGTCTCTGAACAAATAGTATTCTGTAGCTTCATAAAATTCCAGTTGCAGGGCTCTATGCTTACTTTTTCTAACTTAAAAAATTTAGGAGCACAGTAAAAATTTTAGGAGCACCAGCTTCTAAACAGTAGCCAAAAAAATCTGATCATTAGCCTTCCCATTACGAGGCATTTGACTCCTTAAAGTGATTTACAGGGGTATTTTATTTTTATTATATATATATATATATATATATATATATATATTATATTATATATAAGCTTTTTAAATTTTCTAATTAAAACAACAGAATAAGAACAAGTAGAATAAGAATAAGTTACGAATCAAATGAAATCAGTATTAACAAAATTAATTTGTACTACAAAGGTGGCACAGAAGAACACAAAAGTAGCTTGTAAGTGTCTTTTCATATGTTTAATGAGGCTCAGGTGTGGAATGAGTGCAGTCAAATTCATAAATTCATGTTAAGACTAATGCTGTATAAAATTTTGAATATAGAAATATTAAATGGTTTTAATAACTGAAAATATCCTTTAGAAATGAAACTAAAACTGCCAGTAGGTGGCGGCAAGTCACTGATTTAATTACTGAATCATTCATTCATTTGATTCATTTGAACAGCTGATTCATTCAGGAATAAAGCAAGTGACTGTCTTTATGAATGGGAAATTGAATCATTGACTCACTGGATTCATTTATAAACACATTTATTCATAAACGATACACCTCTGTGTTTGAACGGATATGTGCAATGGCTCAGTTGTGATTTGTTTCAAACTATTTTTGACGACGAAATGGAGCAAAATCAGGTAATAGTTTTATAGTAAAATAAAAATCATTAAAAGCTGTCACCGTTGCTGTCTATGCAGGGTCAGAAAGCTCTCGGATTTCATCA
The DNA here is from genome assembly GCF_022985175.1 of Labeo rohita. Taxonomy (NCBI): domain Eukaryota; kingdom Metazoa; phylum Chordata; class Actinopteri; order Cypriniformes; family Cyprinidae; genus Labeo; species Labeo rohita. The sequence goes on from NC_066877.1 coordinate 29,210,331, forward strand.
AAAATATCTTCATTTGTGTTCCAAAGATGAACAAAGGTCTTACAGTTTTGGAACAACATGAAGGTGAGTAGATGACAGAATTTAGATTTTTTGGTTAACTATCCCTTTAACATAATGAATAAGCAAGCCCCTATGTTACAAGATAACAAAGGTAAAATGACAGTTTTACTGCAGAATTGGAGATCACACAAAACACTTCAGACAGCAATACAGTATTCTGCAGTAGAGAAGTAAACTTCAACTACAAGCTGCGCTGAGAAACAATCAGACAGCAGAGGAGCTATCAATGAATTAACATCTGGAGCTGCTGTAACAGCCTGATTCTCTCCCAGCAGCAGTAAGGCATCGCTCTCTAAATTCGATTTCACTGAATATGCCACTCACAGCTGCCACGGCCACCGTTTCAATCAAAATTCAATTTGCTGTTTCAGCAGGACAGGCAGGAAGCAGATGCGTGTTTTCTGGGGTGTTGGTAATGCGAAACTCTCCGTGCTGTTTCTGCATCGGCCGCAGACGGATGCGGGACACTCAAAGAATAGCCATGAGCTTGCTTTCCTCTGTATATAACACATAGTCTCGCTCTCGACATCCTATCTGTCCCCACTGAGCCTAATCCCAGGCCATACGCAGTGGGCAACTCAAGTGATTTCTGCAAGCTTATGAGAAACTGGTCTTTCAAACATGGATCTGCCATTCAGCAGGTAGGTTGGTATTTCAGAGTTACACACACACTGAGAATGCTGAGCGCTTGAGGAATAAATCATTCAGAGAAACAGTGCCTGGCCGGCAACAAGAAAGGATAATAAGTGAGAGAGGGGAGCGATAGCCATATCAGCACTTTATGTAAAGCCAAAAAAGCTAGACTGGGATTACTTTCAGTGCCAATGACAAGAGTGACATTAAAGCACAACTATATAATAAAAAATACAGCAAATAACCAACAGCAAGATCATGGTTGATAACAGGGGTGTCCAATCTTGCTCCTGGAGGGCCACCTTCCTGCAGAGTTTAGCTCCAACACACCTGCCTACTTTTAGTTATCTTCTGAAGACATTAAATAGCTGGGGCTAGAGATAAACCCTGCTAAAAGGAGACCCTTCAGTAGCAAAAATAAAACATTCCATAGGCCCCTATCACTTTAAAAACGTTAATGAATTATTAAATTGTTGAAGTTTTACGAATTCAATTGATTAGACATGTTTTTTTCTATTTAATAAAACTTCAAAATGGAATCTAGAAAATTATAAACCGAAAAAAAAAAAAAAAAAAAAATTAATTTGGGGAAAAAACAAAATGAATTTTGGGAACAAACAAAACAGATTTCATAGGGCCCTACTATCCAACAGGAGTAGGATGGGACACCCCTAGTTTATAATATATTGGCCAGGGTTACCTGTAACAAGGAAAAAAGAAACACAATAACGTGAAAATACAGCAGGACAGGACAGGACCCAAACAAGCCAAGAAAATTGGAGTGATTTTTTTTTTTTTTTTAAAGAAATGAATAGTTTTCTTTAGCAAGGACAAATTAAATTAATCAAAATTCACAAAATTAAATTCTAAAATTTTACAAAAGATTAATATTTTAAATATTTTTTTACATTTTCTATTCATCAAGAAAATTAGAAAAATATACATCATGCTTTCCACAAAAAATATTAAGCAGAACAACTTCAACACTGATAATAAGAAATGTTTCTTGAGCAGCAAATCAGCATATTAAAATGATTTCTGAAAGATCATGTGTAAAAATTTTGCTTTGCCATCATAAGAATAGATTACACTTTAAAATATATTAAATTAAAAAAATAAAAATACTAATAATTGTAATATTGCTGTTGTTATTGCATTTTTAATCAAAAAATACAGTCTTGTTAAGCACCAGACATTAGTCAAAAAAAACATACAAAAAAAAAAAACAACCTTACCAAACCCACACTTTTTAACTGTAGTGTAGCAATACTCTGACATAAACATAGCCAGTGTTGCCAGATTGGGCAGGTTTGAATTTGACTGTGCAGGTAAAAAATTGTTTGGGTGGGTGGACAAAATTTGGGCTGGTTTGGGGTCAGTTTGGCAGTTTTCAAACATTTAAACTGTATAGGCTAATTGGTTAAAAAAAAACTGTGCATGTACTGCATCCACACACAAACTGCAACATGAAGGCAAGCACATTTTTGTACATTTTTGGTTATCAGATTATCATACAGCACCAATGAATGACAGTTTTGACTGTCATGGTGTGTGCATGAACGAGTGTGAAATACCTGCTAATTACGATGCTTCCGATCAGTTACACTGGGCTCTTCTTTCATTTAAATTCGCTTATTTGACTGTTGACACTAGATTGCCGTTTTGACATAGGTTGGTGTGTACCTGGATATTTATTTGTCTCTTTAATGAATTTGCCCTGGTTTGATCTGTTTTCCTGTGAAAATCATCCACCTGATCCAGTGTTGCAGAGTCCGCGGTTTTCCTTTAACACTGTTGCCGTGGGAAGTTTTTCCATGTTCACAGTTTTATGCCACCCCAATAACATGATATTTATCCCCTGAAATTTGAACTTTGCCAGGGAAATCTCGCCAAAAATGCATATTTTACCCCTTATAGATCGTGATTTTTACCAGGGGACCCCCACAAAAACATGACTGGGCTAGTTTTGAGTTGAGTAGCAATTGGGTGGGTTCTGCTGTAAAAACCTGGCAACCCTGACCTGATCTGGAAACACAGCCCAGCTCTGACATAAGATGGTCACCATTTTTACTGGGGAACCCCCACAAAAACATGACTGGGCTAGTTTTGAGTAGCAATTGGGTGGGTTTTGTTGTGAAAACCTGGCAGCCCTGACCTGATCTGGCAACACAGCCCAGCTCTGCCATAAGATGATCACAATCTGCACCCCTATCTTGTTGTTAAGAGCCTTGCAAAGAATAATGTACATACAAGCAAAAACAAAACAATGAAATGCTTTAATACAATTTGTGCCAAGCTAATACTTTTGGGTATTTGGTACAAGGATAATTCAACCAATGTCTGTTTTTATTCACAGGCAAACCGTGTGCTTTGTCAAGTCAAAGAAACACTGCATGGAGAAGTTGCCAGGAAAACAGAAAGACGTATGAAAGCATAAATATAATAATGCATAAATGGTCAATGTCAATTTAATTTGCATTACGACAACAAGAAGGCCAATTATTTCAACAAAAATTTCTATTAAGGCCTATGCTTGTAATCTAAACGTTCTCAAAACAATTTCCACTATATATAATGAACGATTTGACCTGCTTAATAAATAACCAGGCGTTATATTATCTAGAATAGACAGAAAACGTTTACATATAACCGTTTGTGTGACTTCATCACGTTGTTATTGTTTGAAGCCATGTTCCTTTATTAACTTGTCACGGGAACTTCATTTCACTTTAGAGAGAATCAAGGAACTCGGGGAATATAAAATACTGGTGTAACTTCCTTGCATAAAACAATATAAAGGTTTACATCTGGTGTTTATATCAATGTTACACACAACTAATCTCACACACTAACTAAAGCAGCGCCATCTGCTCCATGCGTGCAAGGCCCACCCCCATAAAACCCAACCTAACACAAACACGAGCCGCTTTAGACTTCCCCGCCGTGTCAAACACACATATTCATGTTGTCCCGCGGATAGAATGATGATGTTCCTACCTCATCTCTGGATGTAGGACTCATATTCAGTACCGTTTCGGAATCGTTTGACTCGGCCGCCATCTTTCCTGCCGTCTTCCGGAAGTGATGCTACGGATGCCCGCGAGGTTACAAAATGGAACGCAACGCGCTTTTCCTCAGCAGTCACACTGCATTACTGAACATATGCTGGATGATTACCACTAATGGAAAAAACAACTATGCGCCAGGAAACAGATGTCTTGATATTACTTTACATTATAATAAAGTCTTAAGGCTAATGTCCACGCCACAAAGTAAGTGAAATTTAATTTTACATTTTTTTAAAGGTGTATATGTCATATTCTTCTATTAGTGGCACTGTTGACTACTTAATATGTCATAATTCATTTATCGCACATCTTAGAATAAATATCTAATCATAGCTTTGCCTTTGAACACCCTTCAAACTAATAATATTTTGGTGTAATGTAAACTGGTGTTGTAATTTTTTAATCACAATTCTCCAAAAAAAAAAAAAAAAAAAAAAAAAAACTGTCTAAAATGTGTGAAAATAAAATAAAATAAAATATCAGAATTCAGGAAAAATGCTAAATCATTATTTATTCATTTATTTATTTTCATTTGTATCGATTTGGGGAAGTTTAAAAGATGCTGTCTAAAATGTTTGGCATGAAAAAATAAAATAAAATAAAACAAAACATTTTCTGAACTCTTTTTAAAAAGTGCTGTCTAAAATGTGTGAAAATAAAATAAAATAAAATATCAGAATTTAGGAAAAATGCTAAATCATTATTTATTCATTTATTTATTTTTATTTGTATCGATTTGGGGAAGTTTAAAAGATGCTGTCTAAAATGTTTGGCATGAAAAAATAAAATAAAATAAAGGAAAAATGCAAAATCATCATTTATTTATTTATTCATTTATTTCCACTTGTATCCATTTATTATGGGGGGGTTTAAAAGATGCTTTCTAAAATGCTTGGCATGAAAATTAAATTTAATTAAATTAAATTAAATATCAGAATTTAGGAAAAATTCAAAATATTTTTCTTTTTTTCTTTCTTTCTTTCTTTATTTGTATCAATTTATTATAGGGGATTTTAAAAGATGCTGTCTAAAACACTTGGCATGGTAAATAAAATAAAATACATTCTCATAGAAAATACATTTTGTTTATTTATTTATTTATTTTAATTTGCATACATTCATTCTGAGGAGAGTTTGAAAGTAGGTTTTTAGGTATTTGACATTTCTAATTTAACCAATTTAACTGAACATTTCTAGACCTTTAAATAAAGTAATTAATAGCAGTATTTATTTATTTATTTATTTATTTATGTCATAGGGGACAAAAAACTTCCACTGTTAAAGAATCATATGCATCATTAACATTATTCACATTAAACCCTCAGATTAGGATTAATGGGGTTTAATAATATAAATAATTATGTTTCCTTCTTGAACTATAAAGAAACATGAACATATTATTATCTTTTGTGAATTAAAAAATGCATATAAATAAAGCCATTATGCATCAATGACCTGCTTAACTTTCTCTCTCTCAGTATGAAGGCACATGAAAAACCCCTTGAGCAAAACAGAGTGAATGCTTTATGTCCATGAAAAGAGATTCTAATTTAGTTACAGGCCATGACACAATGCCCATATTTTCCACAGGCTCGATATCATTGTTTACGCTAATCATTTCAAGGGTTTAATTTGGTCTACTGTACAAATCTACGTGTTTATTGACACTAACCACAATCTCTGGCTCTGTATTCAACCGTACAGCTTTTAATACACAGTTTGCATGTTTTCTTAGAAGCATCATTCTGTTAAATGCATGAGTCACGAACAGCTTGTGGTTTTAAAAATACCTGCACCTGCTTTCAAACCATGTGTTTGACACACCAAGCTGCATTTATCTGCACATAATGACAAAGAAAAAATTCATAAGCTTTTAGCAACTTCATGTGAAGCATTCTTGACCCACCAGGCACTTGTTTAATAAAGGTTAAGACAGTGGTTTTGTTTAAATATTATTCTATCCCGAAGGGGGTTTATTTTCCCTGCGTTTGTTTAAGGGCTTACATGACATTTTCTTTAACCGAAAAGACACGTCCGTTGTGAAGTGACCTGAACTGCCTTCCTGCTGTTGTTGTTATTTCCACCTCCGACTCTCTCAAAGCAGTTAGTCTGCAAAAGCGTGAATGTCAAGGGACATAGAATATCTGTGCCGGGCTTCAGGCTACTCAAGACATCTCCTCCTCTTCTGGGAGCAGAGCATTTCACAATAAAGTGTGGGAGGGTATAGTTGTAGGGGGCTAGCTGTCACACTTTCTTGCTAAATGTTTACAGCAAAACAATTATGAAGCACAAAATGATTTACAGTATGACGTAACTTTCACTCAGAAATTGCTAGTAAACTAAAAAGAAATGGAAAGTAACACATTCAATTTAAATATAAAAACTGAAATAGTATTAGCAATAGTAATAGGAATTATAGTATATTAAAGTAACAGGCCTAGTAAGTAAAAATGTGCTAAAATATATAATTATTATTTTGGACAACAGATTAATTAATTAACTATTTACACAATTTACGTTGGTTAGATGGTCTTGCTTCCATTGGGAAGACAAAAATTATGAAAAACAGAAGTGGTGCTCTCAGTTTGTTAAAAAAAAATCTAAATATCTAAATATCTAAATATAAAAAAATCTAAATATATTCTACTACATTTAAAAATGATCTTGAAAAAAATCACAAAATTATCTTGAAAATATACTTAAGTTAGGATCTATAGTAGAGCAAAAACAAATCTATTATAAATATTAAATATACACTATTTTTAAAAAGTTTAGGGTCAGTAAGATTGATATTTTAACTATACGCTACCAGTCAAAAGTTTTTGGACAGTAAGATTTTTAATGTTTTTCACAGAAGCCTCTTCTGCTCACCAAGCCTGCATTTATTTGATCCAAAGTACAGCACAAACAGTAAAAATTTGAAATATTTTTGCTATTTAAAATAACTGTTTCTATTTCAATGTATTTTAAAATGTAAATTATTCCTGTGATTTCAAAGCTGAATTTTTGGCATCGTTACTCCAGTGACACGATCCTTCAGAAATCATTCAAATATTCTGATTTGCTGCTCAAAAACATGTATTATTATTATTATTATTATTATTATGATTATTATGTTGACAACAGCTGAGTAGAATTTTTTCAAGTTTCTTTGATGAATAGAAAGTTTAGAAGAAAGCATTTATCTGACATAGAAATCTTTTGTAACATTATAAATGTCTTTATCATCACTTTTGATCCATTTAAAGCATCCTTGCTAAATAAAAGTATTAATTTCTATAATTTCTAAAAAAAAAAAAAAAAAAAAATGACTTTAAGTTTTTGAATAGTGAAAAATGAAAAATCCTGAAATATTGATAATAATAATAATAATAATAATAATAATAATAATAATAATAACAATAATATATGTTTCTTAAACAGCAAAATTAGAATATTAGAATAATTTCTCAAGGATCATGTGCCACTGAAGACTGAAAATATAATGCTGAAAATGTAGATTTGATCACAGAAATAAATTACATTTTAAAATATATTCAAATAGAAAACAGTTATTTTAAACAGTAAAAATATTTCACTATATTACTGCTTTTTCTGTAATTTGGATCAAATAAATGCAGTCTTGGTGAGCAGAAGAGACTTCTTTAAAAAACATTAAAAATCCTACTGTCCAAAGAACTCTTGACTTGTAGTGTATTTTAACTCATATACACATTAGTTGTTTTTTATATTGTTACAAAATAAAATGTTCAATAATTGCTGCTCTTTTGAACTTACTATTTATCATATTCATTATTTAAGGTGAGTTAAAACTACTGTGAGGCAAATTTAAATGAATTGCATCTCTGATTCAAAAGACAACACTGCCATCTACTGGTACTTAAAATAATTCATTGCCTGTACTTTATACCCTTCATTCAAACTTAAAGCAGAAACTAAGTATGCAATTTATTAAAACAATTAAAATATTAAACTGACAGTATTCAAATGTTCAGAATACCTCACATGACTCTACAGAGACAAAATGTAGTTTAATTAAGTTCTTAGAAATCTCATCCTTGTTTTTTTTTTTTTTCCAATATATCTTTTAACTAAAGTTTTGATTTAATAACTTTAAATGTCAAGTGCAACAATGATAAAAGCCAATGAAATGTATTCTCTGTTGAATACACATGTCATTTTCACAAAAAGAAAGCTTTTAAAAACCTTTTAATTAGACATTTTCTTTCAAACATCAGCCAACATCATCAAGACAGAATTTGAATTTATCAATTATCAGTTGAAAACATGTTCATTACTGGAATGTTTTATTCAGCTCATTGTCTTGTATTTTTAATGTAATTTGAATCACTTAAATAGACTTGAAATATGCTTGTCTTGTCACTGACCCTGAACAGGCAGCCTCACTTTGATTTTCGTATTACATTTAACACGTGCCGCTGCAAAGACTCAAGACATTTATTCTGTCCAAAGTCTTACAGCAGCCAAAAGTTTAATGCTCCTACTTAACATGCAATACAAGTTACATCACATTTAATGTACCTTAAGTGCTGCTGAATGCGAACTACAGAATAAACAAGCAGGATAATGAGGCCCTTTAATGTACCTGCATAAAGAGGTGATCTCTGCACTTGTCAAAAAAAAAAAAAAAAAAAAAAAAAAAAAAAAAAAAAAAATACTGTATGCATATGCTACATTTTAGTGCGTAAAATTTTAGTGTATGTAATTTATCTTGAGTACCTGAATTAGAAACTATATTAGGGTAAATATATTTACATCATATATACACTGAACAATCAAAAGAAACATAAAATTAAAGTACCATTCACAAATGATCAGTAAGAGACACTACTGTTGAGCAAAGATGCATTAAATTGCATTAAATGCATAAAATTTTAAGTAAATGCTGTTCTCTTCTTTCTCTTCATCAAAGCATATGTGACTCCACAAAACCAGTCTTAAAGGAGAAGTCCACTTCCATAACAACAATTTACAAATAATTTACTCACCCCCTTGTCATCCAAGTTGTTCATGTCTTTCTGTCTTCAGTCGTAAATAAATTATGGTTTCTGAGGAAAGCATTTCAGGATTTTTCTGCATATAATGGACTTTAATTGTGCCCCCGATTTTGAACTTCCAAAATGTAGTTTAAAATGCAGCTTCAAAAGGCTCTAAATGATCCCAGCTGAGGAAGAAGGGTCTTATCTAGTCAAACGATCTGTCATTGTTTTCGAAAAATAAAAATTTGTATACTTTTTGAGCACAAAAGCTCGTGGATGCGCGTCCACGGGTTGTTCTTGAACGATTTTTGAGAAAAATCCTGAAATGCTTTCCTCAAAAAACATAATTTCTTCATGACTGAAGACAGAAAGACATAAACATCTTGGATGACAAGGGGGTGAGTAAATTATTTGTGAATTGTTGTTCTGGAAGTGGACTTCTCCTTTAAGTTGCACGGGTATATGTGCAGCAATAGCCAAAAACACATTGTATGGGTCAAAATTATTGATTTTTCTTTTATGCCAAAAATCAATAGGATATTAAGTAAAGCTCATGTTCAATAAAGATATTTTGTAAATTTTCTACTGTAAATATATCAAAATTTAATTTTTTTATTAGTAATATGCATTGCTAAGAACTTCATTCAGACAACTTTAAAGGCGATTTTTTTCAATATTTTGATTTTTTTTTTTTTTTGCATCATCAGATTCCAGATATTCAAATAGTTGTATCTCAGCCAGATATTGTCCTATCCTAACAAACCATACATTAATGAAAAGCTTATTTATTCATTTATAATTGATTGATATGATTTATAAATCTCAATTTCAAGAAATTGACCGTTATGACTGGTTTTGTGATCCTGGGTTACATATTTGAATGATTTCTTAAGGATTATTTGACACTGAAGACTGGAGTTATTATGCTAAAAATTCAGCTTTGTGGTCACAAGGATAAATTACATATTAAACTGAAATAGAAAAAGTTACTTTAAATTGTAATATTTCACAACAGACACAGCCTTAAGAGAGCCTGTATTCTATATTTATGCCAATCCACCAGTGACTTCACAGTTTACAGAACGCCACGTAGCCACAATAGCTGAAGTCACAGAATGTGACCCAGAACAAATATCCACAGGATGTTTGCAGAAATGCTTTCATAGCACTGCAAACACAGATATGAGATGGATATTAAAAATAGAAAGGGTCGGCTGCTTTCTAAATGCAATATCACATAGTCAAATCAAATCAAAAAAAAAAAAAGAAGGTCAGATTTTTCACGTTGTCCGGGGAGGATATAAATAAACGATTCGTCTGTTTTATTTCCTTTCTGTTCCATTAAGTGTGACTAATAGGTTTTAGCTGACATGAGTTCAAGCCATTACCACAGTTCTGCCATGATGTTATGAGACACAATATTGTTTAGAGGGCAGGTTATCACAGCTTAGAGTTTTATATGTTTGAATGTGAAATCAAAGAAGACTCGCGCTGGTTTCACCGCGGGAGACGGGAAGGATAACAAGAGGATACCGCAGTAAAGAGAAAAAAAGCAAAGGAATGTCAGAAAGAGACTCTAAAAGCTAGTGTGATGTAAGCATTGTGTGTCAGACACAAAGACTGATCCAAAAGTAATTTTGCAGCCTTCCAATATCTAGTTTTAAAAAACACAGAGTGAAAAAAGATCCATCCAAATTAAGAAAAAATGTAAAAAAAAATTGTCCTTACTTGCAAAGACTACTTTAGATTGTGCTGTTAGTTAAAGAGATAGTTCACCCAAAAATGAAATTTTCAGGTTGTTCCAAATCTAGAGTTTATTTCTTCTGTTGAGCACAAAAGAAGATATTTTAAAGAATGCTAGTAACCAAACAGTTGACGGTAGCCATTGACTTCCATAGTATGAAAAAAAAACCCACCATGGAAGTCAATGGCTACCGCCAACTGTTTGTTTTATTTTTGGGTGAACTATCCCATATAAAGATCCAGATTTTTGTTTAATATTGGACATCGTTCATGTGTGACGTCATGTTGTATGACCTCAGAAATGTAGCCGTGTCTTAAACTTTTATATGGTTTAATAAAAACAATCGGCTGTTTTATTTATGTCATGTGTTTTTCTGCTTAGTGAGTGTTGAATCATTAACTTGTCAGACTCTGTTGAAATCAATTTTGAGTTGGGCTTTCTAACTGTATGTGTTGTTCCCTCTGTAGAGCTCTCCAAAGATGTTCCCTCAAACGGCTGCTGTCTATATAGCTAGATAGCGAGGCAGGTCGGTAGGTTTTGGAGCAGAGCCACGGCGAGCCTTCGGGAGAGATGAGCTCTCAAAGTAAATAAATGGCGTGATACACAATGTGATTGTTGGTTTTCATCCCAGTGAACGGTTCTCTGGGGTTCCCAGAGCCAACACAGAAACTAATCGACATGCTCCTTGTGTTCTATGAAAAGTACATCTCGGCTCTGAATCGAGAGAGACGGAAAGTGACTGTCTGATGCATCTTGCTTTCTCCGATTTGTTTTCCTAATTGTGTCTGTAAAAAAATAATATGCACTTATTACTTTTCAGCAGGCAGAATATACACATTTTCCACTATTTTTCTTGGTGTTTTCTGTTAACCATTAGTTGAGACTATGCTGTTATTAAATGTAGATTACACTGTAAAAACAATAATTTCTGGGTTATTTGGCAACCCAGCGCTGGGTAAATATTAGACAGAACACATGCTGGGTTATTTTGACCCAGCTTGTTGGGTTTAATACATTAACTCATTTGCTGGGTTGCTTTTTGACACAGCCTAGTGCTGGGTCAGTTAACCTACTGAATATTTTTTCATTTGGAATAATAAAAATGTACCTTAAAATCTGTTATATATATACAGTACTGTGCAAAAGTTTTAGGCCACTAGTATTTTCACCAGCTAAAAAATGGTTTAAAGTAAGTTATTTCTATCTTTTGCTGTAGTGTGTCAGTAAAAAATACCGGTTTGCATTTGCAAACATTCTGTTTGCCATTAATTGTAATAATCTAGTGAGATTTTTGTTTGCACAAGGAGTCTGACAACAGCCAGTGCTCCACACAGACATCTGATCTCACCATCATCCAGTCTGTCTCTGGAATGACATGAAGAAACAGAAAAACTGAGACAGACTAAATCCAGAAGAACTGTGGCAACATCTTCAAGATGTTTCAAGTAACCTAGTGTGTCAGACACAAAGACTGATCCAAAGTAATTTTGCAGCCTTCTAATACCTAGTTTTAAGAAACACGGAGTGAAAAAAGATCCATCCTTTCTTACTCTTCAGAGTAAGAAAACTACAGCAGTGACAAGTTTGTGTTGGTTGAATATAGGCTATTTAGTAGCTTTTACAGTTCAAGATAAAACTTAAAAGATGTAGTTATTATAAATATATTATAAATATATTTATAATATATATTGATTAATATTGAATGCGTTATTTAATTCTTATACCATTAATATTTAACTCATTCAATTTGTAGTGAACTATATATATGTATTTAAATAATTCACCTTTATAGTCTGTTTGTGTGAGCTTTTTTATTTATTTATTTATTTTATTGACTTTCTGCACTTGCTATGCAATATACTTAAGTGCGGTAAAAGTACTAAAATTTGTTATACTCGTAATTATATAATAAACCAAAAAGCAGGACTAAAAAAAATAAAGAAGAAATCTCTCTTGAAGACAGAAGTCATAAAAGTTAAATCAAAAACGGCTTTACCTCGTGCCATCTGTCAGACGTTTAAGTTTCAGCCCGTCAAACGACCGCAGCTGCAACAATGGCGCACTACATCTATAGTGCTTCTGCATTCGTTTGGCGGGAGGTCAAACTTACATTGTGGCACCGGCGCGTCCTTCGTTTTGAGTGTAGATCTGGTCAGTGCTGCGTTTTTAGAAGGCTAATGTTCCAAGCAGACGGTGAGGTACATTGAAACAAAAAAGAAAAAATGTGAGACTGAAAACTTACTTACTGCATGTTGTCATTCTTTTCGTTATTTCCCTATAGCAACTAATGAACCAGAAGTCTTGTCCATATGCTTACTTCCGCGTTGAAGAATAAATGTGGCTGTGTGGTTAAAGGTGCGCTAAGATATTTTTGCCAAACGATGTTGATATTTGAAAGCACCAAAATAAACACACCCATACCCCAACAGGACCTATTCAACCAAAAACCAACACATGTAAGTTGTGTGAAACAAAGCAAAATCAACGTTACTCACCTATCAAAAAGAAACGACGCAATCTTGGATTCGATTTGAGCCCTTCCTGCTCCTTGAGTTCTCTCCGCTGCTGGAAAGCTGCTCCAATATTTTGTTCCTCTGATTTTTCCTTCATTTTTTCTCCCAATTCTCTCGGATCTATAGATAATCTGTTTATCCGCCTTGTGCACTCAAATTAAGCGCTCTCTTATATCATTACAAGACATGCCCCTTGCTGCTGATTGGCTACAAGTGTGTTTTGGGACCCGGTCCGACACTGCGGTTAAAGGCGTTTTTAAAAATTGCTTAGTGCACCTTTAATAACATATTTGTCTGTGTTGTGACAAACTCAGAACAAAACAAAATTTAAAAAAAAAAAAAAAAATAATTAACATACCAGAATGTTTTTAAAACTTTTTTTTAAAACAGCTGTATAGCCACCAATTCACCAAAACATAATATAGTTACAAATAAAAATGAGACTGTGTTGGTCACATCAGTGTGTAAGTTGCATTTTATCATTACATTCAGAAATACTGTAAAATACCAGTAAATAAACTTTTTTATAAACATTATAAACACTACAAACATATATTGTATTTTGCGTCACTTCAAAACAAATCCTTTAAATTTAATAGTATTCAGAACAGGAATGAAAAATATGAATAGGCCTATACAACAAACATAAATTATAGTGGCATTCATTATAAACACCATTTATTATAAACGTCAAGCCTAAACAAACTTAATGTGCTACACAAATAAACTTTGGCTCATGCACGCCTACCCCTCTCCTTCGGCACAAACCCAAATGTGTGCGTTTGCGTGCTTGGTGTTAATTGCATTGTATAGGTCGCTTAGGAATTTAAGTCGCAGCAAAGTTAAGGTGATTAAAAAAATGTGACTTATATTCAGGGTTGCCAGGATTTCACAACAAAACCCTCCTAATTGCTACTCAAAACTAGCCATTATTGGGGTTGCTTCAACCCATGGCAACAGTGTTAAAGTGGCCCACTTGGCAACGCTGCTTATATTTCATATATATGGTCCAATATAGATATTACAAAATGAATTGTGTTTGATTGCTTTGCATGTCAGACAGTTTCAGTCTGAAGTGTGCAGTTACAGCCAAAATAAGTGTCAGTGTGGACCAGACTACTCGTCATTTACTCAATAATCCATATCTAGATCTCTCTATGTGAGATTAGACACAGCTCAAGATTTATTTCCCAATGTTTTTTTTTTTTTTGACTGACCTGTTGAGATGTTCTACACTCCATTAAACATCACAGCGTCTGAAAGAAGTGCAGCTAGATGTGTGATGCTGGGAGGCAGACATCTAATGCCAGTCTGTCATTTACATCTGACAAAGCTGTGTTTGAGAAGCGGGAGATCTGACAATTTTTGTAACCCCTGTAACCTTGTGTTTGTATAAATTGAATAGTGGGCAATTGGACCAGAGGGGATGCAGCTGCTGTCTGAACTGAATACCAATGCTTATTTAGAAGTCTACCTCTACTCTGTGGGCAACCGCAGCGCTTCCCTTCTTTCTAAATGAACGGGGGATGTGATGAAGTGAAGCAGTAGGAGGTGAAACTGTAGGAGGAACAGGCCGACATTTAGCAGACATTTTAATTAAATTCAGGAAACAGAAGCATTATGTTGACTATCAACGTTTGTTGTCTAATATCTGCAGGATATGAGACTAAAATGCTACCTGGTTAGTGAACATCTGATTTCCCAGTATGTTCTACAGCTTTGTTGTAAGAAAAAGTTAGCAGTACTAACAAGTTTAATGTGTTTTGCATCAACATGAGGGTGCGTAAATGATTTTCATCTTTGTGAAAACTTCATTCAAAGACCAAGAAGCAGTAGAAACACACAAAGCTATCAAAGAACACCCACGACTTGCTGAAACTGACTAATTATGTTATTATGACAGGCAATTGTAGATGACGTCAAGCCGAGGAAAACCTGATGGGAACAGTGGGCAATAAGATCTTAATTTATCTCATTCTGACTGGGATTATACCCCTCTGAGCAGCTGGACATGTCTGTCACCAGCTCATTATGAAGTCTAAGCTGATAGGTAAGCAGCAAGTGTTGCCAGTTTCACAGGAGATTGGAAAGCTACTCTAATCTTGGCTTTTATATTCGTTGGCTTCTAATCTTCTTTATTTAAACCAACAAACGTCTCCAAACCATAACCTGTAAGTAGCCTACGACTGATATGTTATGTGCATATTGAGTGCTTAAAATATTTTTTTTTGTTATGTACTGTATACATAGTGCAGCTTTAGGTTTCCAGGTAAAGCACAATATAACTGTCTTACTGAAATAGTTCTGATAATTCGCTGTGAACCTATTATTTCCTAAGAATGTGTTGATTAATGTAGACTATCGTTGTTTTAATTATTTTGTTTAATAATAAAGATTGTACCCTTACGAAAAAGAAGTTTATTCAAGTGTGCTATTAGTGTATACTAAAAATAGGAAAGTATACTTTTAGTCTACTTTTTATGTACTTCCCAGAAATATATTTAAAATGACATTTAGGTATACTTGACTTATACTTAGAAAAAGTCTAAATATATTTGAGCTATACTTGTGCTCCTAGAATCTGTGTTTTCATTGTTATATAGTAATGGGCACTATTACACATCTTCTGTTCTGTAGAATTTCCAAAAAACACAAGTGAAGAAGAAACTGAAACAACAGATGTTTCCACATGTAATCTAACTGGATCATCAGACATAAAACAGCATCAAAACTGTGTAACGTTGTGGAATAAAATGTCGACCAATGAAGACGTAATATAACTGTCAAGCTTTGGGGTGTTGATCAACTCAGTGTTTTAATAAATCCAAAAGTATTAACAAGACAAAAACAACCACATAATACAACAGTGACAGGACAAAGAAACAGGAAACGTGGGGCTATAAATACTTAACAAAGGAGGACTAATGAGGATAATAAACAAGAACCAGGTGCAGGGAATAATCAATTAACTTAACAAGGAAAGGAACATGACCAAATAATGAAAACAGAAACTAAGTAGGAACATAGATGTGACAGATCGCCCCCCTCCTGGAAGGCGCGTCCCACGCCGTAAAGGTTCTACCAGGGAGGGTGGTGGGCACTCTGGAGGCTGATGCCGGGCAGGAACAGTGTGGAGACAAGAAAGGGCTCCAGGGCGGAGCAGACAGTTCGGGGAGCCATGGCTGGATGGCCTCCGTGGTTTTAACCTCTGGACCGACCACTTTGGCCACAGGAATATAATAATGCTACTACAAGTATTTAATTAGTAAACTATCAATATACCTAAGTTCACTTTTAGTATAGTTGCAGTACAAGCTAAAAAAATTGATGTAAACTAGGTGTGTACTCAAAGTTTACTATTGTTATACTTAAAGTATACTTAAAAGTATACTTTTACATACTAGAAAGCGGGCCAATTTAGTCCCAAGGAGTATTGAAATAGAACATTTAAGTATACTACTAGTACACTGATATTTGTATACTTACTACATAAAGTATACTTAAAATATACTTGAACTTTACTTAAGTATACTTAAAAAAATAAACTTGAAGTATACTTCTTTTTGGTAAGGGCAGACATACACTGTAAAAAATAAATGTATAAAATAACAGAAAAAGTACTGGCAGCTCATTATATACGACATTATCCATTAATTTTACAGATATTTCTAAAACACAATGCAATGAAGTGTAAAATTTAAAATACTGGTAAAACACCTGTAAAAAATAAATACTGAAATTTATATACAAATTATACAATATATTGTGCCCTCTTTTTAGAGTGTATTTTGGTTTACAATATTGTTTCATCAGTTAATCACATTAGCGCTCGGTTAACTTATCCACGATTATTGTTTTGTTAAGTGTTTACAGTTTAGCAGCGGTTAAAAATCGTGTTCTGGAGTGTAAAATACATGCTTTTGTTGGGTTCTAAATATTACCTTATTGGGGGCACTTCAACCCGCTAACTTGGCAACACAGATGGTAGCGCTACCTAACTTGCTCAAGTACTCCTCTCTGTACCAATCACAGCAGACTTGGCCAGCTGACCAATCAAAGCAGAGTAGGCTTATAAAAGGGAGGGGTTTACAGACCTTACACTTAGAACTGATCGAACAAATCATTCTAAATGAATCTATATATAAATGTATATTCTGAAAAAATTACAATGTTTTCTGACCTTAGATGCATTTGAACATGTTGTAGGGGACTCCAGCACAATATTAGGACACTTTAAAATACATATGACCTGCTCTTTAAGATATTTTTAAAGAAATCCAAGAGCTTTCTGAACCTACATAGACAGCAATGCAACTGACATACTACGAAAAAAGACTTACGAAAGAGAAGAAATTGTTGAATAAAGTCGTTATTTTTGTTTTCTTTGTGCACAAAACGTATTCTTGTAGCTTCATAAAATTACGGTTGAACCAACGATGTCTTACTACCTTTCTGGGCCTTGAATGTGTCAGTTGCATTGCTGTCTATGCAGGGTCAAAAAGCACTTGTATTTTATCAAAATATCTTAATTTGTGTTCTGAAGATGAACGAAGGTCTTACAGGTTTGGGATGACATGAAGGTGAGTAATTAATGACAGAATTTTCATTTTTGGGTGAACTATCTCTAAGGTATTGCAGGTCCAGCACAATGCCATAAAACTGGCAGACTGCTGTTGAAATGGGCCTGTCTAAGCAGGAAAAGCTCACCCGTAAAAGAAAAGTTGCCAAAAATGGACTCACTCTCAGGCCATCCAAGATGTACAAGTCAGTTTCTTCATCAGAAGAGATTTGGTGGAATTAAGCATAAACGTTTACTTCATCATCTGCAGTGAATGGGTACCGTCAGAAGGAGAGTCCAAACAAATGATACAAACATCACAATAATCCACAAGTAATCCAAATGACTCCAGTCCATCAATTAATGTCGGGTGAGGTGAAAAGTTTGATGGATTTGAAAACAAATCCATCATTAGGGCATTTTAATGTTAAATTGTTGCTTCTGGCCAAAAAATGAGTGCGTAGTAACTTCCTCCAATGAAAAACAAATTCATCCCCCATTGCCCTCTCACATTAAAATTCATATGTGTCATATTTGTTTACTTGTTTGGACTGTTTTCACTTGTAAAAAGTGATTTATTTCTCTTCTGATTCAGACAAGATGACTTTTTCACTGGAGAAAGAAATCTAGATAGAAGATAGTAGAAAACAGTAGTGTATTTCTGTGTGAAAAATTGTAGGGTGGCACTTTATTTTACCTTTTGAGAATTGATGTGGACATTAGTACAGCAAGGGCTGTAATGTGCAAGTCTTCTTGGCATTATCCACAAAAGAAAAGTTGTTCCACACTTAAGCAATTGCATTTCGATGAAATATTGTAAACACACTTTTTTAAACCGACAAATTGCGCACTACAAGACGCAATTTATTAAGACAGTAAACAGGGTCAGTTTTGACTTCATGTTGATTATTAATGAAAATCTGCAAAGGCGAGAGAAG
This sequence comes from Labeo rohita, assembly GCF_022985175.1. Lineage (NCBI taxonomy): Eukaryota > Metazoa > Chordata > Actinopteri > Cypriniformes > Cyprinidae > Labeo > Labeo rohita. The sequence continues at coordinate 29,228,845 of NC_066877.1, forward strand.
AAAAGCAATATTGAGAAAGGATGATAAATCGTTGTTTGTTTTCTGGGCCTTTCATCCCCTGAGGTGTTTGTCTCCCGGTGTATGGTGTGTGTGTTGCGGCTGCTGTGCTGATGCCCTAGTTTCCTGTAATTATGTAATCTAACTTGACTGCCTTGCAGAGGTACCTTTTCATTAAACATGATTTAACACAATTTGTGGTGTCATCCTGCAAAGGTTTTTTCTGGAGGGAGTATCATCTTTGCGGTTAAGCCCATGAGACTTCTCTTATCTGCATTGTGTGTTCAGATGCAGTTTGCTTTTTCACACAGATATAAATGTCTATTCATGTCTGTTCAGGCAGCACAGCCCTGCCTGTCAAAAGCAGGTTAGATGATAGCGCCGCTTTAATCCAACAACACACGCTCGCCTGACATCTATATTGCTTATGACACTGAACACAATGTTAAATTCATCATAAATAATTAAAATGGCCCATTATGTTGCTGCCTAATTCACAATGTGTGCTCAGGGAGATTCAAAGGGAGAGAAATATAACAAGCCCATTGTAATGAGCCAATTTTTGCATGATTTTACTACGGTTAAGAGAATAGTTCACCCCAAAACTGAAAATTCAATCATTATTTTGTCACCCTCAGTTTGTTCCAAACTCATTTGCTGGATTTTTTTGGCCTGATAAGCACGAAGACGTATCTCAGCCAGATAAATGAGTTTAAACAAATAAGCACAAATAAAAATTTGCTGAAAATGTTCTCAGCCTAAGGCCATCCAAAACATAGATGAGTTTGTTTCTTCATTTGAATAGATTTGAAGAAATTTAGCATTAGCATTGCAGCTCACCAGTGCTGCCAGAATGAGAGTTCAAACAGCTGATAAAAACATCGCAATAATCCACAAGTAAACCATACAACTCCAGTCCATCAATTAACATCCTTTAAAGTGAAAAGCTGCTTGTTTGTAAGAAACACTTTTAACTTTAAACCATTGCTCCCACCAAAAATACAAGTCCGCTCTCCATAATCTTGCTTTGTCCAGTGAAAAAGTTGTCTCATCTGATTTTGGATTACTATTCATTGGATTAATCTGGATTACTATGTTGTTATCAGATGTTTGAATTCACATTCTGACGGCACCCATTCACTGCAGGGGATCTATTAGTGAGCAAGTGATGTAATGCTAAATTTCCCCAAATCTGTTCTGTTGAAGAAACAAACTTCATCTTGGATGGCCTGAGGGAAAGCAGTTTTTCAGTGTTGGGTGAACCATTCCTTTAATCTCATCAAATGAAATGAAAACCACATCTTATCATCAGCCATGAAGCTCTGTTTTCATCAGTGAAAAGCCCTGATCTCTAGTCTCTGGCAATTAAGAGGCCCCTTGAGTGCCCTTCTGAATGCCTGAGGAACTTTACTGGTTTTTGTCTATGATTGTGTAATGCTGAGTGGAAAGAATTCACTCCGTGACTCAAAGAGGTCATCATGAACCATCGGGCGCAGGAGCAGGTTGATGGGGGTCCTGTCATTCCAAACCCTGACACATGAGAAAGAGCAGGGCGTTGAAGAACGCAGATCTGTTTCTGAAGGGTCACCCGAGGTTCCTCCAGAACCAAAACATATGCTGGTGTGCCTGAACATGGATCAACAAATAGAATGAGAAGCAAGTGAAATATTCTTTTGACATTTATACACAAAAAGTGAAGAAATTGTAAATGGGAAACAGGCGTTCAGCTCTTATTTAAAGCAACTTACAGTACAACTGAGCTTGAATTTATCCTCACTAACTATTTAAACTAAATGTTTCTTTCTTTTTTTTCTTTTACAGTTGAGGTCAAAAGTTTACGTACCCCTTTCCGAACCTGCAAAATGTTAATTATTTTACCAAAATAAGAGGGATCCGAATAAGTTATTTCACATAAAAGATGTTTACATATAGAAAGAAAATAATAATTGAACTTATAAAAATGACCCTGTTCAAAAGTTTACATCTCCTAGATTTTTAATACCGTGTTGTTACCTGAATGATCCACAGCTGTGTTTTTTCCTTTAGTGATAGTTGTTCATGAGTCCCTTGTTTGTCCTAAACAGTTAAACTGCCTGCTGTTCTTCAGAAAAATTCTTCAGATCCCACAAATTCTTTGGTTTTCCAGCATTTCTGTGTTTTTGAACCCTTTCCAAAAATGACTGTATGATTACAGAAGGTTCAAATGCTCACTGATGCTTCAGAAGCAAAAACCACGCATTAAGAGCCGGGGGGTGAAAACTTTTGAACAGAATGGCAATGTGTACGTTTTTTTCTTATTTTGCCTAAATATCATATTTTTCATTTAGTACTGCCCTTTAGAGGCTACAGAAGATACTTACATTTTTCCCTGAAGACAAAATAAGTTCAATTTACCCTGATCTTCAAATGCAAAAAGTTTTCACCCCCCAGCTCTTAATGCATGGTTTTTCCTTCTGGAGCATCAGTGGGCTCCAGAAATATCTTATTCAGTTCAGTACTAAATAAACAATAACATGCATTTTGTATGTTTTTGTTTTGGTAAAACAATTAACATTTTGCAGATTCTGAAAGGGGGATGTAAACTTTTGACCTCAACTGTCTTTTTCATTTTTTTTTTTTTTTTTTTTTAGGTCTTTTTCATATTTATCATCTTTCATTTCATAATTATTGATCTTCTATTATTATCTACATTGTTAATCATGTTACTGCATACTGTTATTTGAAGAAAAATGTCAGATTTGCTAGACCCAAAAAGGATATTTATTTTTACAACTTTATGAATGCATAAACTGTGCTGCTGTCCAGCCGAATCCAGCTGAAAAGAACAAAACGTTATTGTAATCCAGCATCATTTTTAAAGGTTAAAATGAGATTTTCAATTTATAACGTTACCACGTGGAACTTTACAATCTGTTGAAGTGTCCACCCAGTAATTAACCCTGACAGAGGTAATTTTAGCTTTGTCATATACTCGCTATAAGCATCCTCATCAATATAATCTTCATAAATAACCACCGAGTAATTGGAGGGCGCAATCTTAGTCTTAACCGACACACCAACCACCCTCAAAGTGCATTACTATCCATCAGCATAATTAAGATGACAGACAGGGCTGCCGCGTTAGCTTCCCGGCTCTGAGCGGATGTGACAGGGGGTTTATTTCATGTCAGTAAATTCAGAAGCATTACAGTAATCTGGCTATAGATTTCATTAGTTTTGAATAATAGCGTTAATGACTTGGAACAGAATGTTTAATCCACTTATGACGACACAGGCTGATAGATGATTCTGCTCGATGAGCTGACTTGAAGGAAATCGCTGAGCAGGCTTGAGGAGCTTTTTAAATTCATTGAACATGGATGTCCATCAACGCAACGCCTGTCATAAACAACTGAATTTGTGTAATTTGAAGTTCTTGGAAAGCATCTCATTTTGATTTAACCGCGTTTCTGCAAATATGGCTTTAATAACCATGGATTTTAAAACGATGAATTCGATATCCTCGAGAATGTGAACTTGGAGATTCAGTGAAGGAGCACAACAATATTGGAAAACTGCTTTACTCTAAAGAAACAACAGCCTGTTAGCGTTCTCAATAAATATTTCCCATTAAAGGTCAACACCTCCTGAATTAATTATTGTTTTTGAACGAACTGTTTGAGCGAATGATTCACTTATAAATGTCACTTTTGTTTCACTCCTGAATGAATCGTTGTTGCTGAACAAATCAGTTGAGTGAATGATTCAGTGACTTATTTATGAAAACATAGTTCACTCAAAATGTAATATACTGACCCTCATTTTGATTTATACCATGCTGTTATAGTAATCCATGACTGCATAACAACTTTCGTTACTGAATTAATCGTTTTTGAACAAACTGTTTGAGCAAATGATTCAGTGATTCACTTATAAATGTCACTTTTGTTTCACTCCTGATATGAATCGTTGTTGTTGAATGAATCAGTTGAGTGAATGATTCAGTGACTTATTTATAAAAACATAGCTCACTCAAAATGTAAATTTACTCACCCTCATTTTGACCTAAACCATGCTGTTATTTTCGCCCATGACTGCGTAACAACTGCCGTTATTGAATTAATCGTTTTTGAATTGTCTGAGTGAATGATTCAGTGATTCACTTATAAATATCACTTTTGTTTCGCTCCTAAATGATTCGTTGTTGCTGAACGAATCAGTTGAGTGAATGATTCAGTGACTCATTTAAACATTGTTCACTCAAAATGTCATTTACTCACCCTTATTTTGCTATGCTGTTATTTTCCTCCAAGACTGCATAACAACAACTCGCATTACTAAATGAATCATTTTTGAACAAACTTGTTTCATTCCTGAATAAATCGTTGTTGTTGAGCAAATTAGTTGAGTGAATGATTCAGTGACTCATTTATAAAAAAACAGCTATATTTTTCATCCCCAAATGAATCAGGGTTTTGAAGGAATCAGTTTAGTAAATACTTTATTGACTCCCTCATAAAGACAACAGTAGATTGCTAAATACATTTTGTTTTAAACAAATGAGTTCAGTGAATGATTCAGTAAACAGTCACTTCTTTTTTTTTCAGATTGAATCATGTTGCATTAGGAACCGCATACTAGCATTCTACTCATTACTATTATTGCTATAGAAAAAAGGAAAACAATGTAATATTTGTATGCTAGTATGCGGTCCTGAATTCAGCATTAGTGTTTTCGAAGGAATCGACTGACTGCGATTCAGTCATTCACGCATAAAGATAGTTTCTTGTCGCCACCTACTGGTGTATTAGTGTAACCTGCATAAATATTCACTGAAAAATCTCAAATTTGAGAACCTGAAATAACTGTTAAAAGGTATAAGGTCCTGATTACCCTGTCAGGGTTTAATTTGTGACCATAAGCTGACTGTTCATTTTTGACTGAAATACACATTGCATTTATTTTTTCAACAAAGCTTTCTGCAGCTGTTTGTCAGAACTGTACGTTTTTTGTACAAATGGGTACCATCCGAAACCATAGACATGCACACACTGTTCACATTGTACATATTTGTGCATCTCTATCATCCAGCCCCTTATGAGGAAACAAGCCTGAGGCTTTAATGGAGGATGACACCTCTTTCAAACATCAGCTCTCACTACAGCTGCTAAACGCAAACACTGTGTTGTCGACCAGTGTCCAGGGCAGGAACTAATTGTCTCAGCACATGTGGTGAGCTTGGAATAATCATACAACTTGAGTGAACTGTGCAGGTTCTCACTGGAGCTTGCTCAGCACTCCATACGCTCCTAATTACGCTGATCAGGTTTCACTCACTTCCATATCTGATAATTATGCTGAGAGAGGGGGATATGGATGCCAAAAAGAAAAATAAAATGTAACTGTGAGATATTAACTTACACCAGAATAATTTTAGATGTGTTAGAGACGCTTCACATTTGCTTTAAAATTATTCATTCAAGCTATCCGCCATCACTGACAGGATGTTATTTGTATTCAAAACTAAAAAGGTTTGTCAAAACAAACTTAGTATTTTGAAATGACAAAACCTTGCATGCAACTTTGACGATTAGTTTGACATTGAAAGGTTATAAACCTTGTAATATTTGAATGAATAGATGGATAGACAGACAGACAGATAGAACAATGACAGACAGACAGACAGACAGATAGATAGATAGATAGATAGATAGATAGATAGATAGACAGATAGATAGATACAATGATAGATAGATAGATAGATAGATAGATAGATAGATAGATAGATAGATAGATAGATAGATAGATAGACAAACAGACAGAATGATACACAGAACGATAGATACAATGATAGATAGATAGATAGATAGATAGATAGACAGACAGACAGACAGATAGATAGATAGATAGATAGATAGACAGACAGAATGATAGATACAGATAGATAGATAGATAGATAGATAGATAGAATCAATGATAAATAGATTGACAGACACAGACAGACAGATAGATAGATAGATAGATAGATAGATAGATAGATAGATAGATAGATACAATGATAGATACAATGACAGACAGACAGACAGATAGATCGATAGATAGATAGATAGACAAAAAAACAGAATGATAGACAGAACGATTGATACAATGATAGACAGATAGATAGATAGATAGATAGATAGATAGATAGATAGATAGATAAACAGGCAAACATACAAACAGACAGAATGATAGACAGAACGATAGATACAATGATAGATAGATAGATAGATAGATAGATAGATAGATGGATAGATAGATAGATAGATAGATAGATAGATAGATAGATAGATAGACAGATAGATTCAATGATAAATAGATTGACAGACAGACGGACAGACAGACAGACAGATAGATAGTGTGTATGTGCACGTGTGTGTGTGTGTGAGAGAGAGGGAGAGAGAGAGAGAGAGAGAGAGAGAGAAAGAGAAAGACAGAACAATAGAATGATAGAACAATACAAAATTACAACCATAAATAGGATAAATATGATATGACTCATTTGCTTTATCCATGCTAAAAACAAGCCAGTAAACAGAGTCCTGATTCTGGCAGTGTTGAGATAAGGACAAAAACAGACACTTCAAGCTAAATCCTCATTGTTAAGCGACAGCTCATTGTAATGTATCTTTAAGTGAAGTGCATTGCCCCAGGGTAGTATGATCTGTTTAACCTGAGGTAAGCTTTAAAATAGGTATAGAGTATTAAACAGCTCGCTGTAGGCTGTCATAATGCATTCAAAGCAGAATTTGCACAATGACAGCCACCTAGTCTGAAATAAATGAGATGAGCTTTAAACAGCCTGCAGAAATTGCTCTTTGCCCACCAGTTGTGTCTCATAGAAAAAAATTGAATAAGAAAAATATTAAAGCAAGCAGACAACATAATTACAAGCGGGTTTGACATTTTATTGTTACACAGTGAGATTTTTTTTAGCAGCTCTGGTTCCGAAAGTAATTTTTACCCATTAATTTTCACCAGTGGGAATTCAAAAAAGTCTTCAATAAAGCCAAACCAACTAGCAAGTTGAATCAAGACAAATCAGACCATTACATCTGATTCAGAGCAAAATGGAGACTTATGTCTAGTACAAACAGGTGTGATGAGAAAGAGGTTAACAATAAACAGAGAGGGTGGAAAAGAAGTTCTCCGCGCTGAGCACCACAGGAGGGCAGGACGCATTCTGAATGCCAGAGGTACCAGTGAGGACCCAGAGTCACTGCTGAGTGTGTGTGTGTGTGTGTGTGTGTGTGTGTGTGGGAGAGACAGAGAAAGTGAGAAGGGTGCCGATGAAAAGCTTTTGGCTCACGTTTTGCACGGCATGTCTGTTCATGCCAAAAACACAAAGGGGAATTTAGCACACCTTTCAGCTGAATAGTTTATCAATTATGCTGTTGCATTCAAAGCTTTAGGAACAATGTACAGTGAGATGAATTATGTACTAATGAAAATCACAAAACATCTCTCAAGATAATTTCCTTGGAGATGCATATCAGATAGCTAGATAGATGGAGTTTATATATATTGAATATATATTTTTTAAACTTCACATAGAAAATCTCAGGCTTTTGGACCCCACAGTATCCTCTATTTGAACTGTATTTTCCAATTCGGACATGAGGGATTGAGTGTGAAAGCAGCTTTACTCGGCATCCTGGTCCGCTGTAGGCTACGACTGTGCCCGTGTGCCACAGCGAACACCAGACGCACGCAACAGCCAGCACTCTTTCCCCTTTCCAGGGGCACGGCGTATAATGCACCCATTGTTTCTCCAGCCAAATACATTACTGGGTGTAAAAAGTACATCACCTTTGTGCCGCTGAGGCTTTCAAACGGATTTCACATGTAGAAGGATATTTCCTCAACTTATTAAATATTTATTCTGAAGCAGACGGAGCAGGGGACTCTAGAACCGGAAAACTCATTGAATTGCATTAATTCATTTGGCAGATGCTTTTTTTTTTTTACACATTATGATATAGCCTATAGTTTATCAGCATGCATGTCCCTGGGAATCGTACCCATGACCTATATGAGAAACAAGATTAGGGTTGTCAAAAGGTACCGGGTTTCGTCCTTTCGGTACTGAAATTTTAAAAATGTCCATTTCCCGCTCACATTTGTGCGCTGTTAAGCCGATTTTTAAACATCGCTGATTGGCCATAGTGTTCACGCGCTCAACAGACATGACTGTGATTGGCTACAATGATAAGCGCTTCACGCTCCTCACCGAGCGCTCACACGTAAGCACAACGGAAGCGTCTGAAAGCCGTGTCTGTCAGCGGATCTGTCTATATGCAGATGTATTAGGGAACCCGGTACCTTTTGATCTGGGAATTTCACCAAAAAGAGGTCATTGTACTAAAAAACATCCTGTAAGTTTCAGAACTCAAAACTTTTTCATTAGTCTATAAACAGCTTAGATTGAAGCCAGTCTGCCAAAACAACAAGTTGCAACAATGTGCAACTTTGTGATGTAATAGTGTGGCTAAACACCACCTTTGCAGAAGAAGATCAATGCCTGCTTCTGCATCACTGCCTGTTTAGCCCCGCCCACTAATTTGTGCATGTAGTGTAAATAACGAGACTGCAGGTCTATGCAAAAACAAAATGATAAAGATGGCTCCAAAGACGACAAGATGCTGTGCAGTGCAAACTTGTAGAAAAACAGTCTTTGCATTGCCTTCCTTTTGATGTTGGGACATTAGGAAAGAGTGGATAAACTTTATTTTTAATAAAGTTCCAGACTGAATCAGTAAGAACTTGGTCCTTTGTTCACTTCATTTTACCACGGATTCATTTTTCAAACAAGCCACAATTCGACGGTATGTGCCGACTACATTGCATCCGACAGTAATGTCACACCAATCAATAATCAAAACATCTGATCAAAAATTAGCCTTCCCATTACGAGGTGATATTTGACTCCTAAAAATGATTTATTGGGGATTTTGTTTTTACCTTTGTAATGGAATTTTTCTAACTTTATTACAAGTATGTCATCTTTTATGTCAAATTTACAAAAACAGCTTTTTACTTTTTTTTTTTTATTAAAACAAAATAAAAACAAGCAGAATAAAAATACGTTACCAATCAAATAAAATCAGTATTAACAAAATTAATTTGTACTACAGAAGTGGCACAGAAGAACACAAAAGTGGCTTGTAGGTGTATTTTCATATGTTTAATGAGGCTCAGAGGTGGCATTAGTGCAATCAAATTCATAAATTCATGTTGAGATTCATGTTTTAAATATAAAATTTTGAATACAGAAATATTAAATGATTTAAATAACTGAAAAGATACTTGAAACTAAAACTGCCAGTAGGTGGTGGCAAGTCACTGATTTAATTACTGAATCATTCATTCATTTGATTTGTTCGAATGGCTGATTCGTTCAGGAATACACCAAGAGTCTTTATGAATACGAAATTGAATCATTGACTCACTAGGTTTGTTTAAAAATGCACATTCATTCATAAACGAAACAACGGTGTGTTTGAATGAAGATGTGCAGCGGCTCAGTTGTGACTTGTTTTAAACTAATTTTGACAACGAAATAGAGCAAAATCAGGCAATAGTGTTATAGTCAGACAATGTAAGTCACTTAATATTAACTTCTTGTTTATTGTTGTATTAAATCAATATTTCATTTACAAAATCATTAACAGCTGTCACTCATAGTTCCTCACAATCTCACAAAGTTCCATTACAATCAACAAAGCTCTCTACATTGCTCTCTTATTTCAGTCGCAATAGCCCTGTTATTACGTGGTCGCTATTGCTTTGTCTGTTATTACAGATGGTTTGATATGTACTGAATATTTATGGATCCATCTGTGAAGGATGTAGGCTGTCAAACATACAAAATTAGCCAATCATAACAGTGGACATCTACTTCTGAGACTACAATCTGCCACACCTATTCAAACAGAGTGTTCCGATGAGGCGGGTCAAAACAGGACAGAAAATAGCCTATTACTTTTAAGTTATGAATTAAGTTTTGTAAAAAAAAAAAAAAAAAAAAAAAAAAATCTTGAAAATACCTTAATAACATTCTAAGTGGACTTCAGAGAACAGTACAAAATAATAAAAAAGGCATTTTACAACACATTTAAAAGACAAATATAGCCCAAAAGGCCAGTTTTCCACTATGAATAAATAGTGATGCTTATAGTGAAAGCACACACTAAAGTTACTGTTGAAATGACTGGATTTCATCTGCATCATTTTGCAGAGCAACTTAACTGCACTGTAATATGAGGACAAATCACATATGAAAAAAAAGACGTTTTATACAAATTAAGACTATTAGTCTGCATGTCCCTGGGAATCAAACCCATGACCTTGGTGCTAATACTAAGTTCTACCAGTTAAGCCACAGAACTACATTTTAATGTCCTTCAGTGAAAAATTCAGGCCTTTCCTTTATTCTTCATTATCAAATATTTAAACGGATTGAATAACACTAATAAAAAACTCTTTACAAACAGCTTCCCCCTAAACAAAAGTGTTCTGCCAAATCTCTAGAAAACATTTGGCAAACATTGCTGTCGCAAATTAACCACACATTAACAGCAAATTGTTGCAAAGAAAGATGTTTTGCAAAGGAAACCAATATCATATGTCTCTACAGCTCTGGTTTCTAAACTAGTGAGCAGCCATAGCAGCATCACAACTGAAATTAAATCTCATACCTATTTGGAACACTATAAGAGCGAATCATTAAAAATATAGATAAGAAGGTCAGTTTTGCACTGTAAATAGTGCACCTCTCACACAGAATTCACTTTCAGAGCAAAAAGTAGCATTCTGTTAGTCACTGCGGCAATTTTGCGTGAAAAAGCAAAATCTACTTGATGAAACAGTTTGCCCTTTGGTGAAAAATTCCAGATTGCGTAGATTTAAAATGACTGGATTTTGACGTTTTGCAAAGGAACTTAACTGCACAGTAACAGCTTTTCCCCCTCCCAAGAGTATGGTCATAGGATGTTGCTAATCTAACAGAAATACTGAGTAAAATAGTCAAATCAATTCTTTCAAGTACTGAATGAATTCTAAGTATATTTATAATTGCCACTTCCCATTTTCTTCTCCACCACTTCTTTAGTTTTTAGTGATATTGTCATGATGCGTTTTGGGATTGCATTTCTTCACAAAACATATGCAAAGCTGCCTTAAAGGGATAGTTCCCCCTGAAAATTGTCATTAACACCCTCATGTTGTTCCAAACCCTTCGTTTATCTTTTGTCCCTAATACCTTTTTGGGTCTTAAACGTGTCAGTTGTGTTGCTGTCTATACAGGGTCAGAAATAAGGCTGGGCGATATGGGCAAAAAAAAAAAAAAAAAAAAAAAAAAAAACCACAATATTTTTTTTCCATATCAGTCGATATCGATAATTATCACAATAAATGTCAAATTTTTTATTTCTTTTAAGTTTAAAGGCATACTTTTGCTACAATGTGAAAGTTGTAAAAACCAGACTGTTAATTGTGGCTTTAACCTATTATTTATGGTCAGAATATGACAAACACTTTATGTTTTTTGAATTCTTTACACTAAATTACATAAATAATAGAAAAAAATAATTTCTTAGTTCTGCAGTTTTAATGAGTAATATTGCTTAAAATCAAGAAACAGCTTTGTGCTGCCTGATAATATTAATAATAAAGCATTTTTGTCTCTTAGAAATACACAATTGATAGTAGCCTGAGTTAGAATGCAGATATAGATTTATGTTCATTATCAAAATCAGCAATATCTGTAAAAAAATGTAGAAACCTCATTTTTATGTTGCAATTCAATTATGAAATGAACAGTTTGCTTGTTTTTTAGACAATCTATTTTTTTTTTTTTGTTTGTTTTGTTTTTTAATTAACCATTGCTCTTCCATAGTATCATCTATAGATCATGATAATAACAGTTAAAACCACAAATATAACACCTCAATATGGTAAAAATGTAATATGGTTCCAGGGTATTTGTATGAAAAACAGTAGTCTAAATACTTTTAGTATAAATGCATAAACACTATAACTTAATCACAAACAATACTGTATTTATATTCCATTACTCCTCCTTCAATACATTTAATACATGTCTACATTAATAATATAATTAAATTTGCCACAAATATACCCACATTTCTGACACAATATCATTGTGCAGTTAGTGCTACTACAGTAAATCTATGGTAAATGATAGAGATTTTTACATTAAAAAGCCTTCTGACTGTATTGTTGCGCACAGTGTTTCTCCTGTTTGTCAGCGCTGATTCATCTGGCTTTAATCCGAATCATTTGTGTTCTTCACTGAATTCAAACGCTTCACACTGGATCTCACAAAACTGTTTAGTCACCAGGACTCATCAGAGTGAATGCATCTACTCTAGTAAGCTGAAATTGTCTAATTTGTATTCCGAAGATGAAAAACCCTGGTGAAAAAAACAGCATATGCTGGTAGGTAGGTTTTGTTGCTGGTTTAAGCTGGTCCTTAGCTGGTCATGTTGCTGGTCAAGGATCAGGGAAAGGTCTTATGAGTTTGGAAAGAAATCAATATCCTTGCTAATTTGGCTATTGTTTATTTTTAAAGAAACCCTTTTTGATCTTATGCTTTAGAGGCTGTGGTGACCAGATTTCCCACTTGATTTTCAGAACAGACCAGCATCTATGCCGGACACTCAGTGAGGCGTGCCAGATGCCCTCAGCGAGATCTAGTTTTTCGGCCCTCTAGAATTAATTCTCACTTTAGTGTCTGCGATCCAGTCCACTTCCTCTTTATAAATATTTCATGCGACCGGTCTCTGTGGGAAATCTCTCTCAGCTCCTAAGCAAGAGCTGACAGAAGGTATCTTCAGGCTTACCGTCCTCCTCCAACACCAAATGGACGCAGTCAGGCACTTACACCTCAACCAGCCCGGTTAATAGCCGACTTGCTCGCTTCCTGTTGGTTCCATCACAACAACGGCATGTGAAACGAACAAAAGAAATAATTGGTCAAATGAATGAGGCCTACTTGTCTAAAAAACATTTCAAGCAAACTGTTCATTTCATTTCACCGCAGGATGCTGACATCTCTATTTTCCTCTGTGAAAGCACTTCACTTTTTATAGCATCTTTGGGTCACGGCAGCTCGTTTCCTTAAAAGAGGCTCGCGCAGGATCTGCCAGACTCAATCAGAAAGGCAGGGATGCATAATTGAACAGCTGGTAAATTACACAAGAGTAGGTGATTACATTTCATGAAGGTCTTTTAGCGGTAATGATGCTACATTACACTCACGGTGTATTGTCTAAAGGTCTGTTTGGTGAATCCCACTCTTTTATTGGTGCTTTTATAGGAGCTTATTTTTTCTTAAACTGTTTGTTATTTGACAGTCACAATATTTTTATTTTTTTTAAATCTTTTTCCAATAGTCCAGAAATGGCCACAGTTAAAGAAACACACTTGTACGTTTAACACGCAGCTCAGTTGATGGAGAGGGGCCGTTTTCATCCTGGCTCTTGTTACGCACAAGCTTTTATCATCTTGTCAAGTGATAAACCTGTGTCATGTTCTTCATTATCTCCCCCCAGCGCTGGAATCACCATAATGAATCCACTATTATGTGTGAGCTTTGTAAAGAGCACACGGCTCTTTTTTCACATGCTGTAATGTGATCTTAAAGTCTACGGCCTTTTAGAGAGATTGCAGTTTAAAAGCTTCCATATTTATTTCATGTCCATTCATTCATGAGACGAGACTGTGGTTACGGCGTTCTCTCAGAAAAACGAAAAAGGAAATGCAAGATTGCATGTGCCTTCAAGGAACCTTTTCACTTGTTAGATAAAGAACAGACAGTTTTTTCTGCACTAATAAATGTACAAATACAGACATTAAGTAATAAGAGGTAAGTAACTCATAAATGATATATATTGTTGAAATCAAAAGTTTACACACACCTTGCAGAATCTGCAAAATGTTAATTAATTATTAATTATTTTATTTGGGGGGGACTTTTGAATGGAATGAGGATGTGTACATTTTTCTTATTTAGTACTGCCCTTTAGAAGCTACAGAAGACACTTACAATTTCCCAGAAGACAAAATAAGTTAAATTTACTCTAAAATTCCAAAAGTTTTCACCCCCGGCTCTTAAAGCATCGTGTTTCCTTCTGAAGCATCAGTGAGCGTTTGAACCTTCTGTAATAGTTGCATATGAGTCCCTCAGTTGTCCTCAGTGCGAAGACTGTATATATGGGTTTAATTAACAGGGCATGCATGAAATGTATAAGTTGAATCTTTGAATCCTTGAATCTAATATAAAGCTTTGAATGCTTAAATGTAAAAGCATAAAAATAAATATCACAATAAAAAGTGTAAAGAAAAAACGTAAAATAAAAATTAAAAGCTAACATTTAATATTTTTGTACAATATCATGCTTTCTGAAGACTAGAAGGAAACTATTAACTGTAATTTTATTTTATATCCAGACATGGCCTTTAAAATTAAAGGGAAAAATTATTTACTTATAATCTTCATTCTTGAATACCTTCAAGAATTGTATCTTGTATCTGGTATCTAAGAAGTTTCTCCACACCACCATTGCTTTACTCACCAAGAGTTCAAAATAGGGGTGTTGTTTTGACTCCGCAGCCCTACAGAGTTTAGTTCCAAACCTGCTCCAACACACATAATATGCAGTTTTCAATTAAGCCTGAAGGACTTGATTAGTTGGATCAGGTGTGTTTAATTAGGGTTGCATCTAAACTCTGCAGGGTTCCGGCCCTCCAGGAATTGAGTTTGACACCCCTGGTTTAAAAGGAATAGTTCACCCAAAGATGAAAATTTGCTGAACATTTACTCACATCCAAGATGTGATTTTGTTTTTTCATTGGAATAGATTTGGAGAAATTTAGCATTACATCACTTGCTCTCCAATAGATCCTCTGCAGTGAATGGGTGCCATCAGAATGGAGTCCAAACAGCTGGTAAAAACATCACAATAATTCACAAGTAATGTAAAAAGCTGTGTGTTTATAATAAACAAATCCATCATTATAACGTTTTTAAGTTCAAACTGCTGCTTCTGGCTAAAATGCAAGTCCTCTATCCATAATCTTGCTTTCTTCAGTCATCTTGTCTGAATCAGGAGAGAGATATGCACAGATCAAGCACTGTTACAAGCAAAAAACAGCTCTAAGCAAGTATGTCGGTAGATTTTGATGTGAGAGAATAAATAGGGGATGGACTTTAATTATAGGAAGTGTTATTATGTATTATGAACTACCACTTTGGCCAGAAGCGACGTTTTAAACTTAAAACACATGATAGATTTGTTTTTTTTAGAAACATGGAGCTTTTTCACTTCACAAGATGTTGACTGATGGACTGGAGTCATGTGGATTACTTGTGAATGTTTTTATCAGCTGTTTGGACTTTCATTCCGACGGCACCCATTCACTACAGAGGAGAAAGTGATAAAAGTGAACAAAATCACATCTTGGATGGCCTGAGAGCGAGTACATTTTCAGCAAATTTTTATTTTTGGGTGAACTATTGCTTTAAGGCAATATTCTGTTTCTCTTTAGGTTCATACATCACTCTGCTCATAGCTGGAAAAATATGCTGTCAACTTAATACAAAGTAAATATTTTCCAGATAATATTTTCCGCTGAGCTTGGGAGCAGACGAGCGACAACTTATTCCCTGCGACTGTAAAGACTTCATTAAACTTTACTGAAATGATGAGCCCTCAAGGACAAGAGCGCTTGAGAAACATGGCAGGATTCAGCGTCTACCTCCCCGGAGACTCCTCTGAGGCATTTGAGACGGAGAATAAAGAGTCACACTCTCCAGATCTAAAACTGGCTTGAGAAAGAAGAAACCTCAGAAATGTTGGATAAGATCTTGTTGGCTATAAACAAATGAATAAAGCTGAGATTTTGGTTACTTGCATTCAGTTAGACGTCAATGTAAATGTGATAAGTGCTCAAACCCAAGAGGGTTGCGCTTGGTCTTGAGCAAGACTGTTTTGGCTATCTTCATTAGAGTGTTCTTCTCACTTACAGCCATGAAAACCCCCAGAGGAGAACCCAGGGAGTGTGCTGCCGCCTGTCTGCTCCTTAGGAGGAATAAAAATAGAAACAAATGAGAAAATTGTTGACATACAATAGAGCTATAAAATTAATTTGGATATGATAGCTCAGATAATGGTTTTGGGAGAATTTCATTCAAGACGTTCATAGTGAAATCATTTCATTATTGACTTTGGTAATCTGACAAATGAAGCTTTTTTCCCCACTGATATCATGTCATGCACATCGTCATTTGAAAGTTTGTGGTTGGTGAGATTTTTTAAAGAAATGCTCTCCAAGGCAGTAAAACCTGCAATATTGTGAAATATTAATCTTGACAAACTATATGTCGTTTGAAAGCTTAAAAACTCTAGTTTTCATATTTGGAGACTGATTTTTATTTATTTGTGAGAAGAGTACTCATCAGAGTCAGAGAGCGAGTCCTGGCCTTTATTTTAAAATAGTGATGCACATGCAAAATCATGAAAAATCTGTAAAAACCTCTAAAAATTAGATTCCGTGTTAAGAGTTCAAAAGATAAGATCCATTGTATTTTTGAAGAAAAAAAGTCTAAAAGTGTTTTGAATATAAATCAAATCTCAATTTTTGATGAACTATAACACAGGGTTCTCGTCAGATGTCTTTTATGTGTTTGTTAGAGGTTGAATTTAAATCAAATACTGCCATACTGCCCATAAGTAATGTCTACTTCAAAAATATAGTGAAAAGTATGGAAAAAAACATGTTTCAGATCACTCAAATCATATTCAGTTTGAAAATGAGGTGCACTTGTATGGTTACTAATAGGGTTTGATGGTCATTAGTGGAAAAGTGTATTATTGGCCCAAACAAAATCTTACTGAAAGCTCATTTTTTGAGATATCAACCTGAAATTTGGAACACAACTTGTTCAGATTTTTGGTTTAGATTTTCTAGCAGTTATAGAGCTATATAAAATATGAAGATTTTAATTTTTACATTTTATATTTTCATAAACTTAAACTTCCATAACTTTTTTGTAATGTCATTTTTATAACTTTTTTCACTTCTACAATAATCTTCCAAGTGTCTTCTTTAAAATGAGACTGTGAAAAAGAGACCATATATCCATATAAATAAATAAATTATTAATTAATTAATTAATTAATTATTTTATTTATTTATGTATGTTAGATAAATAAAAAAAAAATACAAAAATGCTGTTCTTCTGAACTTAAAAAAAAAAAAAAAAAAAAAAAAAAAAAATCCTGGGGAATATCCTGGGGACTGTGCTCCAAAGCAATAAATAAATAAATATACATTTATAATGTTTACATTATACAAATTATTTAAAATTATTTCTGTCTCAAAATAAACTCTAAAACTAAATTCAGATTTTCTCCAGGATTTTTTTTTTTTTTGATAAATTCAGAAGAACAGATGTTTTTTTTTGTTTTTGTTTTTTTTTTTACATTTTTTTGAGACATAATTTTTAACATCATGTCTTTGCTGTCACTTTTGATCAATTTTATTCATCCTTTGAATAAAATTATTAATTTCTTCTGGTAGTCTATCATAGTTTCAACAAAAATTTTAAGCAGAAGCAGCTGTTATCAGCATTGATTTTTTTTTTTTTTTTTTTTTTTTTTAGCAAATCAGCATTTCAGACTGATTTCTGAAGGATCATGTGACACTGAAGACTGAAGTAATGATGCTGAAAATTCAGCTTTCATCATGGGAATTACAAGTATATTTTAAAATGTATTAAAATACCAAAAAAGTTATTTTAAATTGTAATTATATTTAACTATATATTTTACTTGTATTTTATATATTTTTACTGTATCAAAAAAATAAAATAAAAATAAAAAAATAATATATAAAAATCTTAATTATTCCTACCCTCAGTGTATATGTGTGTGTGTTGCTTTTCAGAAACAACATACACCACAATAAACTGACTAACTGACCTAAAAAAAAAAAAATGAAAATCAAGGACACGTTTTGCCGCCATTGTTAGGTGACATCTGTGTTTTCCCGCTCTTGAGAATCACCAGCTGCTGTCATGTTCAATAGTCCAGAGATGTGTTTCCACAGCACTGTCTTCAAGGAAGGACAGAGAGTCAACATTTAATTTGGATCATCTGGTGGAGGGAAAGAGAGGATCTTAAGGGTGGGACTCAGTTGCAGCAAGGAAGGATTTTGAATGCAATCGTGCAATCAACACTGGCTTCCTTGGGGTGCACTTCTATCAGTGGGCTGGTTTGTCTCAAACACACACACACACGGTTCTTGCTGAGAAGCTGAAGACTTGTAAAGCATATGCCTATTTCCCAAAGCCCCTATCCAGAAGTTGTCAAAATCTACAGCAATGTCGGAAATGATGTTGCATTAAAAACCCAAGCATGCTTTTTGTAATGATGCTGTATTACAGGATCAAACATCTGTTACAGCAAACACATACACAGCTATGAGGTTTTGCAGGAAGAGCCATTTCAAAACACGCTCAACTGCCAAACTGGATCCATTTTCAAGATCTAACTGCTATAGGGGTTTGGAAAGATGTCCTACTTTACCTTAAGCTCTTTTTGACTGCAAAGGTGTGTGTTCATGCGGAGAAGAGCTCTGTAAATCACATGCCGGAGTGAGGAGGAACATCCATATTTTATGACTGAATAAGGCGGAAAGCTCCAGCAATTCCAAACACATTTTCGTACATGAGTGGGAGGTCACGGCCCGTTTTACAAACAGTCAATCAGGTGGATGAGCCATTGATTTATGTCCCATCGCTTCCTTAAAACAACCATATGAATCACATTTCATTAGGCAAAGTATCACTGAATTAATTCACTCCATTCATAATTGGAGTCAGTCTAAATGAGCCAGGGTCATATTTGATTTGAGCGGGAGCCTTGCAGACCAATCTATCAACCTCTGTGATGTGTAACATTAGTTTAAAGCCCTCATGGCCTCAAGAAGCTGAACGCTGGGTGTGAGGGATTAAAGACGGCCTCTTATTAAAGGCTCATCTTCAAGAGAGGCCATTCAAGCACTGGACCCATAAGCATGGGATTTATTTAATGGATTTTAAAGGGCCGCCAACAAATGAACGAGGAAATATACAAGTAAAATAATGAAATAGAGCATGCTGGCACAGGCAGGTCAACTAAATCTTTAACAAAATCGTTTCTGGCCATTGAACAAAGAGGTGTCTCTTATAGTATTACACAACATTCTCATTATAGCATATCATAGTAAAATAAACTAAAATAAAAATACAATACCAGTTGCATTATAGTACTGACCTGGAAAGTAAAATATGCCATTATTTGTCATGAAAATACTGTCATAATGCAAAAATATTCTATAAAGCATAGCATAATAAAAAATAAATAAAATAAAAAGACAATACAAGCTGCATTATAGTACTGACCTGGGAAGTAAAATATGCCATTATTTGCCATGAAAATAATGTCATAATGCAAAAATATTCTATAAAGCATAGCGTGGTAAAATAAAATAAAATAAAATAAAAAGACAATACAAGCTGCATTATAAAACTGACCTGGGAAGTAAAATATGCCATTATTTGCCATGAAAATACTGTCATAATGCAAAAAATTCTATAAAGCATAGCATAGTAAAATAAAAAATAAAATAAAATAAAATAAAATAAAATAAAATAAAATAAAATAAAATAAAATAAAATAAAATGAAAAGACAATACCAGCTGCATTATAGTACTGACCTGGGAAGTATAATATGCCATTATTTGCCATGAAAATACTGTCATAACGCAAAAATATGCTATAAAGTATAGCATAGTAAAATAAAATAAAATAAAATAAAATAAAATAAAATAAAATAAAAAGACAGTACCAGCTGCATTATAGTACTGACCTAAGAAGGATAATATGCCATTATTTGCCATGAAAATACTGTCATAATGCAAAAATATTCTATAAAGTATAGCATAGAAAAATAAAAAATAATAAAATAAAATAAAATAAAATAAAATAAAAAGACAACACCAGCTGCATAGTAATGACCTGGGAAATAAAATATGCCATTATTTGTCATGAAAATACTGTCATAATGCAAAAATATTCTATAAAGCAAAATAAAATAAAATAAAATAAAAATAACCATTAATTTATTTCTTTTTATCTAATTATCAAAACTTTTATACAGAGCATCATTCTCATCACTGTTACATGGAAAAAAATGATTAATATATAAAATGTAATAAATGATGTATTTATACAATAGATAAATCATTATATTCCAAATATAATTTGTTTTATTCATTATATTATGTAGAAATATAAAATATATATTTTATTATATCATGAATATTATATATAAATCACTACTGCAGCAATATGAATCAACATAAAAAATTTGAAAAAGAGGATCCTTATTTTTGTTTCATGTTAAAATTTATGTAAGAAATACTGTACAGTCAGCCAGTCATTACTGCAAAACAAAACTAAATAAAACTGATAAGTTGATCAGGACCTCAATTTGAAGCCCTGAAGGGGTTAATTCATCAATAACGACAAACTGCAATGTATCAATTCTATTCCCCCTCTCGCTTTTAATCCCATCATTTCTTGTCTTTTCTCTGCTGTTTTACAAAGAAGAAGCAGCAAGAGGCCCCAAAATACAACAAAAAGACAAATGTTTAGAGGAAGTTGAGCTGAAACAACTTTAACTCCATAAAAAGAAATAAAAGTAATAGGCCCCTAAAGGGCACACAAATACCCTGAGAGTGTTTCCTTAAGCAAAAGAAGTCCATCAGCCAACAGCAAATCTCTTAAGCTACGCCGTGGAATCTGCACACAATTCAACACCATGACAACAGATGGAGAAATGCTATTCTTTCACGCACCCCACCCCACAAAGATTATCTCAAAAGGCTTCGGCCCTGTGGAAACCACAGCAACACTACAGATGACCACAGAGCGCTATACGTGACAAAACTGCTATCTGCTCCCAAATTAAATCCAGCTGAGAACTGCGGCAAAGAGAGCCGAGCAGAGAGAGAGAGAGAGTACATGAGAATAAAGACGCCTCACACTTAAGACTGAGGCGCATCTCTTTTCCCCAGCGGGACAGAGGCTCTTTTCTCCTCCCTGAAGGGGGTTGAATGTGACACAGAGGCAGAGCCATCCCCTGACAGAGAAGCTCCAATGCAGGGGACAGATGTTCCAGCTGGGCTCAGCCGCCGTGACATCTCGGCCTCCAGCTGCTGACCGCCCACTTTCCCATTGCTCGGCGCAGTCTTGTTAGGGCCGGGTCTTGGCTTTTCAAAAAGAAGAAATGGAATGGAGGGAAACTAAATAAATTAGAGCGTAAAAACCGCAGCCTCAGCTTGAGACTAGATACTGTAAGATGACTAGACAGATCCACACTGCAGAGGATTCTGGTCAGGAACGTCCAGTGGGACAGGAGAGACGTTTAAAGTAACCAATCGTATTTTCACTTGTTTTACAAGGCCTTTAGGGCCAATCTAAAATTAGATAATACAGAGAAAAAATTTGCAATGTTTTTATAGTCTTAAAGAGACAGTTCACCCAAAAATGAAAATTGCTATTAATTCTCATGTTTTTCCCAACCCGTAAGACCTTTGTTCATCTTCAGAAACACAAATTATGATATTTTTGATGAAATCTGAGAGCTTTCTGACCCTGGATAAACAGCTACACAACTGACAAGTTCAAGACCCAGAAAGGTAGTAAGAACATTGATAAAATAGTCCATGTGACATCAGTGATTCAACCGTAATGTTATGAACGACAATACTTTTTTGTGCACAAAGAAAACAAAAATAATGACTTTATTTAACACTTTTTCTTGTCCGTGTCAGTCTCCGCTGTGCATTCGAAAAGAGCATTATTTTTTCTTCCAAATATAATTGTTTTGTATCAATGTAACTGACCAATTTAATGCATCCTTGCTGAATAAAAATAACAATAAATATAGCTGCAAGCAGTGATTACCGGGGTTCAAGCACTTTAAGGCATTTAAGCACATATGAAAAAATACATTATTCAGCAAGCCTGTAACCACCAAATGAATGATTTAAAAAAGCATTTTTGGCAAATCCAGGTAATTTACCATAGAAATATCATGTTTTTAATGTTTATGACTGTTATACGCAAATGACCTTGCAGACACTTGTGGCGTTTCGGACCAAGACCACGCACACTAACTTCCATGTTGATAGGACAAATGGTTGCACAGTTATAGCCTTTTTTAAACGTTTTTTTTCCCCTCTCATAGCGCCACCAAGTGGCCAACTACGCATTCTTTTTCCTGTGACCTTAAATTGAGCTGATACATAAGTATTCTGAGTTTGGTGAAGATATCTAATTTCGTTCAGGAGTTATAGGTATTTTTTTAAAAGCGCCCCTTTCAAACGTTTTGGCGTCCCTTTGCGAAGTTGAGTTGAAAGTTCAACTTTTTTTTTTGGTAATTATTGATATTTACTCTCCAGAGAGTCTTTCTGCACTGGTTTAGTTCCGATCTGGCAAAAAACAAAACAAAAAACCTAGGACTAGTTTGCAAAAGTTTTTTAACAATTTTTTTTTTTTTTTTTTTTGCCAGGCTCAAGATGGAATCTGAGGCATGTATGCATTATGTTCATCGTGAGCCAAGGATTCCAACAACATAAGACACTTGAGTGTGCGACTGACTGTTTTGCGATTTCGTACTTTTGATCACTGTAGCGCCCCCCTCAGGCCAATTGGGCGAGCCTTGGTCATGTTGTAGGTGGTGTAAGCACTATCATCCCTCCAAATTTCGAGTCTCTACAACTTACGGTTTATTCTGCACGATTAGTTTTAAAAAGGTCTTTGAATAAAAAAACTACAGGGTTTCAGCACTTCAAACTTAAAAAAACTTATCAAGCCAGGAGGCATGTGCATCGGAGAGGAAAAAGATCACCTTTTGCACTTTAGGTAATTTTTCGTTGAAATACAGTTTTTTTTTTTCAGTTTTATAGTGTAATAAGCACTAATTATGGCCCAATCACCATAGAAGTTTGCATGCTTCTTCAGGGTCATACTGCGCATATGCTCACCTAATTTTGTGAAGTTCTACGTAAAGCAGACTATTTTTTTTGTTCATTTTCATTCCATTTTGCATAGGGAATAATGCAGCATTTTTCACCTTTACAACAGCTGATGTGCCAGCTATGGCCCGATGTGCATAAAAGTTTCCGTGCTTATTTAAAGTCATGTGACGCATATGCTCACCTAACTTCATGAAGCTGGACATAAATCAGGCAGGAAGAGGACCATTTCAACCATTTCATGGGATTTTCCAGCATTTTTGCACCTTTTTAACAGTCACAGCAGTTAATGGGCTGATCTCCATAAATGTTTGCATGCTTGTTTAGAGGCAAAGTTGTTCAGAATCAGGAGATTGATCGTATGATGGGAGGATCTAGTGTATGCATGAACGTATGAATGTTTTCTGCAAGTTGAGGTCCTTTACCATAGAAATACTAGAGTCCTTTTTAACTTTCGGGTATATTTGGACAAACCCACTTTTCTAAACGACCCTATTATAACTTCCCGAAGAGTAAATTGTATTTTTTTTTTAATTATTGGCCTAGAGAGTCCAGAGAATCCTATTGCAGTGTTTTTTTCCAGATTGAGCAAAAAACCTAGGACAAGTTTGCAAAAGTATTTTATTTATTTATTTTTTAAAATGTTCTCAATCATTTAACAAATGGTTTGATTGAGAGCAGTGGTTCTAGAAGCAAAGTTGTTCGGAATTAGGTCATATCGTATGATATGAATATTGTGTGTATGTTTAAAAAAGTGTGCAATATACAATCATTTACGCCCTTGAAAAATGCAGTATCGCTCCCCTACTGGTCGATTTCGTTCAAATTTCTCAAGTTAAACAGGCCCATGGAGTTCCAAACAACCTTCGCTTTACCTTGTCTAATAGGTTCTCAAAATTCATCGGCCTATGGCGGCCATATTTTTTAAGATACACAAATGTCCTTACAGCCATCTGTAACAATTTGGACCAAGGCAGGGCATACCAAATATCATGTCAATAGGACAAACGGTTGCGTAGTTATGGCGTTTTGTGTTTTTCCCTTTAAAGTGGACAAGCTTCCTGACTTTTTTCTTGTGACCTCAGATTCAGCTCTTACATATACATTGTGAGTTTGATGAAGATATCTCATTCTTTTAGAATGGTATAGCCATTTTAGTAAAAGTAGTAATAGTGGCTCCCTGATGCCCTCAGTTTATATATAGTATAATCACCCAACAACATAATTGCTAGAGAAAGTATTGAAATATATTTTTTCCTCCCATCTTGTATTTATTCCAATTAGAGGTTCCATAGTAAACATCATTTCTTTTCTGAAAATGGTATTTGGATTGCGGCGGGTTGCAGGAGGGGAGGAATCACGATGCTGGCTCAACCGTGGATGATACCATCATCTATCGGCCCAACCCTAAGTGTATATTATTACATAAATGCATTTTTTACTTTTTGAAAGCTCAAGGTCATTTCTAATTAACACAGAATAATCAGCAATATGTAACAATGTGACAATAATGTAGCATACTCCTTTTACTTGCTATTTTTAAACAACTGTAGGCAGTATACAGTGTCTACTGTGCAGGTTTCAGTAAATAGTAGCCAGTATTCCATCTAAACACAGCCAAAGCTGCACTTGTTTACTTTCTACTAAGTGTCTCAAACAAATCTTTGAGTCAAGAGGTTTGATGCCGTAGACTTTGGCAAATTCTAGTTGTTGTTTCCTGGAAGCGTTCACTGCCTGGGAACTTGTAAACATAACTGTTTCCCGACGGACTGATAAAAACCTGTGTACTGACTCCTAGAAATTGCATCTGGACAATCAGATTGGACATTTTGAGGAAGCTCTTGGCATTTTTAAGGGGAGTTTATATCAAACATGGTCATGCCGTCTGAGGCCGGACTGGACAAGCACAACACAACTGTATAACTCTGGGATGCTGGCCAGGGTCTGAAGACCCAACATTCATTCCTTGGCATCAATGCCAGGCGGCCTCCAATGACATTGAGCTCCAGGGAGAACCAGAGAACTCTACACCCTGCTGTCCGCTGTCACTGACCGGATCGCTACCACACGATCCGGCACAGGTGGAAAAATTAAAGGGGTAATTCACCACTGGTAAGATGGGGTTTTAATAAAACCTGGCTGTTTATGCAGCAGAAATATGATTTTATTTTACAATCAGTATACATGACTACCCACCTTTTTCTTCAACGTGGAAGTAAGCCTTTGGGTGAGACTTCTGGTTCATTGTGTGCTAAATAACGCAAAAAATAACAATGTGCAGTAAACAGTAAAACTGTTTCATAATTAAGTGTTCATAATTAAGATAATATATTAAAATAACATGGTAAAACACACCAATTTGCAATATCAGCTAAAAATAGCTGGACGTGGATGAGACCGGAAGCCTGACCCATAAAATGTATAAATGGCCGCGACCACTCTTATGGGAAGAAAAGGATGGATAGAAAAAGACCCAAACAAGTAAGAAAACTTTAGTAGAAAACTTGCAGTTTTCAGAAAAGCCCTGGAGCTCTGGTGGACTTTTGCTGACAAATAAACAGGGATATCTTGGCACAGGGAAACACATATTTTCTTTAGTGAAATTGAAGAAAAACACATTATTGTGTCTAAAATGTACCATAATAACTTCTTGTTTACTAAAATGTTTCATAAAATCAATAACATGTTTGCAATCTTGCTTGTGAGATATTGCTAAACTATTTCATATGGCATAAATATAAGTCAAAAACCCACACAAGGGCAGTTTTTGCCCTTATATCTGAAATTTTAGGAGCATATAACTGCATTCTAATAGAAAATACATTTAAAATAAAAAAATATACAAGAAAATACCGTGCCTTGCAAAAGTATTCATACCCCTTTTTTTCCACGTATTATGCTGCTGCCTAATGTTGAACTGCTTTAAATTGCTTTTTTCCCACATCAATCTACACTCTAATGTATACTATAATGACAAAGCAAAAACAGAATTGTCACAACATTGTAAATTTATTTAAAAAAAAAAAAATTGAAATAAGTACATTGCATAAGTATTCATACCCTTAACTCAGTACTTAGCTGAAGCACCTTTACAGCCTCAAGTCTTTTTGGATATGATGCGACAAGCTTTGCATATATGCATTTGGCAATTATCTGCCATTCTTCACCTCTCAGACTCTGTCAGCCTGAATGGGTTCAGACACACATTTTCAGGTTTCTGCAGAAATGTTTGACTGGGTTCAAGCCAAAGGCTCTGGCTGGGCCACTCGAGGACATTCACAGAGTTGTTTATATGCCACTCTTGCTGTGTGCTTAGGGTCATTGTCCTGTTGGAAGGTGAATCTTCTGCCCAGTCTGAGGTTCTGAATGCTCTGGACTGGGTTTTCATTAAGAGAAATCTCGCTTTCCTTCTACTCTGACGAGACCTTTAGTCCCTGCCACTAAAAAATGGCCCCACAGCATGAGGCTGTTGGGATGCTACTGTTCAGGTGATGAGCAGTGCCTGGTTTTCTTCCAACACTATTCTTGGAATTAAGCTTCAACAGACCAGAGAATCTTGTTTCTCACAGTCTGAGGGTCCTTTACTTTTCTGGAAATTCCAAGTGGATTTTGAGGTGTCTTCACTGAGGAGAGGATTGAGTCTTGCCACACCACCATAAAGCCCAGATTGGTGGAGTGTTGCAGTGACGTTTGTCCTTCTTTAGGTTTCTCCTATCTTCAGATCATGGAGTTCAACTAGAGTGACCATCAGGTTCTTGGTCACCAGTCTAACCAAAGCCCTTTCCCATCAATTGCTCAGTTTGACCAGGAGGCAAACTCTTGGAAGAGTCCTGGTTGTTTCAAACTTCCATTAAGGTTAACTGAGACTACATGCATCTGTGAACCTTCAATGCAGGAGGTTTATTTTTGAACTCTTCTCCAGATGTGTGGCTTGATACAATCCTCTTTCTGAGCTCTACAGGCAGTTTTTTTTTTACCTCAGGGCTCTGATGTGCATTTTCAGCTGTTAGACCTTTTATTCAGACGTATGTGCCTTTCCAGATCTTACCCATTCAATTAAATTTGCCACACGTTAACTTCACTCGAAGTGTAGTAACATCTACAAGCAATATAAATGCTGCTGAGCTAAAATTCATCTGTCCCAGATAAGGGTGTAAATACTTATGCAATAGAATTATTTAATTTTTTTTTTAAATGAAGCTGTTAAAAAACGTTTTTTTGCTTTGCCATTATGATGTATGGAGTGTAGTTTGATATGGGAAAAAAGTATTTTAAAGCAGTTTAACAAAAGGCAGCAACATAAAATGTGAAAAATAATTAAAAGGTGTGAATACTTTCGCAAGGTATTGTATAAGTTAATAAAAACACATTGAAAACAAATCTAAATATATTTTAGCAATATATTTTGGGCCATTTATTAATATTGTAGATTTTGATATATATAAAAATGTCAAGAAACTGTCCTGCAATCAAAACTTAGATTACAGTTTTAACTAAAATATCTGTCATTCATCTCTCATTCATTATCTGAACTCAGCTGCCTAATTGATGTCTATTTTTATATTTCCAAAACATCTGAGACAAAGTTAATAGTTAATTGAGACAAAACTGAGAACACCATTACGTCAAAACACCATTATAAAATAAAAAGACATTTGATAAAATCTAAAGAAAAATAAAGACATATTTTTATATAATTAATTTTTATCATTCATTTTTGTCTGCAAAGAAATCAATAACTGTAATAATATGAGCAAGATCCATTGTATGCATAGCATCCATATGGCAGCACAGCAGGATTTCCATTGTGGTACAGCACTGTCATATGGCAAACTTCATACTTCATAATCATAATTCATCATACTTTCTCAATTTTTTGCAAAGCTGTTTTGTTTCAGTTTTGTAAGGAAGCAACAGCATATTACTGGTTAGATTAATATACTGTTAGAAACAACGGAGCAATCTTTAAATTTGTAGTGTTTTTCTGAATGCTGAGAAAGTCAGGAAAAACAATACCTTGCCAAATGGCTATGCTTTATGCCATACAGGGCTCAATAAGTCTACAAAAAATGAAAAACCCCACAGTGCTCCACATTAAACCACCACACACAGAACACACAGTTCTCCGCTTACACGGCACGGCTGCACTCCAGAGAATCACACTCATATCAACCAGACAGAGAGAGAGAGAGAGAGGAAACAAGAAGAAAGGAGGCCGATAAGATCCACTCAACTCAGATTCGTTTCTCACACGAAGCGGAGGCGCTGTGCGACGGTGATATTCAGGACTTTAAAACACTGAGACAAATTGGCTTTGTGTAAAATCTCAGAGCCAGGTCTAATGGAGGCTCCCTGAGGGAGTACGGAGAGTAATTTGTGGCGGCACGGAGACAAACAAAATGCGCAGGCTTGCTCTGACAGCCGCAGATGGATTGCGTAAAGACTTTATGGGAAGATGGGGTTCAGCGCGCGAGTCGACTTAAACATGACCCACATTCTTCAGTCTCAAACCCTTCTCCGCTTGGCTGCACGCTCACGGCCACTGTAGGCCTCAGGTCGACGAGTAGAAGCATTCTAAAAGCTGCTCAGCAAATCAATTGAGTCTATGAGGGGAAAAGAATCACAGGAGGTTGAAAACTGTTGACATGTTTAAAAGAAAAAGTTAATTGCTGTCTTGTCTTCAACCAGCTTTGTGTAAAAATATTCTGCTGTTTTTAAAACGTGTTTTTGGGATATTTTCGGGCTAACTGAGACTTGTCATAGCACTTGCATGTTATTGCTCTTTTGTTGATTTTGATTGCTTTCATTGCCCTCTTTTGTAATTGGCTTTGGATAAAAGCGACTGCTATATGTCTAAATGTAAATGTGTATATATATATATATATATATATATATACACACACACACACACACATAAATACACACAAGTTTGATGAATATGGCCCTAAATGTGCAATTTTTGCTTTAAAAAATGCAATTGCAAAAATAAAAAAGTAATAAATTAATACAATTGCAATATATATATATATACATATATATATATATATATATATTATATATATATATATATAAAAATACAAATAATAATATTAAAATTTAAATAATATATTTATTTTTACACATTTTTGAACAATTATATATATAGGTACTGTTATATATACATATATATATATATAAGGTACTAAATGTGCAATTTTTCCTTAATATATGCAAAAAAAAAAAACAACAAAAAAAACATAATAATAATAATTTCAGACAGGTTTCTTGAACAGTCGCATTCAGCCATTGGTTGATAAAAAGAAGAAAAAAAAAGTCCAGCCTGGTTGAGCCAATGGAATATTTTGATTTGGAAATTTATGATACTATTATAACAGACTGGTATTAATTCAAAATTGTGATGCATCAATATTCATAGTCCTGACTTATAAAATTTCTGATATTAATGTTCTTTATTTGACTAAATAAATAAAATACTAAAAACCAATCTTTTAACATTTTTTAATGTGAATGTTTAACTTCAAAAGAAAAAAAGCCACTATAATACTTACATAAATATAAAAATAGAACATAAACAATTAAAAACTGATAAAAAAAAAAAAAGTCTTTGGATTGTGCATTTAAAAAACCAAAAAAAAACCAAAAAAAAAAACCAAAAAAAAAAACAATATTAATTAATAGTTCCCTGTGGACAGTAATAAAGTAGAAAACACCAGAAACATATTTATTAAACTATTATTAATTGCATTTATTTGATGAAAAATACAAACTAAAAATACAAAATCAAAACTAAAAACAGTAATATTGTGAAATATTATTACAATTTAAAATAACTGTTTTCTAATTCAATATACACAATAAATAAATATTTTTTAAAAAATCCTGTGATGGCAAAGCTAAATTTTAAGTTTCTTCAGTGTTAAATGATCCTTCAGAAATAATTCTAATATGCTGATTTGGTGCTCAAAAACATTTCTTGTTATCAATGTTGAAAACAGCTGCTGAGAGTATTTATGGCGAATATGAATCAATTTAATGCATCATTGCCAATTTAAAGTATTAATTTCTTAAAAAAAAAAAACTCCCAGCAGTTTAACTAAGAAGCCAAACAGTCAGTCAGAGTTTAAAATACACATAAAAAAACACATATCACCTTAAAAAAAGGCACAAGAAGACAGACATCAAATGAAGCATTCTTAAGTAGCACCATGCTCTTGCCTAACAGTGACAGCTTTTTTCCACAACCAGAAATGAAACTAGCGGTCAGGAAACTGCGGTGCACTAACAAGAGCATTACTAAAGAAATGGGCAGAAGAGGCCTGTGGAGGCAGAGGCGTAGAGAAAAGCTCTGCCAATCTATCTCAAAAAAAGCCTTTTGTTCTGGGCTGAATGTGAAGGCCCAGCTCCCAGACTGTGATACCCTCCTCCAGCATGGCACCTCTGGCCGTGTCAAGTCCTCCATCTCTGGCAAGAGGCACTGGAGGGAAGCGACCCGCCGATTAATAACCTGTAACGGCACGAAAAGCCCTCTGCCGGCCGGGCGTGATCCTCAGTGTGAGTGACCGCTCTCCTGTGGCACAGAGCGCTATTCATCACGGCCAAATGAAAGCGGCTACGGCAGAATGGACCTCATTCACGCCGCTGTCCGTTCAAATTACACCGGCCACAAGGGGCCGCCACACAATGTGCCTTGTTTTGGATTTTCCTGATGGGATTCTTCCAAAAGGCCGTTCACGGAAACACCTTGTATGAATGGACCGCCGGCAGCCATTAAGCATGGAGGATGGCCAATCAGTCTCCAAAGTGTTGAGCGTGAAGAGCACAAACTGTAATGGAGCAAAACCACGAGAGCCAAAGACATCAGTCACAGACAGTGTGCCAATGGAATTAAACCATTTTTTAATATCTTAATACTGGAGGATGTAAACTGATGCAAAGATAATAATTAGATCACTTGCCATCTTGTTAAATGCAGCATGAACTGCACAGTCTGATTGTGAAAAATGACTCGGCTCTTTAATGAAATGGCCACAAAGACCAGTCTTGAACTCATGAGTCACTAGTTTGACTCTAATGAGTCTGATGACTCACTTAATTCATCGTGTCAGAGTCGTATTAAAGGGATGGTCTGAACAAAAAATAGAATTCTGTCATCATTTACTCAACCTCTACTTGTTCCAAAACTGTATGCGTTTCTTTCTTCTGCTGAACACACACACACACACAAAAGATATCCTGAATGACCAAACAGTTGACGGTAACCAGCGACTTCCATAGCTGACTTAAAAAATTGCTTCTTCTGTGTTAAACAGAACAAAAAAACAACTATAAATGATGACAGAGTTTTCTTTAGAATTTCCATTTCTTTCTATAGTCACAAAGAAATTAAGGTTTTTAAAGAAAACATTCCAGGATTTTTCTCCATATAGTGGACTTCAGTGGTGGCTGTCTACTTTGGTTCAAAAAGGTAGTGTAGGGCAAAGAACTCCATCTCGTTTTCTCCTCCAACTTCAAAATCATCTGAAATCATTGTTTTACCTTTTTTTTTTGTAAAGTGACTTTGCACGTTCGCTTTGTATACACTGGGTTGGTACTTCCGCCTACTTCACACGCGACCTTTCCAATGTGACTGCATAATGCGTGAAGTCAAGCTAGTGCAAGATGAGCATTTGTGGTTAAAAAGTATATCAAATGTAAACATTTTTTGAAAATGGCTTGTTTTACTAGATAAGACCCTCATTCATTGGCCAGTGTTCATACAGCTACTGTAAAAAGAATTTTTTTTTTTTTCAAGCACTTCTTCAATTTTCGAGGACTTCAAACAAAGATCTTACTTATCTTATCTTAGATCTTACTTGTTTTTTGAGGAAAATATTTCAGGATTTTTCTCCATATAATGGACTGATATGGTCCCCCGAGTTTGAACTTCCAAAATGCACTATAAATGCAGCTTCAAATGATCCCAAATGCGGTTGTAAACGATCCCAGCCGAGGAAGAAGGGACTTATCTAGCGAAACTATCTGTTATTTTCATAAAAATAATACAATCTAAATACTTTTTAATCTCAAATGCTCGTCTTGTCTTGTTCTCCCTGAGCTGTGTATTCTGACTCAAGACAGTTAGGGTATGTCGAAAAACTCCAATCGTATTTTCTCCCTCAAATTCGTAAATCATTTCAAAATCATCCTACATCACTGCAGAAGTACCGACCCAGTCTTTGCAAAGTAAACATGCAAAGACGATCAAACACCCTTAACAAAAAAGGTAAAACAGCAATATAGGATGATTTTGAAGTTGAGGGAGAAAATCCGATCTGAGTTTTTCGACATATCCTAATTCGCTAAATGATTCACAAACCCATTATGATCTAAATCAAATGATTAGCAATATGCGCTCGCTCCGAAGTACCAATCTGAATCAAATGATTTGCGTAACACAAAGTTCTGATCTAAGTCAAATGATTCGCAATCATGGGCTCCGAGCCCTGATCTGAAATGATGGTTCGCAAATCATTATTCAGATCGGGACTTCAGTGTGGGTTTGCGAATCATTTAAATCAGTTCAGGACTTCGAAGCACGTGTGGCGTATCATTTGTTTCCAATCAGGATTTTGGAGCTATTTCGCAAATCTTTTTTTAATGATTTTTTTTTTCTAAACAGTACAAAACATCTAACCATGAAGGCAGTAAAGTTATAAAAACAAAACAAAGACATTTTACAGTATTTGTACGAACCCAGACTAAGGAATAAGGGTCTTATCTAGCAAAAAGATCAGTCACTTTCTAAAAAAATAAATAAACATTTCCAAAGTCCCGATCTAAATCAAATGATTCGCGATACGTGATTTGAAGTTCCTACTCGAAGCAAATGATTCACAATACACGATCCGATTGGAGCGCTTCGAAACACTGAATCATTTTGCGACACAACTGATTCAGGTTTAAAAAGCTACATTTCACTCATCATGCTTTTTAAAATCATTACAAGTGATGACAATTTGAAAATGAATGGCTCTTATGATTTTATCTGTTTTTTGCTAGTGAATCACTTGAAATGAATGATCAAAGTCAGGAGTTTGAATCAGTCGGAGCGGTTCCAGCATAAATGACTCAATTGATTTGGTTCATCTGTTCCTCTTTTCATGTCTTCAGCTATGTTTACACAACACTGTCAGTACTACTACTGCTCGCTAGTTTTATGAAATTAACTGAAATAAGCATAAAAGGTGATGTTTTTTGAATTGCATGAAAAGATGTGCTTATTGAAAATATTAAACACTTATTTCATAGATACATTGTCTGTCAATAATTCAAGCACTTTTCAAGTACCTCTTCAGGAATATTAATATTTTCAAGGGTTTTCCATGCCAAATTTCAAAAAGTCAAATTCAAGTACTTCAAGCACTTTAAGCACTGTACAAACCCTGCTCGGCTGGGATTGTGTAGAGCCTTTTGAAGCTGCATTGAAACTGCAATTTGGACCTTCAACCCGTTGATCCCCATTGAAGTCTAGTATACAGAGAAAAATCCTGGAAGGTTTTCCTCAAAAACCTTCATTTCTTTTCAACTGAGACATGAAAGAAAGACATGAACATCTTGCATGACATGGGGTGAGTAAATTATCAGGACATTTTTATTCTGGAAGTGAACTGATTCTTTAAGTCAAATCAGACTCGTTAACTTCCCATTACAATTCCCATTCTAACTCAAAACTGTAACGGCGGCCCTCCACACACTCACCACACTTAATCAGAGTAATCAGGTCAAAACAAACCAGGCGAAAGAGAGACAAAGCGAGAAAAAGAGAGCAGAATGAGAGACGGGGTGACGAAGGCAGGAACAGACAGCGAGAGATGAGATGGACATAGTGCGGCTCCTCAGATGTCATTAAACCATTTAAGCAATTTCCACAATCTGACATCACATGACAGGCTGTCATAACTAAGTGGAGATATGAGCGGCTGAGTTATTGGAAGGTGTTCAGTCTGTTGTAAAGGCAGGCAGTGGTGTTGTGTGTTTTTTCCCGGCTGTATACTAACACACGGCATTAATGATGAGGCCCATCACATAGAACCAGCACAGGGGCATGGAGAACTGAAGATAAGAGCTGCTGATCAATCTCCAGACTCGTACCTCAGACGCTGCCTTCCATTAAACCAGGTCACAGACTGCCTCTGGAGTCATTCAAATGGATGGTGGATTTCCTAAAAAAAAAAAAAAGAATTCAAAGCAATATTATATCAAAATGAATTTACATTCTTAATATTTGTGACCTTGGAGCACAAAACCAGTCATAAGTAGTACGGGTATATTTATAGCAATAGCCAAAAATGCACTGTATGGGTCAAAATTATTATTTTTCTTTTATGCCAAAAATCATTAGGATATTAAAGATCATGTCCCATGAAGATATTTTGTAAATTTCCTACCGTAAATATATCAAAACTTTATATTTAATTAGTAATATGCATACTAAGAACTTCATTTGGACAACTTTAAGGGTGATTTTCTCAATAATTTTGCACCCTCAGATTCCAGGTTTTCAAAAAGTTGTATCTTGGCCAAATATTGTCCTATCCTAACAAACCACACATCAATGGAAAGCTTATTTATTCAGCTTTCATTATATATAATCACAATTAAAAAAAAAAAAAAAAAGAACCTTATGACTGGTTTTGGTCTTAATGTAAGGGTTCACATACTTTTGCACCAATAATTTTCCTTAACAAAAATCCTTTAAATGACTTTACAGTACTGCTTGGAGATGTCAAACAATGTAACAGCATAAAAAACATCTGACTGGTTTCAGCAGAAGGATTTTCAGGTTGAAATAAAATATTAAGACAGAAGATGAACTATTGGCTTGCTGAGAGAGGATTTCGTCTCTCACAGCACGGTCTGACACGTCATCCATGAGTGTTTCATGAGAGCGTGAGGAGCTGAGGTCGGCTGCTATCTCAGCAGTCAGAGAGCATCTGTGTCTCCTCCTGCGAGAATCACTGAGAAAAGCCAAGCAATAATCCACCTCTTCACAGGTCCGCTTCAATTTTCATTACCTACGCACCTAGCAGACGCAGCCCACAGGGCCTCAAGCACACAAAGAAGCCGCTAAAGACCCAGACATCATACAGACCCCTGACAGAGAAACAAGCTTATTATCGACTCGAAAGTCACACTAAACCAACCGAGATAAGATAAAACAGTACTGTGGTAAAACCCTAAAGTAAAGGACTGGCTTTATTAGTGCAAAAAGATATTCTCGCTATCAAGAATAATCTAAAATAGTGGTATAAGGAATCATATCACCTTGGTTTAGAACATACAGTTGAAGTCAAAAGTTTACATACACCTTGCAGAATCTGCAAAATGGTAATTATTTTACCAAAATAAGAGGGATCATACAAAATGCATGTAGTACTAAGCTGAATAAGACGTTTACATATAGTAAACAAGAGAAAATAATTCAAGTTCAAACGCTCACTGATGCTTCAGAAGGAAACATGTTGCATTAAGAGCTGGGGGTGAAAACTTTTGAACAGAATGTGTACGCTTTTCTTATTTTGCCTAAATATCTTTTTTTTTTTCATTTAGTACTGCCCTTCAGAAACTACAGAAGATACTTACATGTTTCCCAGAAGACAAAATAAGTTCAATTTACCCTAATCTTCAAATTCCAAAAGTTTTCACCCTCTGGCTCTTGATTAATTGTTTTGAGTCCCTCAGTTGTCTTCAGTGTAAAAAGATGGATCTCAAAATCATACAGTCATTGTTTGAATGCGTTCAAATACATGAAAATGCTGGAAAACCAAAGAATTTGTGGGACCTGAAAGATTTTTCTGAAGAGCAGTAGGTAGTTTAACTGTTTAGGATAAACAAGTGACTGGTGAACAACTATCATTACACAGAAAAACCCCACAGCTGTTGATCATTCAGGTAACAACAGTATTAAGAATCAAGTGTACATAAACTTTTGAACGGGGTCATTTTTATAAATTCAACTATTATTTTCTCTTGTGGACTATATATAAACATCTTTTATGCGAAATATCTCATTCAGGTCAGTACTAAATAAAAAATAACATGCATTTTGTATGATCCCTCTTTACTTTGGTAAAATAATTAACATTTTGCATATTCTGCAAGGTGTATGTAAACTTTTGACCTCAACTGTATTTTTTGACCAGTCGTCCTATGTTTTTTTATTTTGTGTTGTTCATCTGGCTCAGGACCCACTGGATGTAAATGCTGTCATGCTATTAAACAGCCACAGTGTAAACATATGTAAAAAAAGTTGCTATGGCAGTGAAAAAAACCTCTACTTGTCAAGTAGTGAGCAGAGAAAGGCAGTAGGGTATCCTCACGCTGAAATTTTGTGAATGAAAAATAGCCTCGGTAATGAATAATGCATTGACTGTAAAGGAAACATCTCCATCCAGTCGAGCTGCTCCTTGTTTGTTATCGGCGGTCGCTGCTGAGGGGGTTTTGTTCAACACAATCTAATACTGGGAACGTTTCTGAAACATTCGTTCCAGTCTCGTTTCTCATTCGTAATCACTAATAGAGCCACTGAGCCTGATGTGTGTGGGGAACAGAGAAATGTATTGCTTGTAATGCAGTCATTTGGAACAGCTGGGAAGAATTGAGCTTGGGAGAGAGAGAGAGAGTCTTACATCATTATTACAGCACGTCAGAGGAAGAGAAAGAGAGACAAAGAGATGGAGGAGAGAAAGGAAGGGTGGATCACATAACCTGTAAATATAGCCTACAGTCAGGTTTCTCTGCAGGGTAGGAGGACAGCACATTTAGGCTGTTCTCTGACATCCTTGTAGGTAATTATAATACATCCGGCACAATGGGGCGATCACATCTACCAGCTCGTGTCTTTTCATCTCAACCTCCCATAAAATAATGATTAAGGGGGCCATATTCTACAATGCTGCATTGTATTTCAATGAAGTCCACTAATGTTAGCGAAAGCTATGTGATATGATGATATATGCAGAAATGTGTCAATCAGTAGAGGTTCTGCTACAGTATCTCTAGCATAATATGTATACCAGCGCAGCTAACAGTGGACAAGACTGCTTTACGATATTTACATACAATCAAGATACAGAATAAGCTCAAGGTCAGAATAAGCTTGGTTTCAGATTTTTGATAGACACATGAACACAACTATAGGCAGACAGATAGACAGAATAACAGATAGAATGACAGAGAGAAAGATAGAATGACAGTAGATAAAACGATAGCCAGATGACCGATAAAATGATAGACAGAACAACAGATACAGGTAGAGAAAGACAGAACAATAGATTGACAGGTAGACAGATAGAAAGATAGACAGAATGATCGACAGATGATAGATAGAATGTACGAATGAATAATAGAATAAACGACAGAACCAGCAAACAATAGATAGAATGACAAGTAGAAAGATAGTATGATAGACAGAATGGTAGATAGAGCGACAGATAGAATGATAGAACGATAGATGACAGATAGATAGACAGACAGACAGATAGATAGATCAAGAGATAAACAAATAGAACGACATAACGAACAATAGATAGATACAGAACGGCAGAACAATAGATAGATAGAAGAAACAACATAGAACGATAGAACGATGGAAAGAACAAATGACAGAATAATAGAACGACAGAATGCTAGACAGATAGAATGATTGATAGAACGATAGAATAATAGAACAATAGATAGAATTAACGAAGGAACAACAGAATGATAGAACGATAAAACAACACAACGACTGATAGAATAATAGAACGATAGATGCTTGATAGATAGATAGATAGATAGATAGATAGACAGATAGATAAAATGAACGAAGGAACAACAGAACGACAGAATGATAAAAGAACTATAAAACGAACTACAGAATGATAGATAGAATGACAGAACGCTAGACAGATAGAATGATAGATAGAGCAATAGAGTAACAGAACAATATATAGAATTAACGAAGGAACAACAGAACGATAGAATGATAGAACGATAAAACGAACGAACAACAGAATGACAGATAGATAGATAGACAGACAGACAGAACAATAGATAGAAGATAGATAGATAGACAGACAGACAGACAGAACGATAGATAGAACGACAGAATGCTAGACAGATAGAATGACAGATAAAACAATAGAATAGAACAATAGATAGGATTAATGAAGGAACATCAGAACGATAGAATGATAAATAGAATGATAGAACGATAAAACAAACGAATGAACGACAGAACGATAGAACAACAGACAGACAGAACGACAGATAGATAACAGATAGATAGATAGATAGATAGATAGATAGACAGACAGAACAACAGAACGATAGAACAAACTATAGAACAAGCAATAGATAGAACAACAGAACGATAGACAGAATGATAAACAGAACAACAGAATGAACGATAGATAGATCGACAGAACACTGGACAGAATGATAGAACAATATCTAGAATTAAGTAAGGAACAACAGAACGATAGATAGAACGATAGATAGAACGATATAGACAGAACAAACTATAGAACTAGCGACAGATAGAACGATAGACAGAATGACAGATAAATAGAATGACAAAATGAGCGATAGATAGAACGACAGAACACTGGACAGAACGATAGAACAATAGATAGAATTAACGAAGGAACAACAAAACGATAGAACGATAGATAGAATGACAGAATGCTAGACAGATAGAATGATAGAACAATAGAACAACAGAAGATAAGATTAATGAAAGAACATCAGAATGATAGAATTATAAATAGAATGATAGAATGATAAAATGAACGAACGACAGAACGATAGAACAACAGACAGACAGAACGATAGAACGATAGATAGATAGAACAACAGAACAATAGACAGAATGATAAAAACAGAACAACAGAATGAACGATAGAACGACAGAACACTGTACAGAACGATAGAACAATAGCTAGAATTAACTAAGGAACAACAGAACGATAGATAGATAGAAGAAACTATAGAACTAACGATAGATAGAACAATAGAATGATAGACAGAATGACAGATAAATAGAACGACAGAATGAACGATAGATAGAATGACAGAACACTGGACAACGATAGAACAATAGATAGAATTAACGAAGGAACAACAAAACGATAGAATGATAGATAGAACGATAGATAGAATGACAGAATGCTAGACAGATAGAATGATAGATAGAACAATAGAACAACAGAACAATAGATAAGATTAATGAAGGAACATCAGAATGATAGAATTATAAATAGAATGATAGAATGATAAAATGAACGAACGACAGAACGATAGAACAACAGACAGAATAGAACGATAGATAGATAGATAGATAGAACAGAAGAACGACAGAACACTGTACAGAACGATAGAACAATAGCTAGAATTAACTAAGGAACAACAGAACGATAGATAGACAGAAGAAACTATAGAACAATAGACAGAATGATAGATAAACAGAACAACAGAATGAACGATAGAAACGACAGAACACTGTACAGAACGATAGAACAATAGCTAGAATTAACTAAGGAACAACAGAACGATAGATAGATAGACAGAAGAAACTATAGAACTAACGATAGATAGAACAATAGAATGATAGACAATGAACGATAGATAGAATGACAGAACACTGGACAACGATAGAACAATAGATAGAATTAACAAAGGAACAACAGAATGATAGAACGATAGAACGATAGATAGATAGATAGATAGATAGATAGATAGATAGATAGATAGATAGACAGATCACTTTGAAACTACAGGTTTCAGGTCTTTTTCATCATGTTCAAATATTCTGAAAAGCCATGGCATGAAATCTGAGGAACATTATCAGTGTGATTAACCGCCAAGCTGCATATTTGAGGCCAAATTAATGATAAGGTAAATGACGCAGACATGCTTAAACCCACAAAAAAGGGGGGGAAAATCAGAGGCAAATAAATTTGTGAAATCACAAAAAGCCATCAATTAGAAAGCAGAGAAGCCCCCGCAGCCGCTGCCTCTCAAACGCCCAGTGTGCTGTACTGTGCTTTGGAACAGCCTGTCATTAGCAGCAGTGGCTGAACCTCATTATGACTAATGGAGGTACTGAGACATGCAGGAACATTCACATTACTAGATTGCAGGTCTTAACCACGCTCACCCAAAGCTCTCTCAGATCAGCAGAGCCTACTGGGGCTGCATGCTGGAACAGAAGGTGTTGATTAAAGCCATTTTTACCCACAGATCTGAAACCAGTTTCATTGTTTTCCCCATTCGGTATGTAAACGCTTAAAGCCTTTCTCAGATCAAATCTTTGAGCCATTAAACAACCACCACACATGCAGTGTCCTCACACCACCCTTGCTAAAAACACAGAGAGAGCCAGTCCACCCCAAGGTGCAGGAATCCTCCTCAAGTGCAATCTGAGAAGCACCAGCGCTGTCATTTTCTGCTGAGTGTATTTTTAGAGTGCATTTAGGTCCAGCGGCTCAATCATGTGCGTGGGAGAGGGACACAGCCATCATTTCCATGCCCTCCTGTTGCTGTTTTTTTTTTCTGCTGATGGTGCTGTGCAGTCCCCTTTCAAATTACTGTTTCCAAAAGCTTTTTATCTCTCTGTCACTCCATGCTGAAATCTGAATCTCGACGTTGCCCTTGGGCACACACACTTGATTTAAGGGTTGCAGGTGTGTGCTGTGTCGACAGCTCTTTCCGTGAATGAATATGCAAGCTCATCTCTAAAGTCATGTTGTAACATCAGAGCTGATGGTGTACTGTGACGCAGCTCGTAGAAAAAGATACTGGATAAACTGCAGCAGATGCAAAGGTGTTAGTTACATGTACTCGTGCAACAAGAACCACTTCACGTGTCACTTTGAAAGTGTAGCTTCACAAGCAACAATTTATAAATAAATAAATATGCACATTTTAAAATCTTTTAAACTGTATGTATATTATATGAATAAATACAAATCACATGTTGGTGAGTGTGTGTAGAGTATGTATACTATTTTTAAGTATTAGTTAGATGTGTGTCTTATATAAATAAATTAGGTATTATATTACATTTTTGTTATTTTTTTACATTTTAAATACTTAATAGTATTTTCACCAGCTAAAAAAATGGTTTGAAGTAAGTTATTTCTATCTTTCACTGTAGTGTGTCAGTAAAAAATATCGGTTTACATTTCCAAACATTCTGTTTGCCATTAATTGTAATAATCTAGTGAGATTTTTGTTTGCACAAGGAGTCTGACAACAGCCAGTGCTCCACACAGACATCTGATCTCACCATCATCCAGTCTGTCTCTGGAATGACATGAAGAAACAGAAAAACTGAGACACACTAAATCCAGAAGAACTGTGGCAACATCTCCAAGATGTTTCAAGTAACCTACCTGAAAAACTATGCACAAGTGCACACAGGGTAAAAGCTGCTTTAAACGCCAAGGATGGTTACATCAAATGCTTATTTATTTTAGTTAACAGAAGTTCTTTGATAAAGAAAATCTATTTATGCCATTGTTTTTGACAGCATCCTCATTTTATGTGCCTAACTGCCTAAAAATTGTAACAGTACTGTAGCTTTGTAGGTATAGGACTCTTAAAGCATCTTGGAGATGTTGCCACAGTTCTTCTGGATTTAGTCTTTCTCCATTTTTTCATTTCTTAAGATAGACTGGATTGAATG
Organism: Labeo rohita; assembly: GCF_022985175.1. Classification (NCBI taxonomy): domain Eukaryota; kingdom Metazoa; phylum Chordata; class Actinopteri; order Cypriniformes; family Cyprinidae; genus Labeo; species Labeo rohita. Next base: position 29,270,676 of record NC_066877.1, read on the forward strand.
ATAGAGAGATCACATCTCTGTTTGCACAAGGAGTCTGACAACAGCCTGTGCTCCATACAAAAATCTCACTGGATTATTATAATTAATGGCAAAATGAATGTTTAGAAATGTAAACTGATATTTCCTACTGACACACTACAGCAAAAGGTAGACTTTAACTGACTTTAAACCATTTTTTAGCTGATGAAAATACTAGCGGCCTAAGACTTTTGCACAGTACTGTATGTGCTTGTGTATGTGTGTGTAAGACATTATGTTTATAAATTACATGTGTGTGTTTAGAATATATTATGTGTGTATGTGTATTATAAAAATATTTTTTTATAAATTATGTGTGTGTGTTTAGAATATAGCATATGTGTGTGTATTATAAAAATAAATAAAAAATAAAAATAAATAAATGTGTGTGTGTGTATAAAATACTGTTTATTATTCTTAAAAATTAGTCAAATGTGTGTATTATATACACATGTGTATCTAAGCTCTAATTTTTTGTATATATTATGTATATATGTGTGTGTGTGTGTATGTGGGCACACACACACACACACACACACAGTTATAGCTAAGTTTTTGTAAATATTTTACAGATAAATAATAAATATATTTACATACGTAAATAACTAAATAAATAAAGGCAAAATAAAGATTCAGTAGTTCACCAGAACATTTAAAAAAATTAGCCAAATGTGTGTATTATATAAAAACACACAAACAAACACATGCACACACACAGTTATAGCTAAGCTCTAAATATTTAGCAAATATTTAGCATATAAATAATAAATAAATAAATAAATGAAAAACAAAGATTCAGTAGTTCACCAGAACATTTTAAAAAATTAGTCAAATGCGTGTATTATATAAATAAACACACACACACACACACACACACACACACACACACAGTTATAGCTAAGCTCTATGTTTTTGTAAATATTTTACATACAAATAATAAATATAAATAAATAAAAGGAAAAATAAAAATTCATTACTTCACCAGAACATTTTAAAAAATTTGTCAAATGTCTGTATTATATAAATAAACACACACACAGTTATTGATGAGCTCTACGTTTTTTGTAAATATTTTACATATAAATAAGAAATATAAATAAATAAATAAAGGAAAAATAAAGATTCAGTGGTTCACCAGAACATTCTAAAAAATTAGTTAAATGTGTATTATCTAAATAAACACACACACTCACACAGTTAGATCTAACTTTAAGTGTTTTGTCAATATATGTGTGTGTACTCTAGATCATTTTACATGGACAGATAATTCAAATATTTTACATAAAAAAAATAATAAATATAAAAAATGTTTTTAAATATTATATATATTTTTATATTTTACATCTATATTTATGTTAGTTATATTTTTGTAAATACTGTAAATATTTTACATACAAATATTATATATATTTATATTTACATTATATTTACATTATATCTACAATTCAGAGCAGAATTCAAATCAGAATTTAAGATTAAATACTTCCCTAAAAGCACATTTAAATTCAAAGACAATTTCTGCATTCTGCGTTCCACATTAATTCAAATTCAATTCCAACAAAAAGTGCACATTTGAATGCTGATGATAAGTCCTGCTAAACGGCAACACTAAAAACAGCTGAGCTACTGGAAAGTGCAGTTACGTTATAGTGTCGCTGCGTTTTCTTCCCAACATTGGCCTGTGGGCTGACTGCACCACAATAAAACAATCAAACACTGCTTTAAACACACTGCGGTCCATTTGCTTAAAGCCACAGTGTCACAGCAGGGAAAATATCTTTTTAATAGCTTGCTGGATGATAATCAATTAGCCCCTGAGTGCCATATCTGAATGCATCTGAGTATGCTGATGTTGAGTGACATTGACTCGTGTCCTGTGAATGCCCATTAACGGGAGGACCGATCGAGTAGTCAGCTCATTGGAAATGCCTGTTTAACCTCTTCTCCCACAGCTTGAACAAGCTGACAGAGCGCCCTGGGCACGATGGGAGCAGGACCTGGCCAATGGGGCGGTAATGACAGCCGCTTTTCAAAGGGAAATTAATTCAGCGGCGGTTCGCTCAGCTGACACGCTTCACATTCTCAGTGGTCCATAAAGGATCTCGTCCAGAGTCAAAATTTTCTTTAAATGAATCACACCGTGCTGGTATTGCGGACACGGACCGGCTCATCCCTCACGGATGTCGATAAAGTGATCCGCGGCTCACCGTAAGAAACCTTTTAGTGAAGCATTCGTTCATCTGTCAGAACGTGGCGGAGGAGATGATCTTACAAAATGATGGGAAATCAATAATCTGTGAACGCACAATGTCCTGGTCGACTTTACCTCACATTATGATTGGATGTTAAATGAAACTGATTGATTTTTTAATCATAACATTTCCACAAATCCAATGACATCAACATAACAGGGGTAAAAGGCACCCTTTAAATTAAGGATGTGCAAAATTACACATTTTCTTTATTAACTAGTCCACCACATACTGATCAGACATGTTTTCTAAAGATCAAACAGACAGCATAGATAATCAAAGTACTGATTTTTTTTCAGTATGCTGTTTCTAAAGTTAAAAACACTTAAACAGTCTACTGCTGCTATGGTTACCTCAATAAAATGCAATTTCTAATTCATTTAGCATCTATTTATTGCAAGACAGTGCAATAATAATACATAAATAAAATATCAAACAAGAACATATAAAAAAGATTTGTTGTAATATTTCACTGACAAAATTATTAGTAGTGATGATGATGATAAATAAATAAATACATAAATAAATAAATCAGGAAATAAAATATCAAACTAAATTAGTAATATTAAACTAAATTGTAATATTTCATTACAAAAATTAATAATAACAATAATAAATAAATAAATAAGTAAAAATCAAGAATAGCAAACAAAATTAGTTGTAATATTTCACTGCAAAAATAAATAAATAAATAAGTTGTAATATTTCACTGAAAAAATGAATAATAATAATAATAATAATAATAAATAATAATAAAAAACAAGTAAATATCAAACAAGAATATTAAACCAAATTAACTGTAATTAATTGTAATATTTCGCTTTAAAAATGATTAATAATAAATAAATAAATAAATCAAACAAAATTAGTTGTAATATTTCCCTGCATAAATAAATAAATAAATAAATAAATAAAGTTGTAATATATCACTGTAAAAAAAAAGAATATCAAACCAGAATATTAAACCAACTTAATTGTAATTAATTGTAATATTTTACCGTAAAAATTATTATTAATAATAAATATAAAACAAGAATATCAAACAAAATTAGTTAGTTCACTGTAATAATAATAATAATAATAATAATAACAACAACAACAATAATAATAATCATAGATAAACAAAATAAATAATCAACCAAAATTACAGTTGTAATATTTACTGTAACAAAAAAAAAAAAAAAAATACAAATATAATATTTTTGAGATGTTAATATGACAACAACAATAATAATAATAATAATAAACAAGTAAATATCAAACAAGAATATCAAACCAAATTAATTGTAAATAATTTCACTGTAATTTCACTAGTAATATTTCACTGTAAAATTATAATTAATAATAAATAAATACATATCAAACAAGAATATCAAACAAAATTTGTTATTTCACTGTAATAACAAATAAATAAATAAACAAACAAACAAAAACTAAAATTACAGTTCTAATATTTACTGTAACAAATTATTTAAAAATATAATATGTAATGACAACAACAACAACAACAACAACAATAATAATATCAGACAAAATTACAGTTTTTTTTTTTTTCGGTTGTAAAAACATGTAATAAATAATAATAATAATAATAATAATAATAATAATAATAATAATAATTTAATTTACTGTCTAACTGTAAAATTACATTTTCTTCATTTTCATACATCAAACAACTGACCTTTTATTTTCCCAATTTGCACCCTGGATTTTTACAAATTATATTTACAGCTGTTAATTATTAAGACACTTCTACCCAAAGCAACCTAACTGAACCAGGCATTATAGGATGATTAAAAACTGACACATCGTCTTCAAAACACAGTACTCATAGCATGAGACAATAGACAGCCTAACACAACAGCGTTAGAGTAACTGTAACAGATATTAAAAAAATAAACAAATAGGCTGAATATCTGTAACGCGTTGTTAAACAAAAATATCACTCCTCACAAAATACAGCAACCTTTATGAATAATAACAAAAGCTTTGCTCGCAGCAGGAAATTTCATGTCTGACAGTAGTTGTTTTGAACTTCACTGTTAAAGGTGGATTTGCTACATGGCTGTATCAGCGGTGCTATAAAGGGGATGAATATAGAGTTGCAATATTTAGGAGAGACTTTACAGCACTGACAATCTAACAATACACTGTCAGCATGCAAAAACTCTCTCTGAGAAATCTGGCCTCTAAATTCATCCACCTCACAACATTGCTAGTATTATTGGTACCAAAACGCAGGACTCTCATGAACGCACATCGAAGACTGACACGGAAAAAAGAAATTGTTTAATAAAGTTGTTGTTTTTGTTTTCTTTGCACCCAGAAAGTATTCTTACAGCTTCATAAAAGTACGACTGAACCACCGATGGGCTATTTTAACAACGTCCTTACTACCTTACTACCTTTCTGGGCCTTGAATGTGACAGTTGCAATTCTGTCTATGCAGAATCAGAAAGCTGTCGGATTTCATCAAAATCAGAAGATGAACGAAGGTCTTGGATAGACATGAGGGTGAGCAATTAACTGGTTTCACAATGTTCAGGTGAGAAAAAAGCTGCTGTAGAAAGTTCTGTGGCAGGTTTTCCAGAGGACTATCAAGCGCATCACTTTTGCATACATCGCATGGGTGACGTGAGAGGCCATCAATCAGGTATTCATGAGGACCTGAGGTCAGCTGCAGTCTGACTGAAACAAATCGAGCGAATGAATGCATAGAGAAATACTCAGACCTCATGAAACACGCATGCAAATCACGTGAACATGCATTTTTCGTGCATGCAGCACCACAGTCATGTATGAGACATCAGAAAGAGTCTTTCTGACATATAACAATGAACTGTCAGTGCCTACTATTTCCATGCTGAACCTGAAGTTTGCAAATTAAACAGAAAGTTCCAGACTTATCCAGGTTTGGGATTTGCAGAGAAGTTAAAATGTAAATGTACATTTTATCATCATTTACTCACCAACTCTAAGCTATCATAAAGCTTCGGAAGAATTATAAAAGTTGTATGGACTACTTTTATGGCGTTTTTTTTTTTTTAACAGAGGTAGTAAAAACCCAATTTCCTTTCCTTGTATGGAACAGATGCACTGAAATTGAATTTATTACTGAAATAAAATTTTATTTTAGCTGAATACCTAAACCTAAACTTCATTTAATAATCAATTATGTAAACAAATTTACTTAACAATCAGCATTGAAATAAAAACAGGAATTAAATTCCACATACAACAGTTTTATATATTTTTTTAAGTCAAATAATTACGTTTCTACTCCAATTTGTTGTTGAAATGGCTGCAATAAAAATGTACACAAACATTAAATAAAGTCAAGAGGTTAAGTAAAAATGAACAATATAGTGGATATAGCTGAAATAAAATAAAATAACATAAAAACATTAAAACTAAAATAAAAATTGAACTGCTACTTCGACAGCTCCAATTCTAATTGGAGTGCTAAAATGCATAATGCATATACCTGAAAAAAGTAAAAATAAAATAAAAATAAAATAAAATAAAATAAAATAAAATAAAATAAAATAAAATAAAATAAAATAAAATAAAATAAAATAAATATATGCAGTGGCTGCAATCAAAATTTACACAAACATTAAATAATATAGTCAAGAGGTTAGGTAAAAATGAATAATATAGTGGATATAGCTGAAATAAAATAAAATTAAACAACAACAAAAAACATTAAAATAAAATTGTAAAATGTTACTATCTGCAATAAATTGAAGCTAAAGCGCAAAAATGCATAATGCACATTGCTGAAATAAAATAAAATAAAATAAAATTTGAAATGTTACTTTGACAACCGTTTCAAAAACGGACCCTTATGACTGGTTGTGTGGTCCAGGGTCAAATTTTGGTTAACATCTCATTTTGTTGTTCATGGAAGAAAAGAAAACCTAACTGGGTTGGAATGGCATGGGAGTGAGTAAATGGCACAATCAGCATGTGCATGACATTCATTCTTAGCAAATTCCTCCCTAAGTCTACATTATACAACAACAAGAGGCGTTACAGTGCAAAAGTAGCTCCTGCTCTATTAAAACAGCCATTCTTCCCACACCGGGGAGTAATATTTGAGCAGCTATTTTAATAACTTCACCAACATGATTTCTGTTTGATTAAGCAATTGACTAAAAGACATGATAACTTGTCAGTTTACATTCTATGACTATTATGTAAATACCACAGGATTTCCCTCATAAATCTTGTTGATGTTTGCCACCACCCACATTTGTGTGGAAACGTCCTGGTGAGGCGCAACCTACACAAACCATCTCCAGCCCCGTCTCTGCTCCATCATGTCTCTTTAATGCAACAGCACCACAGCACCTCTATCACATCTGACCGCGGGGAGCTGCCGTTAACCACCAGCCGCCTCACAAATCACAGGCGCTGCGGTTTGATCTACATTTCACAGAGCTGCAGGACGGTACATTGCGTCGGCCTCTTATTAAAGTAACAGGTGTGACACAAGAGAGCCTCATAGCCTGCATGGCTCTTTCTCCACACAACAGAATTCTGATAATATAAGTCGTTAATTATGGGATATAAAATAAATTGCTTGTTGAATGCTTAATTAGATTCCACTGAGATTTGTAACTTTATTTATTTATTTAATGGTTTTAAAAAACCCAATCATGAAAACTGTCAAATTTATTCAACCTCAGGCCATCCATAACATCTAAGGCAACTTTGTCGCTTAAAACTAAACAACACTAAACGAAACTAATTAAAAATAAAAATTAGATTAGAGAAACTTAAAATTTGAAGTATTGCCTTAAACATATTAAAACTAAAGTTTATAACTATACTAGTGTATAACTATAAACTACCCACATGTAAAATATAAACTAAAATAGTTTATAACTATAGTAGTTTATTCTGTACTGTAACTATAATTTAGTTATGTATAGCTAATTAAAAATAAAATTAGATGAAAAACGTAAAGTTTGAGGTATTGCCTTAAACATATTGAAACTAAAATAACTATGACATACTAAAACTAAAAATGACTAAAACTGAAATAAAAAAATTATTTAATACTCAATTTTATATATATATATATATATATATATATATATATATATATATATATATATATATATATATATATTATATATACAATCCACAAAAAAATTAATTGTTGACAAGTTTCTAATGAAGCACTAAAATTACTAACTGGAAATAAAACTAAATTAAAATTAAAACTAAAATAAAAATTTATTAACCTTAAGATTTAAAATATAAATTTTATATGTTACAAAATTACAAATAATAATAATAATAATAATAATAATAATAATAATAATAATAATAATAATATCAACCATAATAATAATAATAATAATAAAAAAAAAAAAAAAAAAAAAAAAAAAAAAGAAAATAAAATGAGAAACCCCTAAAATAAAAATATTGCCTTGAACATACTGGCAAAAAATTAAATTTAATCAAAGCTACATAGAAATACTTGCAATTAAAATGAAAATATCAAATAAAAGCTAATTCACAATATTAATAAACACTATATGTGACCTTGGACCACAAAACCAGTCATGTGGGTCAATTTTTTGAAAAATTTTTGAATACATAACCTCAGAGCTGAATAAATAATCTTTCCATTGACATTTGGTTTGTTAAAATAGGACAATATTTGGCTGAGATACAACTATTTGAAAATCTGGGATCTGAGGGTGCAAAAAAAAATAATTGAGAAAATCGCCTTTAATGTTGTCCAAATGAAGTTCTTAGCGATGCATATTACTAATCAAAAATTAAGTTTTGATATATTTACAGTAGGAAATTTACAAAATATCTTCATGGAACATGATCTATACTTAACATCCTAATGATTTTTGGCATAAAAGAAAAAAATGATAATTTGACCCATACAATGTATTTTTGGCTATTGCTACAAATATACCCATGCTGCTTAAGACAGTGTCACATTTAAATAATAATGATTATACATTGGAGACAATGTTTCCTAAACTATGAATGGACAATATATTTGCACCATAAAATGCTGGTGACAAAAACATAACCAGCGATCAATCTAAACTTGACACAACTACAAGCACACTATCCATGTGGCAGCCCTCCTTAATTGAGTGTGTATAGAAATGAATGTATCGACAGAACAAAGGAAGACAAAAGGGATGAAAAAAGACTGCGGTAATGGAACACAAAATCAGCTGTCTTTGTGTATATCCTGTAATCCCTCTTTTAGCCCCAGGCCTCAGCAGCAAAAACTGGAAGTAATGTCCCTAGACACTCTAAAGACAACAAAGAGAGCACACACCCATCGCATTCACAGCTCACACCCATTTCTCACTCAACACGGCTCTCATGCGAGAAATCATTGCGAGAAGTCTGCGGTGATTGTAAATACATTTGTCGTGCGAGAAACGGCATTTCTTTTTAAACGTCCCTCAGGTTGCAGCACAGAAGCTTCTGCGTGAATCTGTGATCTAAGTGGTTTCTGTCTCTGCGGCGAGCTGCGAGTTCGGAACAGTAATCTGTCATAATCTTTTTCTTGCAGAAAGCATTGTTTAAATGACTGCGAAATGACACAAGGGCCTTCGAAATGCAGCATTCAAGAGAAAACCTGGGCATTGAAAACAATGGAAGGACGCATGCCTTCAGCCACTCGCAGGAAACGCAGCTCCTCCAGGGGCCGCTTTGACCCCTGCCATACCGAACTTGAGGTCTACACAGATGCAAAGATCCCATCCTGTAGAACATGATAGCTTAACTAGAGGAAGAAAAGATCCACGTGCTATTAGGGCTGGGGTACGGAGGTTGTGAGCTCTTGCATACTGTAAAGAAGCAATGGTACACTACAGAATTGTAAAACAATTTCCCACGGAACATTCATTTTTGGCTCTATGTTTAATATGCATTTAATAATAGGACATGTCAAAACTTCTTTGGGCCCCAAAACATCCTCAGACCCCATAGGGTTAAAAACATGGCATTAGATAAAATAACTGATGCAAAACGGACTAAAACTTAAATCAAAAATTAAATAATAATCAACTGCATACTTACTTACTTACTTACTTACTCATTTACTTATTTCATTTAATTTCTACTCCAGGTTGTTTTGGAAATATGTTCGAAAAATAAAACCATAAACATTCATTCAATAAAAAAGACAGCTATTAAAGTAAAAAAAAAAAAAGTTGTAAAAAATCCACAAAAAAAAAACAAACAAAACAAAACAAAACAAAAAAAAAGAATTGTTACTTTGACAATTGAGTGAAATACATTTAAAATGAAGCACTAAAATTACTACTAATAATAAATAAATAAAAATAAAAAATTTAATATAAAATATAATATAAACACATAATAAAATAAATAAATAAATAAAAGATAAAACTAAACTAAAACTGAAATAAAAAATTGACCCGAAGAGTAATATATAAAAAAGTCTAAAAAATAAGTAAATAAATAAATAAATAAAAAAATTAAATACTAATAATAATACTAATAATACTAATAATAATAATAATAATAATAATATAAAAGCCTGGAATTACAAAAAATAATTCAAAATAAAAAATAAAAAAAAACCTAAAATAAGAAATATTGCTGTGAACATACTGAAACTAAATTATCTGAAATAGATAAGTTTTTAATTACAAAAATTTATAAAACTGAAATAAAATGAAATCAAAGCTAAATAGAAATACTAAAAATCAATATTTTTAAATATTAAAAATGACAAGCACAAAACTTCAAATAAAATTAAAATGAGAATATATCAAATAAAAACTAACTGTAAAACAATTTCCCATGGCACATTAATCTTTGGCTCTATGTTTAATATGTTTTTAAGATACTGAAAAAAATGTCAGGCCATGATCGCATTTACTTCAAGCCAAAATCAGCTGAATTTTTAGAAATATTTAGCTTGTAGGAAGCTCGCTAGTAAAGCCTCTCACACAAAGTCTAAGTAACTTGCCTTTTTATAAAAAGCTTGACTGAAAGTCAAAACTGAGTTCATACTTAATGTTTTAAATGGAATTGGCAGCACCATAAGTTGACTTGGAATTAAAGTAGTATTTACCAAATTACAGTTCATAGAAATTCAACAGGTGTGAAATAAACTGTCCCATTATGGTCTAAATACATATAAATTAAGTACGCATTTCTATACACTATTAAACCATTTTCATTTAACTTAAAAAACTTTGTTAAAAAGTCTTTGTTTTGCCTTAGATATTTGAGTTGACTAAAGGCAGCACGAACACTTATTTTAAGTTGAAACAACCATTTTTTTTACAGTGATAGGCGATATTCAAAATTCAATTGTCTTTTTTTTTTAATTATTTAAAACTTTCAGATAAGTATGGAAACCTGTTTCCGCCACTAAATTAAAAAATAAAAGAAGGCAATTGTGACTTTTTCACAATTCTGACTTTGATGCAACTGCAAGTTCTGGCTTTTTTTCCCAGAATTGTGATATAAACTCGCAATTCTAAAAAATGAAGTCAGAATTGCTTGATATAAACTCACAATTGCGAGTTATAAAGTCAGAACTGTGAGATAAACTTTTTTTCTCAGAATTGTGAGTTTACATCTGGCACTTCTAACTTAGACACAAATGCGAGTTTACATCACGCAATTCTGAGAAATCCTGACTTCATTTCTCAGAATTGCAAGTTCATATCTCACAATTCTGAGAAAAAAAACTGAACTGTGAGTTTGTCACTTTACACTCAATTCTGAGGAAAAAAAAGTCAGAACTGAGAGATAAGTGTTTAACACACTTGTTTAACAACGGGCTTCCATAGATTACGTTTTGTAAAATCACAAACCCTATTTTTGTAGTTAAAAATGACAATCATTGCAGTTATATGAATTTCTACATCCTTAAAATTAAATTCAAATGACAAATCTGCATTCTGTTTGTTAACTCAATTCATAAAACAAAAAATAAAGATAAAATAAAATGAAAAACAAACAAAAATTAGAAATGTTGCCTTGGCATTGTTGGCAACTAAATGAAATAGTTAAGTTTAAGCTGAAAAATTACTAAAACTGAAATAAAAAAAGAACAGAAATATTCAAAATATATACAAAAAACAAAAGCACATACTAAAATGGCTAAAAGTAAAATGAAAACTAATTCAAAAACAAAATCAAATTCAAAATATTAATAAATACTATATAAATCATACTAAAATAATACTAGTTATACATTGAAGTCAATGTTATTTAAACTACAAAAGAACAATTTTTGCACAATAAAATGTTAGTGACAAAAACAATCTAATCGCCTACAAATCCAAACTTGACACAACTGAAAGCACAGTATCCAAGTAGCAGCCCTCTGTAATTGAGTGTGTATAAAAATAAATGCATCAAATTCAATCAATTTAAATTCAATAACTGAATTGGAATATAACACAAATTCTAAATTCAATTTTAAACAACACACAACCTTGGAAAACCCCTGGCCACATTTTAATATGTAACGCACATGTTTCACAACCAAACAAATTCCTTATGGATAAATCACCACCTTGAATCAATTCCTCAAGACCTAATGAATCAAATCCTTATGGATACAGTGTCAAATCACTAAATACCCTGTTTTTGTTGGAAATGCATTGGATTACAGAGGCCAAATGAGACCCAAATGTGTTAGAGACCTTAGTCTACAAGCCGCTCCATGCTTGTAGCCTACAGTAGCTTCACCAAGTAAGTTTTGCAGGGCTAACCAGCAAACTACACCAGCCTGGAAACTCACGCTGGTTTAAGCAGATCCTTGCCACAGGAAATAAGAACGTGAAGGAGTGAAATCACAAAAGAAACAGGCTATAAAAGTGGAAACCTACACGGCTGAGCGAGCTAAATCTCAAAGAAATGTTGCTAGCCACGCCAAGCCTAGAATCAGCCCACCATTACATTCTATTACCCATCAGGGGAGCCAGGGAAGAAGTGGCCGCAGATTGCAGTGATTAAAAACAAACTCTGCCAGTGAGCAGTCAGAAAGGAGGGGCTGCACTTCACTTTGTGGGAGCTGAATAATACAGCTGCTCTTCCATACGGAGAGGGGCTGGAGTCGGCTCGCTCTGTCTGTCTGTGGCCTTGGGGACGCCTCTTGAAATGCCTGCACCGGCCAACAAAAATAACCAGCGCCGACTTCCCACTGTCGCCACAAACCACCAATGCACACCTTCCACCAAGCCACAGCTAAAACCAGACAGACTGAACACGTACAAAAAATAGATCAACATGGGACAATGGCTCCTCAGTTTCTTCACTCTGTAAGTACGTGAGCGTGAACACTTCTAGCTACGCAAGCATGATTTCACACGTTGCTATGTTCCGAAATGTGTCAGAAACTCTAGCGTACCATAAATCTCTGAGGCTCCCTCACCCAAGAGCAATGACGTCACGCATTGAAGTTGTGCATGGAATCTAGCTCTTTCTTCTATAGTTTCGATTCATTAACTTAAATGATTAGTTCGCTTACAGAATAAAAATTTCCTGATAATTTACTCACCCCCATGTCATCCAGGATGTTCATGACTTTCTTCCTTTAGTCAAAAAGAATGTTTTTTTTTTTTGAGGTTTTTGAGGAAAACATTCTCAATATAGTAGATTTCAGTGGCAGCCAGCGGGTTGAAGGTCCAAACTGCAGTTTGAATGCAGCTTCAAAGGGCTCTACATGATCCCAGCCAAGGAATAAGGGTCTTATCTAGCAGAACTAGCAGGTCATTTTCTAAAAAAAAAAAAAATGCGATGCGTGTCAACGTGATTACGTAATGCGTGAAGTCGAGCTAGTGCGAGATGAGCATTTGTGGTAAAAAAGTATATAAATTGTAATTTCTTTTAAAAAATGACAAATCGTTTTGCTAGATCCCTTATCCCTCAAAATATAAATGCGCAATTCTGACTTTTTTTTATCCCCAAATTGCGTGATATAAACTCACAATTGCAAGTTAAAGTCAGAACTGTGAGATATAAATAAAGTCAGAAGTGTGTGTTATATACTCGCAACTGTGAGTTATAAAGTCAGAATTGCAAAATATAAACTCGCAATTCAGACTTTTTTCCCAGAGTTGCGTGATATAAACTCACAATTGCGAGTTATAGTCAAAACTGCAAGATATAAACTCGCAATTCTGCCTTTTTTTTCCCGAGCTGCGTGATACAAACTTGCAATTGCAAGTTAAAGTCAGAACTGTGAGATATAAATGAAGTCAGAACTGCAAAATATAAACTCGCAATTCAGACTTTTTTCTCAGAGTTGCGTGATATAAACTCACAATTGCGAGTTATAGTCAAAACTGCAAGATATAAACTCGCAATTCTGCCATTTTTCCCCGAGCTGCGTGATACAAACTTGCAATTGCAAGTTAAAGTCAGAACTGTGAGATATAAATGAAGTCAGAATTGCAAAATATAAACTCGCAATTTTGACTTTTTTCTCATATATATAAACTCGCAGTTCTAAAAAATAAAGTCAGAATTGTGTGATATAAACTGGCAATTGCGAGTTATAAAGTCAGAACTGTGAGACATAAATTGAGAAAAAAAAGTCAGAATTGTGAGATAAAAAGTGTCTGAAACAGGAAGTCGAGCTAGTGCGAGATGAGCATTTGTGGTTAAAAAGTATATAAATTGCAATTTCTTTTAGAAAATGACAGATCGTTTTGCTAGATAAGACCCTTATTCCTCAAAAAGAAAAAAAAAATTTCATCAGGAAATTGTTATTGTATTTTGCTGCTTCTTATGCTTGAAAATGATTCAAAATCATTTAAAATGTAAACTGCCAAGAATTAAAAGCATGCTAACTGATCCTGAAAGTACATTTGCAACTTTTTTCAATCCGGTAAAAGTATCTCTATCACCCTACTAAGGCCCAGATTTACTAACAGGCTTTTGGCGTTAAAATATTACTGATTTACTAAAAATGCGCAGTGAAGAATTAGCGCTAAAAAGCCGTGGACACAGTTATTTTTGCTCCTGACCTTACTGAATATGCATTCGTAGGAGTTTTCCTTTCAGATGCAAAATTTATGGGAGGAGAGTATTAAAATGAATCACGCAACACAATTAACTAACGTTTGCACTTGTCAAATTACTGGTATTTGCCCCATTGTTTAACACCCCAAAAAAAATAAGGCACGTCTTAAAGCAGAAGCTAATTTGTGCTGCTCTTGATAGATTGCGGTGGTCATTATGGAAATGATCTGGCCCTATAACTACTCATTTTATATTGATCAAGAATCAAAATCTGCATGTTTCTGAACATCTAGAGAGCCATAGTCAAACATATGAGCATATTCTAACCTATAATCCCACAATTTATCACACATTCTACAGCACATTTGTTGCACTATGGAGAAAGTGTATTCCTGTTTGTTATTGTGAGGCAGGAAAGGTGTGGAATTCTTCAGCACTCATAAGTAACAATATTAATTCAGTCTATTTCCATTTGAACACACAGCCGGTGGCAGCGTAGCAATTGTGCTGTCAGAGGACAATGGACCCGGTGGAGACGCAGAAAAGGACGAGGAACGAGAGGGGGGTGTTGATGATTTGAGTTCAGCGGCATGTTAAAGCATCATGCCAGAGGCAAATAAAAGAATATAAAACACTCCTGGACGGCACCCACCAGATCAGGTTTCCACTCCATCATCGTAAACCACTTTCTAATTTTTGAATATAAACAGTGACTGACAGTGTAGGATTCTATCCTGAGAGTTTCACATATATGTAGCAGATTTGAGAATTCATGTATTAATGCACTTACCCCAATCTGCTCGAATGTTTTGAACAATTTTGCAAATTCACTGCATAGTTATTCCAGGATTCTCTGATAAATAGAGAAAACGTGTGATAATTCTAGAGTAAATTAAGAGTACTCAGAAGTGACAGCAAAGACGGATCACGAAAACATAATAATTGCACAACTTGAGTGTTTTACAACTTCAAAGTGTTTCACACCCATTGAAGTCCATTAACTTTACATAAGTATTGCGGAGTTCTTCTGGTGCAATTTCACAAACCAAAACAAAAAGAATCAATGATTCATGGATTCTTTTATTTCTCCACACCACAAGTGTTGCTGGTTTTGTGTCCAAATTGAAAAGATTTGCCAAAAGGTTCTCATATTTACTTTTGCAGTTTATCATGCACTCCGATTTGTCAACACTATATGCAGTGACTTTCAATTGAGTGTAGTAACAGCCATACAATACAACGACATCACAAAGTTGACTGGCATGATGTCCAATTAATAAAGGGAAAAAAATAAAAATGCACATAACAACTTAACAATTTAATTGAAAACTAAAAATTAAAATGAAATAAAAATACTGCAATAATATATAAATAAAACACTGTGCAAAACACGTTTCCACCACTGAATAACAAGTTTTTAAAAAGTTAGCACGACTTTTTAATCACATAATTCTGACTTTTTTTCAGAATTGTGAGATAAATTCACAGTTGCGAGTTATAAAGTCAGTTCTGACTTTTACTCGCAAATGCAAGTTTATATCTCGCAGTTCTGATTTTATTTCTCTCAACTGTGAGTTTATATCACAATTCTGAGAAGAAAAAGTCACAAATTTTTTTTAAAATTGTCTTTTTTTCTCAGAATTGTGAGATATAAATTGGTAATTGCAAGTTACAAAATCCAATTTCGAGAGGAAAAAGACGTTTAAATCTCATTCTGAGATATAAATTTGCAATCTGAGAAAAAAGTCACAACTGTGAGTTTATATCTCGCAATTTTGACTTCTCAGAATTGCAAGTTTACATCTCATAATTCTGAGAAAAAAATCAGAATGTTGAGTTTATATCTCGCAATTCTTTTATTTCTCTTAATTGTAAGTATCGCAATTCTGAGAGAAAAAAAAGTCACAACTACAAAAGACCCACTTGATATTTTGCAAGATGGGTTTATAAAAAAAAAGCTGACACACCATATTACAAAAAAAGATTATGGCATAAGAGATGCTTTGCAGTGTTTAAAAATGTCCATCTGACGCTTACGCACACTGACCAGCTACTAAAAATAGAGCTGATGTGTGCTACCACCCCACTTCCTAGATCTTGGTTGATGATCTGACTAGTTGAATAAACAAAATAACCAAAATTGCCATCCTAGCGTATCCTATGCAAATGTTACATTGACTACTGAATGAAAACACAAACATTAAAACAGTAGCTTCCAACAGATGAGGCACTGTGGTTTTTCTGCTGAAAATAGAGACTCCAGAGTTTCCACTGCTTACAGGGCAGCATTCACTGGAATCCCATCAATCAATGGGACCTTATCTCTGCTGCAAGTGTTTGGCACACTTCCATGCAAATTTGCACAACACAAACAAACACAAACGCACACGCTCACAAGCCTGGCGGAGTTTGAATAGACAGAACAAAGAGAAGACAATATATTAATGACCAGTTATCAATTTCCTCTCTGCTGGTGGATAACAGGATTTTTTTTTTTTTCACTTTTAGCATAACCAATCTTGTTTACAAAAGCAGTGAGTGAGTACAGTGCCTGTCTGCGGCAGTATCAAAAAGATCAGAAAGATGGTTGTTATTAGAACACCAGACAGGGATCATCTGATTTTGTCTAAAGAAAGAATAACACACTCATGAATGCTTTATTTATACGGCTGACACAGTAGGCTTGTTTGAGATTAGCAAGCTGTATGCATAACGATCACCACCAGGTGCATGCTGGGTACAAATGCTGTCCGACTTGCTGTGATGTCAAAATACAAAATACTTTCACAATTACAAGTTTTTCAGAGCCAGATGCAGCAACCGTTTTTTCAAAATGAGGAAACTAAATGTATAATGGGAAAAAATTTGCTGACAGTGGAGCTTAGCAGTCATTGCTTATTATTCTAAATATAGAATGCCATGTCTGTGGTTAGTAATTAGCATACACACCCACTCCATCTCCATATACGGGCGTCACAAAACCTCACAAAAACGTATTATTTTATTTATTTATTTTTTTTTTACTTTTTTCTGGAAATATCCAGTGCACAGACACATAATAAAAAATTGATAATAATAATAATAATAATAATAATATGTTTTTATTATTATAATAAAATATTTTTTATTGTTATATTTTTAATAAAATAAATATATAATACTACTTGAAATTTTATTATTTAAACATTAAAAAATGCAATTATACATGCCAAAGACATTTTAGTGTCCACATCAAATTAAATTTGCAAAAATTATATGCCTAATGCATATTAAATGCAAGTGAAGTGTCTACTTTAATGTTGTTGTAAAAAAAATGACAACATATGTTTGAAATAATGTTCCATCGTCATTCTGTGTAACAGATTTATTTATGTAAAAATGAAAAAATAAACAAAAAAAAACACACACTTATTCTGACTTGTTAAAATATATGAAAGAGATCATACTAATTTTAAATGATTTAAAACTTGCCAGATAGGTAAAACATAGCGGTTAGAAGAATAGTGATTTACAATTAGGGTAGTATTAATTAGTTTTTGGGGGCTCCACTGTGAGTCCTTTAATGTCATCTAATGATTATTGTACTAAATATGCTTGACAAGTTTTTTTGGTATGAACTATTGTTACACTGAATGACATTTGCTGACAATGGAGCTTAGCGGTTATTGCTTATAATAATAAATACAGGAGGGCGTGTCTGTAGTTAGTATTTAGCATAATACACACCCACTCCGTCTCCATATACGGGCGTTTCATGGAAAAATTCCGGTACCCAACCTTTTTTCCCGGAATATCCAGTACACAGACACATACATTTTTTTTTTTTTATAAAAATAATATTTCTTTTGTAATTTTAATAAAATATTTACATTTATCTTTATAATTTTTAATAAAATAAATATACAATAATAATTCCTTAAAATGTATTATTTAAACACAAAAAAAGTTATATTGGCATATTAAATGCAAGTAAAATGTCCACTTTAATGTTGCTGTGAAAATGAAATGTCAAAATATGAGTGAAATAATGTTCCATTGTCATTCTGTGCAACAGATTTATTCATGTAAAAATAAAAAAAACATTCTTATTCTGACTTATTAAAATACATTAAAACAAGTGACCATACTAAATTTTATTTTATTTTAAATTATTTAAAACTTGCCAGATAGGTAAAACATAGTGGTTAGAAGGATAGTGATTTACATTAATTCATTTTTGGGGGTCCATTAATGTCATTTAATGATTCTTCTACTAAATATGCCTGACAAGGTTTTTTGGTTGATGAACTATTGTCACACAAAAATCATTTTAGTAGGAGTCTTCTGTAAATCATGGTTAAAAAAAAGTATTAAAGTCATTCTTTTTTCTCAAATACTTACAGTAAAACAAAGAATGCATTTTTGTTTTGATGAAGGGTTACCTGAAGCCTTACTGATGGGGCTATGTGGATACACAAGACAAAAAAAGGTTCGGGAACATTCGTATACAGCATATACTTTTCCGTTTTCCTAGAACTAGTAAGCTAGTATTCCATTTCAAACATTCTGAGGCTCTGTGCCAGTGTCAATAAGCTCAGTATTGTATCACAAATGTAGAGCCTGGTGGGCTGCTCCTCTCTCTGACATCAGACATGCGTTCATAAGTTCACACAAGCTCCTATTCAAACATGGTCTCCGTAAAAGCCTCAGTGATGGGTCTCTCACTCTTGAGTAGGTCCTCAACGTCGCACTTCAGCATCTACATGACCGTATGTACAATAAGCGGCCCACCGTTAAACCTGTGAGGTCAGGAAAAGCAGAACAGATTGCACACAGCTGCTCTCTTAGTATCTGCATACAAAAGCAGTTGGAGTGAAACGCCCTGTTGCAGCAAGAAATTGGTATTTAAACAATTCTAATTGAATTAGTTATAAAGGCTCTGATCCAACACTATTGAATATGCATAAACACAAAATCTCATCTACTATGTCAGCCAAAACGCACATGGTATAAAGCAAAGTTGACTTTTAAAAGCACTGCTCTTACGTTATCATAAAGTGCTGTCATGAATCAGTACAACTTAACGGCAATAGGAACAGCAACCAGCTGTGCTATTAAATATTAATGCTCTTTTCTGCCTCTGTATGCTGACAGCCTAATTAGGAGCTCATTAATATTCAAGTGCACAATCATTTTGGGTTAAAGCAATTCCAAAATTTAATCTCGTTTAACCTTTAAGGCACAAAATGTGGATTTTAGTGGAGGCGGTGTTGTATGTTTATCAGCAATGCTCTGGGTAAAGTAAACTTGATGATTTTTAACATAA
Organism: Labeo rohita; assembly: GCF_022985175.1. Classification (NCBI taxonomy): domain Eukaryota; kingdom Metazoa; phylum Chordata; class Actinopteri; order Cypriniformes; family Cyprinidae; genus Labeo; species Labeo rohita. The sequence continues at coordinate 29,290,257 of NC_066877.1, forward strand.
GGCTCTGTTTTATTTTTTTCATCAGTTCGGGTTTAAACAGCTTTGAGTAGCAGATTATTTGTTGCATTTAAATGGTTATAGGTCAACCACAACCTCACATGGATTTTTAGTTTCCAAAAAAGCATCATTCATTGTTATAGAGCAAAAAAAAAAAAAAGTGTATTTTTCTTGGCAAGCGCAATAACAGCTCCCTTGTTATAGGCACTATTATTGTCTGTCCCAATGCTCTCTTCTTCCTGTATATGTCATTCCGTGCATTTTTCAGCACACACAAGCATATTCAATCAGAAATAGCTTCTCAATGCAGAATGGCATTTATAGGCCATTTTGTGTTATAAATATAGAGAAAAGGAAATAAAATGATCATAATTCTTGTATTTAAAGTCAACATTACATCAAAATTGATCGTTTTTCCTTTCCTAATGCACAATCCAAGACTTTAAAGTCTATAATTCATCAGTTGTGTCTATTATTCACAGTTCAATAAATTCACATTGGATAAAATCAAGTTATATCCTGCATTTTATACTTGCTTCATACTGAAATATGTTGAAGAATGAAAGTAAAATGGGTTGCAGAAAGACTTTAAAGGGGTCATGACATGGATTTGTTTTAGATTTTAATGTGTTCCTTGAGTTTCACCTATAATGCCAATAAAGTTATTTTTCGCACAAAAAAAGAACAAACAAACAAAAGTCACATATTGACTAGAAATATTATTTTCAACACTCAAGCTGTCCAAAATGAACAATTTTAGAGGGCATGTCCCTAAAGACTAAATCACCCCCGCCCGCTACTATTTCATGATAGTGCTTTGAAAGCATTATTCATATAAAAATATTATTCATATAAAGCTACATTGCTCCTGTCAGACCCAGTACAGTTGGCTGCTTCATCTTTCAACAAACATTTCATTGCAAACTCTCCGTTAAACTGAGCCTTGTTTACAAAACAATAATCAGCAGGGCTCTACGGTGCAACCATTTGCGTCTGAAAACTACTGCGTGCGACTACGAAAAATTATTTAGGTGCACCATGTGCGACTGACCCGATCAGCATATTTGTGTTTGTGCTGAGGGGAGCTTCAAAAGTTTCTACGTGTTTTTGCAACGTTGAGTAATGCATCACAGACATATCTCACGAATCCTTTCATAAACAAAGCGTAGAGAGAGTGTAAATAAGATTTTCACTGTGCAGTGTAGAGAGCTTCGTTGACTGTAATGGAACTTTGTGAGATTGCAATGAACGACATTGAGTGACAGCTGTTAAGGGAGTTTGTAAATTAGGTATTGATTTAATACAACAGTTAAATAAACAAGAAGTTAATATTAAGTGACTTACATTGTCTGACTATAACACTATTGCCTGATTTTGCTCTATTTCGTTGTCAAAAATAGTCTGAAAAGTCAAACCTGAGCTGCTGCACATCTCCATTCAAACACAGCGGTGTTTCGTTTATGAATGAATGTGCGTTTTTAAATGAATCAATCAGTCAATGATTCAATTTCCCATTCATAAAGACAGTCACTTGCTTTATTCCTGAATGAATCAGCCGTTCGAACGAATCAAATAAATAATATGATTCAGTAACTAAATCAGTGACTTGCCGCCACCTACTGGCAGATTTTGTTTCATTTTTAAAGTATCTTTTCAGTTTTTTAAATCATTTAATATTTATGTATTCAAATGTTTATATTTAAAATATTAAATCTCAACATAAAATTATTTATTTGATTGCACTCAACTCTGAGCCTCATTAAACATGAAAATACACCTACAAGCCACCTCTGTAGTACAAATTAATTTTGTTAATACTGATTTCAGTTGATTAGTAACTTACTCTTATTCTACTTGTTATTATTATTTTGTTGTTTAAATTAGATTTTAAAAAGCTTAATTTCTTTTTTTTTAATAAAATTTGACATAAAAGATGACATACTTTTAATAAAGTCAGAAAACAAAATTCCCCTGCAAATCACTTTAAGGAGTCAAATATCACCTTGTAATGGAAAGGCTAATCTTTGATCAGATTTTTTTTGTATTATTGATTAGAAGGTCCTAAAACTTTGACTGTGCTTCTAAATTGTGCTCATAAAAAAAGGAAGTGTGGAGCCCTCATCAGTCAAATATTCAGAAAAAAATAACATAATCATTATATGCTCTCTTCTTCCTGTATATGTCATTCCTGTGCAGACACAAATATGCGGTTTAAACCGGACATGTCAAAACAAACTTTTTACTCTTCTATTTGTCCTATTGTTGGGAGTAGCTCAAGCAAGTGAATTTAAAATAAAAAAGTTGTTATTTTTGTTTTCTTTGCAAAAAGTACTGTAATAGCTTCATAAAACTAAGGTTGAAGTTAAACCATTGATGTCACATGAACTATTTTAACAATGTCTTTACTACCTTTCTAGGCCTTGAACGTTTCATTTCCATTGCTTTCTATGCAGGGTCAGAAAGCTCTCGAATTTCATCAAAAATATCACGATTTGTGCTCTGAAAATAAACAAAGGTCTTACGGGTTTGGAACGACATGATGTTGAGTAATTAATGACAGAATTTTCATTTTTGGGTGAAATGTCCCTTTAAGTCATTGAACACCAGTGGGCGGGGTCTATGATGCCATGATGTAAAATGATTCGTCAAGGACTTGCTCTAGAAGTATTCATATGCAAATGAAGTTTCCATGTGTGACATCACAGATTCCACATTAGCCAGCTAACACGTTTTTGGCGGTTAAATAAATGAGCTATGAAACTTGCAGGAAGTTTTAATGGTACAAAGACCTCTTTTAAGTCCAAAGATCAAATTTCTCATGTCACGACCCCATTAAAGACAACCGTCACATTAAGCAATTTAATGTAAATTCTGCCATCATTTACATTCCGAAGTCCCTGATCCCCATCCATTTTCATATGAAAAACAGCATCTTGGACATTCTGCTAAGTCCTTCTGTGCTCTGCTGAAGACAGAAAGTCATACGGGTTTGGAATGCCATGAACGTTTTTGGGCAAACTTTCCCTTTGACAAACTGTCTAAGGTAATAATTTCTCTTGTGATACGAGTCAATTCTACTCTCTTGTTTCTTAATATCAACATTCCTGTCCTTACAAGCCATCTAAAGCGTTTTATCTCTCCACTTATATTTGATTCATATCATGGCTTTTGTATTTCACTCTGAGCTCCCGTATGTCATTTTTTTGACATCCAGTGGTAAGCACAAACCCACACGGTTCTGTTTTCTTTTCCTTCCCCCTGCTGTCAATGCGCTGTCACACACGATAAGCACAAGAAGTGAGACACCCGCACACATCACGCTGCCGAGACGTTAAAAAAAAAAAAAAGAGAAAAAACTAATACAGCCTCCTAAACCTGCCCTGCTCCCATCTCACCTGGAGATTATCACTTAGAATGCGCTTAGAGTGACGGCCCCGTAGCAGACGGGAAAACAGTGTTGCTCTCATCGCAGCCATCTAGTTCAGTGGAGCGCGACATCATTTGCTTCAAAAGTGTTCTTTAATCTAACATTTCAAAGTAGGTGAAACTGAAACCGATTTGGTAGGAGCCATACCAATGAAACGGAGATTAACATCTCAGTCCACTGACAAAGAACAATAGAGTTTGAAAGATCTCGCAGATATGAGCTCTCTAAAAGTATTTGGACACTTCAAGTCACACTTAAAATGTCTGAATGGCTTCAGTAACTAAATATCAAACAAAGAGAAGAAGCAATGGGGAAAAAAATCAATTACTGTCAGCTGAAGGAGTTTGGGTTCCTTGACACTCTCGCCTTTTTATTGCTTAGTTGGGGTTTAAAAGGCACTTAATATACAGTGATATTATCAATTTACTCAAACACTATTGGATGAGAACACAACTTCAAATGAACTGAATTTGTATAATGAAAATATTGTCTTCTATAGAGCAGCTTTATAGCTGAATCGAATTGGTTTATAATTGACAAACTCTGAAAGATCCACACTGTTATTGAACTGAATTAAATTAATACTGAAGTGACTTGAATAACAATACTACTGTCTACAGCAGAGCAAAATAACAGAATCAATGATGCAAACTTCTTCAAAGACATTACGAGACAATTTCAAATTCTGCTGTAAAGACAATAAAGACTAAACTAAGATCAGTTAGGTGATTCTCCTAAACCTGTACACATTTTAAGTTTTGGACCAAAGACTAAAACTAAAGCTTGCTAATGTAGAATAAACTGTGCCTTTTGGAGATACCTGAGTGGCCTTACTGTACAGAAATACACATGCAACCTCAGAGCTATTTTTAAAGCCTGTCAGAGAAAGGATGACTAACAATCCAGCGAGGGAAATAATTGGACAATGTTCCTTAACATGTCAAATCACTCATTACAAAAAACAGACGCTATTGTCTACACTGGAGTGTCTCAAATATAGCTGTACAGATTAAATATAATGAATGAACTCTAGCTTTTTAGAATCTAAATGGCTACACTTAAACTAAGCATGCACTGCAGAGTGTATTCATGACATTGAGGGAAAACAGAATCTTTACTTTAACACACTATACTATAAAATATACAGAAGACATGCGTTATACAACTAGCTGAGAATACAGAGGCCTACAACAGGTTACAGAGAACTGAAACAGTACATACAGTACATAGACCAGTATGTACTATAAAGAGACATCATATAACATGTATTGTTTTATAAAGCAGTATACTCTTCACTATAGAAAAGTCTATACAATACTGACTTTACAGTATAGAAAGACATGTTAGCCTGCTATAAACTACAGATAAGTCATCTTACTATAGGTATTATTAGGTATTACAAATCAAAATACTAAAGACTAGAAGTCATGAAGTAAATGCTACAGAGCAGAATGTAATATAGACTATACTGTAGTAAGCAAATAATATGGAGAAGTAATTAATAACTACACAGAATAGCACTACAGACAATAAAGATAACATACACCATATAATATATAGACGACAGACAGAACATAGAACAGTAGCCTGTATGTAACCCTGGACCTCAAAACCAGTCAGAAGTAGCACAGGTATATTTGTAGCAATAGCCAACAAAACATTGTATGGGTCAAAATGATCTATTTTTCTTTTATGCCAAAAATCATTAGGATACTAGGTAAAGATCATGTTCCATGAAGATATTTTGTAATTTTCCTACCGTAAATATATCAAAACTTATTTTTTGATTAGTAATATGCATTGCTAAGAACTTCATTTGGAAAACTTTAAAGGGGATTTTCTCAATATTTCATTTTTTTTTTTGCATCCTCAGGTTCCAGATTGAGTTGTATCATAACAAACCATACATCAATTATTGATTCAGTTTTAAATAAAAAAATATATATATCAATCCTTATGACTGGTTTTGTGGTCCAGGGACACATATACTAATGTCAATAAAGAAGCGAAGCAGGAGACATAGATTAGTCATGTAGTATCACAGAGAATAATGTACTATGTAGAATTTGTGCAGAAATTATTGATAAGTAAACCAGCATACAGAATAGAGAACACACTTTACTGACTATAGACCCAATATAGTGACCCAACATTGTATAGACTACAATGTTATGCATTATTATAAAGCAGAGTTTACTTTAGACTAGAAGTTATGCAGTATACACTATAGAGCAGAATGTAATAAAGACTATACACTCTTAAAAATAAAGGTGCTTAAAAGGTTCCATAGAGGAACCATTATTGGTTCCACAAAGAATCATTCAGTCAAAGGTTCTTTAAAGAATCATGTCTTTCTTACCTTTTTATAATCTGAAGAACCTTCTTTCGCCACAAAGAACCTTTTGTGAAACAGAAAGATGTTGAAGGTTCTTTATGGAACCATTTAGACAAAAAAGGTTCTTCTATGGCATCGTGAAGCACCTTTATTTTTAAGAGTGTAGCAGTGCTATACATTGAAGTCACTAAAGAGCAGTATATACAGTACTCATGACAACAGAGAAGTGAAGCGGTTGACTATAGAGAAAGCAGAATGTACTTTGGACTATAATGACCTCATGCAGAATATACTATAGAGCAGAGAGTAATACAGACTATAGAGAAGTAAATAAGCATATAACTACTATTGACTACAGAGGAGTCCTACAGCTGTACGGAATGAGGTGTCGCAAACAATAGAGAAGTCATGCAGTAAGTCATGCAGTGCTGTACAGGGACTCCCACCTGCAGTGGAATTCCAGCCAAACTTCTCACCCACGCTCAAAGTTTCCGTGAGCTGATTGCTCTCACCATGGAGCCCTCACAACAACAACATGTCAAAACTTCCTCCCGACAACACAACATCCCCTCGCTCTCGACAAGTGACACGGCGGCGACCGCCGCTGATGTCTTCTTCACACGCACGGCAGAACGTTTCTGAATCCGACTCAGGTGGAGCAATATTGTGAGGTGATACAATTTCACGTTGGTTTAAAGGTTGTGTGAGACCATCCAAGGCGGTAGGCGCTTATGTCCACGCGCTGTACAGCGCCACCCGTCGGCCCCGAGTAAAACTGCAGCGCCTCCTCTCCTTCCTACTCTCCAATGTTCACAGCTCGGCCGGAGCCCGTCGTCTTCCCGGCTCCATTTCAACTGGATTTTTAACACTCCTAACCACCCCAGATCAGGACAGGACCGCGTCTAAGGTAAAGAAGAAGCTCTAAGGGACTCGTAGAGTCCACATTAGGCGGGGTAACATCGTCCTTTCTTAGTGTTTTCAGGTCTGAAGAGAGGGGAGCTCGAAACTGACTTCACGCATCAGTTGGTACACCATGCTGATACTGGAGTGCCTCCTACCATAACAAACCTCTTACAAAGGATTTTAAAAGATCCAATCTGAATCTTTTCGCCCCGGCGTGCGCTAAACCACTCGATTTTTCCTCGCTATCCGCTCGCGATATCGCCTTGTTCTCCTAAAGTGAAGGGGGTGGACATGCTGCGAATAGGTGCAATTATTGCTTTCCTTTGCAGCTCTTCAAATCTCCTTCTTCTCAGCGATAGATTCTGCTGGAACCGCCGTGTGTTTTTCTCGTTTACTCTCGTAAGCTCAGCCACTTGCACCTATTCGGCAGATGGAAAGCGAAAAAACTCAAGGCTCTTTTCGCGGAGGAGGGTTTTGTGAACGTGTGATGGTCGCTGCAGCTTGTAACATTAAGCGCAAAACTGATACAATGTATCGCGGATCCATGTGAAACGTCATAATGGTTGCAACAATGTTGCCGCTGCGCTATTTACAAATACTATCAGCTCAGTCGCTAATGGATTAAGTTGCGGTGTGTGTGGCTTTACGTGTGAAAACGTGGACGTTTTGTCCTTCAGAATGACAACAGTTTGATGTAATTGGATCGGATCGGATCGGATCATCTATAGATACGTTTGCTTGGGTTTTCGGAGTCCAAATACTGTGGATTCATTTTGATTGTTGCTCTCATGGCAAGCCGTTTTAACGTCTGGTCCTTAAAACTAACAAATACCTATTTTAATGTTTACTAGTACTTCTTGTAATTACCAGTGCAAGTAATCCAACACTGACTAGTAGCCTTATTAGATACCCAGTGATGACTAGCAATCATTCCTGTAGTGACAGTGATTATTCCATTCACTGGAAACAGATTTCTGTGGGAATCTGTGATTCAGATATTAGATATTCACTTCCAACTATGGAGCATTCCAGCTGTTGCAAGCACCTATTCCAGTTTTTCTAGTACCTGTTTATTAGATACCTGTGCGTATTAGTTTCTTGTAACTATTCAAATAGTTGCAACTATTTCACTTTTCCTTAAAGGCCTGTTTGTTAAAGACAATTGTTGCTCGAACATTTAGATTTATCCCTTTGACGGATGCTTTTATCCAAGTGACCTGCATTGCATTCATGTTACACATCTTTAATTGAACTATTAATTAGCCATTCCGACTAGTGATCACATGTGACATTTACTAGTGGAAATTGGTCAGAAAATCTGAACTGGATACAAATAGATGCAGAAATAAATGTCAAAAGAGCTTGCCATGATTTTCTGATTTGTTTGTAGAAATCTACAAACAAATCAGTCTAAATGAAGTTTCTTCGATATGCCAATTTGTGTTTGCGTACCCTCCTTGCATCTGTTTGAGTTTAGAAACGCAAGGGTTCCAGAAGGTGTTGAGTTTAGGGTTTAAGTTTCTTCAAACCCAGGAGACTCTTGCGATCGCAGTCAGCCCTGGTTCAGAACCTCTTGTTGTCCTTTACAAAGGTGGAAAATGTCCAGTGAAAGACAACGGTCAGATGATGAAAGTCCCAGCACCAGCAGCGGCAGTTCCGATGCGGATCAGAGAGATCCTCCGGTGCCAGAACCAGAAGAACAAGAGGAGCGAAAACAACCCACGCCTCCACAACAGCAGAAGAAATCCACCAAACTGTCCAGCAAAACAACAGCCAAATTATCCTCCAGCGCGAAGAGGTAAAGCTGACACTTCTATCTTTTTTTTGGTTCTGTCAACACATTTAACAGTTTTTTTTTTATCATCACTTTTTGTGCATTCAACTTAATTTTCGCAATGCGCCAATTAACAGTTTTTGCGTCTGCGCCCCATACTTGAGAATAAAAGCACTAAGCTTAGATAATTACTTAACTGCTTGAGCAAAGAAGCCGTGTTATCGGCTTATATTTAATTTCAACGAACCACGCCGTGTTTGCTTAGCAAAAGTTCCTAGAACTTCTACGTAAAGTTGTTTGAGGAACAAGAGAAGCGAATCAAATCCGTCTGCCTCGTGGATGATTGTAAATGCACCCTCAAAATTAATTGGCATTGGAAAAAAAAAAAAAAAGAAGAAGAAAGGGTAACCAATCAATCCACATCAGTGCTCATTAAAACACCATAGGCTTTTTCAATGTGGGTGGAATGACAGATCAAAAACATAAACTGTTATTCTTAGAAAATGTCAAAAATCCTGCCCCGGCTCCTTTACACGCTGTTGATAATGCTTTAGTAACAGCACCAGAGCTGTGCATTAAAGCTCTTGTCAAATATGCCCGAGAACACCCCCCTCCCTCCCTCTGCCTCATTTGCATATAAGCTTTAAAAGAAAATCTTTTGTGCTTAAAGTGACTTAAACCCGCCGACGAGGGGTGGGGTGTGAGCTAAGGGGAGCGGGCTTTGAGCTGAGGTGAAGATCAACGGCGTGCGATGGAGGGAAAGGCAGAAACGAGCACGGCAAAGTTTTCCTGTTATGGGATTCGGGTTATGCCTCCGAGAACAAAGAGGAAGCAGCCATGTTAGCTGTGCTGAAGGGAGAGCCAGCCGTGCAGTAAACGCAGCAGAGGTAGAGGGCAGTGTAATTCCCTGGCTGCTTGCAATTCTCACAGCTTTCTCACCATCTCTCTCCCTTTCTCTCTTCTCTCCCTCGCAGAATCCAGAAAGAGCTTGCAGAAATCACTCTGGATCCTCCACCCAACTGCAGGTATGTTATTTAAGCGTGCTGTCTTATATTATTCCTTTATGGGCTGGTTTGAGAATGGATCGCTGTGGGAGAGAACTGACTTGTTGGAGTTTTTGACTCGTTTTAAACTGATGGACTTGCGCAGGACGGATATGGCATTTTGCTCCTCGGCTTCAAAGAGTTAGGAAGGATAGTGTTTTTTTTTTTTTTCTTCTTTTCCTCTGAGCATTATTGTTGCTGATGTTCCTGTGGTCTTGCCGCTGTTGTGTTTTTAATAATATGGCAGATGCTGCTCCGAAACATATGGCTTTGATTTCACATCCTCATGCTGAACTTACTGCTGAACCCCCATCTGTTTTAATGAGCTGACCTAGAGATGCCAGAACAAGACGAGGGAGCTTTTAAAATTCCCTCTGTAGCTCTTGTGTTTTTTTATGCTTTGAAGGACGGCAGTTTTCTGATTGTTTCTTGGTGTTTTTTTTAAAGTCTTTTCATTAGATGAATTTCTTTGGAAGAGTCTCCTTTGGTTGGTAATATTCTTAACAGTCTGTGTTGGATATGTGTTTTGGCTTTCTGTAATATTGAAAGAGATTTATGCTTATTGATTTATGCCTGTCAAACAAGATTTTATAGACGTTGTGTCAAGTATTGGCTGTGTCTGAGGTGGTTTGATAGTGTAAGGTTGCATTTATTATTTATTTCGAAAGGATGCATTAAATTGGTCAAAAGTGACAGAAATCTTTACAGAAGATCATTGTAAGAGCCTTTTTAATGCTTTATTGATCAGGGAAGACTTTTTACACAAATAATAAAAAGCCAACTGTTTTTAACATTGATAAATATTTCTTAAGCATCAAATCATTATATTAAAATGATTTCTGAAGGATGATATAAGTTATGACTAGAGTAATGGCTGCTGAAAATTCAGCTTTGCCATCACAGGAGTAAATTGCTTTTTAAAATGTGTTAAGATAGAAATGCAGCGTAAAAAGGAAAACAGTTTAAACTGTAATAGTATTTCACAATAATCCTGTACGTTTGATTAAATAAATACTTCTAATGTAAGAGACCTCTTTCAAAAACATAAGAAAAATTAACCATACAATGTATCTTTCAGCCGCTCTAGTTTTTGCCATTGAAAAACCACATTGGTTGATGGGTGTTACATTTAAATCAAATGTCTGTCGAACAGAGAGGCTGTAAATGTCAAGTTTCGCTGGAATGTGAACCCTAAAAAAAATTGTATCCCTGCTGTGCAACAAATGCATTTGGCCTTGTAGCTTTTTGTTAATTTAGCAGTCAAGGAGAGTGCTAGAGCGTCTCGGTTACCCAACATCAGATAAAGCCGAGTGCAAGTCCAATGTCCAAAAGCAGGCATTGAATACAGCACGTTCATTTGATCCAACGTCAAGTCAGAAACTCCTCCAGCAACTGGTCTCAGCTCAGCTGACAGGTCATGCACTACTGAGTCTACACACCAGGGCTGATAAAGCGCAGCGGATCCAAAAATGTACCATGGTATGATATTATGTTTTTGCATGTTTTAGCACCTGACCCAGATGACAGTGTGCTGCTGCTGTTCAGCACGGTTTAGGCAGTGTGATGTGAAGCGTAAAAGCAATGCATTGATGCATGAGATTCATTACATATGTTTTAAATAGATTCACTGAAATTTGACAGTTTCATACTGTGATGTATCTACAAATTAAAACTAGATTTGATGCTTAAAGTAATGGCGTTCTTTACATTTTAGCAGATTTTTGCTTAACGTACAGTGGCATGCAAAATTTGGGAACCCCTTGCAGAATCTGTGAAAATGTGAATAATTTTAACAAAATAAGAGAGAGATCAAAATGCCTGTTATTTTGGAACCCTTGGTTCTTAATACTGTCGATGATCCATGTCTGTTTTTTTTTTGTTTTGTGATGGTTGTTCATGAGTCCCTTGTTTGTTCTGAACAAATAAACTGAGCACTGTTCTTCAGAAAAATCCTCCAGGTCCTGCTGATTCTTTCCAGGATCTTTTGCATATTTGAACCTTTTCCAGCACTGACTGTATGATTTTGGGATCCAACTTTTCACACTGAGGACCATTAAGGGACTCAAACACAACTATTAAAAAAGGTTCAAACATTCACTGATGCTCCTGAAGGAAACAGGATGCATTAAGATCTGGGGTGTGAAAACTTTTTGAATTTGAAGTTCATGGTAAATTGTACTTAATTTGTCTTTCGGGAAACATCCAAGTATCTTCTGTGGCTTCCAAAGAGCAGTACTAAATGGACAAAAAATATATTTTAACAATATAAGAAAAAAATTTACATTTACATCTTGTTCAAAAGTTTTCACCCCCCGGTTCTTAATACATTGTGTTTCCTCTTGGAGCATCAGTGAATGTTTGAACCTTCTGTAATAGTTGTGTTTGAGTCCCTCAGTTGTCCTCAGTGTGAAAAGATGGATCTGAAAATAATACAGTCACTGCTGGAAAGGGTTCAGCTATGCAAAAGATGCTGGAAATCTCAAGAATCTGCAAGATCTGGAGGATTTCTCTGAAGAACAGTGCTCAGTTAAACTGTTCAGAACAAATAAGGGACTCATGGACAACCATAACAAAACAAAAACAAAAAACAGTCATGGATCATTGAGGTAACTACACACAGTAAGAGCTTAAGAACCAAGGGTTACCAAACTTTTGAAGGGGGTTATTTTAATAATTTCAGCTATTTTTTTTGTCTTGTGGACTGTATGTAAATATCTTTTATGTAAAATATTTTACTCAGGACAGTGCTAAATAAAAAAATAACATGCATTTTGTATGATCTCTCTTATTTTGTTAAAATGATTCACATTTTCACAGATTCAGCAAGGGGTTCCCAAAATTTGCACGGTCTGAAATGTGTAAGAAATATAACACTTAAATATTGGTGTTCATCACACACACAAAACAAATTGGTGTACAAACAATTTCACCATGAAATTGCAAATAAATTTCAAGTAACACATTAAAAGCTATTGTATTGCTTTAGAAGAACTAAATTCTAGTAACATCCTGAGTCTTATTTACCTCTTTTGTGATTCTTTTATGGTGCATTTTGATCTGTTTTGAAGCTTGATTACTCACTATTTATTGTGATAAAAAAACAGCCAGAATCAGAATTTCTCCCCTTTTATGTTCCGTGGAGGAAATAAAGTCGTACATTTTCGAACAACTGGAGAATTTTAAATATTTGGGTGAAATGTTCAGAAACGAAAATGCCATGCTTTTTTTGAGAGGGCGCAACACAGCGTGCGCTCTGCCAGCCGTGAGATCAGTTCAGCAGCTTGGAGCCGCGAGCCAGAGATGCTGATAATGGTAATTGACAATGCAGGGATTTGGTGGCTTTTCATGGTCGGATCTGTGCAGCCACACAGTTCAGCACACTGAGATGTTTATCCCGTAACGTTCATCATTAGCTCCCTCACTGGCTCTTTTCTCAGACAGCATTTCCCTTGAGCGCAGTTTACCTGGAGGCTGACATATTATACTGATTTGTTGGTAATGTGCCACATCACATAGTATCTGTGGGAACATATCGCATATCACTCTGGGCTTTCGTATGGCTCTGAGTTTATTTCTTACAGCAGGTCTGGGCTTCATTACTTGAATGAAATGAAAATTTACGTCATTCCAAACCTGTATGCTGTTCTTCTTCCTGGGGAAAACCATAGGCATTTTTGAAGCGTTTTATTACACAGCTCTTGCCATACAGTGAAGTTTATACTGACCAGATGCTGTCAAGCGCCAAAAAAGATTAAAGGAATAGTTCACCCAAAAATGAAAATTTGCGGAAAATCACCCTTAAGCCTTCCAAGATGTAGATCATTATTGGAACTGCGTTATTTCAGCAATGCGTTACATCACATGCTTACCAATGGGTCCTCTGCAGTGAATGGGTGCCGTCAGAATGAGAGTCCAAACAGCTGATAAAAACAATATTATGGATAGAGAACTCAGTGGTTTGAAGTTAAAAACACCTTGATGGAATTTCAGTTCATGTGGAGTCATGTGGATTACTTGTGGATTGTAGACAGCTGTTTGGATTCTCAGTCTGATAGCACCCATTCACTGCAGAGGATCCATTGGTGAGCAAGTGATGTAATGCTACATTTAAATCTTTCAATGTATTTATTTATTACTGGAGGCGGGAGATCATGACTCTCCCTTTAAAGATTCTGAATCAATTCTGGAAACTTCAGAATTGCATTCTGAGAAATGTGCTTTTTCTTGGCAATGTGTACTTTCACTTGCTAGTGTGTCAGTTTTCTCTTTTCTAAATGCTCTACGAACCATAAAGGACAGAACAAAACATGTGATATGTTAAAATGGATCTGTGCATTAGTGTAAATGCAGCCTTTTAGATCTGCCATCTGTCATCAGTAATAATCAAACAGCAATAATGCTGAAAATAAGAGGAAAAGACATTGCACTAATGCCTGTCAGGACAACTTTTAGATACTGAAAGCACTTGTTTGTTTGTTTTTTACTGGTTGTAATGTGTTTTTGTTCCTCTTTTTAATTTATTTTGATTTTGAATTTACACTCCAGAATTAAAATTTCTTGTTAATTTATTCACCCCTTTTCATCCAAGATGTTCAAGTCTTTCTTTCTTCAGTCAAAAGGGATTTTTCTCCATATAGTGGACTTCAATGGGAACCAAAGGGCTGAAAGTCTAAGGGTGCCTTCACACATGTAGATCATTTGCTTTGTTCCAAAACAGGGACAAAAAAATTATTACAGTGTTGCCTTTTATTCTTGGTGCGGTTCGCTTTCACACAGCAAAGTTTCTGAAAGGACCAAAGTGTTAATACAAGTCACGCGCAAGTAAACTGTCCACTCATTGGTCAAAATTCCATGGTTTATTTTCCGGGATTCCACTCGGTTGTCATCCGTCAGGATGGAACAACAACGGCTTTACGGGCTTATCGTTGCATTTTTTTGTAACTGTCATTATATTAAATTTATAATTTTGAGCAGGAGTCCAGGATTCGTTGGGAAAACATTTTTACCTACTACAAAGAGCTTTGTGAGCTTTGATTTTGAATGGCGAAGATGTGCCCACACACAGGCATTCCCAGGTTCATTTTAAGCGTATTAGCAAAACACCAAAGCTACTGCTGTTCACGGAACTGTAATTACCCATTATACAATGTGATATAGCCTGGTTCGTTGGTCCGTTGGATCTGATAGCTTTCTCACTACAACCGAACCGCTCCAGAGTTCGTCTTCAACCGAACCTAGACCTCCTCGTTTAGGCGTTCTCGGACCGATTGTTTTGGTGCGGATCTGAGCGTGGTTGCCGTGTTCACATATGCCCAAACGAACTGAGCTAAGGGGGGAAATGCGGCAGGTTCCGAAACAAAGTGCCAGGTGTGAAAACGTGCTAAATTGCAGTTTCATTGCAGCTTTAAATGGCTCTACACAATCCCAGCTGAGGTCTTATCTAGCGAAATGATTGGTAATTTTCTTCAAAAATAAAAATGTATTTACTTTTTAACCACAAATGCTCGTTTTGCACTAGCTCGACCTCACGTTTTACATAGTTGCGTTAGAAAGGTCACGGGTAACATAGGCGGAAGTACCGACCCAGTGTTTACAAAGCAAAAATGCAAAGAAAGTTAAATGCCCTTTATAAAAAAATTTAAAACAACGATGACGGACAATTTTAAAGTTGGACGAGAAAATTAGATGGAGTTTTTCTTCCTACCCTACCATTCTGAACCAAAGTACCTAGACTAAGATCTAACCGCATGTGACATTTCCAATGTGATCGTGCAATGCGTGAAGTCGCAGACGCGCATCGCAGAGCTAGTGCAAGATGAGCATTTATGGTTAAATGTATATAAATATTATTTTTTTATCGTTTTGCCAGATGAGACACTTATTCCTCAGCTGGGATCGTGTAAAGCTCTTTGAAGCTGCATTGAAACTACAATTTGGACCTTCAACCCATTGGCCACCATTAAAGTCCACTATATGGAGAAAAATCCTGGCATGTTTTCTTCAAAAACCTTAATTTCTTTTCGACTGAAGAAAGACAGACATGAACATCTTGGATGACATGGGGATGAGTAAATTTAATTACTAAAATGAATAAAAATGAACAGATGTGATATTCAACAACTGTAAACTCATTCATTAATACGACATGTACAACAAGAATCGTTTTGGAACTGGATCATGATTCCCAGACTCAGAATCATGATGTACCTATTTATTATAAAAAAAACAGCTAGATGGAGCACAACTCATTTGCACAGTATACATGTATCTCGAGACAAATGTTTTGGGTGAGATATTCTTTTAATCAGGCAGCGCTCTGGTGTTTTTGTCAGCACTCCGTCAGAGATTGATAGCGTAAACTGCGCTTTTGTCACTGGTTTCACGCTGCTGTTGTAATAACTGTTTAGGCAGGCGCAGTTACGCTAACGTGTTTGAAATGATGTGTTCCAGCATGACTAAAGGGGAAAATGGTTATAGTGATTCACTTAGAGACACTTTCAAATGCTTCTGTGTTCAGGTGCTGCATCACTTTCTGCATTTTCCCCTCAAATCTCTGTCCAGCCACTTGCCCTGTCGCTGTGATTTACAACTAGATCTTTTCTAAGAAGCAGATTTTTAACAGCAACGTCAAGAGCGCTCTATGAGTTTTTAAGCAATCTATTAAAATTCATGCCGTGGAGCGAGAGGCCGATTGCTTCCCGGCATGAATTTGCATGTCTTCATAAAAATAAACAGTAAAACTCAAATTGCCTCTAAAGATGAACGATGGGTACTAGTTTAAAGCATTGCGTCCATGCTGAACAGGCAGAAAGAGGAAGCATTGCAAAAAGAAAGGGAAAAAAAAAAAGATCTCGCACTGTAGTCCCAACGAAGCAACTTGCAGATAAAAGCGCATTTGATTTTATGCTCAACGACTGGTGTGTAACTTCAGTCGTGGTTTATGGTTTGAATTGTCACATTTGTGAAAATATAACATGTGCGAGTTGTAAATAATTCCCCTAAGGCTCTTAATAACCAGAGTATGTTTGAGGAAGTAAGAGGCTTTGACATGAGCTTGCTTGGTGTGTTACAGTCTGTTTAGCTGTGTTTATCCCTGTCTGGTGTGTGTATGTGTTACGCCCTGGCGATATAGCTCTGAAAATATATTAATATTTTTCAGTTTTTTTGGTGATTTTTATTTTATTTCATTTCGTTGCACTGCATTGCAAATGTGTTTATAAACAATCAAGGCAAGTATTCCAAAGCATGTAAAATTCCATTTGACAACTTTTAAACTAACTAAATCATTGCTCTTTTGCTGCCGAGTTTTAAAGCAATAAAATAGTGTAATAAAATAATCACAGTTTTGGATGATTTTTATATAACAACAAAATAGAATTGCAAATGCATTAAATATTGTGTATCAGCCAGCCCTACTATGTGTTTATGCTTGTTCTGAACTCAGAAGTGCTGGAATTAGAAGCGTTTAAAGTGGAGTTTTGAGTTGTTGTTGTTTTTTTTTTTTTTTTTTTTTTTTTGATGATAGAATTCCTCAGAGTAAAGAGTTGCCATATTGGCCCTCATTATCAAAGCTCTCTCATTTGAGAATTGAGCTTTCATTCCTCTATTGAGGCATTTTTTCCCTCGTCTCTCTGTCTAGAAGTTGAGTTTACGTGACCCGCGGCTACAGTGCCACAGTGTTCGACTTGTTGAACATGTCAGCAGGCCTGGATGAAGGTGTTTAACACAGTGCTGATGCAACAGTTTGAAACACCCGCTGTAGAGAATCTGCTCCAGGATTTCTGGGTTCCTTTTTGTTCTTGTTATTTAATAAAGAGTATACTGTTTGATTGGTTTAATGTTTGTCGTTTAATCTGCTGTGTTAATGGAATCTCTTCATTGATTGACCCAAACCTTCTGCACCACTGGTGCACAGTCTCACCAGTGTGTGAACTTGTTAGTCAAGCAGGTATTCTGGCGGGAACATTGGCGTTTCAGTTTCAGTGTGGTAAAACAGAAGACTATTTTCAGACTTGGTACTGTTTGGGCTTGTACTATTTGTTCTGCAATACTAGAGTCTTTTTTTTTTTTAACTCAAGTACAATTCACACTACCATTAATAAGACCTTTTTTTGGAAAAAAACAAAAAAACAATTCAACAAGGATGCATTAAATTAATCAAAAGACTTTTACTAAGATTATATATATATATATATATATATATATAAGAATATAAGGTTCAAAAGAACAACTTTTTTAGATTTTAAATAATACAACAAAAAAAATCTTCAGTAGTATCACAGTTTCCTCAAAACTATTAAGCAGCACGACTGAAGAATCTGAGTGATCATGTGACACTAATGGGTTTTACTTTCAGTTTCACAATATTACTATTTTTACTGTGCTTTTTATCAAATAAATGCAGTCACGGATCCATTACATTAATCAAAAGTGACAGTAAAGACTTTTACCTTGTTATAAAAGAAAGAATAGAAAGTTCAAAAGAACAGCTATTTTCCATTTTTAAATAATGTCAAAAGTTCTATTAATCAAAGAGTCCTCAAATGTATTACAGTTTCCTCAAAAATATAAAGCAGCACAACTGAAGAATCTGAAAGATCATGTGATACTAATGACTGTTACTTTCAGTTTTATAATATTACTATTTTGTACTGTATTTTATCAAATAAATGCAGTCAAGGATGCAGTAAATCAATCAAAGTGACTGTAAAGATTTAACATTGTTAAAAATAGAAAGTTCAAAAGAACAGCTTTTTTCCATGAAAATATTTTTTTTTCAAAAACATTCTATTGATCAAATAATCTTGAAATGTGTCACACTTTCCTAAAAAATATTAAGCACACAGCTGAAAAATCTGAATAATCATGTGACCCTAACTGTTGTTTTCAATTTCACCGTATTACTATTTTTACTGTATTTTTATCAAATAAAGAATACAAGAATATAAGAATGCATTAAATTAATCAAAAGGGACAGTAAAGACTTAAATTGATATAAAGGAGAGAATAGAAAGGTCAAAAGAACAGCTTTTCTATTTTTAAATAAAAATGTCAAAAACATTCTATTCAAAGAATCCCTAAATTTATCAGTTTCCTCAAAAATATTAAGCAGCAAAACTGAAAAAATCTGAATGATCATGTGACACTAGTGACTTTTATTTTCAGTTTCAGTTTACTATTTTTACAGTATTTTTATCAAATAAATGCAGTCGCAGATACATTAAATTAATCAAAAGTGACAGTAAAGACTTTTACATTATGTAAGGCAAAATAGAAAGTTAAAAAAGCTTTTTTTCAATTTTAAGTAAAAAAAAAAAAAAAGGTATTCATCAAAGAATTCGCCAATGTATCAGTTTCTTCAAAAATATTAAGCAGCAAAACTGAAAAATCTGAGTGATCATGTGACACTGATGACTGTTATTTTCAGTTTCACAATATTACTAGTTTTACTGTTTTTTTAATCAAATCAATGCAGTCAAGGATGCAGTAAATTAATCAAAAGTGACAGTAAAGACTTTTACATTGATTTTAAAAAAGAATACAAAGTTTAAAAGACCAGCGTTTTCGAATTCAAATAAAAAAAATTCTATCCATCAAAGAATCCTCAAATGTATCACAGATAAGAAAAATTTGAATGATCATGTCACACTAATTTTCAGTTTGCGGTAAATTAATCAAAAGTGACGGTAAAGAATTTTACATTGTTTTAAAAAAGCATACAAACTTCAAAAGAACAGAATTTTCGATTTCAAATAAAAAATTCAAAAGCATTCTATCCATCAAAGAATCCTCAAATGTATCACGGTTTCCTCAAAATCAGTGCAACTGAAGAAACTAAATGATCAAGTGAAACTAATGACTGTTATTTTCAATAGTAATAATTCACAATATCACTATTTTTACTGTATTTTATCAAATAAAAGCAGTCTTTGTGAGCATAATAGAATCGGCTGCATGCGGCGCTTCTGTTGCCCAGACGGGTGGTGGCCGCGCAGCGGTTTCGCTGCTTGACGCGTCCTGGAGCGAACGTTACCTCAAAAGCCGAAATGACGCTACACTTTACACCGAGGTGGGAGCAGGAACTATTATTTGATTCTTAGATTTTTTTTTCTATTCTTTGATCCTCCAACATTAGCGACGTGCCCTTATGCTAGTATTTCCTGTCACAGTTTAAGTTCAGAGATAAGAAGACTGCAATCTAGCGGTCAGGATATAAGCTCAAAACGAAGCAACTGTCATGAATCTTGTATGATTATTATTTTTTTTAATATCGATGTTCCGTTTTTGAGAATCGATACAGTATCGCCAAACAAAATCATGATACATTCGTGTATCGATATTTTTTTACACCTCTACCTTCTATTTGTAATATATTTAATTCACTGGACTTTCCCCCCCAAAATAGCACATTATTAATTAAATAGTATTCATTTACTCAATTTGTTTTGAATATATTAAGTTTTCCATCTTATCTTTATATGTCATTACCTTTATGTAAAATGACTTGTGCTGTTATTTTGGCCAGCATTTTTTCCACCGAGCCATCTATTTTAGATAGATTCATCTGTTGACCTGGAAGTGTTGCTTAGCTTGTTTTCTTTGATTTTTAATTCTGCCCACTGCTGTAGATTCCACACTGTCTTTTTGTACTGCTCTGCAAATATCGGAACAATAATATCAAATTTATGGCCTGAAAAACTAGACGGTAGATTAGAACAGAAAGCAATTTTATTTTTATATCTGTCTGCACACTACACCAAAGAAATGCTGTTTAAACTAAATGAGTCTTAGAGTTATGGCGTTTAGACAAATGAAGAGGCTCATTACAGATGTAGGGTTCAGGAACCTCGCAGCCCGTACGGCACAACATACCATCATCGTTGTGGTTATTACAGCAGACTGCCGCAGTAACTCCCCTTCATTATGGCTGAATAAAGACGCGCAAGGACAATGAAGGGAAACGGCGCACGATGCGAGTCCAGGGCCTGCGTGCTGAGACGCTCTGAGTAAATATTTAAAGAGGACTCTTGGCAAGATTGTGTAATTGAGATCTGATGCATACTCATGAATCACAGAAAGCAATCACGTCGCCAATTATGGCCTGGGTTCTCGTGTAGTTTGTGCTGATGGTGCTCTCAGCGCTATTACACACGGGTCAGGCTCTCCGCAGGCAGTTTGTACACTCAAAAAATCCTGCAAATGTATTCAATGCTCAGCAACCCTTTGTCTAAATTGAAAGGTAGCCCTTCAGCAGCGCCTCGTTTTCTCAGGGGGTCTTCCTTAACCCGCTTTCTTTCTCTCCCTGCATCTCTCTTTCTTCCCTTTCCCTCGGTGAAGCTCACATTTATTACAGGCTTGTGACAGTGACAGCGTTTATCATGCCCTGGCTCTGGTCCAGCTGTCAGATTCACTGTGGGGCTTTTTTTTTTATTGGTGTTGTGTCAGAGAATGTCCTGCAGACAGCCTCGCAGCCGTCACAAGACACCCGTCTTTCACACAAAAACAGAACAGAAATTCTCAAGGAAGTGGTATATTGAAGTCGACATGAAAATTGATCCAGTTTATTTTTTCATGCACATTTCTGCTCTTATTTTGAATGAATCATGGGTTATGTGTTATTTTAATGATAAAAGTCTCTTTTTAATCTTTTAATAAATAGTGATTTTTTTTTTTCCCCCATTTTTACCTCATCTAAGCTATTTAGGCTACTGGATAATGTTATTTAATAGCCAAGTCACTATAAAGACATTAGCAAGCTCTTTGTTTACATGACAAATTTGATTTTAGATGCATAAAAAAAATTTTCTTTTCTTTTTTTTTTTTTTTTTTTTTTTTTCTGTGGAATATCCTATGACTTCTATGTTTTATAAATTATTTTTATATATTTATTTATTTATTGCATCATGTAAAATTATTTCCCAATCCTAACCACATGTAGTTACCTCAAGGCTTTTTTTTTTTTTTTAGATTTGCATTTAATTGACGCTCATATCCAAAGTGACTTGCAAATTAGTATTTTTAGTTTAGTTTAGTTTAATTTATTTTGTTTGCTTTTTTATTATTTTATTTTATTTTGTTTGATTTTTGGCCTTATTCCTATTTTTTTCTTTGTCCTTTGTGTTTATGCATTTATTATTTAAATACATTTAAATAATTATATATAATAGATGGTAACGTTTTTATTTTATTTTATTTTATTTTATTTTATTTTATTTTATATTTTTTTTATTATATCATTTTATTTTATTTTGCTTGCTTTCCTAAAGTACAAATATATTAGTAACCTTTTGTTGATTTACGTTGTTATACGATTTATGTTGTATAGTCACGTTTTTGTAATTCTTTTGGGAATTGGGCTATTGTTAAGGTCCATTCACACCAAGATTGATAACTGTAATAAAAACTTTAAAGGTGCCCACATTAATAGATAATAACGTTTTTATTTTATATTATTTATTTTTTTTCGTTGTCCTTGTGTTTACACATATTTTGGCTAAATTGCTACTAAGTGGTGTAGTAAGAGTGTTGTACTTTCTTGTCTAACATATTCAACCCTCATATTTCCCCCCCAAAATCAGTGCAGAAAAAAAATCTGCAGATTTCCTTTAGGCATGCAGAGGCCACAGCTCCAACAATATTTAGCTGTCTAGCCTTATTCCTCACTGTGTTATAAAAAATAAATGAACAGTGGAACAGTGAAGAATTCTACATATTTTGTTCAGCTTGTTTGTTGCAGTAGTTGGGCTGGCAGTGTTGTGTAATCTGTGTCTTTTGTGCTTGATAAAGGGGATGGTAGGGCAGTCATTTCCTTTGACTGGAGCTGCAGACATTACTCCTATTGTGTCAGCGCTCACAAAGAGGTGAAATGGTCCTGAGCCGCATCTATCCATAGTCAGCGATATCCCGTGCCTCGTCTCTGAGACTGCCAGAGGAAGCTGGCCTGTTTATTTCTGCAGATCAGTATTAGTGCTTTGACTGCTCTTTGTTGAAGCTGTTATTTTTATTCAAATGTTCTGCCCTCACTGTGATAATCACTTATCAGTGTGCTTAAAGGCCGTGGTTCCTAGTAATGTACTTAGTTTTCTTGAAGTTAAAGTGAGGACGGAATATCATGCACCAAGGTTGAACAACAAAATCTTGCTCTAGTCATCTGAGTCCTAAAAATTAGGCGATATCTTAAAAAAGATAAGATGAGTGATTGTATTTACTGTACACAGAGCTCCCACAGCCATGGGACTTTAAAAAAACATGTGCTTTCAGATGTGTAGTGCTTTCTTGTCTAACATATTTTACCATATTTAAATCTTATCTGCATATTTTCTCCCCAAAATCAATGCAGAAAATAGCTGCAGATTTCCTTTAGGCATGTGGATACGCCACAGCTCTACGTCAAAGCTTTTGGGACTTTAAACTCTTTCTCCGCCAGTGTTTTTGAAAAGTTGCCAGCCACCGCCAGCGTTTTTGCTGATTTTCAACTAAATTTGACGGCCCCCAGAATATTTTCTGCTATTAATGTATGAACATGTGATGTACTGAAATAAAGATCAGAGCCTCTGCTTTTAACACCCAAAAAACTATTTTATTCTATCTTCATGTGTTCATGTTTTATCATCACTTGAATGCAGATAGGTTTCATCAGAAATGCAACATTTTGGACAAAAAAAAAACAGAGAAATTTTTTTATCAAAGTAGTGCATTTTCAAGCAAAATGCATTCAAATGTCATATTCTTTCACCTGTAAACAAGTCTCTTAATTGATGAGATATCTCGTCAATGGTGGGGAAAGTGTTCAAAAACTTGTGCTTTCAGACATGGATATGTTTTGGAAATTTTTGTGTTGTGAATAAATTTTTTTTCTGTTTCATTTATGTATGTACACTACCCTCCAAAAGTTTGGAAACGCCCTAGAAAAAGTGGGGTTTTGGACAATATTGGCATGAATCCTTTTTAATTTGTGATTTATTTTGCACTGATAAGGGACGACACAAACTACTTTTATTATATAAACAGTTTATACATAGACAAAACATACATTTTCGATTCATCAAAATATCCACCATTAGCAGCTATCACAGCTTCATAATCTGGGCCTAAATTCATTCTATTCTCAACTTAATTGGCAATCAGTTGTTAAAGCTATTAAGGTGTGCTGACCCAAAACTCTTTTAAAAACCTGGGCCAAGTTTAAACCAGTAACCAGGCATCACAGCTTTCAAAGGGGCATGTTTGACTTTGACATGTATATAGTGGCATTATTATATAATCAAAATGAAAATTATTATTGCTGGTCTTCAATGATAATGTCAGCTTACTTTAATGTTGGCGTTGGGCTATTGTTAAGGCCCTTTCACATCAAGATTAATTACTATAACAACTATATTAGCGTTTACATTAATAGATAATAACATGCTGTTTTTAAACATGCAATGCAGTTTTGCCATCTGATGCTTAAAATGAATTCTGATTGGTTCAACAGTTGGAAAAAATGCTTGGAAGATGATTCCAATAATACTGTTGTAATGTATTTTAATATACATTGTTAGCTGTGAGAGTAAATGTTCATTACAAACTCAATTATCAGCATTAAAAAAAGTTGTGCTTGCATGAACATGTCTTCTGTAAATGACCCATTAGAAACACTTCAGATGTGCTTCATTTGAAGCCAGTTCTCTCATACAACCCACCAACTAGCTGTTTTTATAAGATGTGGTTTTGCACATCCTGTTTTTTTTTTCTTTGAAAATGCAAAGGTAGCCACATTCTAGCATTAGATGTCCAAAGCATGCATGTGTACATACACCAGACATGTCTCTTGGATTCTTGTGTCCGCCCTGCCTATTAATGGTGCATGATCCTCCCCAACCCCCACACCACCGAGAGCCATCGCTCCATCACCCGTGGCTGATAAGACAGGAGAGTCATGTCGTGGCTCGACCGTTTGGCCTGGTCTTTAGATAACCACCCCATAGCACCTCACACTGTGGCTGCGATAACCAGAGCCTTTTTCTTTCAAACACACACACACACAGTAGCCTTGTTCTCCAGCGCCATTACATCCACTGCGCTACACGTCTGTTAATATGGTTGCGTTCACACATGCTGTGTTTCACAGATTTGTCGGCATGTGTAAAGACGTGTTGTATCAAAGCATGAGGGTTTTGCAGATCCGTTTGAGAGCTGAAGATGAATACATGCATCTCGTTCAGGCTCATTAAAGATGTTTATTAGTTATAACACTGCAAATACTTGATCACGCTGCTTTAATCATATATGTGGGTATCTAAAAGGGTCCCTCTGTGTTGTTTGCTCTCAAACCAGCCCCCCATTTGCTGTGTCTCCCATGGAGACGTAACCTTGTTAGGCCATTACCGCTGCACTATAGCCCCCATGATGCTTGGGCTCTCTGGGGCCGTGTATTATGATGCCTGCCGCTGGGTTATTTGCACCGTGGTGACACGAAATTAGCTCCTATTCAGCTGATTTCACAATTATCTTGAGTGTAGACTTAAAACGCTCAATAAAGTGCAGTGATTTCTTCATTCTTCAGAGCTGCACTGTTCATTTTCCTTAATGGCTTGTGTTTTGGATGAAGGCTGATGAATAATGAGCAGTTTTGGGAAATAACTACCGTAGATTTGCTGTTTTAAGATTTACTGTACTTTAGTTTCGGGTCATTAGGGTTTTTGAGGCTAGGTTTTTGATGCTCACCAAGATTTATTTGATTTAAAATACAGTAAAACAGGAATATTGTGAAATATTATTACTACGTAAAATAGCTGTTTTCTATTTTAATATGTTTTAAAATGTCATTTATTCCTTTGATGTCAAAGTGAAATTTTCAGCATCATTACTCCAGTCTCAGTGTCACGTAATTCAGAAATCATTATGCTGATTTGGTGCTCAAGAGATACTTATCTATTTTGAAAACAATTAACAACTATTTTTGTGAAAATGTAACTCCTTGATGAATATAAAATTCCAAAGAACAAAGAATTTACTTGAAATAGAAATCTTGTGTTACATCATAAATGTCTTTTAATGTCACTTTTGATCATTTCAGTGTCATCTTGCTAAATAAAATATTAGTTTCTTAAAAAAAAAGTTCATAAACTTTTAAATGTTAGTTTATGTATTTTGTCACATTGCTACTTGAAGCTGTACAGGATAACGAGTTGAAAAAATAATTAATTGCATATATCATTGAGAAATTGGATTCATTTTATTGAATCAGTTTGTTCAAAAAGAGTCCATGTCAGGTCCGTTTTGTAACAAAGTGCTGCTGTTCAGCTTTAATTTTGTTACTTTTTAAAGGGCTTGTAGTTTAACTACTTTTTAAAAAGGTTAGCTTGACTGTAGGTACTTTGTTTGAGTAGCTTGAAGGGATAATTTACCCAAAAATGAAAATTCTGTCATTACTCACCCTCATGTTGTTCCAAACCCATAAGACGAATTAAATGAGATCTGAATGATGAAATCAGAGAGCTTTCTGACCCTATATAGACTGCAACTGACACTGACACTTTCTGGCCCAGAAAGATAGTAAGGACATTGTTATAATAGTCATAGTAGAAAAATAGTCGTTTTTTTTTTCTTTGCACACAGAAAGTATTCTCATACCTTGATAAAATTAAGGTTGAACCACTGATGTCACATTAACTATTTTCATAATGTCCTTACTACCTTTGTGGGCCTTAAACATGGTAGTTGCATTGCTGTCTGTGTAGGGTCAGAAAGGATTTCAGATTTCATCTTAATTTGTGTTCCAAAGATGAACAAAGGTTTTACAGGTTTGAAACGACATGAGGGTGAGTAATTACACTTTAAAAAATACTGGGTTAAAAACAACCCAACTTGGGTTATTTGGCAACCCAGTGCTGGGTAAATATTGGACAGAACACATACTGGGTTATTTTGACCTAGCTGTTTGGGTTAAATGTTTTCCCAAACATGCTGGGTTTAAAATGGACTGGAACTTATAAAAGCACACACAGAATTACTAGAGGCAACAGCAATAATCAAAAGATGAACATTTATTATTAAGCAAGAACACATGGGCAAAATACAAGACAAATTCAATTTATTAGGGTGAATACAGTATAGTTTACAATACTACATTTACTGCAAACTCATTTAACAAGCATTTTAGACATAAAAATGTAACATTTAAAAGTAGAATTTTAATTTTAGTTTATTCAAGTGTTCTTTATAATCACTCTTTACTGAAGTAGCACTAATTCTAATGCCAGTGATTTGCCGAAATCTGAGCTGGTGATAGACTGCTGTTCGCCGGGTTAACTGCAAACTTCAGACTGCAGCTTCACGTTTCACTCGTAGCTGAAAGATGCTGTGACTGACTCCAAAACTTGTCCATAAACAAACAGTACTGACATTAGAGAACATATTTTAAGATTAATCTCAGTACAGTAACGAATAAAATCCATTTATTTTATGCAAGCCAAAAGGTGTTTTCATCCTGCGAACCAACCACTGCTCATGCAGCTGACTGACATCTCGTCCTTATGTTGCGTTGCATGAAATAATACAATTTACAGCACAGTAAAGACTTTATAAATGAAGTAAAATGTATATAAACCTTTCACTGAAGAAGTGCAAATCGGCGGTGCTGAGAATCTGTCTCTCTTGGTTAGGACTCAAAAAGACCGCGCTCTGACTGACTGTAACTCAGCAGCTGGATATTTTGTCAGAGACAGGCTTAACCCAGCGATTGGGTAGAGAAAAAATAACCCAGTGTTAAAATTGACCCAGCAATTTAGTTACAGGAAAAACTACCCAGCATCTGGGTAAAAAATATTAAAAATAACCCAATAGAATGACCCAACAAGTTGAACACTGCATTTGGGTTAAAAAATAATTACCTAGCACCTTGGTAAAATTATTAAAAATAACCCAATAAGATGCTGAACCCAGCATTTTTTAATGTAATGACAGAATTTAAATTTTTGGGTGAACTATACTTTTAAGAAGCTGCTGTTAATAAATGTTCAGAGTAACATTAATAACCAATATGACAAGAAACAAAGAAATAATATGAGTTATTACTGTAACTTTCACTTTGCCAGAAATCAACTATCGCACCATTTCTCAAATTAGGCTTGTTTCATCTTCCTGTGGTGTTCGGGTTTCCCCTGCTTACGCTGGAGAAACAAATTCTGACGTTTTTAATGTGTGTGTTCCTAATGCTTATGTCTTGTGACATAAAATGGTCTCGGGTTTAGCAAGAACTATTTCAGACAGCTGCAGTAAGTCTGCCAACTCGTCCTTATGTAAAGGCAGCAAATATTTAGCCAAATTCTTATCAGATGTCTTGACAACAACTGTTTATTGAGGTTGTTCATTGCTTTATTGCGTGTAGTATTTTTATCTCACAGACTGTGGAAATTGTTTTTATTAATGCAAGAAGCAAAGTCAAACATGTTTTGGAATAACATCAGGGTGAGTACTGGTATAATGATGACAGTTTCCATTTTTAAGGGTGAACTGTCTATTTAAGGATGATTTCGGCACTCTGTTCCTGTCATAATAGATTTACATGTATTTTTAGTCTTAATGCTTTTATGATCTTTCAGTTGGATTCAAATGGATATCATGTCAAGACTGTAAGCTGACCTTCAAAAAAACAAATCCTCCTGTCAAATAAGCACATATTTTTATCTCCAAGTTTGAGTTTTGCTCACCTGACTGAATGTTACACAAACTAGCACACCATTTACACAGAGCTTGCGTGTGTATATGTAGGACAAAGGAGAACCACGGGTCCTAGAGGGAGCCTCGCTGCTCTGCTCGGCTGGGACAAAAGCAGGCAGGCCCTTAGGCCAGGGGCCGTCTCTTTCTAACACGCTCACAAAGGGAGGATCGTCTTCAAAACATGTCAGCTCAAATCGATTAGACATTATCGCAGTTCTCCCCTTTGAACTGCACAAAGGTCCCAAAGTGGCCTGTCAAGGAGATGTCCTTCAAAACGCCACTGGTATTCAGACAGGTTTCTATATTTGCGCTATGCTGTCAGTGAGCCGTTAGCACATGTTCATCCTATTGGTGAAGTGTCACCTGATCGTAGGTGTTTTTTACTGCTGTTATTTTGAAGGGAACCATGGGTGTTAAAGGAGAAGTTCACTTCCAGAACAAAAATTTACACATAATTTATTCAACACTTTGTCATCCAAGATGTCATGTCTTTCTTTCTTCAGTCATAAAAAAAATGTTTTTTTGAGAAAAACATTCCAGGAATTATCTCCATATAATGTACTTCAGTGGTGCCCCTAAGTTTGAACTTCCAAAATGCAGTTTAAATGCAGCTTCAAATGGCTCTAAAAGATCCCAGCTGAGGAAGAATGGTCTTATCTAGCAAAACGATTGGTCATTTTCAAAACAAATTGACAATTTGACAAAATGTATATATTTAACCTCAAATGCTCGTCTTGTCTCGTCTCTGCGATACGCATATGTAGTCTGTGTAATCGTCCAAAATGGTCCTACATTGCTGTTTTACCTTTTTTTGTAAAGGACGTTTGATGATCTTTGCATGTTCACTTTGTAAACACTGGGTCAGTACTTCTGTAGAGTAGGTGTAGGATGTAGGATGATTTTTGAAGTTGGGGAAGAAAATGAGGTAGGAGTTTTTTGACCTACCCTAACGGTCTTGAACCGGAAAAAACAGAGTTCACGCAGACCTAGACGAGACGAACGTTTGAGGTTAAAAGTATATAATTTGTCGATTTGTTTCAGAAATGACTGATTGTTTCGCTAGATAAAACCATTCTTCTTTGGCTGGGATCATTTAGATTCATTTAAAGCTGGCTTAATATAACATAAATGATGTCTTGCACTGAAATATGTAGTAGAAAACCTATGAAAGACATTGTTTTATACATATTTTGGATTATGGGGGTGCCATTATTTCGATGGGGTGAAATGGCAGCACTCTGTGAGCTACTGGTGCTGCCTGTTGCTATTTTTACACAGTACAACTCAGAAAATAAAATACTGATCTGATGCCACGTTGAGTCTTTACCTAGCGATAAGACAAGGAGAAAAGAAAGGGAAGATGTCTGTGGACCAATAAAACTTCCTAAAGACCTGCGTCTTTGTTCTCTTCACTTGCCCTGATGCCTTTGAGGCTTTTAGTAGACCACATCTGCTGAAAGAGCTTACAAACGAGAAATGCTAGATGTTATCCTGGCAGGATGTAAACATGCAGACGCTTGTCTTGATGCCACAGCCACTGAAGGAGTTTTTTTTGGTGCGAATTTCACTCGATATCCGGGGGCGTTTAGACTTCTTGTGGGGAAAATCGATGGTACAGCAGTTGGTTTAAGCCTACGCTTACATCCATCGTCACCTGTAGGCTCTGTCAGTAGCTGTATTTGTCGTATGCCGTGGCCAGCCGTGGCCTAATGGTTAGGGAGTTGGACTTGTAACCAAAAGGTTGCGGGTTCGAGTCCCTGGTCCGGCAGGGATTGAAGGTGGGGGGAGTGAATAACCAGTGCTCTCTCCACCCTCAATACCACAACTGAGTTGAGTCCCTTGAGCAAGGCATCGAACCCCCAGCTGCTCCATGGGCGCCACAGTGATAGCAATAGTGAGTGCACTGTGTGTGTGCACTTGGATGGGTTAAATGCAGAGCACAAATTCCGAGTATGGGTCACCATACTTGGCCACACGTCATGTCCTTTCCTTCTTCCTTAGGTAGCACCAGTAGTTCACTGAGTGCAACCATTTGACATAATCGAAATAACGTCCCCCCATAGTCCAAAATACATATAAAACGATGTGGATTTTTTAAATAATGTTACTCTTTCATGGGTTTTCTGCTACTTTACATTATATTAAGCCATAAAAGTCTTAATACCTGGAGTTCCCCACTAAAGCATTTGTTGGTGTTTAAAAATACTGTGTGTGTAGGTTTGCAAAAATTTCCAAAATTATCTGAAAGTTCACAAAAAATCCTGGAAATTTTCCTGAAATTTACACATATTTTTCCACCTATTTCCAACCCTAGTAGTGCAACAGCAAACGTTCAACTAAATTACTATTATAAATTCACCAAACGTATTTGAAACCCATTTGGGAAAATAACACTTCCCAAGCAAGTATGGACATTGTTGATGCCGATAATCTTAAAATGGCTGGCTAATGGATGACACATCATCTGCTGTAAGTGCAAGTGAATTCTTGTCTCGCATGTCATGTCCATGTGCCGCCCAAAGTCCTTTTACTGACCTTCCAATGGACGTTCCTCTAAAAAGTGGCAGGCATGTTCTTGATTTGGCAAGCTCTTATCTAATTGGATGACTTTACAATTTTCTGTTGCAGGGATTCCCAAACTTTTTTGCCAGCCAAACCATATTGCTGTAAAATACATTAAACATTCAAATGTTTACAGTCCTCTGAGGTCAATTAATGGCCACATGACATGCAGTTGAGCAGTTTAAACAACTTTAAGTACATAATTAACTTTTATTTTAAAACTTTGATTTCATTTGACTTTTTTTTTTTTTGCAAACAACGTGAACAACGGTTTGGTGTTTTGGCAACTTGTGGCGAATCGAGATGCATCAGTTTGCCTGAAAACAAAGCTGTTTCTATCCAAAATAATACAATGAGTGCTTTTGAGGAATAGTTGCTCAGTCAGTTTTTAAAAAGTTTGTGAGGTTAGTGGTGTGAAATGTTTGACGCTTGGAAACAATCTAGATTTCCTGAGAAGTACTGTATGTTCTTGATTTTATGTCTGTTTTCTGTGCTGAATCATTACTTGGAGGCGTTTATCATGCAAGACTGTGGTTGTGGTATCAACTTTCTCAGATAAACCATTTCTAAATGACGTGTAAAAATAAAGGGAACTGTGAATACTTGGTATTGACCTTTAGTAGTCAAAAGTCTGGCTACACAAGTCTCCTCGCAAGTAAAACAGTAAAACCAGGGTCCATATCTCTCTCATCCTGACATGCTTATGCTTCCTGTAGGCTAAATGAGCTTAATTCAATCTTTCTTCGACATTAGAAAGGCTCCTGAAATAATCACCGCTCCACCGATGCCATTTTACCTCAAAGTTAATTCAGCGGCTCTTAATGGGCGTCAGATATCTCCAGTAATCCACTATTAAAAATCTTGACAGATCCCATGGCAACAAGTCTCGGCTGAGGAAGCTCAAAGCGTGACGCCGGTAATTCTTTGTCTTTTCTCGCCTCTCTTTTCCTTTGCTGAATGGGAGCGCGGTTGTTTTTAGTCTGCTTGTTTAGTGCTCGGCCGATTTCATGATTGTGAGATCTTAGGCTGGCGGTGGGCTTGACGTGTTCAGCGGGGTGAAGCTGCCTTTAAACGCACCGCTGGAGCAGGACGTGTCCTGTGAGCCCAGGAAACCACACGGTCCTGCCGTGTCATAACCCGCTAAGGTTTCTTGCAGCAGATGGGATTAAGTTCTAACTCATGAAGCATGTGGATCTTTTGCATGTTACACGAGAGGGCTGAGTGCAATATGCTGTGTCAACTGCTAGAGATATTAGCTGTACTGTTTATATATTTGTGCAGTAAACAAATACACACGTAAGTGTGCGGTTGGTTTCTTAAAATGTTTTTGAAAGAAGTCTTTTATGCTAATGCTGCATTCATTTGTATATATATGTATGTATGTATGTATGTATGTATGTATGTATGTATGTATATATATGTGTGTGTGTGTGTGTGTATATATGTGTGTATATTTCTGTATACATACATATACATATATATTTTATATATATATATATATATATATAATATATAAAATATATATGTATATGTATAGTTGAATTTTGATCAAAAGTAATTATATTGTGAAATACCATTACAATACCATTACTGTGATTTATAATATAACTTGTCGTACCATGCGCCCCTTCATCATGCTAACAGATCACTTTACAATAAGAGCTAATATGTGTAGGCCATTTGCAGCCATGAGTCTCTCGCTCTCGCTCTCGCTCTCGCTCTCTCATTCACTCAGGTGTGTGGCTGCATGCTCTGAACATGACTCTAACATGGACTGTATGTGGTTAGCTGCTGTAAATATTGCAAGGTGTAGAAAACCACTTCCTGTAGCAAGTGCATCATAATAGAGGTGATACACCTCTCGCTCAGGGGTCTCGGGTGTTTATTACAGATGTTATCCAGAATCAGAACTGCGTGTTGGGGGATACATAATAGCGGGTTTGTTTTTCTTCCATGCGAACTACAGTAACGCTCATTTTTAGCCTCACTGCGAAGTGAATATGCAAAGAAGATCAAACACCCATAACAAAAAAGATAAAACGGTGATAATTTTGAAGTTGAAGGAGAACATGGAGTTTTTCGACATACCCTAACTGTCATGAACCGCAAAAAAACAGTTCAGGCAAAGTGAGACAAAATGAGCGTCTGACATTAAAAAATATAGAGTTGTATTACTTTTATGAAAATAACTGATCGTTTCGCTAGATAAGACCCTTCTTCCTCGGCTGGGATCATTTACAACTGCATTTGGGATCGTTTGAAGCCGCATTTAAACTGCATTTTGGAAGTTTAAACTCGGGGCACCATAGCAGTCCACTATATGGAGAAAAATGCTGAAATGTTTTCCTCAAAAAACATAATTTCTTTATGACTAAAGAAAGAAAGACATAAACATCTTGGATGACACAGGGTGAGTAAATTATCTGTCCATTTTTGTTCTGGAAGTGAACTTCTCCTTTAACCTCCGGAGCCACTTGGAGTACTTTTTATAATGGATGGATGTACTTTATTTTGCTTCAAAATCTCAACACCCATTCTCTGGCATTATAAAGCTTGGAAGAGCCAGGACAATTTTAATATAACTCTAATTGTGTGAAAGAAGAAAGTCATATTCACCTAGGATGGCTTGAGGGTGAATAAATCATGGGGTGGTTTTAATTTTTGAGCGAACTATCATTTTAACAGTTGTATGGACAACATGTCCATAAAAATCATGTTTTAACTAGATTATTATTGAGTGCTGTTTGTACTCTGCTATAAAAGAGTTCAAAAACAACCATTCTGGCAAATACATAAAAATCAAGAGACAATTTGATGCCGTTGAGTGTGTTGTTATGCTGCTCACTCTCTTATTCTCCACTGTCTCTGAAGCGCTGCCTGTAGTCCTGTCATCATGCACTCCCAGACCTCACAATCAGCATCGCAAAGCAAACTCACGCTCAGTGTAATGAATCACTGTCAGCATTCAGCTCAGACAGAACAACTTCATCAAATCACCCACAAGTTCTTAACCAGCATGAGGAATCTTTACGTCTGGCTGGGTAAACTTCACCCTTAAAGGGTTAGTTCACCCGAAAATGAAAATTGTGTCGTCATGTGTTCATGCATTGATTAAAACTACACAGTATTTGTTCTGTAAACATTCATACCAAATTAAAAGACCCGTACCAAATTTTGGTATGAGTATGTGTGCTGTTACACCCCTAATGTGAATAAATCCAGCATCTAAATTCTGTTGTTTCACCTCGCTTTGTAAAACGGGCACGGGACTGCAGCTTTTCTCTAATCCGCTTTCTTATCCCCTATATAACATTGCCTGCTCTGTACGTCGAGTGGAGAGGGCATTGCTTGGCTCATTCCACTTCCCGTCCATCTACGTAGCAGAGGGCAACCCAGCCAGCTCGCTGCTTATCTGAGCTGTCAGCCTTCATCAGTCTGCTCTACATCATCATCATCACAGGCAGATGCGGCGGGCTGACGCTCCCCCTACTGATGTCTCAGCACAGGTTTATTTATACACACAGGCCATATTGACTCAGGGCTTATTTTTGCCATAGTGGCTTTTCATGCTGAGCAGAGAGAGGCAGCGCTCGTCCAGGGGTCCTGTATCAATGCACTTCAGACCGCTGAAATCAATAGGCCCTTCTCCACCAATAGCAAGGATTCCAGGGCACACAACATTGGTATTGGTGCCAACCACACAACCTGTGTACTGGAAACCTGATTAACCTGAGATTTTTTTTATTATTTATAATACTATCAGCAACAATCACAATTATGTTATTTTTGTATTTTAATTTATTTGTATATTATGTAATAAGTATATAGCATGTATTTTTTGATTGCCCTACTGATATACAGTATATATCATTTTTTAAAATTTATTTTATAATATATATTCCTGTTATTTTTAGTAACATTGAGATACTTATAGATACTTTTGAATTTTTAAGTGAATTTTTTGTGCATTTTTCTCATTTTTGTGTGTCTATAGAAAAAATGTCTATAGATTTTTAAAAAATTAGTACATCGAGTTAAACAAAACTTGAGTGTTATTGGCAACTGAAATAAACAAATGTGTTTGTGTATGTATATTTAGTTAGTATCATTGAGGTACTGTTATAGTTTTTAATATATTAAATCATTTCTTTCTGTAATGTTTTCTATATTCATTTTTAATTTTTTTTTAGTAATTCTGTTGTGCATTTTGGTCATTTTAGCAGTTCATTTTGGTATTTTTTTTTTTTTATCTTTTCTTTTTTTGTAAATTTTGATAGTTTTTTTTTAAAAAAACAAGCTGAAATAAACATTATTTTGTAAATAATTTTGTTGTGCGTTTTGGTAATTTTTAGCTTTTTTTATGTTGATCGTTTATTAAAAATTTGCTGAAATGCTGTGTGTATATATATATATTTAGCTGGTATCATTGAGGGACTATTATAGTTTTTATTAATATTTTAAATCATTTTTTTATTAAATTAATTTCTGTATTTAATTTTTTAAATAATTTTGTTGTACATTTTGGTCATTTTTAGCAGTTTATTTTGGTCATTTTGAGGTCATTTCTGAGGTACTATTATAGCTTTTGTTAATATTTTAAATATTTTTTATTTTCATGTGTTCCATTGTATTTTATGTGTTTTTTTTTTTTTTGTTTTTTGTGCATTTTGGTCATATTTGCAGTTTATTTTGGTCATCTATCTATCTGCCTATCTGTCTATCTATCTATCTCCATGTATGTTTACATATTACATTTTTTTTTTTTTTTATGTAAAAGGGTATATTTTTTTTTAACATGATTGTTAGTCCTGTATCACAAAATATGAGTTTTTCTCCTGCCTTCGTACTTGCATTGCACTTGCTAAAGCTGACAAATTATAAAAGGTATCAGTCAGTATTGATGTATTTTTTTCCCATTTATGTTCATTATGTTTTTTCCCCTACAATCATTTTCTCTGAGCAGTTTTTCATTTGCTCGTTGATGTAAAACAATGCGTCTGCCGGTAAATAATGTACGCCGATAAAAAGGGAATATAAACTCAGTCATGGTCTGAATAAAAGATTGCAACCGCATCTGAAAAGCATTGCTACTTACATTCACAGCTGATTAGATTACAGCACAACCGTCAGTGTGCGTTCTGTCTTAGTGAAACGCTGAGGGTATCTCATTAATTCCTGCTGAACAGTTTAGCAAGTACAGTGCTGCATTTCAATAACCTGCTCTAAATCAATGTCTGCAGGAATAGTGTTGAAAGAGAGTGAGATCTCACGCTTTCCGCTTGATAAATGGACCAGAGCGATATAGCGCGTGTGTACAGTGTGTGAGAGTGGTTACGCATATATTTGATGTCGCAGGATGTTTGTGATGTGTTTATGCGATTGTGTTACGCCTCTTTTGGGAAGCGTCGCTCAGAAAAATTCAATCTTTTGTCTTAGAGTTGCTTTTGTCAGATTTGTTTTTCTACTATAGCAGAGTAATTGTATTACTTTAAGGTGTTTTTCCAGTGCAGTGTGAATCAAAGGATCTGGTGTTACATTTTTAATGCTGTCTGTTTCATGCAGAAATGAGGTGAATCTAACGTTATCTACACTAGGAGAAAAATGTTTCAGTGATCTGTTGAGCCCTAAAAAAGGCATTTCACCATTGTGAAATGCCTTCAGAAATCATAGACCAAAATTTAACCCTTACTTATAATCTTGCCCTCCATAGTAACACTCATATTTATGGAAGCCAGTTTCTGCCACTGAATCAAAAATTTAAAAAGATGATTGCTACTTATTATCTCACAATTCTGACTTCTTTTCTTGCAATTGCAAGTTTACATCTCTCAATTCTGACTTTTTTTCTCAGAATTGCATGATATGAACTTGCAATTGTGAGCTATAAAGTAAGAATTGCAAGACATAAACTCGCAGTTCTGAAAACATATCAGTCTTTTTTCCCCTCAGAATAGGACTTTATAACTCACAAATTCTAAAAAAAAAAAAAAAAAGTCAGATTTGCGAGATATAAACTCTCATCTGTGAGGGGAAAAAAGTAAGAATTGTCAGTTTATATCTTGCGATTCTGACTTTAGAACTCGCAGTTGTAAGTTTATATCACACAATTCTTAGAATTCTTGCAATTGTGAGTTTTTTTTTTATGCAATTCTAAGAAAAAAATTCAGAATTGTTCATTTATATTTCACAATTTTGACTTTATTTATATTATGCAATTCTGAGAAAAAAATCAGAATGGAGATTATATCTTGCAATTTTGACTTTATAAGATTTGTGAGTTTATATAATGCAATTCTGTAAAAAAAAAAAAAAAAAAAAAAAAAAAACATTGCAAAATTGTGATTTCATATCACGCAATTCTGAGAAAAAGTTAGAACTGTGAGATAAAAAGATCAGTTTTTTTTTTTTTTTTATTAATTCAGTGGTGGAAACGGGCTTCCATACATATTGAACCCTATTTCTGTCACAAAATAAAAGAGAAAACGGTGATTGCGCCTTTTATCTTGCGATTCAGTTTTTATCTTGCAATTCTAAGAAAAAGGTCAGAATTCTTTCCCATAATTCTGAGTTCTTGCAGTTTAAGAAAAACAGGCAATCTTGAAATTGTGAGTTTAGATCTCACAATTCAGATTTTTTTTTTTTTCAAAATCACTAGTTTACAATTCTGACTTTGTTTCCGCCATGAATATTTTGTAATTCTGTGTTTGTATCATGCAGTTATAAGTTTATATGTTGAAATTTTCTTGCAATTCTAAGAATTTTTTTGAATTGTGTGATATAAACTCTTATATTTATACATTCTTTCTCGTAATTATTCCAAGTTTACATCTCTTTCAGCCACAAAGTAAAAATTAAAAGTAATAAAAATAATTAAAAGTATCTTGCAATTCTGTTTATATCTTGGAATTCTGAGATTATATGCAAGAACGCAGTTGGAATTGTGAAATATAATCTCAGAACTGTGAGGAAAAGTCAGAATTGTGAGAGAAAAAGTTGCAATTACCCATTTTATTTTTTTTATTCCATGGCAGAAACTGGCCTCCATACAAATCTCATTTGCATTCACACATATTCAGATTTGCCACACAAGAACCAATGTCCATGGCTTCACTTCAATGCATTGCATTTTCACCTAGCAAATTTGAACACATTCAAATGCGAGTGAGATTAGGAAAAAAGAAAAAAAAAAAAAAAGTTTCAGATAAAGACTTAAATTATAGTCTGTTCCTCACATTATCCCTTCATATAGCTCCAGAGGAAAGCAAAAGCTTTAAGAAACATCCCACACAATTCCTCTGCAGTGAATTAGCATATGAACAAGCACTTATCCTCCAAAGAGCTTCATGTTTATAACATCATGAATCTGAACAGGATATGAAATGAAACTGATGGAGGTGTTGGTGAAAATGCTATTTATCTGATATAATCTGTCTGTGCTCTTTCCAATGTAGTTTTTTTGGTTTTATATGTATTTTCCAGACTTTGCAGTGAAGTTGTCGTCAAGCTCTGTGCCAAATGCTTCTTGCGTTCATCAGTCTGTTGTATGTCCGCTGTCCGCGCTTTGGTAACGTAATGCCCCATAGATCATCAGGTTGCAAAGGAGGTCATAAAGAAAGATCACGACCACAAAGAGGACGCTCGTTAGAAGCCTTTTGAGTCATACCATGACAAATGGTAAACACTGCGGTTTCGTAGACTTCGTGAGCAAAGACCGCAAGTCCATTTCAAGTACATTATTTGGGACAAGGCCTCATTGTTATTGCTTGTCGTTGAAAATTTGGTCTCATGAAATCAAAATTGCCATTTTGTGGCTTTCAGTCCATGTATGTTAGCTTTGAGGAGTACTAAACTACTGTTTTAAAGTTTGTGGTCGGCAAGATGTATTCTTATGCACAGAAGGGCCGCATTTATTTGTTCAAAAATACAGTAAAACAGTCATATTGTGAAATATTATTGGAATTTAAAACACATTGTCAAATATATTAAAGAAATGTATTTCTGTGATGGCAAAGCCGAATATTCAGCAGCGTTTACTCCAGTCTTCACTGAAAAAAAGGTTGTAAAAACAACTTTCATTAAAGTTTACTTCCAGAACAAACATTTACAAATGATCTACTCACCCTCTTGTCATCCAAGATGTTAATGTCTTTCTTTCTTCAGTCGATTTTCAGCAATGTTCTCCAGATAGTGGACTTCTATGGTGCCCCCAAGTTTGAACTTCAAAAATGTAGTTTAAATGCAGCTTCAAATGGCTCTAAACGATCTATATGATCGGTCATTTTCGAAACAAATAGACAGTTTACATACATTTTGACCTCAAATGCTTGTCTTATCTTGTCTCTGCAATGTGCATGTGTAGTCTGTGTAATCCGGGTCAATACAGTTAGGGTATGTCGAAAAAAAAAAAACTCCCGTCTGTTTTTTTTCTG
Source organism: Labeo rohita (assembly GCF_022985175.1). Taxonomy (NCBI): domain Eukaryota; kingdom Metazoa; phylum Chordata; class Actinopteri; order Cypriniformes; family Cyprinidae; genus Labeo; species Labeo rohita. The sequence continues at coordinate 29,329,432 of NC_066877.1, forward strand.
CAACGACAAAATCGTCCTACATTGCTGTTTTACGTTTTTTTTTTTTTTTTTTTGAAAGGCCATTTGACCTTCTTTGCATGTTCACTTTGTAAACATTGGGTCGGTACTTCTGTAGCGATGTAGGATGAATTTGAAGTTGTGGAAGAAAATGAGATGGGAGTTTTCCGACATACCCTAACTGTATTGACCGTATTGAACCAGAAAAAAAAGTTCACGCAGACAAGACAAGCATTTGAGGTTAAAAGGTATATGAATTGTCCATTTGTTTTGAAAATGACTGATCATTTCGCTAGATGCGGCCCTCCAGGAACTGAATTTGACACCCCTGGTTTAGAGCCATTTAAACTGCATTTTGGAAGTTCAGACTTGGGGGCACCATAGAAGTCCATTATATGGAGATAATTCCACTTTTTTTTTTTTCTCAAGAAACATTTCTTTTCGACTGAAGAAAGAAAGACACAAACATCTTGGATGACAAGGGAGTGAGTAAATTATCTGTAATTTTTTTTTTTTTTCTGGAAGTAATCTTCTCCTTTAAGAAATTGGTGGTACATTTTACAAACAATTACAAAGAAATGGCAAGTAACGCATTGAATAAAAAATTAAAGTAGAAACTAAAAAATAAAAATAAAACACTAAACTAAACTTCTTCCTCAAACTAAAAAAAAAAAATTCTTGTAAAACGTTTTTTTTTTTTTTTTTTTTTTTTTTTTTTTTTTACAGTGTTCTATGTCTCTTGATCCTTCAAAAATCAATATAATGTGCTGATTTAAGTGTAGAAAACCATTGTGCTGCTAAATATTTTAGTGAAAATTGTCATACTTTATTCAGGATTCTCTAATTAATAGAACATTTAAAAGAACAGCATTTATCTTTGATGACATAACAAATGTCTTTACTATCACTTTTGATTTATGGCTTCCTTGCAAAATAAAAGTATAAACTTGATTTAAAAAAAAAAAAAAAAGTTGCAATGACTCTAAACTTAGTAGTCTGTACAATAACAGTCAAAAGTTTTTGAACAGTAAGATTTTTAATGTTTTTAAAAGACGTCTCTTCTGTTCACCAAGCCTGCATTGATTTGATTTCCAAAATACAGCAAAACAGTAAAATTGTAAATATTTTTACTATTTAAAATAACTGATTTCTATTTGAATATATTTTATTTTTGTGATTTCAAAGCTGAATTTATTTTTTTTTTTTTATTATTTTTTTTTTAAAAGATAATGACTCCAAGCTTTTGAATCGTATAGTGTATAATGTTACAAAAGCATTTTTATTTCAGATAAATGCTGATCTTTAGATCTTTCTATTCAGCAAAGAATCCTGAAAAAATGCACTCAACAGTTTTAAATATTGCTAATAATAAAAATGTTTATTGAACAGAAAATTAGCATATTAGAATGATTTCTGAAGGATCATGTGACACTGAATACTGGAGTAATGATGCTGAAAATTTAGCTTTAAAGGGATAGTTTAGCCAAAAAATGAAAATTTGATGTTTATCTGCTGACCCCCAGGGCATCCAAGATGTAGGTGACTTTGTTTCTTCAGTAGAACACAAATGAAGATGTTTAACTCAAACCGTTGCACTCTGTCAGTCATATAACGGCAGTGAATGGCTACCAAATCTTTGAGAGTAAAAAAAAACATATACAAACAAAACCAAATTAAACCCTGCGACTCGTGACGATAAACTGATGTCCTAAGACACGAAACGATCGGTTTGTGCGAGAAACTGAACACTTTAATCACATTAAGTAGTTTAAATTTCAAAATGTATTAAAATATAAAGCAGTTAAGTAGTAAAAATATTTTACAGTATTACTGCTTTTGCTGTATTTTGGATGAAATAAATGCAGGCTTGGCAAGCAGAAAAGACTTCTTCCAAAAACATTAAAAATCTTACTGTTCAAAAATTTTTGACTGGTAGTGTATGTTAGCGTACTTGTAAACATTGCTAAGTTAACCTTTCCAAGAAAACATTAAAATATGAATGACTCATCTTGCTCTTGTAGGCGTAAAATATATCTGTAGGCATCTAATCAAAATAATAATTTTGTCCTAGAAGAAGTAAGTCTCTCATCTTAGTAAAGCCTGTCTCTTACTAGCAATAGCAAGTAGCAAATCATGGTTAATGGCTGAGGTAAACAAAAGCCTAAAAATACGTCCATTGCCGGATCTATATATCAACACTTGAATCATCTCTCTCTCTCTGTTTTCGTAGAATACTGATGTTGGCGAATAACATTGTTCTGTTTGATTCTCTTTTCTTTTGCTCTTTGTATGGTAATAAATTGCCCTGGATTTGACATTTTAAGAGCTGAAATTATAGTTATTCATATAATGTCATCATAATTACAGGGCTGACCATGACTTTATTCCAATTGTCAGATAAATAACAGAGTGGGACACTGGCAGGCAGTTGATTATAGTTGTGTATGCCAGCAGGAGTGGAGGAACAGGGGGTTGATAGCTGAAAGAGAAAGTATAAAGCCCAGCCCCAGAGGTTAGCGCATTAATTGTGGCCAATTTTAAAATCAGCATCAGGTCATTGACTCCGCTGCTGAATATTACCTGACATTTCGGTGTGTGTTCGCTGGGAAATGTAACGTTGAGTGGCGGGTGATATATTACGGGATGTAAAGCGAGTGTAGTTTTATTAATAGTACATTTCAGTTGCTGATATAATTCCATTGTGGCCTGCTGTAAATGTGAGAGCATGTATTTGAATGCTTGTTTCCAACTGTAATGCATCATATGGTTATTTATGAATATGAAGAGGATTTTTCTTGTTGCTGTTGTAAAATTGGTTTATTGATTGGTGCTGGGGCTTAGTGATTCACACATGCACAGACATGTTAGACGGTGGTTCTGATGTCTAACGTGGTTTTGAGCCCAGCTTGCATATATTTTACCAGTTGCTAATATCAATTTTAACATGAAGAATATCTCTGGTAAGCTCTTAAAACAGTTGTTGTATTTTAGCGATGTGAGAAGTGGTTGACAGGATTGCGTTTATAATGTTTCTGACTCTTAGCACTCATTTTACATCAAGTACACTTTTAGATATGCAAGTTCAGTTTTTTTTTCTTTGTTTTTTTTTTTTGTTTTTTTTTTTTTTTTAAAGAAGGTACTTCTGTACTTTCACAGGTATCTTGTGAAACAATGGTGATTCAGGCGTGCCAAACTGTTGATGACGAAGTATTTTTATTTTATTTTACTTTATTTTTTTTTATTTTATTTTGTTTTGTTTTGTTTTGTTTTATTTATTGTTTTATTTTATTTTTTACTTTTTTATTTTATGTTACTTTTATTTTATTTTATTTTATTTTATTTTATTTTATTTTATTTTTTTTATTTTACTTTATTATTTTATTCTGTTTTACTTTATTTTATTATTTTATTTTACTTTTTATTTTACTTTTTATTTTTTTATTGAATTTAATTTTGTTTTGTTGTTTTATTTTACTTTATTGTATTTTTTTTTTTTGTATGAGTTCCCTGAAACTCGTACAAAAACGTGAGAGAGTGAAATTTTCAGAGTGAATTTGAGAGAGGTTGCGTTTATATAATTGTATATAATTTTCATTTATTTATTTATTTGCTAATTACATTTAGTTTGTAATTTTTGTTTTTTTTGTTTTTTGCTTTATTTTTATTTGATCTTAGTTTGATTTTATTTTTTTAGTTTTCTGGTTGTAGTTTATTTAGGATTTTTTTTTTTTTTTATTTGATTTACTTTTTGTTGTTTTAATTTATTCTATTTTATTTTACTTTTTGTTTATTTTATTTTTCATTTTATTTTACTTATTTTATTTTGTGATTTTAATTGATTTAAGTTTTATTTGATTTGATTTTATGTTATTTTAATTATTTTATTTTGTTTATTTTCTTATTTTTATTTTATGTTATTTTATTTTTTTTGTTGTTGAATTTTTTTTATATGAGAACCATGTAAATCTGGTTTCTAAGTGTGTTTGGAGGTACGAGTTTCTTGGGTACATTTTTGATATGTTTTCATAAAAAAAACACCATTCTCCAGTGCTTTGCTTGCCCTAACCATCTTTCTGGGTTATCTGAAATGACAGATGAAGATTGATAAATGGTATATGTTTACGCTTAGGTTAACTTAATTAGTTTCTCAGGACTATCCTCTGTGTAATTCACTACACCCTGAGCTCTTCGCAGACAAGCAGATAGACTGTTGAGCCGAAAGCTTTCGATTTCCCAGCCGCAGCGGTAGCTTAATATCATAAAGGCTTGCTCCTTTCAAGAGAGTGTGTAAGAATGTGAACGGAAGCTTGTTTTGTTAAATGGTAGGAGTTTGCTCTGAAGCGTTAAAGGATAACAAGTCCTTGCTTGGTCATTAAAGCAGTCTCTGCAGAGAGAAATGTGTGCTACAGGAAGTGGGCGAACTGCAAACACATTTGAGGTGATTATAGTGTGTGTGCGCCTCGAGGGAGCGCTGGATTACACAATACCCGAGCCCAGAGCCCATCGCAGCGGTGGCAGAGCTGCCTACCATAGGGCCGCTGGATTATTGAGGTCGCCCCTGTTTTTTAGCAGGATTACTGCCTGAAATTCACCACTAACATACTTTCTGAGTTATGTAACATCGACACAGGGTATTTGTTGTAATTGCATCATAAACGTGGTGATTATCGCAGGCGTACCTAACCGTACCTGCTTTAGGTTTCCCTGAAACTCATACAAAAACGTGAGAGAGGGAAATTTCCGGAGTGAGTTTGAGAGAGGTTGCGTTTATATCATTTTCATTTATTTATTTATTTGCTAATATTTTTTACTTTGTCATATTTTATTTTTTTATTTTATCTTTGTTTTGTTTTATTTTATTTTATATATTTTATTTTTTAGTTTTCTGGTTTAGTTTATTTAGGTCATTTTTATAATATACCATGTTTTGAAATACATTTTTTTTATTATTTATGGTCATGAAAATATATTTTAGTTTAATTTTGAATTTTCCTCAGTTACACTGGTTTAAGTTCACAAAAACATTTTGATTTAGTATTTTCATTTAGTTTTTATTGTAAATAGGACCCTATGAAGTCCATTTTTTTTCCCCAAATTTCATTTTATTTTTTTCCAAATTCTGTTTTTTTTTTTACTTTAATTTTTCAGCATTCTGTTTTTTTTTTTTTTTTCCGTTTTAATTTTTTTTTTTTTAATGGTTAAATTAAATAATATCAATCAAAAAAAAACATTAAACTTACACAATTTGACAGGAATTTATTAAAATTTTCTATGAAATCAGTTTTTTTGTTTTATTAAAAGGTCCTATGAAATACTTTTTTCCCCCTCAGTTCCTCAGTTTTTTTTTTTTAAATTCAAATTCTGTTTTCCATTAATTTTCTGGATTCGTTTTAATGGTTTCATTTCATGTTAATAATCAAAAGCATGTCTAGTTAATTGATTTATAAAATATTTATTAACTTATCCAGATTTACTATGTTGTGTATTTACATTTTAAATAAATTCTGGTAAATCTATTTTTCTGACTTTAAAAAAAAAAGAGTTTTATTTATTTATTTATTTTATTTATTTTTATTTAGTTTATTTATTTTTCATATTTTATTTATTTTCATTTTACTTTATTTTATGTTTTAATAATTATTTTATGTGTTGTTAGTATTTATATTATTATTTGTAGTGCTATATTTCTGTAAGTAATATATTTCTGTCACAGTTTCTTCGTTAAACCAAACCTTTTCTACAATTTCTTTTTCTACAGTGTGATAGAAAAGAAATATGTATATAAAATACTGTTCAAAACATCGGTACTTTTTTTTTATTTTTTTTTTTTATGTTTTTGAAGAAAGTCTCTTATGCTTACCAATTATTTAATCAAAATGTATAAATAAATGCAATTTATTTTTCTATTTTAATGGGGTTTTTTTTTGTAGTTTGTAGTAGATTTTTATAGTTCACATGTTATTTTTATATAATTAAGATAATTAAAAATTTTGGTTTACACATAAATATTAAATCAAATTTTTATGTGTCCTTTTTATGTGTCCTTGCAGAATACTTTTATATAATTTATGTAATTGACATAATTATTAAAAAACATGGTTTACACAGAAATAAGTAAGTAAATTTTTATATATATATATATATATATATATATATATATATATATATATACATGGCAATATATTCTTCTGTATTGTGAAGGTAACCAATGAGTTGATTTGAATCTTTATTATTTCTGTGTAGATCTGATCCTTTTATTCTCCCGTCATTGTATGAATCTGTCGTATTTGCTGGAAACCATGTGGAGGTGATTGTGTGTTTCCGAGAAGCGTGCGTGTCGGCCTTGGTCTCAACAAACACGATTGTCCACTTGATTGCCAAGAATTCATTAGAGTCTAGAGGACTCTTTGGGCTATTAACAGTGGCTTTTTTCAGTAATTTGCCACTGTTATGTTCCTGTTAAGAGTTTGCTAAATCTGTTACGAGTGGCTCTTCAGCGTCAACATAATTGCTTCACATCTTCACAGTCCAGCAACAAGAGCGCAGGCAGACACTTTAGCATGGATGGTAATACATAAAGCCACATTAGCAGCGGCTGCTCATTACTGTGATGCGTCTGTGCATCCACCGTATTGAAGAGGTCATGATCCGCTGTAAACACATGCAAGTGAATTGACAGATGCGGCACCAGCAGTGTTTTTTCCAGGATTTTCACGAGATTTGGTTTGTCGTCCGTGTCGGATAATTTTGCATATTGCAGATTAGCAAAACACAAAATGAATGAGTATTTATAAAATGTACATTTGTGTATGAGGCTGTATTGGAGAGTGACTTTAAATGCCCACCGATACCTTACAAAGCATTAAACAGTAAAGTAAGGTTCATTAGTTAACTACATTACTTAACATGAACTAAGAATGAACAATACTACTACAGCATTTATTAATCTTAATGTTCATTTCAGCATTTACTAATGCATTATTAGAATCGCAAGTTGTTTGTTAACATTAGTTAATGCACTGTAAACTAAAATGAACAATGAACTATTTTTATTAACTAACATTAACAAAAATTAATAAATGTTGTAATAAATGTATTGTTCATTGTTCATAAATTAACTGTTAACAAATGACACCTTATTGTAAAGTGTTACCATTTAATGTAATTGATTTACCATTCAACAACAATATAAAAAAAGTAATGAAAATGACATATATGCAATACTGTTCAACACATTGGTATGTTTTTTGTTTGTTTGTTTAGTTTTTTGTATGTTTTTGAAATAATTCTCTTATTTTTACCAATTATTTGATTTTTTTTTTTTTTTTTTATAAATTTATACAAATATTTAAAAAATAAAACAATTATTTCATAAACACAGTGATATTGTGGAATAAATATAGCATTTTGAAATAAATGTAATTTATTTTTGTTTAGTTTTTTTGTTTGTAATTTTTTCCTTTTGATGTTTTTTATTAGTTAAGTGTTATATTTCTTTATATAATTTATGTAATTAATATATTATGATTTAAAAAATATGGTTAACACAAATATTAAATAAATAAATATACATGAATTATATATATATAATTTTTGTTTAATTTTGATCACCGTGGTTTATTCAAAAATAATAAAAACATGAATATAATAGAAATAAAATATTAACATTTTGATTTGTCCTTGCTGAATACATTTTATATAATTGATATATAATTATTTAAAGTATTATTGTTTACACATTAATTATAAATTATAAATGCATTAATATAATAGAAATAGAAATAGAAATAAAATATCTTTGTTACCTTTGATAACTTTTGTTGTCATTTTATTTATTTTTTTAGATATTTTATAAAAAATGTCAATAATTGATATGATTATTAAAACACCATGGTTTATACAAAAATAATAAATAAATACATGTATTTAATATATATGTATATGTGTGTGTGTGTGTGTGTGTGTATGTATATATATATATATATATATATATATGTGTATGTGTGTGTATATATATATATATATATATATATGTGTGTGTGTGTGTGTATATATATATATATATATATGTGTATATATATATATATATGTATATATATGTGTATATGTATATATATATAGAGATAGATAGATAGATAGATAGATAGATAGATATAGATATAGAGATTGTCATTTTATTACTTTTGTTACTTTTGATCACTTTTGATGTGTCCTTGAATTATTAATTTCTTTAAAAAAAAAAAAAAAAATCTATCAATAAATAAATAAAATCTTACTGGCTCCAAACTTCAAAACCGTAGTTTTTATTATGTTTACATATTTAGTTAAGCTTTCTGTTTTCTTATAAAATGTATGTGTTTTTAAGACTGGTATTATGTTAAAATGATTACAGTTTGTAAATAAAATGCCTTCAGCTTCTGTATGAGGTTAGAATAAACAGGGTTTACTAGTTGGTTGACTAGTTGATTTAGAAATGAAATGGTTTTTCCAAACCCTTATGTTGAGGTGGCACACTTCCCTTTGTGTTTATTTAGTTGCTCTGCGGTAACGCTGAGAACCCCTGACAGTGGCGGGGCAATGCATTACGCTGGCATGAAGCTCGCCTCGCTTTACTGAAAACTCCCTACCAAAGGCCTGTCAGATTGATGTTCAGAGGCGTTAAAAAGATATTTCTATTTCCTCATTTTTTCCCCTCGTAAACTACGGTTATATGATTCACTTTGACGTGAGCTAAGGCCTCTCTAAATGTCATGTGTTGATTTTATGGCGATAAGCGATGGCCAAAGACAACCCCGCATGTTGTTGTGCTGTTAAATGATCTATGTAGCAGGTTGCTCTTGTTAAATCTGCCATTTATTGCTCTCTACTGTATTCAAAGCATTTTTCCACCCTCGCTGCTGGGCGAGAGGCAGGCCAATAGTCCCGGATAATTTATCAGGCTCAAGGAATTAAGTAAGCTACATGGCGGCAATGAATTGTTCTATTACTCTTCACGCCGTCCGCTCCTATTATCTTCCTGCTTCGCTGTAATCCTGCCTATTTTTGGCCCTCTACTTTATGCCGAGTCGAGTTTGACAGCCGTCCTCTCTCGCTCTAAAGCACGAGTGGATATCCAGTGTGTAGGCTGGTGACTTGCTGGCAGAGATGAGCGTTTCATCACATGCTAATTGAGCAATAGATGCCGACGATAAGTGCCTGCTTACGGCTGCGTCTGCTACATTCACCTGTCTCCTCCATTAGAGGCCGGCTTTCTCACGCTTCTACACCAAGCACTGAATCGAAAGAGTGGGCCTTTATTTTTCTTCATTGCCCTTATTTTCCTCCATTAGCCGTGTTTGTGTGCTTGTCCCTGTTATCTCAATCTGTACTCTGACTTTCCTTCTCTGCAACCTGTGTTGCAGATTTTTAGCTTAATTTTTTAGGTGCAACACAATTTGAGCCAAGTTCAGTTCTGATGCATTTTAAGCACAAAGATTCTGTTGTACTAACATGCACAACCGGTTTGGAATAATTGTATATTCACAGTGAATTGCTCATGAGTAATGATTTTTTTTTTTTTTTTAACACAAAGGCTGCATTTATTTAAGTCAAACAGTACTATTCTTAAAAATGATTACAGTCTAAAGTAACAAGCATATTAAAATGATTTTTGAAGGATCATGTGACACTAAAGACTGGGGTAAAGGCTGCTGAAAATTCAGCTTTGCATTACAGTAATAAAGTAAATTTCATTTTAAAATATGTTAAAATAGAAAAGATATTTTGAATTGTAATATTTATTATCAGTAATTTAATTTTACTGTTTTTTTTTTTTATTAAATAAATGTGACCTTGGTAAGCATAATATATAAAAACAACAACTTCTTCAATTTTTTCATACTTTTGGCGGGTAGTGTAGGTTCTCTCTGACCTGTCAATAAAAATAGTATAAGAGGATTTAATTCAGTGCCACATCAGAGCGACCCTTTATTTCTCATTGTTAGTGCATGTCTTGTTTTCTTGCCTGTGAGCAAGAATGATCAACTTGCAAGTGTTACGTTGTGTCCTGCAATTGTGGTCCATATGTAAATATATTTATACCACCTCAGTGCTACTTAAAAAAAAAAAAAAATTGTGGTGGCATCATGCACAAAGACAAGAGTCTATTAATAACATGTTATATTTTGTCCTGTATACTATATACATTGTGGATTCACAGAATTAAGAACAGTTTACATAAAAATCTGATTTTATTTCATTTTATTTTATTTTATTTTATTTATAATAATTTATTGCTGAAATGTACATAAGCTACATAAGCTTTACTTTTAGTTTAGTTTAGTTTTTTATTTTATTATTTTATTTTATTTTATTTTATTTTTAATACTTTTATGCTGAAATGTACATGAGCTGAAACCAAACCCAATCAAATATTTTGTTTTGTTTTGTTTTTTGTTTTATTTAGTTTTATCCATAATCATTTTATGCTGAAATGTGCATACATAAGCTGAAACCAAACCAAATTGTGTATTGTATGTTATTTTATTTTAATCATTTTATGCTGAAATGTACATACATAAGCTGAAACAAACTAAAACAAATATTTTATTTATTTTAATTATTTTAATTTATTGCTTTATATATATATATATATATATTTTAGTCTGGGTGTAAAATGTTCACTCACCTTGGCTTATGTGTATATGTGTTTGTGTGTTTTTCAGTGCGGGACCCAAGGGCGACAACATCTATGAGTGGAGATCCACCATCCTGGGCCCTCCAGGTTCAGTCTATGAGGGAGGCGTGTTCTTTCTGGATATCACCTTCTCTTCCGATTACCCCTTCAAGCCACCAAAGGTACAGTATGGGAAAACATCTTCCTTTTTATTCACTCTTCATGAGGTATTAAACATGGGATGCTCAATTCGTCTTCTAGAGATCTGCATCTAATCAGTGTTTTAGTTCCCTTGAAATTTTTTTCAAACCTAGCGAACAGGCATACTTAATGCTGCCTATCACTTAAAAAAAAAAAAAGATACAAAAGCTGTCACTGGGTCGTAATAGCACCCAAATTGTAAATATAAGTACTTTCTGAAAAGGTAACAGATTTTGTACCTTTTTTTTCTGAGAGTGTAGGATGCTGCCTTCTAAGGGAGAATCCTGACAGAAATGGAGTGATGATACATGAAATACTTATGAATGCCTTAGAACTTGGCCAGAAGAAGGCATCTTAGAAGGCAGCATCATCATGCTTTCAGAAGCTGCATAGGCAGCTCATTACTTTCACAACAGGGCCTCAATATAAATGCAAAATCAAATGCGTTGGAATGTATTTGGAAGCACTTCAGACTCAATACATCAAAGCTGTTGTTGAATATGCGGCAGAACTTAAAACAGCTGTATCAGCCATTTGATGCTGTTCTTGAGAATAAAAGTTCATGAATTGAAGTCCCAAGACATTTCTAACCTACGTATGAAAGTAAATGATCATTTAAGAATTATATAATATAAAAGTCAATGTAAAGTGGTACCTCACATAGGGCCCTGTGATTTCCAAAATGCAGACGGAATCGCAGAATCCAGTCATAAAAATGGAATGTATGTAACACGGAATGTCATGGAATTTGGTCAATTTTGTATTAATAAATATTAATAAAAGTAGGTCAGTACACTTGAATCAAAACACGATATGGACCAGTGTCTGTGATTATTAAGCTGCAATAATACTGTACAAATCCTGTATGTTCGGCGTGCATGTTCTGTGAATGAATGGCGCAGATGCGCGGTTTCGTTTACTACACGCATACTGAAGCGCACCTGACGCTCACAGTGTTTTCAGCCTCTGCTGCCTCAATTTATGAGTAAATGAACGCAAACATAATCTGTAGAACTGCTCTGAAAGTCACTTTATGAGCATTTTACCGTTTGTTTTGAGAAGAACTATCATCATATCATATATACAAACAGAAACGTATAGGTCTTCACAGGAGCCTGTCAAAATAAAGGTTCGGTTTAACTTGAAAAAAATGTGACAGAAATATATAGAATTTAATGTAATCATTGTAGTACTACTACTAATAATAAAATTATTAATAAAACATTCATTTTTGAGGAATATTTACCAGAAAAATATTTACCAGAAATTATTTACCAGGAAAATGTAAATACATAACATAGTATTTCTAAAAGAAAAAAAGAAATGAAGCAATAATAATTTTTTTTATACAATCAATTAATTAGACATGCTTTTCTGTATTAAAATTTAATGAAACCATTAAAACAGAATCCAGAAAATTAATGGAAAACACAGAATTTGGTAAAAAACAAACAAACAAACAAAAAACCCTGAAATAAATAAACCGTACTTCATAGGGCCTTAATTTAAATTTTTGTAAAATTTTTAATAAATGAAATCATGATTTCAATTATTTAGACATGCTTTTGAGTATTAAAATTTAATGAAACCTTTAAAACAGGATCCAGAAAATTAATGGAAAACGCAAAATTTGTTTTAAAAAAACTGAATTGGATAAATAAATCAATCAATCAATAAACAAACATACTTCTTATGGCCTTAAAATGTAATTTTTGTTAAACTTACGTTAAATTGCTGTTAAATTGTGTTAGTTTAATGAGTTCAATTAATTAGACATGCTTTTGAGTATTAAAATGTATTAAAACAGAATCCAGGAAATTAATGGAAGACAAAATTTGGTTAAAAAAAATTAATTGGATAAATAATAAACAAATAAACAAACAAACCGTACTTCATAGGGCCTTAAAATGTAATTTTTGTTGAACTTATAACAAAATTGTTATTAATTTGTGTTAGTTTCATGATTTCAAGTAATTACAAATGCTTTTGAGTACTAAGATTTTGTGAAACCATTCAAATATCCAGAACATTAATGGAAAACAGAATTTGGTAAAAAAAAAAAAAAAAAATTAATTGGATAAATAAACAAATAAACCGTACTTCATAGGGCCTTAAAATGTAATTTTTGTTAAACTTAAAAGTTTTTTTTACTTTTAATAAATTGCTGTTAAATTGTGTTAGTTTCATGATTTTAATTAAATAGACATACTTTTTAATTAATAGTTTTTTTTAATGTATTTTATGAACCATTAAAACAGTGTCTAGAAGAATTAAAATGGAGAAAAAAAAACAGCATTTAGAAAAAAAAAAAAAGGAATTTGGGGAAAACATAAAACTGATTTAATAGACCCTAGAGTTTTATTCTACAGCCTTACCACACATCAACATGGTGGAAAAACATTTGTACACCCATTGTTGGATATTCAAAGAGTTTTCTTGTTGCGTGTTCATATAACAATGGTAAAAATGCTTCCCAACCACATTTAAAAAAAAAAAAAAAAAAAGTGGTTGGCTTTGAACCAATTTTTACTGCAACTGCTAGTAATTACAAAGAAATGGCAAATAACACACTGAATTAAATGTGAAATTTTGAAGTTGAAAGACAGAAAAAGTATTTTAAAACATACTACATTAATCCGTTTTATTTGCAACATCAAAAAATCATTTTTAAAGTGCAAACTGATGTGTTGTAAAAAGCTGAATTAAAAATACATTTATTAATACAATGATTAACTTTATTTTAAAGTCCTTGTTTTTGACATGTAATTTTATTCTGGAAGTAAAGTTACAAGATTTATAAGTGTAAAATAGAAAATGTTATGATGTAAAAGCACTATTTCTAGGTCACTAATCTTACTAGTCTTTTGTGCAGATTGTACAGATTTTCTTGCTTCCATTAAAGTTCAAGATGTCTCAGTTCACCTTTTCACTGGAAATACAGCTGCTAATATAATTTTTATAATGGAAAAAAAAGCTATTAGACTATTATAGTAAAACACGAAATTGAAGCATTTGCTCAAGTAGACTCTTGAACCTGTGTATGTGTGTGTTTTTGCTATTATTAGTCTATATTCGGTCACAAAGAGCAGCGGCCTTTAATTAAGATGTATTAGCTCTACCACGGACACTCTGAAACAGATCATTCAGAACAGGTATTGACCTCTGTTGAAATACCTCAAGGATAATGTGAAGCTGAACGATTATATTTGACTATTTTTGTGTGCTGAATAACTGAACGTACTCCTTCGAGCATCAGCTATTTCCAGCGTAAAGCAATTAGCGAGATGCCGACAGGCAGCGATGTGGTTTAGGGAAGCTGGTTTACTACGGCTCCAGCTAGAAAGGTGAAAAGTCAACCACGGCATTTCGGATTAATTAGCATCCGAATCTCCTTCCTCAGCATGTTTGGGAATTTGCGCCGCTCCGAGTGGCTCTCCGCCTCAGTCTGGCCCTCATCTCGACCGTCAGCGGCATCTGTAAACAAGAAGTTTATATAAAGCTTGTGGGCTGGAGGGGGCTCTTTGTTCAGATCAAGCCACTGCAAAGCTCTAATCCACTAATTATAAACAGGATTCATCCTCTGCGGTGGATGCCGGGCAGAGCCGGCGGCCCGCACCCCCTCATTCTTTTGACACCAGATGAAACACAGGGCGACTTGGGGGCCGATCTCGCCTACGTTCGCTTGCGTCGGTGCTCTGTGAAGTCGTCGCTCGCTAAGAGGTGCGCCTTGGTTTGTGGTCCGCTAATCTGTGCTTTTGTGAATGGAGTCTGTCTGTGTTTAGGAGCAGGACGGAAAAGACAGAGAGACAGCCGTTTCATCCTTAAAAGTCTATCTAGAAATAAGAGTATCGATTAACTCTAGCTGTAAAAGGCTCTAATGCATTGGCTTGTTTACGGCGTAGTTTGTTTGGCTCGTTATGTGCATTTAAAAAGAACTATTTCTCTTTTATTTTGTGTCTTGTTTCTTTCTTTCTGTCTGTCTGTCTGTCTCTGTCTGTTTAGAAACTCTAAAACCCTACCTGGCCATCTGCTGCCTGCACAGATGCTTTTTTTTTTTTTTTGACAAGCTAATGATGTCGTTCCATAGTAAAATTCCCATAATAATTCAGTAAGATCTGATTATGGCTTTGATTAACATTCAAATGGATTCGACTATCAGCAAGTTCACTTGCATGCAATTATCTCTGAACTTAGGGGGTGTTTACACAACATTAGTTTTCAACTAAAAACGTATGCCTTTGGCATGGCCATTCATTTACACCGCAACAGTGTTTTGGGGGGGGGGGGGGGTTGAAAACTTTTGAAAAAGGTTTCAAAGTGCAAGTTTTTGACATTAATACTGTCATCGCCTCTGTGTAATCTGCAAAAACACAAATTTGTGAAAACATGCTTACGCATATTACGTTCGCATAGTGTTTCTTTACAAGGTGACATCGCCAACTACTGGCCCGGGATGCATAATACAATGTTAGTCATGTTCGGGGATCGTTTTTACAGTGTCGTATGAATATTTATAAAAATGCAAAGGAAAAAACTTTTCCATGTATTTACTTTTTATAGTTTTAAATATTTTTATTTATCAAATAAAATATTTATATTAATATTCAATTATATTTTTGTTATTAAGTGTATGTCTGTGATGCATTAAAAATACTATAAATTTGATGTTAAAATTTGATTAATTTATATTCATATTAAATTATAATTATTTTATAATTAATATTGGATTTGTAATTTTTTGCAAAATATAAAATTCTGGAGCAAGTTTAATTTTTTTAGCCGCCTTAAAATGTAGACTTTATTTATTAAAGTATATTTATATTAATAATAAATTATTTTTTATATTTATTAAGTGTAAATATACTATAAATTTGATGTTAAAATGTATGCATTTATATTAATATCAAATTATAATTCTTTTATAATTAATATTGGATTCGTAATTTCTTGCAAAATTCTAAATTCTGTGGCAAGTTTAACTTTTTAGCCACCTTAAAACTTAGACTTTTTTTATTTATTAGGAGTGCAAAGGGATGGGATGTGGGAGTTTTTAAATTGTCTGTTTATCCTGTTTAGTTTAGAACTAAAAAAAAAAAAGTTTTTTTTTTTTTCTTTTTTTTTTTTTTTTTTTTTTTTCCAGTTGTTCAGTGTGTTTATATTCATTCTTTACTTACATTTGACTAGAAAAGCCATCTTAAAGGGCAGCTTCTCAACTTCAGGAACAGTCTTTGCATTGCTACTGTCATTATGATTTCTTAAAATGCCATTTAGGCAACTCGCTAGATTTTTCTCTCCATAGGGCCGTATGTCATGAAATCTCTCGTTTTATTTCCCAGCGTTGGTCGTGAGGCCTCATACAGGCTGCCCGTGTCATGCTGGCTGTGTTTTTTGGACTCCAAGACCACCGTGTTCATACAATACCCACATTGTGCCAGGCAAGCAGGGTTATTTTGGTCACTCAGTTTATGCTGCATCATGTGACGGACGTCTTAGTAGCTGCTGCGGGGGGCAGAGTGAGACGCAGTCAACAAACAAGAAGCACTCTTTATGTGCTAAGGGAGCAGACTAATGCATGACCCGGACTATCCCTTGACCCTTATCCTGCAGACTCGGCCCTCCCACAATACTGCAGTCGGCGGCGTCCCGCCGGTCCTGTAAGCCAGGGCCATAAGTCGTCAATACTCTAGATAAGGGCTACTGAAACACAGTTGGGAAGTTGGGTCAGGTTAAGCTTGCTTGGCTTTCTTTTCTCAGCGGATCGATAGCTTTCAGGATTCAGCCCTGGTTTCTGAGAGAGCCGTTAATGAGAGTGAAAGCTGCGATCCAGCTCTCAAAAGCCCCGTCTATAATGAAAGCCCTGTTAAAACACATCCAGAGTATTAAAGTGTGGTTCTGGACTGGTGAGCTAACGCCATCCTTTTTTAGAAGGACTTGTTTTGTGATGGCTTTGGTTTTTTTCCTCTTCTGCAGGTCACGTTCCGCACGAGGATCTATCACTGCAACATCAACAGTCAGGGTGTGATCTGCCTGGACATCCTGAAGGATAACTGGAGCCCAGCTCTGACCATCTCGAAGGTCCTGCTTTCCATCTGTTCTCTGCTGACAGACTGCAATCCAGGTGAGTACAGTGACTCAAGGCTGATGAAAAATAGCCTAGCTTTATTAGTAAAATCAGAGGACAGAGTGATAGATCATCCACAAATAAGAATTCTGTCATCATTTACTGACCTTAATGTCCTTCCAAAAATGTACTGTACTTTCTTAGTGGGCCTCATTCATTCAATGAAAGTTAACTTCCACACAGTAGTTCCTACATTTGTTTGTGAAAATGCTGGTACACAGATTATGGTACACAGTATATTTTCATGAACAAACCATGATTTGCCAATAACTTTCATACTAAAATTTATTATAAATTTAGGAATACATGTAGGAACTTTTGTATAGAAGCCTATTTCCACCATGTAATACAAAAATAAAAAGGTAAAAAGTTGCAGTGATCATAAAGGTATAAACTCAGATTCCAGAGGAAAAAAAGCCAGAATTGTAAGATGTAAACTTAGAATTCTAACGGAAGAAGTCGGAATTGTGAGATGTAAAGTCGGAATTCTAACAAAAAATTCAGAATTGTGAGATGTAAACTCAAAATTCTAACAAAAAAGTCAGAATTGCAGAGATTTAAACTAACTTGTGGGATGTAAACTCAGAATTCTAACAAAAAAAAGTCAGAATCGTGACATGTAAACTCGGAATTCTAACAAAAAAGTCAGAACTGTGAGATATAAACTCGGAATTCTAACAAAAAAAGTCAGAACTGAGAGACAAACTCGAAATTCTAACAAAAAAGTCAGAATCGTGACATGTAAACTCGGAATTCTAACAAAAAAGTCAGAACTGTGAGATATAAACTCGGAATTCTAACAAAAAAAGTCAGAACTGAGAGACAAACTCGAAATTCTAACAAAAAAGTCAGAATCGTGACATGTAAACTCGGAATTCTAACAAAAAAGTCAGAACTGTGAGATATAAACTCGGAATTCTAACAATAGAAAGTTGGAATTGTGAGATGTAAACTTGGAATTCTAACAAAAAAGCCAGAACTGTGAGATATAAACTCGGAATTCTAACAATAGAAAGTCGGAATTGTGAGATGTAAATTTGAAATTCTAACAAAAAGTTTGAATTATGAGATGTAAACTCAGAATTCTAACAAAAAAAGTCAGAACTGTGAGACAAACTCGGAATTCTAACAAAAAGTCAGAATTGTGAGATGTAAACTCGAAATTCTAACAAAAAAGTCAGAATTGCAGAGATTTAAACTAACTTGTGAGATGTAAACTCAGAATTCTAACAAAAAAAAGTCAGAATCGTGACATGTAAACTCGGAATTCTAACAAAAAAGTCAGAACTGTGAGATGTAAGCTCAGAATTGTGAGGAAAAAGCTACAAATTTTAAGTTTATCTCATGTCTCTCTTTTCTTTTTTTTTCTCAGAATTGATTAGAGACTCAAATTATGAGAGACAAACTTTTAAGAAGCAAATACATATGTGAATTAGACTTAATTTTTTGAGAAAGTTTTTCTGTTCTTGCAAATACAAAATAATCCAAACAAATATTAACAAATGAGATCCAGTGTTTTTGTGTTTATACAATGAAAATAAATGAGTTCTGATGTTGTTTGGACTCAAATGACTTTCAAAGCATTATCTTATCTGCTCTGCAAATTCCAGACAGTTCTGGAATGACTTGACTATGAGGGAATGATGGCATAATTGTCATTTTTGGGTGAACTGTCCCTTTTAAGTCTGGTCTTGCTATGTAAGATAGGACAATCTATAAACGTGGTAGATTGCATTCTTTAAATCACAGCCAACTTACATTACCTAAGAGGCTACTGACATAGTAATCAATTAGCAAATTAGAAAACTTCCAAACAACGCAATTACTGAATCATTCATCTCTTGTTGTTTATCTACAAATCAGTAATTGCAGAACATCTCTTGCAGTGTTCTCTAATTTCGTACCTCACCTAATGCCTCATTGCATAACTTGGGTTCACTGAAAGGTCTCAGCCATGACATATCTAAAGGACTACACCCATCCAGATAAAAATAAAACTGTTTGATTAGTTGATGATTCTGACCATGTGAAATGATCCTGTTCATTTGCGCTTTAAATTATTTATTTCACTAAAGGCCCTAAGGCAGGGGTGTCCAATCCTGCTCTTGGAGAGACACCTTCCTGCAGCGTTCAGCTCCAGTTTGCTCCAACACACCTACAAAGATGTTTCTATTAATCCTAAAGACCTTGATTAGCCGGTTCAGGTGTGTTAAGTTATTATTCAATTTAAAGGTTACACTCAGCAGGAAGGTGGGCCTCCAGGAGCAGATATGGACACTCCTGATGCTTAAGACTGAAGAAACTTAGAGAAATAAATTCTGATTGCATAGACCTTTTAACAGTGTTTGCATCAGATCATATGTACACAGTGCTAAATAGGACATTGCAGAATCACTCACAAGTTCTTGATATTGAATGAAGATCCATCGATATGTGAAGATACACTCAAGTCCAGCATCTCTTAGGTGTACAGTATTACTATGGGGATTACTTACAGTATTACTTTATAAAGGGATAGTTTACCCAAAAATGAAAATTACCCCATGATTTACTCACCCTCAAGCCATCCTAGGTGTATATGACTTTCTTCTTTCAGACGAATACAATCTGAGTTATATTAAAAAATGCCCTGGCTCTTTCAAGCTTTATAATGTCAGTGAATGGCTGTTGAGATTTGGAGTCCAATAAAGTGCATCCATCCATCATAAAAAGTACTCCACACAGCTCCAGGGGGTTAATAAAAGCCTTCTGAACTGAAATGATGCATTCGTGTAAGAAAAATATCCATTTTATAAAACTTTATAAACTGAGAGAGTGGCGTTCCAGCGGATGATGTAGGTCATAGATGTAAACTCGGAATTCTAACAAAAAAAAGTCAGAACTGTGAGATGTAAACTCGGAATTTTAACAAAAGGAGTCAAAATTGCAGAGATTTAAACTGAATTGTGAGATGTAAACTCGGAATTCTAACAAAAAAGACAGAACTATGAGATGTAAACTCGGAATTCTAACAAAAAAAAAAGTCAGAATTGCAGAGATTTGAACTCTGAATTGTGAGATGTAAATTTGGGATTCTAACAAAAAAAGTCGGAAATTGTGAGATGTAAACTCGGAATTCTAGCAAAAAAGAACAGATTTAAACTCTGAATTCTAACAAAAAAAGTCATAATTGCAGATTTAAACTGAATTGTGAGATGTAAACTTGGAATTCTAACAAATTAGTCAGAATTGTGAGATGTAAACTTGGAATTCTAACAAAAAAAGTCAGAACTGGGAGATGTAAACTTGGAATTCTAACAAAAAAAGTCAGAACTGCGGAGATTTAAACTCTGAATTGTGAGATGTAAACTTGGGATTTTAACAACATTAGTCAGAATTGTGAGATGTAAATTTGGGATTCTAAAAAAAAACTCAGAATTGTGAGATGTAAACTCGGAATTCTAAGAAAAAAAGTCAGAACTTTGAGATGTAAACTTGGAATTTTAACAAAAGAAGCCAGAATTACAGAGATTTAAACTAAATTGTGAGATGTAAACTGAATTCTAAGAAAAAAGTCAAATTGTGAGATGTAAACTTGGAATTCTAACAAAAACGGACTGTGACATTTAAACTCGGAATTCTAACAAAAAAAGTCATAATTGCAGATTTAAACTGAATTGTAAGATGTAAACTCGAAATTCTACGATTTATACTCTGAAATGTGAGATGTAAAATAAAGCTGCATGGAAATGTAAGGTAATGTAAAGGAAAAAAAAGACAAAAGTGCACAAAAAACTCAGGCTCTAGTCAGGTTCATTTTAGATCTTCATTGTAGTGTTTCTTGAAGTGAAGGTTTTGTCGCAAGTGAGGAAATCCAGACCTTTCGGAAAGGCCTAGAGTTTTGAATCCTGTAAAGCCGTGACGGTGTTTGTCTCGAAAACATCTCTGACATTGTTGTGTCAGCTGAGTCAGCACATGACAGATGTGTCTGTTGAATCCCACACAGCTCTTTCATTTACTCTCGACGATGGCTCGCTTCCCACTGCTCTCTCTCTCTCTCTCTCTCTCTCTCTCTCTCTCTCTCTCTCTGTCCTTCCCAGCGCCTGTCTGCGTCTTTCAGAATACTGTGTTCTCGCTGACTCCTGGGTATAAGAATGTCTCACTATTTTTCCTTTCCGTTCTTCTTTTTTTTTCCTCCCGTCTCTCAGCGGATCCTCTGGTGGGAAGCATAGCTACTCAGTACCTGACCAACAGAGCAGAGCATGACAGGATAGCTCGACAGTGGACCAAGAGATACGCCACATAGACGGCGGCCGCCGGCGACACCTAAACCCCGCTCGCCCTCTTCCCATCCGCAACCCCCGCCCCCCCCTCACCTGTACACCACCCCCTTGTTCCCAGCTTCCCTTTGTCCGCCCCTCCTTCCCGCACTCTTCTCCAGCGCCGCCCCAGTTCCCATCACCCGCAGGAGTGTAAAGATCCAGGAGAGGCAACTTTACAACGTGCAACAAATCTTTATAGCCTTTACAATACGGACTTCTGTGTATATGTCATACTGATTCTACCCCGTGTTTTTACCCGATACGGACTGGGAGTGCAGACAGGACCCACCAAGGTGTAAAGGCTGCCGGAGTAGAATTTTGTAGCTGTAGATTTAGTTCTGTTTAAAAGCCTACTTGCAAGTCTTGCTTCTTTGGGATATAAAAAATGTATTTTGTGATGTAATAAGGAAAATGTTCCTAAAGTCAACCAAATATTATGGTGCATTTTAGCCTAATTCATTATCTGTATGAAGTCAAAGAAAACGACAAAAAAAAGATGGAAAAAAACTAAAAATAAAATAAAAACAAGCTGTAGATTATTAGAAATGATGTCATTTATATGAGACCCACACTCATTTCCAGTTCTGTGGTACATGCTGTTGTGAATCTGTTATACCTTTGTCAGTTTGTAATGAAGCGATCTCATTGAACGTTTTGTAGCTCAGCTGAAATGAGCAACCACTGTAACATCCCCTCCAACACAATAAAAAAAGAAAACTGTCCCCCGGGTGAGGTGTTGCTGTGTGCTGTTTTCTCAACAATGTCTGCTGCGCTCTTAAGATGTGATCAGTGTTCAGACTGTGCTAAATGATACATTACCGTTCTTTTTTTTTTTTTCTTTTGAAAGAAATTAATACTTTTATTCAGCAAGGAATGGTTGCAGTAAATGGGTCAAAAGTAACAGTAAAGGCATTTAAAATACTCCAAAAGATTTCTATTTTAAATGAATGTTCTTATGAACTTGGTATTCATCAAGGAATCTAAAAAAAAAAAAAAAATCATACAAAAATATTAAGTAGCTGTTTTCAACACTGATATTAATTTAAGAAATTTATTCAAAAGCATTAAGATCCCACTAACCCCAAACTTTTGAATGGTAATTTTTTTAAAACAAATTTCTTTATTTTAAAATTATTATGTTTTTAAAGGGCCTTATTTGGATCTTTACTTATGCATGTATAAATATATATATATATATATATATATATATATATATATATATATTTTAAATATAAGGCATTTTCTATTGTGTTCAGTGAATCTTTGTTTTTGTTTTTGTTTTGTTTTTTTAATTTTGACTAAAGATTATTTTGATAACTGATCATTGAATTTTTTTGGTAGGTAGGTAATTGCATAAAAATAATCAAAATATTGTTTTCTGTATCTCATTGAAAAACATTTACAGTCATCACAGTTTAAAGCAAAAACACTTGTATATACAGTTTTAATGGTGACACTTTACAATAAGGTGTCATTATTTTTATTTTATTTTATTTTTGTAAACCCACAGCTACATATGCATTTTTTTTCAAATATAATGCATTTTCTTTTTTTTTTAATTTTGACTAAAGATTATTTAGATAACTGTTTAGTCTAGTGATTTTTTTTTATTTCTTTTTTTATTTCTTTTTTTTATTTTGTAGGTAATTGCATAAAAGAATCCAAATATTGTTTTCTGTATCTCATTGAAAAACATTTACAATCATCACAGTTTAAAGCAAAAACACTTGTATATACTGTTTTAATAGTGACACTTTACAATAAGGTGTCATTAATTGTTATTTTATTTTATTATTTTATTTTAAACCCACAGCTACATATGCCTGATTCATTTTTCATTTATTTATTTATTTACTTATTTTTTAATATAAGGCATGTTCAGTACTTTTTGTATGTTTGCTTGTTTTTTTTTAAATTTTGACTAAAGACTAAACTGATTAGTCTGTTTTGTTTTTTTTGTAGGTAATTGCATAACAAAATTCAAATATTGTTTTCTGTATCTAAAGACATTTACAATCATCACAATTTAAAGCAACACTTAAATCACTTGTATACAGTTTTATTGGTGACACCTTACAATAAGGTGTCATTTGTTAACATTAATGTATTAACTAACATGAACGAACAATGAAAAATACATTACACTATTAATATTTGTTAATGTTAGTTGATAAAAATGCAGTCATTCATTGTTTGCTCATTACTTTACAGTGCATTAACTAATGTTAAACACAACTTGTGATTTTAATAATGCATTAGTAAATGCTGAAATGAACGTTTAAGATTAAATAAGTGTTTAGTATTGTATTGTTACCTAATAAACCTTATTGTAAAGTGTTACTGTTTTTAATATATGTATATACAATGGTCACAAAATTATAAATATTAGTGGAAAAAAAAAGCACAAATTAATTGTTAACTGGAAAGATGTTGACTATTCTATAGGAATGTTGCACATTTATTCTTCTTGTCTGGTTTTTGTAGAAAAATATAAGCTTTATATGCAAAAAATAAAAAACTCTGGTAATTATTATTAGTATTTTTGATGACTTCATTATTTTTCAAAAATATGTAAAAATAATCCATAACACATTTGGCAAGACCCGGAAGTACTCAACCCATTGGGCTCTCAGTTGTGGTTGCTTTTAAAAAGCGTTAAAAAAAAGTCATGGCACTTGCAAAATATCTACTGTAACAAAATGAAATACTTGCAGTTTGTATGTTGCTTGCAAAACATTTCATCAGAATATACGCCTCTTTTTAAATGGCCAACAAAGCAGAAACAGACTTTTTGCCAGCATATTGATGTAGCCAAAACTAACCAGCAAACTTAATATGAGTGACATGAGCAGCTGTCCATCAAAACCTGCCTGTTTAATAATACTTCCTGTTGATTTAGGGTCATACTGGGTCACAGCACTGACTTGTGGACTCTCTAACTCCACAAAACACGTGGGTATGACATTCATTAGCACTGTTATGTCATTTTTGGCATCAATGAGGGGTCACTTGGTCTCCTGTGTACATCTCGCATTCATATTGGCTCTGCCTTCTGGATGTTTCTATAGTCAGAGTGAGACGAGATTTTTTAGGGTCGCTCCCAAAAGAGCATTGGTCACGGGTCTGAACTCGCTGTGGTTGAAGTGAGATTCATTTGGACCTGTGTTGATAGTGTCAGATTTACACCCGTGGGGGCAGGGGAATGTGAAGTGCCATCTGACCCAACTTGAATGTTTGCAGCCCCCTGGTGGAAACTTTCTTAATCACACTTGGGAGGGTAATGGAGATCCAACCAATGTAGTGTAGGGACTGATTATTTTATTGGGTATTGATTGTCAGCTGCTCATCCGTTTTATGATGCGATTATGTTTTTCTTTTCGCGTGGAATCAATCAAGGCGTGCAACCACCTTCTAACGTGGAAGTAAGCCTATTCCGGTTCATTCTGCTATAGGGAAATAACAAGGAGAATAACAACGTGCAGCAAAAGGTAAAACTAGTATATTCATAATTAAGATAATACATTCAAATAATATGGCAAGACTAACTTTCTGTTCAGCAAGGATTGTGGGAAAAATAAATAATGGTTTCCACATATTAATATTATGTTATGGATGGATAAATGGATGCTAACTGTAAAGTGCTACCATTAGTTTATATATATATATATATATATATATATATATATATATATATATATGTGTGTGTATATATATATATATATATATATATATATATATGTGTGTGTGTATACTAATATATTTGTGTATATAATATAATATAATATATTATATATATATATATATACACACACACAAACACTAACATACAAATTAACATGAACAATTTTATCAACTAACATTAACAAAGGTTAATAACTGCTCATTATTAGTTCATGTTAATTAATGCATTGTTAACAAATGAGACTTGAAACAGTTATCAGTTTTATTCTAAAATAATACTTTTTCCCACAAAAAAATGTATTAAAATATTTAAAAACATAAAAATATATAGAATTTTATTAATCAGTGTGACTGTTTTTTACATTAATACTTTTTTTTTTTGCTATTTTTGCTATATTTTCTACAAAATATTAATATTATAAAAATCTTATTAATCAGAACAACTGCTTTCAATATTAATTTATATATTAATTTAATAAATTACATTTATATATATATATATATATTTATGTGAAATTCGTGACATTAGGACAAACATTTGGACTGCGTTTATGTTTCTTTAAATACATTTTTTAATCTAAAAACTTTTGTGTTTAAAATTACATTTGTAAACAAATATAAACTATTTATGGAAAAATAAAATACAGTGAGTAATAATTTTTGTTTCTCATTACTTTCTTTCTTTACTTCATGTACAGTTTTTTTTTTTTTTTTTTTATAATAATGCATTTGATTGGATAAATGTTTTGATGACATCATAATTCCTAAAATGTGACCCTGGACCACAAAACATATTGTAATTTGTACAACTTTAAGAGCGATTTTCTCAATATTTAGATTTTTTTGCACCCTCAGATTCCTGATTTTCAAATAGTTGCATCTCAGCTACATATTGCCCTAACAATACATCAATGGAAAGCTTATTTATTCAGCTTTTAGATGATGTATAAAACGTTTAAATTTAATAAATTATTGTTTATGACTGGTTTTGTGGTCCAAGGTCACAAATATGGATATAATAATAATAAACAATAAGTAGGTGTGTCCACACTTTTGACTGGTATTGCAAAGACACATTTTAGTTGCTAAAGCATAGTGTTTTCGGCTGTAAAGCTTTGTGTTAATGAAGAACCTGTTGGAGACAGAACTGGGTTTTCATCGCATGGCCACAAGAGGGAGACAAACCATAACGTCTCTTCCTCACGCGCTTCCTTTGTTTATAAAGAGCTTTTATTCGAGTTTTTCAGCTATTTGCCTGATTATTTATTCATTTGATTGATACCGTCAGGGAGGGGCATCATTAAATGACCTCCGGCAGGTCGAATGAGAAATGAAGCTGTAAGGAAAAGATTAGCCTCATGTCCATGACTCGACGAGAGGGGTCGAATACTAATGAAGCCATCGTACACGCGGCCCAGTGTCATAAAGAGCCTCAAATTCAGTAATGGACGATGGCTTATTGATTTTATAAAACAAGGGAAATAGAAGAAAAATAAGACAACATTGTTAAATAGTTGTAACATGTATTGTTAACCCCTTACTGGTATGGTTCATTTTGTTAACATTAATGCATGAGGTATCATAAGCTAAGAGTAAACAACTTTTTACATCGTTTTTAATCCAAGTTAGAGGTAATTTGTAAATAAACTATTCATTTTTGTTCATAATACATAAACGATATATATTATTTGTTAACATGAATGCATTCATTAACATGAACTAGTAAGCAATATATTTTATGGCACTTATTAACTTTTTTTCATGTTTATATTAATTCACAGTACATGGACTAATGCAAATATAACTTTAACAGTGATTAACAATAGCTAAGATTAATAAGTGCTGTAAATATACTAACGTTTAGTTCATATTTAACTTTTAAATATTTTAACATTAACAACATTGTGTTTTGTTAAATTAAATCTAATTGTAGAATTAATAATAATAATAGTAATAATTATTATTAATGAACTTTATTAGTTGAATTAGTTTATTATTGTTTTTAATACATCATCATCAGAGTATAGTTCATTATATATAGTTTATTAGTTAAATTTTTTGTAGCTTTTAGAAATGCACATAAATCAAGATTAATATATGTTGTGAACATTTTTATTTTTATTTGATATTTAAAGCATTAACTATGTATTAACAAATTAAATCTTATGTATAATATGTAAAACTATTTATTATTGTTATTGTTATTGTTGTTATTATTATTATTATCATTATTATTTTAATAAAATATATAGGTTAAATTAGTTTATTATTATTAATTAGTCATCAGATATAGTTCATTAGCTGAACAAAAAACAAAATAATGAATAATAATAATATTAATTTTTAAAGAAATTATAATTAATAATAATAATAATAATAATAATAACATTATTTAATTTTTAAGTAATAATAAAAATAATAATAGTAATTATTATTATTATTAAATTATTGTTATAACAACAATAAGATTGTGATGATGATTAAGAATATTAATAATAATAATTATAATAAATTATAGTGGCTTAAAAATAGGTCGGGTTGTTATTATTGCTAATATTATTAATTGTCCTGTATTATTAAAATATTATTTGTAGTTAATTTATTATTATTATTATTATTATTATTAATGATTATTATTGGAATTATGATTATTACTATTTTTTAATGAAACATATTTGTTGAATTAGTTTATTATAAATTAGCCATCATCATCAGATATAGTTCATTATATATTGTTCATCAGCTGATCAAAAACAAAGTAAACAATAATAATTATAATAATAATAATAGTATTATTAATAATAATAATAATAACATTAATACAATTTGTTATAAGTAATTATAATACTAATAATAATTATAATTATTATATTATTGTTACAATAACAATAATTATAATTATCATTATAATTATTAATAATAATAACAATATTATTATTGTTATTAATTATATTTCATTATTATTATTATCATCAGAGTAAGCAGTTCTTTCATTTTTGTAGTTCATTAGCCAAATAAAAGCCGTCTAGCAACTTGATATATTAATGTTCAGTCACCTGCTTTTATCGTTATGTTTTATGATGTGGTTCATCCAATCAGAATCAGAACAGAATCTGTTTTATAAGAAGGGTTAACATGCTTTGAGCCGATTTTCTTAAGCTATCATTACATTCTCATAAGTAGCGTTCTGCCTATTAACCCCTCTTTGGCCGTGTTAGTTAATACCTGTGAGACAAAGGAAGGGGGTGGAAGCGTTCAGTCAGCGAGTTCAAGTGTGTTGTAGGCCTGTGAACGCCAGCCGCGGCGATCGGGTCGTCACAGGCCTCTTGTGCGCAGCTACAAGTGGAGAACACAAAGGCTTAATTGAGATGAAGTGAGCCGTGGATTAGTATGGGTGCTGCTAAATGCCCTCATCCTGACTGACAATAGAGGCCCTCTGACGGGGTCCCGTCGGCTGAGACGACCCAGCCTTCTCTTTTGTTTTTCAAGGACCCGTGTGTTTGCCTCCACCAAACCACACAGCAATCGTGCAGCAGACGATTCTTGAGTGCTGTAAGTGTGTCGAAATTAGGCTGGATGAGAATGAGTGTTAATCAGGTTCGGTTTGTTGGGTTTTCATTAAGCAAATGGGGAGAAAAGCTCAGTGTTATACAGATATGAAATGTAATTTTCCTAAGGCAAATGCAGTGTTTGAGCCAAAAGTTCTGTTGCACAAATGTGTTTTTTCCTTTAGCAGTGTTAGATTTTTTTGTGTAAGATTTTTAGTGTTTTTGAAAGACATCTCTTATCCTCACCAAGGCTGCTTTTATTTGATTAAAAATGCAGTAATACTGTGAAATATTTTTACTGTTTTACATAATTGTTTTCTATTTGAATATATTTTAAAATTTCATTTATTCCTGTGATGCAATGCTGAATTTACAGCAGCCATTACTTCAGTTTTTAGTGTCACGTGATCTTTCAGAAATCACTCTAATATGCTGTTTCTGTGCTTATTAAACATTAGTATAATCAATGTTGAAAACAGCTCTGCTGCTTAATATTTTTGTGGCAACAGATGTTTTTAGAGTTCTTTCATGAATAGAAAGTTAAAATAAACAGCATTTAAACAGTAAAGAAATTCGTTCATGTTAAAAAAAGATGTCACGTTTGATCAGTTTAATGTGTCCTTGCTGAATCAAATATTGATTTCTTTAAAAAAAAAAAAAAAAAATCTTACTGACCCAAAACATTTGGAATGAAGATCAAAACAATTATTGTTTTATTTTATTTTATTTTATTTAAAAAAAAAAATGTATTCTGTATTACAAATTAAAATTGCACTGTTATTATATTTTTATACTAGCTGTTAGGTAAACTTTATTTTATTTTATTTATTTATTTATTGCTGTTTTTTTATATATATATGAAAACAATTTTTATATGGTGTAATTTTATAGAATTTATTGAATAATGAACAAAGAAATAATAATTATTATATTATATTATATTTTATTATATAAAAAAAAATCTTACTGATCTTACTGATGTAAAAATCAGAACAATCATACATTTTATTTTATTTTATTTTATTTTATTTCATTTTATTTCATTTTATTCTGTGTTATGTTATGTTGTGTTATGTTATGTTATGTTATGTTATGTTATGTAATGTTATATTTTATTATTATTATTATGTTACATATTTAAAAAAAAACCTTACTGACACAAAACATTTGGAATGAAGATCAAAACAGTCATAATTATTATATTGTATTATATTACATTACATTACATTACATTATATTATATTATATTAATAATAATGTATTACATTATATACCCAAATGAAGATTAAAACAATCATTAATATATATATATATTTTATTATTATTATTTTACATATATAAAAAAAAAAACCTTACTGACACAAAACATTTGGAATGAAGATCAAAACAATCATTATTTAATTTAATTTAATTTAATTTAATTTAATTTAAGTTTTTATTTTATTTTATTTTTAAAAAATCTTACTGATCCAGAACATTTGGAATGAAGATCAAAACAATCATTATTTAATTTAATTTAATTTAATTTAAGTTTTTATTTTATTTTATTTTTAAAAAATCTTACTGATCCAGAACATTTGGAATGATGATCAAAACAGTCATAAATATTATAATTATTATATTATATTATATTATATTTCCTATAGATATATTAAACAGCCTATATTAGACATTTTAAGTTTTTATTGTGACAATCGGTCAATATGGTGTGACAACATGCCCCAATAGCGAGTTATATATATATATATATATATATATATATATATATATATATATATATATTATAATGGTCAGTTAGATAAGTACATTTGGCTGCACTATTTCCTTTACATAACATTGTATTAACACATTAAAAGTTTTGCTTTCCATCAGTAATACTCCTCACTCTATTTTTATACAAGACACAAGCATTTCAAGCAATTGGAGATGAAGTACAATCCCTGTAGACCCCAATTAGGTCTCACCACATTCTTTCATTAACAAGTCTTCTGATTTTAGGCACCGAGAGGTGTGAAACTCTCCCACTCGAACCAGTATGTTCCAGAATCATAATATTTAGATCAGCCGTGTGTTTTGAGACAGCTGATTGCATGGAGGGTGAGGGTTTAATAAATTATTTTACTAAAATTGCTTAAAATGTTTTTAGAATCTGACTAAAATTCCTTCTGAGAACATCTTTTAGAGAAAACTGATTAATAAATGTTTCTGAAAATATTTAAATTATTCTTAGGTGTAGTGAAGAGTAAAAGGTAGTATTTATTTTAAATCATTACTATGTTCCCATTTAGATAGTGTACATATTTCTGCATTTGTCTTTATGGTGCAACTATATAAAATATTTTGGACTGTAAATTCCTCTTCACCAAATTCCTTATATCTTTAATAAAACGTGTTACTGGCCTGAGTCTTGAGATTCGTAATGCTTTTGTTCCTATCTTCCCCCTGGCTGATAGGGTGAGCTTTAAGTGTAAAGCTGTCGCAGCCAACAGATGGCACTGATTCCACGTGTGTGAGGCTTCTGGCCCACAAATTGGAGAGCCTTTGTCTTCATGATGATGCTCGGATAGCTCGCTAAGTAGCTCCTCAGGGAGGTTATTGTAATGGCAGTTTTAGCAGTCACACACCAACACTAGATGCTTCCACAGATCGCAGCTGCTGCTGGGATTACTGCACTGTTAACCTGTCAACTTTAAGAAGTGCCTGCGATCCCCCTTCTCTATCCGCAGGAAACATGCCAGAAAAAAAAAACATCAACTATTAGAAAAGCTCCTTCAGATTCTTGGCAAAAGGCTCAATGCAAGATATGTTTATCACTGAAGGTCTCAACTGAAATATAAATGTTTATTTCTGACATTTTTATTCTAGCAAAGAATATAGAGTGAATAGGTCAGTCGCACCAAACCCAGCAAGAATGTGTTCGGGTCACATTTCGGACCCACGATAAAAAATAAAAATAAAGAAATAATTTGCAAAAAAAAGCAGTAAATCACTTAATTCTCATTTATATATATATATATATATATATATACATATATATATACATATATATATATATATATTAGCTGTTGCAGATTATTGCGCCCTAAATTTAAGAGAATTTTAAAAAGAAATAAAATTAAATAATTTTGCATAACCATATTATTTTGAGTAAACAGTAAATTGAGTAAACAGTAAATCACTTAATTCTTATTATTTCGTTACATTTTTGTACTAGCTGTTGATCATTTTTGCCCCAAATTCAAAAGAATAAAAAAAACTAAAATTAAATATTCATTAAAAAAAAAAAAACATTGCATAAAATAACCACAACCTATTTTTAGGACTTTTTAAAAATGTAATTAAATTAATTAATTAACATTTTTGCTGCTTTATGAATTTTGTATTTTAGAATTGTTTTACTATTTGCATTATTTTCCTAACAGTTTAAAGCTTAATTCACATTAAATCACATTATGATTCTAAAAAAAAAAAAAATCCAGCATTAGAAATTTTAAATTTTAATAAAGGAATGAAGATGCTAACTTGTATAAATACTTAATTCATTTTTTTGTAGAGATTAGATATAAAATAAAATAAATAATAAAACACATGCATTTTATTTATTCATTTGATTGCATTTTATATTTTATTTTATTGCTTTTTTTGCATTTCAGTAATAAAAGCTGGCCTTTTCATAAATAAATAAAGTTGCATAATTTGCATAACATAAACAACATATTTTTAGGACTTTTTTTCACTGTAACATTATTTTTTCTTTTGTTACCTTTTACCTTTTACATTGTATTTTAATATTTTCATTATAACAGCTTAACATAATAAAAATTATAAATAAAGGAATGAAGATATTAACTTGTATAAATACTCTGATTTAAATTAAATCTACTTAGACATTATATAAATATAAATTCATTTTGTTTTTATTGTATTTTATTTTATTTTGCATTTCAGTAATACAAGTTTCATCTATCTCTATCTATCTATCTATCTATCTATCTATCTATCTATCTGTCTGTCTGTCTGTCTGTCTGTCTGTCTGTCTCTGTCTAGAAATAATTTATATTGTTTCATTTAAGAGTGTAATATGACCTGAACATGTTTTGTGAACAGTCTACTGTGATATTTACCCATATACACATACAGGTCTTGAATTTTTCTTATTCTAGAAACATATCCATTGTGTTTAATGTGCGCATGTCACCTTCTGTGAGATATGAGTTAGTGTGGGAGTGAACCTCTCTCACAACTGTCTGTCTGCATGAGCTTAACCAACTCTCAGCCGTCCTATGCTGATCCTCAGGCTTTGAGCAATTTTGACTCCAAAATGAATCTGTCAGAATGTATCTGTGTTGATAACAAACATTATGTGACACAGAAGTGATTTCTTGTGGTCAGATTCCATTGTTGTGGACTCAAAGCCAGTGCGTCGTATTCCTAAAAGAGTATGTTTCAAATTAGTCAGGGCACATTTGTCCAGAATGTCCCAAACAATGGGTCTTTGTGAGGGCTTGCAGAATGCCTCATCTGGGCTTCAAACACACAGATTGCTGGTGGTGAGGAACCAGTCGGCAGACAGTCTCCTCCTAATTATTTTAGCCCCTAATTGGCGTTCAAAACAAGGCAACAACACCGTCTCTCACTCTCCCTTTCTGTCTTTGTGTTTTACGGTGGGAGTTTCCAAGCCTGTGTGCTCCTGTGCCATCCATCATAAAGTGGAAAGTCACAGTGTCATACGGGTGAATCTGGCTTAACTGTGATATGAGCTCATTCTGGATCCTTTCACCCAGTTTATTTGATTTGTAACTTTTACAGTATGCCCTTCCTTTCCTTTATTATGTCCAAATGTGCAATGTTGTCACTTAAAATCATAGTTCACCAAAAAATGAACTTTTTTAAATAGAAATGTTCCAGGTATACATTTCTGTATGATAGATAGATAGATAGATAGATAGATAGATAGACAGATAGATAGATAGATAGATAGATAGATAAATAAATAGATAGATAGATAGATAGATAGATAGATAGATAGATAGATAGATATTATTTATTTTATTATTTATTTTTATTTTATTTTTTATTTTTTTATGTATTGTCCTGCATATTATTTCAAATCTGCAAAATTGCATGCAATTTATCCTTGTGTTGTATAATTATTATTATTTTTTCTAGCACATAAAATGTTTCAGATAAATGTAAATAAAATAATAAAATTAATTTCTATTATTTTGACCAGGATATTCTTCAAGAAGAAGAAAAAAATCAAGTTAGGAATGATATAATTTTGACATAATTATGACAGTCATCATTTATTTTATTTTATTTTATTTATTTATTTTCTAAAACAAATATTTATTTTCTTTCATATTATTTAAAATCTGCAAAATTGTTTGCAGTGTATTGTATTATATAATTATTATTAATATTATTTATTTATTTTTTTGGGACATAAAATGTGTAATATATATATATATATATAAATATATATCAATGTGTGTGTGTGTGTGTGTGTGTATATATATATATGTGTGTGTGTGTGTGTGTGTGTGTGTGTGTATATATATATATATATATATATATATATATATATATATATATAAATTAATAAAATAACTAGGTATAAATTAATAAAACTAAGTATTTTTCAATGTATACTTGTGTTATATAGTTATTATTATTTTTATTTTTGCTAGCACATAAAATGTTTCAAATGAAATAAAATTAAATTAAAATCATTTACATTAAGTAAAATATATATTTTTTTTAAAAAAGTATAAATAAATTAATGAAAATTAATTACCATTATTTTGACCACAATATTCTTCAAGAAGAAGAAAAAAAATCATACAGGTTTGGAATTATATCATTTTGACATAATTATGACAGTCATAATCATGACAGTCATTTTATTATTATTATTTTATTTTAGAAGATAATTTTGACAATTACAACAGTCATTATTATTATTATTATTATTATTATTATTATTATTTTGCTAGCACATAAAATGTTTAAAATGAAATTAAATTAAATTAAAATAATTTTATATTAAATGAAATATTTTTTAATTAATTAAATTAATTTCAATTATTTTGACCAGAATATTATTCATAAAGACAAATTCTAACATAATTTCATATCATAATTTGCTAGAATGACAGAATTTGATCAACATTTGGGTGATCTGTCTCTTTAAGCAAGAAGATCTGTTTAAAAACACTTCATAAATTATGCAAAATACTCTTTTCTTAATCATATTTTTAAAAATAAAGGTTCTTTAATAGTGTCAATGGTTTCATAAAGAATCTTTAACATCCATGATATCTTTTTATTACAAAAAAACGGTTCTTTAGTGGAAAAACATTCTTCAGATTAATAAAATGTTCTTTAAACAAAGAAAATAATGGTTCTTTTAAGAACTGGTATCTGAAACATTCTTTGAGGGGAACCCAAATCTAAAAACACAAGTAAAAAAGAAAAACGAGGCCCAGGAAAAGCAGCGAAACAAAAAGTAGAGTTTCTCTCACAGTCCTGTAAGTGAGCTGTAGAGACCTGCGGACCACCGTCATGTGAAAGATTAAGTTGCACTTTTTTTTATGAAGTCCATTTTAATGATCCTGAATGTCTTGTAATCCAAATCTGGGAGCGTGTGAGCCGAGCTCAGATCTCACAGGAATCTCAGATCCAGACGGGGCGGCAGGAAGAGGAATCGCCTACATGTCCAAATAAGGACAGAAACGTTCGTGTGCTTCTGTCCGGCCTGCTTTTGTTCTTCCAGAATGGGGTTTCCCCCTCCTCTATAAATGCTTTTTGCCAAATAAGTCAGTGCTATTAGCACACTAAACCACCGTGACCCCATCAAACCAACAAAAGCAGCTGGTTTCCATCATAAGGAATGAGACCACTGGGCCATTTTTGGGGGAAAGGTTGTGTAAGGCTTTAACTAAAGTATGAGTAACTCTATGCACGATGCAGACCTACAGGACGTAAACAGAAAAGATGCTCCGACCCCTTCGTGACCTCACCTCATAAAAGTTCAGAGGAAGTGAACTGCACCCTCAGGTGGTTTGAGTTGTGTTTTAAATTAGTGCGCTCCGCTCTCAGGTGACTCACGCTGTACTTAACGTTGGATGAGCCACTTGCCCCAGAATAGCTCAGGATTATAAAAATAATCACATGTAGATAAATAAACCCGCAGCCCACAGCTCAGCGCCGAGAGAAGCTCACTATCCTGCCAATTACAGAGAACAGGTTTTCATGGATTACCTCAGCCATGTGCAGGATCCATCAGCACTACCAGCTTTCCAGATGCTGTCAGCCGCAGTTCATTTATGAGCAGGTTTTTAAAGGGATAGTTCACCCTCAAATGAAAACTGTCACTGTTTATTCAGCCTCATGTTGTTCCAAACTTGTTTGATTTACTTTGTTACACAGAACACAAAAGGCAAATTTTATATTTATATTCATACATTTGGCAGACGCTTTTGCAGAATGTGACACTGCACTTTTTTTCTTATTTCTAATTGATATTGTTTATTAAAAAATGTATGTTATCCAAAGAGACTTGCATTGCATTCAAGGTTTAAATGTTTAAAATGTATTTATTTGTTACATTTTTTATATATAAAATATTGGTAAAGCAAGGTACACAAGGTATATGCAATGTATACATTATATTATATTATATTATATTATATTATATTATAATTCTAATATAATATTTTACTTATTTGTTACATTCATATTTTATATAAAATAAAATTACTGTATAATATATAAAATATAAAAATAATTAAATATAATAAACTGCATAAAATATGTACAATTATTTTTATTACTTGTATACATTGTATTGTGATACAATGTATAATTGTGATATACATTTTTATATTATATTATTTTATATTATATTATTTTTTGTCCTTCGCATTATTTGTCCATTAACAATGAATGAAGATGGATAATTTGACATATATTTTAAATGAATAAATAAATATTTTTTTTACTTATTTGTTTTAATTTATATTTTATATGATAAAATATTTATTTTTTATGAAATATTATTACTATATTATAAAAAATATTAATATAAAATATTAATATAATTAAAAATAATAAAATGCAAAAATATATATAAAATAATTACAGTGTATTGTGATGTATACATTATTATATTATATTATACTATAAAAACTATTTTTATCCTCCACATTATTTGTCCATTTACAATGAATGAAGACTGATGCTTAAATTAAATAAATACATATTTTATTTATTTGTACATTTATATTAATATAATTACTATAAAATAAATACAATATAAATATAATTAAATATACTACAATTCATACTTTCTATTACTTGTGTTGT
This sequence comes from Labeo rohita, assembly GCF_022985175.1. Taxonomy (NCBI): domain Eukaryota; kingdom Metazoa; phylum Chordata; class Actinopteri; order Cypriniformes; family Cyprinidae; genus Labeo; species Labeo rohita. The sequence goes on from NC_066877.1 coordinate 29,366,302, forward strand.
ATTGTGATATATAAATTTGTATTATATGTTATTATATTATATTAAACTATTTTTGTCCTGCACATTAATATTATATTAAAACTCATTATTTGTCCATTTACAATGCATTAAAACTAAAACTTAAATGAAAAAATAAATAAATACTAATATTTTACTTATTTGTTATTTATATTTTATAATAATAATAAAATTTATATTATACATACATTGTGTTGTGTTGTATATTTATTATATGTATTATATTATATTATATTATATTATATTATGCTGATTGATATTTTGTGTCCAGTTACAATGAATCCAGCCTCAAAGAGGATAGGAAGCACTATTATTTAATATTTTAATTATTTCTTACATTACATTTATATTTTCTATACAAATGAAGCAACTTAAATTGTGTATAATGTATTATTATATTATATTATATTATATTATATTATATTATATTATATTATATTATATTATGTTATGTTATGTTATGTTATATTATATTATATTATATTATATATATTTTTGGGTGAACTAATTCTTTACAACTAAATAATTTGATGAGTTGATGACAAAGTGTTTTCTGAATGTTCCTGACACACATTACACCATGTTTCTCTTGTGATCAACTCATATGACTCATTGAGAGTGAATCATCTAGAAAAACGAGACATATCAGAGAGGGGCTTGGAGGAAATGCAGGAGACAACGAATCCATCATAGTTTTTTCTCCTTCTGCTGCCTGGATTGATTTAGCCTAACCGCAGAGCCCCAAATTATTTCAGCAGCAATTAAAAGCAAGCTCATTTTCAGCAAGAAGACATTAAAACTATCTGGGAAAATACAGTCTGACGTCTAGCAGAGACTTTTCACTTTTTATCTCAGCAGCCGACTGAATCCAGCAGCGCCGATGACTTTGAGAGAGGAGGACGCGTGTCAGGACGTCTGGAGCCTGGAGTTTCAGCCGCACATTACTTCTGCAGATTGCCAATCTTTATGTGCTTCATGCGGGTCCCCTGGCTACTCTTGCGATAAATGCCATCAGTGGCAGGCTGGCAGCACAGGGTACCAGCCTTAAACTTAATGCAGATCACTGGGGAGATAAAGCAAGCACAGCCAGTTTAGTAAACAACAGCATATCACAATAGAAAGACTGTATTCCCAAAGAACATTACGCTCTAATAGAATTACTGCAATGACGCTTACAAAAACATTGTCATGCAGTGAGACAAATTAACTTCTTTTTTTTTTCTCCAGGGAACAATATTTGTTCCCAAGGACTGATTTTACAAGTTTTTTTTTTTTTTTTTTTTTTACCTTTACCGTTTTTTCTAATGATATGAGCATACCATCCATGTCAATACAAATTCAGTCAAATAACTGAAATTGTTGTGAAGGCAAATGTTGTGCAATGTTGAATATAAAATAGGTTTTACTGAAAAATAAATATAATATAAATTTACATAATTATTGTGATTCTAATATTACAAAATGGTTAATATTTTTTAAAGCTAGAACTTTTCCAAAAACTTTATATGTGTGTGTGTGTGTGTGCACATATATATATATATATATATATATAGTGTGTAATTATGTTACTTTATATTATAGTTATTTTTTTAGCAAAAACAAATATATATACTAGAACCTAAAAAAACGAAACTATATAGTTAATAATTGTTAATTTATATTTTTCAGCAAAAAGTCTAATATAAAGTAACAATTATAATTTTAATATTATAGAATATTTATTTTTTTTATTTAAACTATATATATTATATATATATATATATATGTATGTATGTATGTATATATATATATATATATATATATATATATATATATATTACAATATAAATTAACATAATTATTATTATTCTAATATTACAATATATGTAATTTTTAAAGCTAGAGCTTTTTTCAAAAATGAATGATAATATATATATATATATATATATAATTAATAATATAATATAAATTACACACACACACACACACACACATATATATATATATATATATAAAACATAAATTATTCTAATATTACAAAATATTTAATAGTTTTTAAAATAGAACTTTTTTTTAAAAAAAAACTTAATAATTACATTATATTTATATTTATTTTTCAGCAAAACAAATATAATATAAATAAACATCATTATTATAATTCTAATGTTACAAAATAACCAATATTTAAGCTAGAACTTTTTTTAAATCCTAAGCTATTATATTATATTACATTATATTATATTATATTATATTATATTATATTATATTATATTATATTATATTATATTATATTATATTATATTATATTATTTCTGCATAAAAACAAAACAAAACAAAACAAAACAAAACCCCTGCATATTAGTTCCGCTTTCAACAATAAAATATATTAGATAAAATGTAGGAAGGTACTTTTTGCTCACAATTCTCAAGATATTTCAGAAAATTGTGTCACTTTTTTTGACCCCACACCCTTGTTAATTTCTAACCCTATTCTCATATTTTGGGAAATTCTGTCTATTTTTTTTAATCATTTTTGCTCCACACCCTTGTTAATTTATGAGCCTATTCTCAAGGGAATCTCCTAAAAATAATACTGAATTGGGAAGTTCACTATTATGAAATTTGCTCATGTTTCAGTAGAAGTCTGTGGTGAGGTTTTTGACCACACACTTTCAGTAAACTGTATTTACTCACATCTGCATTTGCATACATGTGTAGAGGATGTGTTTATGGCCTACAAAGCACTAAAACATTACAACCTATTAGTTTGAGAAAAACAAACCACCGTTCCGCTGTTGCTCTGTTTGATGTTGTCCTCATTAACTCTGTGGATTATAGATGTCATTTAAGGTTAAACCGAAGGTAAGGCTTGGGCTAATATGTCACGGCTTTAATCTCGACACGCTTAAGAGGGAAGAGCCCTGTAAAACTGCTCTACTACAGCTTTTCTGGACTCTGTAATTGAGCGTGACAGGGAAGCAGCGCTGTGTAACGTCCAACCTTAAAGACTCGCTCCGAGACATCTGATAAGTCAGATAGACACTCCACAGAAACCAGCGAGGTGAGATTTCACAGGAACAAGAATTTTCAACAAACTGCTCAATTGTCAACTTATTTTACCTTGTTTAGTTTGGACGCATTTCAGCAGTGAGGCCTTGACAACTTACGATCTGTTTTGTTAAGGGGTCAAGGTTTGGCTGGTTAGCATGAGATCCTGCTGCCAGATGCTGTAACTATTGCATTTTGGGGCCAAAATGTACCTTTTCCACTGAATGGTGAAATATCACTTTGTAATTAAACATATAAATCACAAATGTTTAAAAGTTTTGCCAGACTTTTCCCCTGTCTGTTATCTTTGACTTCAAAGCTAGTTGGTGACTCACCAATCACTAGTGAATCCAACAAGAAATAGTAAATTATATGTTATAATGTAGGAGAGTTGTAGAGGTGTCTGTTTTTTTTTTTTTTTTTTTTCCCAAACTAAATTGAATTAGTTGTCATTTGTATTCATTAAAATGTATTTTAGTTTCAGTTTCAGTTCAGTTATGTTAGGTTTGTTGGTTGGTTGGTCGGTTTATTTATTTAGAGGGTTCAATATTTGCTCCCTACAATTGGGATTTGAATATTTCATAATTTTAAAGTTTTTTTTTTTTTTTTACCTCATCAGTGTCAATTAGCTAAATTCAGTATTTACTGAAAAGCAAAAAAATAACAAACTATAATGTAATTAATAAATCAACGAAAATAATATAATTGATTAAAAAATTGTTTATACTATTTTAGAAAATCTTTTTTTCATATATATTTTATCATTAAAAATTATTTGAATGCAATTTTTTGCTAAAGAAAAAATATACAGAATAATGGCTTTTATATTATTATATTAGTGCATTTTTCAGATATTAGTGGATCTTTTATTAATTATAATTTAATTAATAAATTAATGAAAATAGTAAAATTAAAACATATTAATACTAAATACATTTTTATTTACTAATGTATTATATATGTATTTACTAAATACATTTTTATACTATATAAATATACATAAAAACATTTTATTGCATATATTTTATCAGCAATTCAGGTTTTCTTCTAAGCAAATATATTTTAAAAAATCAACACAAATAGTATAATTGATGAAAAAATTATTTATACTACTTTTGAAAACATTTTATTTCATATATTTTATCAGCAAAAATGTATTTAAATAAACTAATTGCTAAAAAAATAAATAAGACAATATATAGTGGCTTTTATATATTATATTATATTATATTACATTACATTATATTAGGGCATTTTAATTAATTATAATGTAATAAATTAATGAAAAATTACAATTATTGTAAAGTTTACACACACACACACACACACACACACACACACACACATATATATTAGAAAACATTATTATATTATATTATGTTATATTATATTATATTATATTATATTATATTAGTGCATTTTTTACATTTTATTTCCATTAATGAAATAGCTTTTCTTTTCAGTATTTGCACTGGGCCATCATGAATGGTCACATGGCATTTATGGCTGATGTGATTGGTTTAAGAACTTTTGCGCCCATAATTGAGTTCCCGGGAGCAAAGGCGTCTGTAAGCCAGTCATGTATTTCCGGGGGGTCCCACACTAGCTGAACAACTGCCACTGAGATGTACGGGAACGCTAATGGATATTCTTCAGGTGTTACAGACATCTCAGTTTGTCGTTCAGAACTTTTCTTTACGAAGAAGAAACTTCACATGGAGTTGAAGAAAGCTTGCTGCTTGCTAATGCACACTAGCTAGCTGAATCCGTTCAGTGGGTAATTAACAAGAAAACGCTCTCTACCATCGGAATCCATTTCCAAAGTCGAAGCGTGCTGTTTCTCCCTCTTGTACATGTCTGGAGCCAACAGAGTCCTGCAAATGACTGATGGAACAGCTCCGCACATTACGGTATAAATAACTGCACTGGTACATTAATTACCACCTCCGACTGGATCTCGCCCTGATCACACTCCCGTCTAATGGCAAAGCCTGTCAAAGCGTCAGTGGGAACCTTGACACCTTCCTGTGAGAATAAAGTGATGAGAACAGCGAGCTATCCGCTATCAGAGGCTGTGGCAAAGACGTGCCAAAGTGCTCAGAAAAAAAACGAGAAGAGAAGAGATGAGATGAGGTGCAAACCTTGGCACCTTTTTGGGCGTGTGTGGGTGGGTGGGTGGGAGATGAGGGGCTAGACATGTTGTCATGAATCTGTCATCATACCACTTGTCCTCCATCCATGATCCCCCCTTCCCATCAGTCCTGCTGAACACTGACACCTGCCTCAGAAATCATTTCACTTTTACACACAGAACATCTGTCATCTGATTAGCACTTCGCTTACCAGTCAAATACTTTTTACGCCGATTCTTTATGCATATAGAATGTTATTGCTTGCTATTGTAAACCTGTAGCAATTGTTTGACTTTTTTTTAAATTGTAACTTTAGTTAAATTTTATTTTTAATTAAAGGGGACACATCATGAAAATCCATGTTTAAGCGCTATAATTGAGTCCCCAGTGCATCTATCAACCCAGAAAGCGATAAAGAATCCATCACATTTTTTTCTCTGCAAGCTTGTGAAAAAACGAGCTGTTTAGTGATGTAGAAAGAGGATCTTATTATAATATTACCGCCCCCTAATCTGCAAATTTCCACACATGGCACTGTCTTTTAGTTTTTTGCAAGTGACAACCGTGTACCAGTTCTAACACCATAGCAAAAGTTCAAGCAAAGCATTTTAACTGTTCTCTCATTGGCTGCACGGATGAGCACAGGACACTATTTATAATCCCAGCCTCAGAGAAGACGAGAGCAGTGGAATTATTGATTTATTTACTGTATATTATGCCGCTGCCACACAGATCTATTATAAACATGCAATTTATTTCCCAGCTGTTTACTTTCACAGACATAACCACACTTTTTTTGTAACTCCTGTGTTTTATTAACATAAATGTGTGTGTATTTGTCAGCTTAAGCGCAATATGACATGAAAGAGAACTTTAGTTTAGTACTCACATGCCGTGTGACAGCCGCTTTCTGGGTGTGTGCTTTGGATGTGTGCGTTTAGAGAACCGTTTATCGGAAGTTTTAACAAATATGGTTAAAATGCACAATTTCAGTGCAATAGACAAGATAATCAAAACCAAACAGATGTTTTTGAGCAGAGCATCGAAGCTAGGAGCTGTAAAGACACAGCCCTATTCTGGAAAAGGGGACGGGGAGCAGCAGCTCATTTGCATTTAAAGAGACATGCACAAAAACAGCGTGTTTCTGCTTACATTTAAAATAGGCAATTTCAAAATGATATCAAAATGGTATTTTGAGATGAAACTTCACAGACACATTCTGTGTACAACTGAGACTTATATTACATATATTACATTATATTTTTTATTTACTTGATTGATTGATTATTTTTATTATGGTTTTTACAAAATCCAAAACAAACAATAACTCAGAACAAACAGGTGAAAAAAAAAAAAAAGACAAACAAAGCCTTTGTATCAGTTAATATATTAGAATTCTGCATAAATATTTTTATATACGACTACATATATTATCTTTAATTTTTCATTTATGCATTTGGCAATATACATATACATACATACATATATATGTATATGCCAATATCCGGTATGCTGATATTTTTCAACTCATTTTGGCCGAAAACCGATTCTGATGCCAATATTTTTCCTTTTGTTTGGAAACAACACCAAGTCTCTCCTGTATTGAAATTATAATCAAATTATTTTTAATTACGGTTAGTTTTTAACAAGAACGTGTTCGTAGAATTAAATAAACAATAATGAAGTTCTTTTATAATGACAGTACACGGAAGCTTTGAAAATAACTATAAATAAACAAAATATTAATCGCTGCATTTTTTTTCCTCAGAAAAATGCAGTGGTATCCTTTAAGATTTCACATTAGTAGATGGTCTAAAGCAAAAGGGTTTTAAAAATTTTGAAAATCTTTTAGAGCTCATAATTTGTTTAAAAAATATAACATATTACAAACTAATGAATAGAACATTATATATAAAATTATTTAATTTACATCTGTCATGTTTGTGATTTTTTTTATTCATGTAAGCTATAGCTTCTGACCTTTAAATCAAAACATACTCATGATTTATAACATCAGTTACTGCTTTATTTAATCGGAAACGCAGCCTAAATGTTATTTGTGTATTTTGCTTTCATTTTATCAGAAGTAGGCCAACAGCGCCCACTACGGAATTAAAAGTCATTACCAAACCAGCATTAGGACCCGGGGAAGGCTGCTGCTGCCGTGGGAGGGAGTTTGATTGACAGGCGATCTGACCAATCATAACGCTGAATCTGCCATTTTGTCGGACAAACAACTGAGACAGAAGAATAGATTATAATCGGTGGACTTGAAATTGAAAAATGGTGTGTATTGACGTCTTTACACGGTTGAAACAAAATACCTTATCATATTAATTCATGTTTATTTCGTTCTATATACCAATAAAGAGGGAGATGATCGGTTCATCTTCCGCTTGAACTGAGGCGCTACAGCGATCTGTCACGACACAATCACAAACAGCCACAAAACGATATGTATTGTTTGAATTTCTTACAAAATGACAACATTTGAAAGCTGAGACTTTGTTTCATACCTAAAGTAACCTGCTCTGTCTTGTCTGTCGGTGTGTTGTCAGTTTCCTCTCTGTTCCGCGATGTATTTTTCACTGTATGACAACATAATGTGTGGCGTGAGAGCGCCGTGGTTTGTCTGACATAGCAACAGTAACGATGGGGGGCGAGTCTCTGCTAATTTTTCTCATGGAATCCGTATTTAACATCCTTTAGCTGTATTTTAATTTATTGGATCCCTAGGTAGTCGTCACTGCTTCCTACACACTGAGCATGACACATCTTTTTACATTAAATTGTATATAATTTAAAAGATATTATATATTAATCATAGTGACAGAGTTGCGACACATGTCTTATTTGTGCAGGACAGTCTTTAAAATGTTGCAAGTGTTGATATGAGACCTCTACACTATATCCCTGCACCCTTATCTTGTGAGTGCATCCTCCCTAATGCTGTGTATGTGTAAACAACATGCATATTTTACATGAACTAGTCTTTTGCAAAGTCTTGTGTGGCATTTCTGAAGCCATCCGAACAGGCCTTTCCCGAAGCCCTGCATTCTTCACCGAACAGGAAGTGGCAGGGAGACGAGGTTCACAAAAGCTCACTGACCCTGATGGTCCACAGCCCATATCCTTCCACTCTCACTTAAACATGTGGTCACTCCCTTCAAGTTCGGCTGCTGTTTGTAGACAGGCTTAATGTCCCAGCCGTCTATTTGTAAGGGAACACTAGACTTCCTGAAACTTGATTTTTCAGACTGCTTCTCCAACACTGTAACTTTCTGTCTTCATTGCTTGTTTCAGATTTGTAATCAGTTTATGATCTTTTGACTTACATTGAAATACTAGAATTTCTCTTGATTTTTCAATATGAACTAGAGTAGAATAGAATATTTAAATAGAATATCTGGGGAACAGAAACAAAAATCTTGAAATATTTTCCAAAAAATTTTTGTGTTATGACAACAAAAATGCTTAAAAATATGCATATGTAAAATACATAATACAAAAATATACATAAAATATTTTATTTTATAATAAATTAAATTATGCAACAACATGGGTGTGCTTTAAAAAATTAATTTGAAAACAGAATACAAAAATTACTAAAAAAAATAATAAAACTAATTCATAATATTAAAAAAAAAATCGATCTATATATATATAATACACAATACCTTAAATAAATGTAAATATATTTTTTAAATTGTTATATTATATTATATTATATTATTTTGTGATTTTTATGGCCTATGGTGTAATAACAAATTAAATGTAGCAGCTTGGATCATTGTTTTGTTGGTAAAATCTGATTTTTTTGCTCTCTGTTTGCAAATTTACATTGATAAGTCAAGAAGAACCATTTGCCGAGCATAATTCTAAAAATCACAACATGATTATTGTAGTTATTTATTTCTTTGTATGACTGTAGAAACTGTGAATTTAATGTTGCTGTTTCTCAGATATAAAAACATTATTTGATTTCACTATGTTTGTACAGACCACAGCCTCTGAGGTATTGAATATTTCAACAGCCACATAAATAATGCTCCGGTGGCCCTGTTTCCACAGGCGTTTTACACACAATAGCAGGAACAGAAGGGAAAACAGACTCAGTGGGATTGGGGTAACACCCCTCAGAGAGGCTTTTATGAAGACTACAAAAAAAATAGGCCTTTAATAAAAGTACAAATACAAATGGAGTAATGTGTCCATGGGACATGAGAGAATAGTGCTGGGGGAAGTGAAGGTTACATTCACTCACCCTCATGATGTTCCAAACCCAGATGATTGTCTTTCCTCTATGGGACACAACAGGAGACGGTAGACCAAATGAACAAGCTGCTCTTTTCTAAACAGTGAAAAAAGACAATTAAGACATTTCTTAATGTTCACAGCTAATATTATCCGAAGATTACTTTTTTATTAAAAAAAATAATAATAATAATCCCAAATTATTTAATTTAGTATGAATTTAAATATGACTATTTATGATAGAAAATAAATAAATAAATAAATAAATAAATATATTTTTAACTCGGTGATTTTGTGGTGAAATTACATAAAATATTAAGATTTGTTTCCACAGCATAAGTGTATGATAAATTATTTGCAAATGTTGTAGGTTGTAAAAATTGTTGTAAAAATGTATTTAAGACATGTTCTTTGAAAACAGATCCTGTTATCTATTATCTTATTATTTATCTAAGTAAATTTATCTTGTTTTTTTTTTTTTTTTGCATTGTGAATCCAAGTCTCTTAAAAACTATAAAAAAATACATATATAAAATACAAAATACCTTAAATAAAAATAAATATATCATGTTTTTTATAAATGTGTCATCAGTGTCAATTAGCTAAATTCAGTAAAAAAAAAAAAAAAAAAAAATTTAATCTTAAAGGAAATAAATAAAAATTAATTGTAATTTAATTAATAAATAAATGAAAATGAAGTATAATTGATTAAAAAGTAATTTATTCTAGAAAACATTTTATTTCATATTTTATCATATTATATATTGTCTTATTTATTTTTTAATTAAATAAGACAATATATAATGGCTTATATTATATTATAATATATTACATTTTATATTATTATACTGCATTTTTCATGTTATATTAGAGCATTTTTTATAATATGTATAATTTAATAAATGAATGAAAATAGTACAGTTAATTACAAAAACAACTAATTACAAAAAAAAGTTATTTATATGGTCCATGGTGGAAGAACAAAGTAAATGTATCAGCACTAAACACTGTTTTGTTGCATTTTTGCATTGTGATCTAAATAATTTTTTAACATTAGGCTTGATTTTTTTTTTTTTTTTCACAGACCATCTTTTCTTCAGATACTCTTATGAAGAAAAGAGCTGGGGGTTTTCGTGGGGTAAGGTTGTGTTCGGTGAGAAATTTCAACTGGAGGTGGGTGGAAATTGGCAGGAAGTGAGTGTCCTATCTTTCTGGGACCATTGCATAAATGTCTACAAATTCTCAGTAAAGAAAACACATATTGTAGACATAGTAAAGAGTTTCTATAAACGTCAGAATCAAGTGACTCAAAACGACTTAATCTTCATGAAGTCATGTTTAGATTTGTTGTTGTTGTTTTTAGTCTCGTTCAAGGAGTTTTTCCCAGCATGTATGTTATGAATGTGTGATCTTACGCTATCCAGAGTCATGAACATGCATATTTCCAGCCTTACTTCACATGGACAAATTCCCATCCACGTTCACAGCAGGAGAAGGCACGTCTTGCATCTGTGGGACAGCTCTCTAAGGAACGGCCTGCCCTGAGTCATGTTTATATTACCGTCTGATGCATCTTTTCACAGTAATATGAGCCTGCTTATGTACACTCTGATAAACCACACAGCTCCTTTTATAAATCCTCAACCATCTAGCTCGATCTCCCAAGGGAAAAATGACATCACGAGTGGATACGATTGCTTTTATCACTATTCAAGGATTAGTTCACTTCCAGAATAAAAATTTCCTGATAATTTACTCACCCCAATGTCATCCAAGATGTTCATGTCTTTCGTTCTTCAGTCAAAAAGAAGATAATGTTTTTGAGAAAAACAGTGCAATTACAAAGGGCTCTACATGATCCCAGCTGAGAAAGAAGGGTCTTATCTAGCGAAACGATAGGTCATTTTCTACAAAAAAATACAAATTTATACTTGCAAAAGTATTCATACACCATTTTTTTCATGTTTTGCTGTGTTGCTGCCTTATATTAAACAGTTTTAAATGACCTTTTTCCCACATCAATCTACACTCCATAAAGCATTATGACAAAGCAAAAAACTGATTTGTCACAACGTTTTAAATTTATTACAGATGAAACACTGAAATGCGTATAATGCATAAGTATTCATACCCTTAGCTGACGTGCCTTTACAGCCTCAAGTCTTTTTGGGTATGACAAGCTTCACACATCTGCATTTGACAACTATCTGCCATTCTTCTCCTCGCCCCTTCACCTCTCAAGCTCTGTCAGCTTGGATGGGGGCAGATGCACATTTTCAGGTTTCTCCAAAAATGTTTAATTGGGTTCAAGTCCAGGCTGTGGCTGGGCCACTCAAGAGTTGTCCATAAGCCACTCTTGCTGTGAGTTTAGGGTCATTGTCATGTTGGAAGGTGAACCTTCTGCCCAGTTCAAGGTTCTGAATTCTCTGGACTGGGTTTTCATTAAGGCTATCTTCCTAGTTGTTCCAAACTTCTTCCATTAAGGGGAACTGCTTCGTGAACCATCAATGCAGCGAGTTGTGTCGAGCAATCCTGTTTGTGAGCTTTACAGGCAGTTTTTTCCCTCAGGACTTGGTTCCCTCAGTTCCCTCACTAGGGGTCGCTCTTGGGAGCCCAAACACCTCTGACAGTATAGAAACAGGCCAATGAAAATTGGGTGTGCAGATTTGCATAGCTGGCCACGCCCCGTTCATCCGGGTATAAATAGGGCAGCGTGTGCATCTGCTCACTCGTTCTGTTTTTCGGAGCCGAATGCAGCGTCTCTGCGTGAGAAGCGGCAACATTCACCTCTTCGTCGTTGGATCTACGGCACAGACAGCGGTCTCTCCCTTCTCTCTAGCACGGCTGGGTGTGCGAGAGTCCCCTGGGTGCGTCGACGGCGATCTTCAAGAGAAACTTCTCCTCTAAAAAGAGCAAATTTCTCTAAAAGAGCTAGCACAAACGGTTTGTGTGTTTCACTATGCCTTTCCGTTTGTGCCCTTCTGGTTGCGGATTCTACCTCTCCCTAACGATCGGCACGATCGCTGTGTTCAATGCCTGGAGCGTGGGCATGCGGAAGCAGCGTTCGCTGATGGTGGTTGCCAAGCTTGCGAGGAACTGCCATTAAGCACGCTTCGTTCGAGACTCGAGACTCGGTTCGTTTTTTACGAAGAAGCCGCGGCTCGCCCCAGCTGCTTCCCGCTCCGGTCCTTCTACCCCCGGGTATGAGGCCACGGCGGGCGCTGGGGATGAACGAGAGGAATCGAGCGATGTTTTGCCGGGTGCTTCCCCGAAAACCGCTCGCTCCGAGTGTTTACCGATGGAGTGTCCGGATGACTTTGAAAACTCGTCTCAGTATGGGTTGGATTTGTTATTCGGCGCTCCTGCTGGGGAAAAGGAGGATGCTGCTGCATCGGAGGGAGAGCGCGAGCTGTCAGAGGTTGACGTCACGGCTGAATTCGCCGCTCCGGCCGCCGCACTTCAGCGGGCAGCCAGAGAGATCGGGGTCGCGTGGGCTCCCCCGCCCGGCCCAGAGCCTTCTAGGCTGGATGATTGGTTCCTGGGGAAGGGGCGTGACCCCCGGCCGCGCTCCTCCCCGGTTCCGTTCTTCCCGGAAGTGCATGAGGAGTTGACGAGATCGTGGAAAGCCCCTCTGTCGGCTCGTTAACGGTATGCCAACTCCTCATCCCTCACCACCCTCGATGGCGGTCCGGCGAGGGGGTACACGGAGGTCCCCCAGGTGGAGAGAGCGATTGCGATGCACTTGTGCCCGCAAAACGCCGCCTCCTGGAGGGGCCAACCGAAACTCCCGTCCAGGGCCTGTAAGTTTTCGTCTACTCTCGTAGCGAAGGCTTATTCGGCCTCTGGGCAAGCCGCGTCCGCCCTGCACGCCATGGCAATCCTGCAGGTCTACCAAGCCAAGGTTTTAAAAGATCTGCACGAGGGTGTTCCCGACCCAGAGCTGGTGCAGGAACTGCGCTCGGCGACTGACTATGCTCTACGAGCTACGAAGGTCACGGCGCAGGCTCTGGGGAGGGCGATGTCCACTATGGTGGTCCAGGAGCGCCACCTGTGGCTAAACCTGGCAGAGATGCGAGATGCCGAGAAGGTTCGCTTTCTCGACGCTCCCATTTCCCAGGCTGGTCTCTTTGGCGAAACCGTGGAGGAATTTGCACTACAATTTTCCACGGTGAAGAAGCAGACGGAGGCCATCAAGCACATCCTGCCTCGGCGTGTGGCGAGCTCCAGCCCAGCTCCGCCGAGGCAGCAACCCCCGCCTGCTCCGCGCCGAGGGAGGCCGCCTACGAGAGCAGCTCAGGACCCGCGACCTGCCGGTCCTGCAGCTGCACCCGCCCCGCGGTCCAGCTCTCGTAGGAAGGTGGCACCGTCAGCTCGTCCTCAGGCCACTAAGAACCCTCGCCAGGCTTCGAAGCGGTCCTGAGACGGGCCGCCCAGGGAGGAGGGATCGCCTGACCTGTCCGGATCCGCACTCGACGAGGGGACGAGCGCTGGATTCGGCTTCCAACCGGCTGTCTGCCCCCGGGCAGACGGCCACCACATGGTCAATAAAAGAGCAATTTCTTCCTTCTCTGGGCGTTACACACAGCACTTCCGACCCTCTGCTCGACGGTCGGGTGCTGTGTCCTCCATCCAGGACATGCGGTCACACACCCACTGTGTTCCCCCATGTCCTGAAACATCGAGCTTGTTCGGACGATTTCCCCTCTCGGGGGAATCCTCTGGTCAGCTCTCATGGCACAAATTTGCTGGGTGTGGCAGCCAGTGGGTCCCGGGGCTTCTTATCTCCGGCCACGCACTGCCCTCCCAGCCACACGACCCCCATCCCTGGTGCATCGGGTGTAACTCCCTTGAGACCCCTAGCGGAGAATATTTCGGGTTGGCTGAATATCCCCAACCTTTCCCGCTGGCTCCTCAGGACCATCCGACTCGGCTACGCTATCCAGTTTGCACGACGTCCGCCCAAGTTCCGGGGTGTGTTAGCTACCTCAGTGCGAGGCAGCAGCGCCACGGTTCTTCGTGCGGAGATCGCAGTCCTTCTGGCGAAGGGTGCGATAGAAACTGTCCCCTCAGCCGAGATGAAGAAAGGGTTTTACAGCCCCTACTTCATTGTACCCAAGAAGGGTGGTGGGCTCAGGCCAATTCTGGACCTGAGGATTTTGAATCGGACCCTACACAAGCGCCCGTTCAAAATGCTAACCCTCAAGCACCTTTTCACGTGCGTCAGGGCTCAGGATTGGTTTGTGGCGATAGACTTAAAGGACGCGTACTTTCATGTCTCGATTCTTCCAAGACACAGGCCGTTCCTGCGGTTTGCCTTCGAAGGACGGGCGTATCAGTACAGAGTTCTTCCCTTCAGCCTCTCCCTGTCTCCCCTCATCTTTACGAAGATAGCGGAGGCTGCCCTAACCCCTCTCAGGGAAATGGGCATCCGCGTCTGCAACTATCTCGACGACTGGCTAATCCTAGCTCACTCGTTGGAGTTAGTGTGCACGCACAGGGAGGTGGTTCTCAACCACTTGGCTCAGTTGGGACTCCGGGTCAACTGGGAAAAGAGCAAACTCTCCCCAGTGCAGAGGATCTCTTTTCTCGGTGTGGAACTGGACTCAATCAGTATGTCGGCACGTCTCTCCCCGGAACGTGCACAGTCAGTGCTGAGGTGTGCGGCGACACTCAGATGCAGGTCTATGGTCCCCCTAAAACAGGTTCAGAGGCTTCTAGGGCACATGGCATCCGCAGCCGCGGTCACGCCGCTGGGTTTGATGCACATGAGACCACTGCAACACTGGCTACATACTCGAGTCCCGAGATGGGCATGGCGCAGAGGCACGCTCCGTGTGGGCATCACACCGTCGTGTCGCAAAACTCTCAGCCCTTGGACGGACCTTGCGTTCCTACGGTCAGGAGTACCCTTGGAACAAGTGTCCAGACGCATCGTTGTCACCACAGATGCCTCCAAGACAGGCTGGGGCGCCGTTTGCAATGGGCAAGCAGCTTCCGGGGTCTGGACGGGCCCCGACTGCTTTGGCACATCAACTGCCTAGAGTTGTTGGCAGTGCTCTTGGCCCTGAAGAGGTTCCGACCTTTGGTTCAGGGCAAGCATGTGTTGGTCCGGTCAGACAACACAGCGACTGTAGCCTACATCAACCACCAGGGCGGTGTACGCTCCTTTCTCATGTCACGACTCGCCCGCCATCTCTGGTTATGGAGCCAACACAGACTCAGGTCTCTTCGGGCCACTCACATTCCGGGCGAAGCCAACCGTGTGGCCGATTCTCTGTCACGCCAAGTTTCGCTCGGAGACGAGTGGAGGCTCCACCCCAGGCGGTCCAGCTGATTTGGGAGCGATTCGGCCAGGCACAAGTAGATCTCTTTGCCTCACCGGAATCCACCCACTGCCAGTTGTGGTACGGGCTATCCGAGGCTCCCCTCGGGATAGATGCACTGGCACACAGCTGGCCAAAGAACCGGCTCAAGTATGCGTTTCCCCCAGTGAGCCTCATCGCACAGACCCTGTGCAAAGTCAGGGAGGACAGGGAACAGATTCTCTTGGTGGCTCCTTTCTGGCCCCACAGAACCTGGTTCTCAGACCTGGTGCTCCTGGCATCAGCCCCTCCCTGGCACATTCCCCTGAGGAAGGACCTCCTCTCTCAGGGGAAGGGCACAATTTGGCACCCGCGCCCAGATCTCTGGAACCTCCATCTATGGTCCCTGGACGCGACCAAGAGGACTTCAGAGACCTTTCACCATCAGTGGTAAACACTCTCCTACAGGCAAGAGCTCCCTCCACCAGGCGGCTGTATGACCTGAAATGGCGCATATTTGTGAACTGGTGTTCCTCTCGAGGGGGACCCACGGAGGTGTGGCGTCGAGTCAGTGTTATCCTTCCTCCAGGGGGGCCTGGACAGGCACCTTTCTGCCTCAACACTCAAGGTTCATGTCGCCGCTATATCAGCTAATCATGACTTGATGGGGGGCAGATCGGTGGGGAAACACGATTTGATAATCAGATTTCTGAAAGGAGCCCGGAGACTGAACCCTCCCCGGCCGCATCTGATCCCCTCTTGGGATCTCGCTGTGGTTCTCCAGGGCCTACAGCGGGATCCATTTGAGCCACTCCAATCGGTCGAGGTTGACGCCCTCTCCCTTAAGACGGCGCTCCTGACTGCGCTCACTTCTGTCAAAAGAGTGGGAGATCTCCAAGCCCTCTCCGTCAACAATGCGTGCCTAGAATTCGGACCGGCAGACTCTCACGTTGTCCTGAGACCCCGGCCTGGATACGTGCCCAAGGTCCCCACCACTCCCTTCAGAGATCAGGTGGTGACCTTGCAAGCCATCTCTTCCCAGGAAGATGATCCCAACCTGACCTTGTTATGCCCAGTCCGTGCCCTGCGCATTTACTTGGAACGAACTCAACCCTTCAGACGTTCGGAACAGCTCTTTGTCTGTTATGGAGGACAGCAGAAGGGGAAGGCTGTCTCCAAACAGAGGATTTCCCACTGGTTAGTGGACGCAATCCGGATGGCCTACGAGGCCAGAGGTTTACCCTGCCCACTAGGAATAAGAGCGCATTCAACCAGGGGCGTCGCTGCTTCGGCAGCTCTTGCAAACGGGGCCTCATTAACAGACATCTGTCGAGCTGCAGGTTGGGCTACACCAAATACATTCGCCAGATTTTACAATTTGCGCATGGAGCCAGTTTCAGCTAGAGTCTTGAACGCAAGCACTTGACTTAAGCACACTGGTCGGTGTAGAGCTTGCTCAAAGCGCTTCCCCTAATTGGTGATTACGCTTCTAAGTTTCAGTAGGTTTCCTGATGTGAACCCTGGACTCCTCCCTCCATCATTGGCACTTCCAGACGTGGCAGAGTTTTGCGGAGGAACTCGCTGCTAACTCCAGCATAAGGTATGAACACTGTTTATTCATGATTGGAGTTGTGCCCCATATGTAGTGGCTCCTCAGGCGGCCCCATGTGTATATTTTCCACCTATAGCTCATTATGGTGCGGTGTTTCCCCTGAGATCAGGTTGGTCTCTAAGGTCCTAGGTTTGGCTGTCTCCCTTACGTGAGGTCCATCCTGAGTCCCATACCTAACAATTTTCACTTATACCCCCCCTCCACTGGGCAGGTTGTGATCTCCGTAGTGCCTCTTTCCCTCGGGAAACAGTCACTTCCCCAACGTCCGCCAAGACGCTCAGCCGCTCCACTGAGACAGGCCCGGCTGCAGGACACTGCTGTAACAGGTCAGTTCTTGGACGTTGGAAGGTCACGAAGAGGTGAGTCGCACTTATGTTAACACGCTGGCTTGTTACTATCTGCGCCCGGTCACTCGTGACACGGCCAGACTTGTGGCGTGATTTGACAGGGGACCCCTAGTGTCGTACACTACTCGACACAACTCGGAGTGTACGACAGATAGGGAACGTCTCGGTTACGTGGTTACATGGTAACCCTCGTTCCCTGATGGAGGGAACGGAGACGTTGTGTCTCCCATGCCACAACTCTGGACCGTCTCTGAGTGAGTTGAGACGCTCGGCTCCTCACATCAGAACGAGTGAGCAGATGCACATGCTGCCCTATTTATACCCAGATGAACGGGGCGTGGCCAGCTATGCAAATCTGCACACCCAATTTTCATTGGCCTGTTTCTATACTGTCAGAGGTGTTTGGGCTCCCAAGAGCGACCCCTAGTGTCGTACACTACTCGACACAACGTCTCCGTTCCCTCCATCAGGGAACGAGGGTTACCATACGTAACCGAGACGTTTTGCTCTGATATGCATTTTCAGACCTTTTATTAAGACGTGTACCTTTCCAAATCATACCAATTCAATTGAATTTGCCACAGGTTATAACTCCACTCAAGTGTAGTAACATCTACAAGCAATATGAGTGCTCCTGAGCTAAATTTTAACTGTCCCAGATAAGGGTATGAATACTTATGCAATGGAATCATTTAAGTTTTTTATTTCTAATAAATTTGCTAAATGTTAAACACCTGATTTTGCTTTGTTGTATGGTGGGTAGATTGATGTGTGGGAAAAAGTAATATAAAAAACAGTTTAACACAAGACAGAAACATCACAAAATGTGAAAAAATTAAGTGGTATGAATACTTTTGCAAAGCACTATATTATTATATATTACTATATTATTACAGATCGATAACCCATATTTTGAGCCGATATGCTTTTACATTAATTTATCTGCAAATCGGTTTTGAAAATGGCCAATACCGATAACCATTAAAAAATGCTTATTTTGAACCGATATGTCTGGTATACAAATGAAAATTAATCGGTCAGGCCGATAATTGGTCAACCCCTTCACTGTATATTTTTTAACCACAAATGCTTGTCTTGCAGAAGTACCCGTTGTTGCTTGTGTGCAAAGAACTTGTGGGTAAACATGAGATTGAGTTTTTCGCCCTACCCTACTATTTTAAACCAAAATACACAGACGGAGAACTAACCGTGCATGACTTTTCCAACGTTGATTACTCATGCGCTTCGCAGTGTAATCTAGCATTTGTGGTTAAAAAGTATGTATATTTGTATTTTAAGAAAATTGCTGATTTTTTGATAGATAAGTCCTTGGTTGGGATCGTGTAGAGCCCTTTGTAGCTGCATTGAAACTGCAGCTGGCCAACATTGAAGTCCACTATATGGAGGAAAATCCTGGAGTGTTTTCCTCAAAAACATTAATTTCTTTTCAACTAAAGAAAGAAGGATGACATAGGGGTGAGTAAATTATCAGGAAATTTTCATTCTGGAAGTGAACTAATCCTTTAAGATCGCACAGCCAACCATCTGAATCCAAACACACGTTAAATGTACCATATGTTTGTGCTCAAATTAAAGGTTAAGAACTTGCTTAAGATCATAAATTTGTCTGTTTATCAAAAAGTGCGTGGGTGCTGTTATCATTCTTTAATGTTTTTATCAAGTTTAACTCTACACATCACATTCAAAATAAATCTCATACAAATGAATATTTTTTTCTTTTTCAGCAGATGGTCAGTGAAGTCATCATCATCGTTTTTAATCATCAATGTTTATAAATAACATAATGGTCACTTATAATCATCAGCAGGTGTTTTTTATCATAAAAGCATGTTTTGCACTTGAATGCTTGAGCAGTTCCTGCAAGAATTATTTATATACAAACAAAATAAATGGGCGTAGCAACGTGCAAAACCACAAACCTCCCGTGCATTTCTGACATTAAAAGAAAGATGCTAGTTTTGTTTTGCTTTTGACTTACTTTCTATCCAAACATAGCTTCTGGAAATATTATAATACTATTTAAATGCACCAAAGTCATTTAATTAAGTCTAAAAACAGCAGAAGTCTCAAATTAGAGTGTGGGAGGACATGATTTGTCCCCAAACAAGAGATCTACTTCCTTCTAATGTGTGCAGGGGCCAGATTTAGCATTGTCCCTGGGAACCGCTGGTGTGTCCTGCCGTACCAGTCTATGACTTCCACACACATTGTTTTCGGAAGACGTTCCCCAGCTGCGCTTTTGCACGGGACCAATTAGCACAGAAGGTTCAAGTCCACCGTGAACGTGCACAGACCCACCCACCCCCCCTCCCTTCGGCTTCCTCTCGTCCTTCCGCCTACTCATCTTCACGTTTGATGAATTGGAAACGGTCTCCTTTATTTTAGCGTCAGCCTGACCGCGCTTCTTTTGTATTTCTCTTACTCATCGATCTCTCACCTGAGCGCACATTAATAAACTCGTGCCCTCACGTGCTCTCCTCACAAAATAAACACATTATTGCCGTCATTACGGAGCAGGCGGTACGGTGGCGCGGCCCTGACAGCGGCAGCCATCGTGCTTTTTGATCGCGGTGATAAATGAGCCGTTGCTTCTCAACCACACAGGGGTATTTCATTTAGATTACTCTTACTTTAGGGCCGCTGACAGTGGGAAACGCTGTGGGTACAGGTTAGCATTGTTTTGTTACGTCCCTGTGGTACATTTGTATAACAAACAGACAGGATAATAGAGCGTCGTTGTCACGGCTGCTGCTTTTGGCTGCATTTTTTCCCTTTTTTTATGATTATTATTCCAGGCCGAGGGAGGAATGAGGGGGTCAGACCCGAAGACCTCATTTCACACCTCGCGTTGAGGCAAGGTCAGTGCAAACTCAGTATGGCTTTTGCCCTTTCGGGCCGGTTTCATCCTGTTTCGGTGCACCTGCAACAATACAGTTCCTATATTTAAGGTAGTCGCTCTTAATGACGCTGTCTCCTGAAGCTGTGGCTGTAGGCCTCATTTGAATGGAAGTAAATGTTAAGTGAATCAGTCCTGCTGAGGCTCCCCGTGGAGCTGGATTATGCCAACGTTTTGGGTCTGGAACTCCATCATGGGCTCAGATGGGGCTCCTTCTGCATGGAGATAAGCTTGCCTTCAAGCCATGCTGTCAACACAACATGAAATTACAGTGTTTGCTGCCTCATTTAAGCTGCTCAAAGTTGTTCTTTGCATAAAACTTAGACCTTCAAACTGAAAGATTGTCTGTGATGGTGGAGGGTCGTAGGTCTTCGCTGATCTCAGATGGCAGGAGAAAAACAGTTTGGACAGAAAAATAAATAGGCCTATTAACTTAAACCAAAGAATTGAGGATAGTTTGTAAAGACTGAAGCCTTTGTTTTGTGTGTGTATGTGTTGTGTTGAGCACTTTGCTTACTTTTTTTGCTTGTCATGCCTGTTTTAGGCACTAACAAATAATATTTATATATAATGTTAATATATACTGAAAAATATATAAAACAATTGATTTGCAAAAATTAAAAGAATAAAAATTCATGAAAACACTGTCTAAAAATTTAAATATTTCAGATTTGTTTTAAAATGAAAAATGATAATAATAGTGTTATGTAGAATAGATGGCGGAAAACATTAAAATTCAATTAGTCATTTATGAACTAATTTTTAATTATTTTTGCGTATTGTTGGCCTTGTAGCATATGCAGCTGTCTATTAATATACAAAATTGTAACCACTTTCTTTTCAGGCATTGAAAAATAATAATAATATTATATAATATTTTTTAATTAATTATTTTGCAAAGATTGTTTTTGTTTCTACTTAAAAAAATTATTTCTACTTAAAATAAAAGAATAAAAATTGAGGAAAAACATTAGACGTGTCTAAGCAATTTTTTAATATTTTAGAATATTTCAATAATATTTTATTATTTAAATGTTAACTAAATTATGATATTATCAATTTAATATTAAAACTATCTACCAAGTGTTAAGAAGAATAGATGCCAGAAAACAATAAAATTCAATAGTCATTTATAAAAAATAAAAAAATTCTGTTATGTTATTTATTTTGCGTATTGTTGGCCTTGTGTAGTTTGCATTGTAGCATATACAGCTGTCTATTTTAAGTCAAAATTGTATAAATAATAATTTTATATAATACAATATGATTTTTTGTGAAGATTATTTTTGTTTCTATTAAAAACTTTAAAAAATTAAAAATTCAAGAAACAAATTGATGTCTGTCAATGAAATTTCTAAATATTTTTTATAATATTTTATTATTTAAATGTTAACTAAATGATAATATCAGCTGTATATTTTAAGTCAAAATTGTAACAGCTTTTTTCACTAAAAAATAATATTATATAATACAATACAATAATTTTACAAAGATTATTTTTGTTTCTACTTAAAAAAATTTAAAAAAAAAAAGATTCAGAAAAAATAGACAGGTCTGTCAAAGAAATTTGTAATTATCTGAGATATTTTTTAAAGAATATTTTATTATTTAAATGTTAACTAAATCATAATATCATTAATTTAATAATATTAAATATTTCTATCTGGCTCTCTATCTAAAGTTTTATGGAAAATGGATGGCAGAAAACATTACAATTCAAGAGTAATTTATGAACTGTATATTTTTTCTTTGCCATTTTTTACAATTTTGCATATTGTTGGCCTTGTGTAGTTTGCATTGTAGCATATGCAGCTGTCTATATTAAAACCAAAATTGTAATTTTTTTCAGCCACTGAAAAATAATAATAATAATATATAATACAGTGCAATTATTTTTGTACTGTAGTATTTTTTTTTTATTATTTAAAAAATTAAAAAGAATAAAAATTCAGAAAAAATTTTGGCAGGTCTGTCAAAGAAAGTTATAAATATTTTAGATTTTTTTTTTAAATAATATTTTATTATTTAAATGCTAACTAAATGATAACTAAATGATATTAATTTAATTATATTAAATATTTTATATACACTAACTATATCTATCTATCTATCTATCTATCTATCTATGTATCTGTATATCTATCTGTATATCTATCTATTTATCTGTCTGTCTATCTATCTATCTATCTATCTATCTATCTATCTATCTATCTATCTGTAAGTGTTTTGGAAAAAGGATAGCAGAAAACATTTAAATTCAAGAGTGATTTATAGTCTGCTTTATTTTTTTCTGTCATGTTATTAATTGTACATATTGTGTAGTTTGCATTGTAGCATATGCAACTGTTTATATTAAGTCAAAATTGTAACACCCCCTTTTTTAAGGAACATTTGCATCTCAGAAAGGCTGATGTTGTTTGTGTATCCACAGTTTTGTTTGAGACTCAAGCTGTGGGCCCCGATCGGACCGTTCCCCTGCTGGGTGACCCTGGTGGGCACTGAAGGAGGAGGTGGGCATGGTTTGCATTTCCTCTATTTCAAAGCTGGAAGCTATCGACCACAGCCTCCTAAACAGGGAGCAGACCCATGTCTGTTTGATCATATGGCACGTGAAAGAGAAGTAATTAGGAGTGAAAAGACCCTTATTTGAGTCAGGACATGCATGATATCCCATTACAGCTCTATGAATCCTCTGCTTGTGCAAAAGATTTGTGTGAAGTCCGACAGATGATATTTACACGAGCTCGTGCCTTGACTTGACCATGTGTTAAAACCTCATATTTAGTTACTATATTTTTATAAAAATAATATATTTGCACGTTGGGCAAGCAAAATCTCATGTCTAAATCAAGTGTATTTTAAAAAAAAAGATCACAAAACAAATGTTTGTTTGTTTTATACATGTTTTGTGTGTTTGTAGATGGCCTAATTTTATTTTTAGTTTTTTGCACTTTGGAAATTTTCAAAATCTGATTATTATTTAGTGTTTGTCTAGAACAATATTAAAATGTATAATATTTTTACAATTTATAATATATTTCTAATTGAATATATTTTAAAAAGTAATTAATTCATGTGATTTCAAAGCTGAATTTTTAGCATTAGAATGATTTCTGAAGGATCATGTGACTAGACATTACTCCAATCACAGGATCCTTCAGAAATCATTCTAATATAATATTATTCTATTTTGCTGCTTAAAAACATTTATTATTATTATTATGTTGAAAATAGCTCAGTAGAATTTTTTCAGGTTTCTTTGATGAATAG
Source organism: Labeo rohita (assembly GCF_022985175.1). Lineage (NCBI taxonomy): Eukaryota > Metazoa > Chordata > Actinopteri > Cypriniformes > Cyprinidae > Labeo > Labeo rohita. The sequence continues at coordinate 29,390,181 of NC_066877.1, forward strand.
AAAGTTCAGAAGAACATTATTTATCTGAAATAGAAATCTTTGGTAACATTATAAATGTCTATCATCACTTTTTATCAATTTAAAGCATCCGTGCTAAATAAAAGTATTAATTTCTATACCCCCAACCCCCCAATATTGTTAGAATTATTATAAATTGTTGTTAGAATTATAATTACATGGACTGCAAGCTTTTGTATGCAGTTATATTAAACATAAAAAATATTTTACAGTATTACTGCTTTTGCTGTATTTTGGATTATAGCAGAAGAGGCTTATTTAAAATAAAAAAAAGGATTAAAAATCCTTTGACTGGTAGCATATAATGCTTAAATTGTCTTTTTCTAAAGCAAAATTAAAATATAATGAATACTTAAATGCATGTATATGCATTAATATATGTATTGCCTGTCTATTGCATATTTGTTTATATCTTTATAAATCTCTTATTAAATGCTAATATATAATATTTAATATAATTAACTGTTATAATATTTAATATTAATATAACTGCTTTATTTTACAGTCATAAACAATATTAAACTCTCTCTCTCTATATATATATATAATTTTTTTTTTTAAATGGCAAAAATAGCTTTCCACATAAAACAGCTACAACTAGAAGCCTCTGTCAACTGAATACATCAACACTAGCCTAAATAAACCTGCTTGTTTAGCAGTTAGCACCATTAAAGGAAATATTACATCACCTAATTAATATTCATGAGACTAGTTCCTAGGCCCTGTTTTCCACGACTTTATAAAACTATTCCAGATATTTACAGTTATCCATTAAAACAGCAGGGGATGGGCGGTGTGGTCGGCCAAGTAGACGTATACCAGCGACTGTCTCTTTCTCCTTCTTTCCCCTCGCATACTACAGCATGCCTCTCTGTCAGTGCATACTTCAGATAGTGTGTTTTATGTGCGTGTAGTGGTGTGTAGCACTGGGCCCTCGGGCTAATGACCTCCAGCTGTCGGAACAGTGATGGCTCGCGGCTTTTCTGAGGGACACAGCGGTCGGCAGCACATTCCATATGTTCCTCCGTCGTTTCCCCCTCCTCCTTTTCTCCTAGTCTTTTCTCCTCCTCCGGCTCCTCCCGAGAACAGCTGGGGCCGACCTGGGTGTGCGCTGTACTGCCATGTCTCAGTGCCTTGCCTCAGGACCCCTCATTTGTTTATGTTATTGCTGTCATTTCACAAGAAGCGCATTTATAACCCTGTGACAAATCGAAGTAGGGAGTGAATTACTCCTTGGTCTCCAAATAAACAAAGCGATGTGTACAGACACATCAGTCACTGGTGCAATGGTCAGTGTCTCCCATTGGAATGTTGTGAATTTAAAGTTATAGTTCATCCAAAAAGATAAAATTTCTTATTGTTGAGTCATTCACAAAAGTATAAGTCTTAGGCCATGTTGAAGCTGGTCTTTTCCATATAAGGAAAAACAATGATTATTTATACAGCCAAGATCCAAAAAGCACCATAAACGTAGCGCATACGACTCGTTCACTATATTTCAAGTGTTCTGACTGAAATGTAAATTGTTCATTGATTCAATTTTCCTCTGCTGTATATCTAAAATCTCATTTGCAATTGCATGTTACTAATGTAAGACTTGGAATGTAGCGCACAAGTTGTATGGACTTTATAAATGACACTTATGTGTTTTTTTTTTTTGTTTTGTTTTGTTTTTAGTTTTTTGCTTTGGCAGTACAAATCTTGATTGAACAATTTCCAAACATGACCCGGTTACTCGAATGCAAAGCAAGTTCATATTATTTATTATAGAACTGATTATTCTGACTGTAAAATTCTCGTTAGATTAGCCATGTTCAAAGCCGTTGTAATATCTAATATGAAAGCTTGTTTTAACCATGGGATAAAAGAATAAGGTAATTGTGTAACTGAATTTTTAGCACACAATTTAGACTTTTTCTCAGCTGAGATCTGCATTTCTTGTTTTTTTTTTTTTTTTTTTTTTTTAACATAAAACAAATTCTTGACTTTTTTTTCTTACAGTTGTGGTTTATGTTGCACAATTCCAAATATTTCTCTCACAATTGCGGTTTATGTTGCACAATTCTTGACTTTTTTTCTCTTACAGTTGTAGTTTATATCGCACAATTCCGACTTTTTTACTACAATTCCGGTTTATATCGCACAATTCTGAGCTTTTTTTTCCTCTCACAATTGCAGTTTATTCAAAGACTATAGAATACCCAAGACTTGTCAAGACTATTGAAAAAAAGATTATAGTTTTGAAGATGCAATGCTCATTATGGCCGCTAAGCCCCGCCTTCTTAATGAAAGAGCCAACCATTGATTAGTAAAGTCAGTGTTTATGTTGCACAATTCTGACTTCTTTTCCGACACAATTCCGACTTTTTTCTCTCACAATTCGGTTTATGTCGCACAATTCTTGACTTTTTCTCTCACAATTGCAGTTTATGTCGCACAATCCTGACTTTTTTTCTCTCACAATTATGGTTTTTGATGCACAATTCCGACTTTTTCCTCTCACAATTGCAGTTTATATCTCACAATTCCTACTTTTTTCTCTTACAATTACGCTTATGTTTTACAATTCCGACTTTTTTCTCTCACAATTACGGTTTATGTCACACAATTCCGACTTTTTTCTCTTACAGTTGTGGATTATGTTGCACAATTCTTGACTTTTTTCTCTCACAGTTGCAGTTTATATCACACAATATTGACTTTTTTTTCCTAACAATTCCGGTTTATATCACACAATTCTGACTATTTTTCTCTCTCACAATTATGGTTTATATTGCACAATTCTGACTTTTTTTCCCTCTCACAACTGCAGTTTATACAAAGACTATAGAATACCCAAGACTTGTCGCTTGTATAGTTTTGAATGGGGAAAGATGCAACGATCATTATGGCTGCTAAGCCCCGCCTTCTTAATAAAAGAGCCAATGGTTGACTAGTAAAGTCAGTGTTTATGTTGCACAATTCCAACTTGTTTTCCCACAATTCTGACTTTTTTCTCTCGTAATTGCGGTTTATGTCACACAATTCTTGACTTTTTCTCTTACAATTAAGGTTTATAACACAATTCCGACTTTTTCCTCTCACAATGACGGTTTATGTCGCACAATTCCGACTTTTTTCTCACAATTGCGGTTTATATCTCACAATTCTGACTTTTGTCCCTCACACTTGCAGTTTGTATTTCGTAATTCCAACTTTTTTTTCCTTTCACAATTGCAGTTTATATCTCAAAATTCATTTTTTTTTTTTTTTTTTTTCCCAATTCCAATTTTTATAGAACTGATTATTCTGACTGTAAAATTCTCGTTAGATTAGCCATGTTCAAAGCCGTTGTAATATCTAATATGAAAGCTTGTTTTAACCATGGGATAAAAGAATAAGGTAATTGTGTAACTGAATTTTTAGCACACAATTTAGACTTTTTCTCAGCTGAGATCTGCATTTCTTGTTTTTTTTTGTTTTTCTATTAAATGATGATTTTCTTTTCAATTCAAATGCACATTTCTTTTAGAAATTGATGCATCCAGTCTTAATTTCCATCAAAATATGCCACACACACATGCTTTCACATATTTACATGCAAAAACACACTCATCATTACAGTCACTGAAGGCTAACTCATCCTCATTGTCATTACATGGAAGAGGCAGCTCTGCACCTTTTCTCATTTTACAGAAAAACTTTTTTAGATAATGTTGATTTATGAATACAAATACGTAATTTACTAACCAAAGATGATGCAAAAAAGACCCCCTTGAGAAGAGATGTTCAGAAATTAGGTTTACAGAGCAATATCTGGCACACTTTAACAGGTGTCCTCCATGTTGGGGTGACAGCGGAAAAAAAGTGTTTTGGAGGAACATTCAAATGTCATGTGGCTTAAAACAGCACATCATTGACTACCTTAAGGCCGGCCCTTTTAATTGCCATATTGCAATATATTGTAATTTTTTCAGAATAACAAAGAAATAAGTAGAAAGTAATTGTTGCCATATGGCAACACCATACCATAGAGGGTTAAATCTCACAATTATAACTTAACATCTCTTAAATTAGAGTTTTTTCCCACAGTATTGTAAGTTTACATCTTGCAATTCTGATTTTATGTCTTGGAATAAAGTCATTGTGAGAGATGAACTCAGAACAACAAAAACAATAGTGGGTAATTCCATGCAAAGGCCAACCTTACCATGAAAAAATAGTTTTTACCAAAGGTTTTTACTACACAGATGTCAAAATTTGGTGGTTCAAAAATCCATGTGAGGTCTCTCTTAAAGTTTTTAATGCATTTTTATTTTTATTTTTAGTGCATGATTTTCCATAGTCTGGTAGGTGCTATTTTCAGGCTTGTCACATCCAAAACAGTACATATTCCTCATAAATAGACACTTAAAAATAAAAATAAAGTAACAATTGTGTTCTGTGAAGAGCCATCACTTCTCTATTTGTTGGGTATTATTTCTGCATTTTAATTCGTAGAAATCCTACGAAGTGTGCAGTCTCTTAAAAACAGTCCTTTTTTGTCACATCCATAACGCATGATTTTTTTAACATGGAAAGCTTGTGCATAGGCTAATATTTTTCTGATGTTTAAACTCTATCAACAAAGGTTTATTAAAATATAAGATAGTTCGCTATATTGGTAACACATACATTCTCTAAGCATTTATATGTCACATTCATAATGCAAAATGTCACATCCATAACGCTGGATTTGCCCTTTGTGTGAATTGTGAGGTAAAAGGTCTCAGTTACCTTTCTTTTTTTATCCTGTAGCTGAAACAAGCTTCCATACTGTAAACGTGATAAATGAACCAAAATTTAAGGTGCTCATTAGTATTTTTTCATCTACTTTATTATTCAAATCTTAATTACAGTTGCATGTACCTTACACAAAGCTATTGTATGACTTCAGAAGACATGTAATATGGTGCATGATATGCACTATGGTCTACATTTATAGCAGTTTTATGGTGCTTTTTCTTACCATCTACTTTTCTGAAAAACATTTTATTTTTATTTCAAGGAAGAAAGAAAATAATACAGATATGGAGCAGCATAAATGGAGCAGATATGCAGCAACCAAAATTTCAAAAACTGGTTCAACTGTTCCTTTAAATTTTGCACTGAAGGCTCAAACTGCTCGGAACAAAAGTGCAAAAATAAAATGTGCTAGAATAAAGACAAAAGTATGATGTGAGTGAATTTCACACCTCAGCAGAATGGGACATCATGCAGGAAGGGCCTGTGTGTTGTGTGTGTGGGCGGATGGGTGTATGTTAGCGGATGTGTGGATAAACTCACACTCCAACAGAGAGCATGAGTTTGCAGCTCCTTGCTGTGGTTTTGCCTTGTTTGTCATAGCTCAGGTGTTCATCACTAAGTATTGACCCAGCAGTCTCACTGGAGGCTTAAAACCAAGCAAACACAGGTTGCTGAGAAAACTTGACCTGGTTAGAGAATACTAGACAATATACAAAAAAATACTGTATAATCGATTGCACAAATGTAAAGCAAATTCCTATTATTTATTTATTATTAAACTGATCATTCTGACTCTAAAATAATGCATCACATTCAAAGTCACATTCAAATTTTAAGGAAACATTTTATTCAGCAAGGATGCATTAAAATGATCAAAAGTGACTTTTACATTGTTACAAAGATGTTTTTAAATGCTGTTCTTTTGGAGCTTTCTTTTTCATCAAAGAATTCCTTAAAAATGTGACAATATTTCTCAATATTACTGTTTTTGCTGTATTTTTTTGTTACTTTTCAATCAAATAAGTGCAGCCTTGCTGAGCATGAGGGACTGACTTCTTTCAAAAACATTAAAAAATGACATTGACCCCAAAATTTTAGATAATATTTACATCCTTGATCAGAAGTGATTTGACTAATTGTGTTGATGTTGGTAATGAGGTGTTACAGTATAATACTGGATGTCTGGTTTCCGCAATTGGGCCTTTTTTTCTGTTCTCTCTGTAGGCAAACGTGGGAAAATGCTCTGACCCTCGTCCTCTCACAATCCCGCCTTATTAGGAGGTCCAGCTCAGCCTTACAGCCCAAGTATACACTACAGAAGGAAAGGGAAGTCAGAAAAGCAGAAGAGAGAAGTTGCATGAAAACCCCTTATGTATCAGTGATGAACACACCCTGTTACAAACATCATCTCTGTGAATTGCCAACAATAGAGTTGGAAGCTGATCTGAAACTATTGTGATCTGTAGGGAAGCTGTCTGAAATGTTTTAAAAAAAGAACAATAGATGTTGATGAAAATCTCAAGATGTTCAACTCACATGTATTGCATTACAAAGGCTGGCTATACAGTACATGTGCAGCTAGTCAAAAGTTGAAACATCTTATTTGTTACTGTTACAGTTTTACTCATTTAGTTAGAAAATCTAAATGACGAAATAACAAAGAAGAATAGGAATTATGTAGTGGAAAAACAACAAAAACAATAGTGGGTAATTCCATGCAAAGGCCAACCTTACCATGAAAAAATAGTTTTTACCAAAGGTTTTTACTACACAGATGTCAAAATTTGGTGGTTCAAAAATCCATGTGAGGTCTCTCTTAAAGTTTTTAATGCATTTTTATTTTTATTTTTAGTGCATGATTTTCCATAGTCTGGTAGTATAAATAAATGTTAAATAAATGTTAAATGAAAATTCACTTATATTTGAGCTTCAATTTTTAAATTGCTCTTGAATGAATCATTTTTGAACAAATCAGTTGACTGAATGATTAAATGATTCATTCATACATATACTCATTTTAAATTAAGTTTTTTTTTTTCCAACCAATTAGTTGATTGAATCATTCAACTAAATATAAAAAGGATTTCAGAATTTACACTGCTCATAATAGAGACTTGAATCAGGATTATTATTGTTAGCTAAACCTAAATGTAAATATAAAAACAAAATTGTTTAGTTTAAGTAATGAAGTCACCAAAACTAAAACTGAAATATAAATGGAAAAAAACCCACCATATTCATATTTAAAAACAAAAACACAAAATTACAAAACATTACTCAAAAATATCAGAAAAATTAGAAAACATAGAATTCAAAATATTAATAAAGGCTATTAATAATAGCTCCTTATGTTTACACTGTTATAAATTAACAGAAAAATCTGTTAATCTTTTCTTTCAGCTATAGTTGCCAAGACAACAATTCTCGTTTTTGTTTAGTTTAAGTATTAAATAACTACAACTAAAATAAATAAAAAAATAAATAATACTAGTAATAATAACCATACAGACATTAATAAAAAGTAACTAAAAATGAAAACCAATTGAAAATATGACTAAAAACTGTAATAGTAAATCAGTGACACCAAAATAACATTCACTTGAATGTACGCATATGCTGTTGTGTTGGACCAATTACTGATGTGTGTGTGTGTGTGTGTGTGTTTATGCTTGGCTGATGTGTGAGTGTATTGTGCAGCAGAAGAGGATATGGTGGTGGCACTGTGTTCGGCATGGCTGCAGCTGGTTGAGATTCAGGTTCAGAAGACAGTGGCTCTTCAGCACAAAGCTCATGAAGTCAGCAGCCCTGCTCCCACCTGGCAGCCCCCGCTGGAACCGCTCAGCCTGGGAGAGGCGAACACGTCACATCAGCTTTAATGCTCTACTTCCCTCCTCCAGAGGCCAGAGCCCAGATCCTCCAGCGTCAGCGAGCGAACAGCTGCACCGCGTCCTCCGTGAATGCACACAAATGCACATGCACACATAAACACATGTGCACGTAGGCCTACACATGCTCACACGCGCATCCCATAAGCATACTGTTTGCCTCAACACTCAAGGCTAGAAGGCGCCGTTATGTACACTGTTAAACACCCAAACACCCAATTAGACTCCGACATTCACATGCATGCAGCTTTCTACTTGCCTGTAAATGTAATGCATACTTATAGCGCTTTATAATTCACTTTATTTTTAGTTGCACAGTTGTAACCACGTTTGTGGTTTACTCAAAAATGAAAATTTGCTGAAAATGTACTCACCCTTCCAAGATGTAGATGAGTTTGTTTCTTCATTGTAACAGATTTCGAGAATTTTTGCATTACATCACTTGCTCACAGATGGATCCATTCATTACATCACTTAAAACAACCATTTTTGGGTTATTTGGCAACCCAGCACTGGGTAAATATTGGACAGAACACATGGTGGGTTATTTAAAAAAACAACAACATTTTTTTAGAGAGCAGAAAAACTACACAGCACCTGGGTAAAAAAATATTTAAAAAATAACCCAATAAAATGACCCAACACGCTGAACCCAGCATTTGGGTTTTTTAAAAAAAAATAACCCAGCATTTTTTAGAGTGCAAACAAACTACTATTTTTTTAAGGGTATAAATAACCCAATAAAAAACAGTGAACCCAGCATTTGGGTTAAACTTTTTTCAGAGTGCGACAATTGGGTTAAAAAAATAACAGAGCATTGATTAGAGTGCAGAAAAACTACTCAGCACCTGGGTAAAAAAAAAAATAATAATTAAAAATATCCCAATAAAATGACCCAACACATTGAACCCAGCATTTGGGTTAGAAAAAAAAAAAACAGTATTATTTAAAAAATTATTTTAAAAAACAACCCAATAAAATGACCCAACATGCTGAACCCAGCATTTGGGTTAAAAAAATAACCCAGCATTTTTAGAGTGCAGGAAAACTACTCAGCACCTATATATATATATATATATATATATATATATTCCAATAAAAGAGTTCGCATGATGCACATGACAGTGTGTTTGTGTCATTATATGCTTTAAACGCAGATGTGTGTCAGCATCAATAAGCACATTTTAAAGCTCTGTTTAAAGAGCCCATAAGCTGTCAATCACCAATACAGAGAATTTACAGTCTGAGCATCTATCTCTAAACCAGTCTGATCTGGTTTAAGTCAATCAAAATTAAACTGCCACATAATGCAGTATCACATTGGAGACCATCCAGATATAATTCTGTTTTGTCCAAATACAACACCATTTAAACTGCATAAAAAAAGAAGTGGAGATTATTTAGGATAAATAAGACAACAATCTAAATAGAAGGAGTTTTTAATAACTGGTGGGAAAATATACTGCAGAGCATGCAAGGGTGAAATAAAAAGCATGGGAACCAGCCGTCTCTAACCGGAAGAGAGAGTTTGGAATACAATTAAAGCTTCCATTTATATCGTGTACATCTATGATGTACGATGTAGACTTGCTTCTAAAGGTCTTTTGTATGGCAGTGAGATTGTTTGCAGAGATGACAACCGGCCAAATATAAATGGCTTCTAATCATGTTTATGAGCTGGCAGACGGCCCGCCCTGGGCCCAGCCCTGCCCGAGCTCTGCCCAGCACTCAGGGGCACGTCCTGCTTTTTTCTGTGATATACCATTTCACTAAAGCTTGGTGGAAAGGGAGGAACGTTAAATGAGCTATGCGTCCACTTATTTCCTGTTCCAGATTCTTTCTCTCTCACCCTTCAGTGCTGTGGGCAGAGTTGATTTTAAATGAGGCGTGTTGTGTATAGCCTTGTGACCTATACTGCCTTTCTAACTTTGGCCAGTGACAACATTAAGACAATGCCAACTATTAGATTTCCCATTCACCTCAGTGGCAGTGTAGAATCCAAGTAATGAAACTCTGCTCAGTGTACAAAGAACTGTATTTTGCGGCAATGTGAATGTGGCTATAGTCTGAGAATCACAGTGCACAGTTTTCACAGTGCAATGTCATCCAAGATGTTCATGTATTTCTTTCTTCAGTCAAAAAGAAATAGAAAACATTCCAGGACCTTTCTCCATATAGTGGACTTTAATGGGGTCCAACGGGTTGAAGGTCCAAATTGCAGTTTCAGTGCAGCTTCAAAGGGCTCTACATGATCCCAGTCGAGGAATAGCTAAACAGTCATTTTCTTAAAAAATAAAAATGTAATAATAAGCGTCTGTGATGCATTACAAAATCATGTTGAAAAGATCACGCACAGTTAGTTTTTCGCCTGTGTACGTTGGTTCAAAAAGGTAGGGTAGGGCGAAAAACTCCAAAAATGGTTCAACATTGTTTTTTTTTACCTTTTTTTGTAAAGGCCGTTTGACTTTCTTTGCACGTTCGCTTTGTAAACACTGGATTGGTACTTCTATCTACGTCCTGCATGACCTTTCCAACATGACTACAAAATGTGTAATGTTGAGCTAGTGCAAGATGAGCATTTGTGATTAGTCTCAATCTCAGACGTCACGCCTGCGGACCGTTGGCTGAACGTCTGATGCATACGGCACACAGAAACACTTCAGGAGTTTCAAAGTCGTCATCGGATTGGTTAAATTATACAGGATTTCTGGGAGACGTGTGTGTCACATTCTTTAATGTTCCGTCTGAAAAAAAAGATGCCGTGATGCCAAACCATCTCATGTTAGTAAACAAGCTGTCGTGTTTACAACGGCGATGATGAGCACTTATTAGGATTAACCAAAGGTTGGATTTTTAAAAGTATGTGAAATATTTGTAGTTTGCGGAAAAGAATCTTTAAAGTTTCTTCAGAGTTTTACACTCTGGTCTGTTATTGTGGCGACATATCAAAACCAGTCATAAGGGTAAATCTTTTTGAAATCGAGATTTATACATCATATGAAAACTGAATAAATTAGCTTTCCATTGATGTATTGTTATGATAGGACATGAAATATGATAGGAATTTGGCTGAGATGCGACTATTTAAAAATATGGAACCTGAGAAATATTGAGAAAACACCTTTAAAATTGTCTAAATTAAGTTATTAGCATTGCACATTACTAATTAGAAATTAAGTTTTGATATATTTGTGGTAGGAAATTTACAAAATATCTTCATGGAACATGATCTTTACTTACTATCCTAATGATAACGATAATTTTAACCCATAAAATGTATTGTTGGCTATTGCTTCAAATGTACCCGTGCTACTTAAGACTGTTTTTTTTTTTTTTTTAGAAAACAACTGATCGTTTCGCTATATAAGACCCTTATTCCTAGGCTGGGATTGTGTAGAGCCCTTTGAAGTTGCACTGAAACTGCAGTTTAGACCTTTAACTCATTGATCACCATTGAAGTCCACCATATGGAGAAAAATCCAGGAATGTTTTCCTCAAAAACCTTAATTTCTTTTCAACTAAAGAAAGAAAGACATGAACATCTTGGATGACATGGGGGTGAGTACATTATCAGGAAATGTTTATTCTGGAAAGGAACTAATCCTAACCTGGCATTACCTAAACATGGGCAGGGGATTTTTAGTTTCCAGCATGCTTTGCATGGGACCAGAAAGAACATTTTGAAATGAAGTGTTTTTGTATATGTTCTTGAGCAAGATGAAAAAGGGGAAGCTTGTTGGTGTTTAATGTTTTGTTATGTTGGAATGTAGAAGAGTTTCTGTTTTGGTTACCGTTATGATGATGAACTGTGGAACTTGTACTTAAGTTGAGAATGATTTTAAAAAGCTTGGAATTCCTATTGTAAGAATGCATTATTTTTACATATTGCAAGAAAAAAATGGCTTTTATCAAGTTAAGCTAATTGTGAACTGAAAAGGGTTTTTGAGTTACCATATTTTATGGGTTTATCTCAACACACTTTTAAAAATAAAAGTTCTTTATTGGCATCTGTGGTTCCATGAAGAACCTTCTACATCACTGGAACCTTTCTATTGCACAAAACATTCTTTATAGTGAAAAGGGTTATATAAATGATTCAAGTGTTCTTCACATTAAAGAGAACCCTGGGTATTAAGACTTGTATGGTGTAATGTAATGTAAATGATGTCTCTTACTAAAGTATGTAATAAGGGGCACCATTATTTGATGATGTCAAATGGTTGCACTCAGTAGGCTACGAACGCTACCTGTTGCTTTTTTAAGTTCAGCACAACTCAGAAAATAAAATACTGATACAATGTACAACATATTTCACTACAACGTATTTCTTTAAGAGACCACATTTATGTTATAAGCCATACAAGTCTTAATACACAGGGCTCCCTTGGTTCTTTTAAGAATTGCTCCCTGAAACGTTCTTTTATGGAATCACTGTGAAAACTCACTTTTGGATCCTTTATTTTTAAGACAGTACTTAAGTCTTTGCAGTGTATTATATTAGTTTATGGCAGTGTCATGTTAAGAAAACTAAGTTCCAACATGTGGATCTACTGTTCACAAATGAAGAAGTACTTTTATGCATGAATTTGAAAAGGCAACACACACTTTAACATAAATAGATCTCTGCCAATATCTAAGAAAGACATTACTGTTATGATGATAAAGTCCAGTAATAGAAATCATCCTTATTTTTTTACATGAGGGCCAGGCTGTGACACTAAAGGGCCACACTAATGGGATCATGTGCCAGTTTTTACTCCCACTGGTTCACGCTTCCTTGTCTGTCTGCATTCTTTAGCACATTAATAAAGCCACAGTAGTTTACTGAGTGTGAATATGTAATTTACAACACATAATCCAAAGACAGCATCCCACTAGCCAACTTGATTTTCAGACTACTATGCAAATGAAGCATTTGACTGAAAATTGGCAGAAAAATCAGCTAGTAGGATCACATCACAATATAGACTCGTCTACTATCCATACAGTGTCTCATTAGGAGAGTAATTAGTGTAGTTCTTGCACATATATTCATACAGATACAAGCACACAGCTCACGTACTAACATGCTTCCAGCTGTATCAACATACCGTTTAAAATGGGGTTCTGTCTAACTTGGTCACAACGTGGGTGGACAAAATAAACTGTGGAAGTGTTTTTGGATTGTTGAGGATGTGAGAAAATGTATCAGAGCAACAAGAGGACAAATATAAGGAGCTATATTATGGTGTTGTATATGGAAAAGAGGAAACAAGACTGATGATGTCATGAATGAGCTCTTATAATGACTTAAGTTCTTTTTTTTGCACATTTTAGGAAGTTCAGAGTTAAGCATGTTCTGTTGTAACAAGGAGTGGCTTTTACATATATATGTATGCATGCATTCCGTATGTTTAGTGTTATTTATTTCTTATAAATCAATAAAAGAACTGTAAACTTTGACTTGAATTCAGATTCATTCGAATGTATTCAGATTTAGATTTGGATTTGGAAAATGAATGTGGATTCCATTAAAGATTTAGGTTAAAGTTCACTTCCAGAACAAAAATGTATAGCTCATTTACTCACCCCCTTGTCATCCAAGATGTGTATGTCTGTCTTTCTTCAATTGTAAAGAAATCATGTTTTTTTTGAGGAAAACATTTCAGGATTTCTCTCCATAAAGTGGACTTCAGTGGTGCCTGTGATTTTGAACTTCCAAAATGTAGTTTAAATGCAACTTCAAAAGGCTCTAAATGATCCCAGTCGAGAAAGAAGGGTCTTATCTGGAGAAACGATCAACCATTTTCTAAACAAATTATAATTTACATACTTTTTAACCTTAAATGCTTGTCTTGTCTAGCTCTGTGTGAACTCCGGTGTGTATTCCGGTTCATGACAGTTAGGGTGTGTCGAAAAACTCCATCTCATTTTCTTCTCCAACTTCAAAATCGCTGTTTTACCTTTTTTTGTAAATGGCGTTTGATCTTCTTTGCATGTTCACTTTGTAAACACTGGGTTGGTACTTCTGCAGCGATGTAGGACGATTTTAAAGTTGCACTGGAATACACAGAGTTCACGCAGAGCTAGACAAGATGAGCATTTGAGGTTAAAAGATATATAAATTGTCAATTTGTTTAGAAAATGACCAATCGTCTCACTAGATAAGACCCTTCTTCCTTGGCTGGGACTGTTTAGAGCCCTTTGAAGCTGCATTTAAACTGCATTTTGGAAGTTCAATCTCACGGGCACCATAGAAGTCCACTATATGGAGAGAAATCCTGAAATGTTTTCCTCAAAAAACCTAATTTCTTATCGACTGAAGAAAGAAAGACATGAACATCTTGGATGACTAAACGAGTCATCCAAGTGAGTAAATTATCTGTAAATTTTGTTCCTATTATGCCGCGTTTTACAAAATGTAATTTAAGTCTCAGGTGTTCCCAGAATGTGTCTGTGAAGTTTCAGCTCAAAATACCCCACAGATCACTTATTATATTATATTTAAAATGCCCATTTTGAGTGGAAGCAGAAACATGCTGTTTTCATGCAAGACTCTTTAAATGCAAATGAGCTGCTGCTCCCCACCTCCTTTTCCAGAATAGGGCTGTGCCTTTACAGCTCATAGGTCAGATACTCACACCAAAAAACACCTGTTTGGTTTTGATTATCATGTCTATCACACTGAAATCATGCTTTTTAAAGCCATATCAGTTTAAACTTCTGATATGTGGTTTTCTGAGCACTCACATCCGAAGCACACACACAGAAAGCAGCATGTGTTTACTGAACTTCTCTTTCATGTCTTATTGTGCTTAAACTGTCAAATACACACCTGAAGTATATGTTAAAAAACACACAGGAGTTACAAAAATAGTCGGTTATGTCTGTGAAGGTACACACCAGCTGGTTGTCATTGCAAAAAAGGTCTTGCGTCGTTTGTTTGAAGATGCTTCTTAGTTTGATATTAAAAAATTGAATCTGCCTTTTTTAAGTTTTTAATACTGTTCGGGGTTTCTTTACACACTCACACACAATTAAGGTGTCTGTCTCTCTTGTTGTCTATCTCCAGGGGTGGAAGCAGCCCCTCCTCATTTCTTCGGTCCTGACTTCATCTCTTTGCCTGTGGCTGGAACAGCTGTTGCAGAGGCTGAGGATTCTGGGTACACAGCACTGGGGCACCGCTGCCAGTCATGCTCATCCTCAGCACAGCTGCCACTCTCCATGCAGAGAAACGAAAAACTCCAGCAAAACTTCATCGCAGTTGCTCTGGTAATAAAGAGCTGCACTCTTGAATTTGTAGAAAACGTGATTTTCAGTCCTCTGGGTGGATGTGAAACATTGCACAATGAAAATCAGTCTGCGCTCTTCCCTCATTGAAAAAAGGCAAGACAGTTTCCAAAATACAACCCATGGGACAGTCAGTCAGCTCACTGATTACTTTACAAGGATCATTTCTCCAGCAGACAGGCCTCTCGCCAGGCCCACACAAAATCTGAGCCTATAAGATTCTGTTTAGACAATTCAGCAGATTACTGTTACTGTCACCATTTCTTTAAAAAAGTATATCCATCTTATTCTTCAATGTGGAAGTAAGCCTTTGGGCGAGACTTGCGGTTGATTAGCCACTATACGAAAATAATGAGAAGAGTAACAATGTGCAGTAAACAGTAAAACTTGCTTTCACAAACCAGTGTGTTCATAATTAACATAATACATTAAAATAATATGGTAAGACACCAATTTGCAATTGCAATTTGCAAGCAGCAAAACAAGCTGTTTTGTACAGCTAAAAATAGCTGGACAACTATGAGGCCTAAAGCTAGAACCATAAAATCCATTACAAATGGCCACGCCCACTCTTGTGGGAAAAATAAGGTGGGCATGTTTGTGTTTTCATTCATTTGGCTAATTTAATTCATACTTTTTTTTTTCCAATTTATTCTGCAGAATCCATTTTTTCCCTTTAAATCTGACAGCCTTCGATGACAACACTGTTGGCCATTGAACACTTTTGGAAATAAATACTTAAGGCTGGAATACACTACAAGACTTTTGCTCTGATTTGCAGTCTGGACAAGTTGACTCCAGTTGCCCAAAGTCAGTGCCAATTTGATGATTTCAGGCAGTTAGACTTGACAGACTTTTTTTAGTTTAAGACTTTTGCTGTATCCCAATTCACATACTAACCATCCTAAATATTATTCAAAACTAGAATTATTGTGTTCTAAATTGGAGTATGTTAATTGGAGTATTCCAAAGGTACCTGAATAGTCTATATATATATATGTATATACCATCTATATATTCTATATCTCCCAAATTCAATGAAAATTCAGTGCAAGTCCATATATACTCCATGCTAATGGCTAAAATTGCCCACAACCCATTGCGCTTCAGAAGAGGATTCGGTTCGGGACTACTAAAGGGGTTTGAGTGATTAATAATCAACCCAGCAGGCACACAGCATCATAAAACATTGCTATTTGGGTAAATTTCAGTTGTGACATCGGGTGACCAAAATTCAATGTCTATTGTCGTGTTAATTTGATGTCCAATACCGACGTCAACTGACGATGATTTTTGAGATTGTGTATCCAAAATCAAAACTTAAGTCAACGTCAAACTGACGTCAAATACTGACGTCAACCCGATTTTCATTCATCAAAATACAACATTATCCGACATTTGCGTCCAACGTCAACCTGGCGTTATATTGACGCCCAGTACCTGCTGGGAATATCTAACCTAAAAAATGCTGGGTTATTTTTTTAACTCAAATGCTGGGGTCAGCCTGTTGGGTCATTTTATTGGGTTGTTTTTTTTCTATTCAGCCGCTGGGATACGCTAAAATTAACGTACTAATAAACGCTACTTTTAAATGTTACATATTTTATGTCTAAAATGCTTAAATGTATGTAATATTATAAACTATGCTGTATTAACCCAAATATATTAAATAAATAATAAATTAGATTATTGCTGTTGCCTCTATAGTGATTCTGTGTGTCTTTTATAAGTTCCAGTCCATTTTAAGCCAGCAATATAATAATTTTTAAACAATAGTTGACTTAAATAAAATAACCCAGCATGTTTGGTAAAAACATTTAACCCAACCAGCTAGGTCAATATAACACAGCATGTGTTCTGTCCAATATTTACCCAGCGCTGGGTTGCCAAATAACCCAAGTTGGGATATTTTTAACCCAGCATTTATTGGAGTGTGATGGAAATATATTAATATTCTTATTATATTCTGTCTAACTTTAACTTTAATGCAAAAACGTGAAGAAATTCTCCACTTTTTTTTTCTTCATTTCTGTCACCTGATGAAGTTTGGGTTTCTTGCCACTGTCGCCCATTGGTTTGCTTGTTTGTACAGTTTTGTACAGCTAAAAATAGCTGGATGTGGATGAGACCGGAAGCCAGACCCATAAAATTTACAAATGGCCATGCCCACTCGTACGGGAAGAAAAAAGTGGATAGCTAAACTGAATTTGTTCATAACTTATAATTAACAAACTTTGCAAGATCAACACTGTTACTAAACTAATTTGAATCAACATCAAACTGACTTGAGCTGAATAACTACACTGTTATCAGAGTTATATTCAGTATAGCTTAATTTAACTTTTTCGTAATGAATGAACTTTTATGCAGTTATTAAACTGAACACTGAACTGATTTAGGTTAAATAATGACACTATTGTCTTGATGCAGCTGCTTTTGGGACACAACATATGATTTCATCCTGTCGGATGATATCAAACATGTTTGATATTTTGAGCTACTTTTTGGTTTCATTTGTCTCTTAGCAATGAAGCCCATGTTTTTGTCAGCTGTGTTTGGAAAAACTTGAAAGTCTGATGTGATCCTTAGTCATTTAGTATATGTCACCCTGGACCTAGTCTTAAGCAGCATGGCTATATTTGTAGCAGTAGCCAAAAATACATTGTACGGGTCAAAATGATCATTTTTTTTCTATTAGGCCAAAAATCATTAGTATATTAGGTAAAGATCATGTTCCATAAAGATTTTTTTGTAAATTTCCTACCGTAAATATATTAAAACTTGATCAGTAATATGCATTGCTAAGAGATCCATTTGGACTAATTTAAAGGTGATTTTCTCAGTATTGTGATTTATTAGCACACCGACATTCCAGATTTTCCAATAGTTGTATCTCAAATATTGTCCTGTCCTAACAAACTGTACATCAATAAAAAGCTTATTTATTCAGCTTTGTATAAATCTCATTTTCAAACAATTGACCCTTATGACTGGTTTTGTGGTCCAGGGTCACATATTTAGTTAGTCTGTAAGTGTAAGATGCCTAGTGTTTTAAAATCTGATTTTGAAAGCCATGTGTATTTCAACCTTAAGGCCAGCAACTGCCTGGTAATGTAATATTCAGAGAAACTTGAATCTGAAGTGATTTATGACTAAATCGCATGGGTCATTTATTGTAGGATGTTGTGCTCAAGGACACAGACATTTAAACTCTACAGCTTCTGTTTCACTGACACAACCTTGAGATAAAGTCTCCAGTTTGTATACTAGCAACCTTGAACATCAGCTACAGGACCACCCTATACTGCTTGCAGTAAATACAATTTACTTAGTAAATTTACCTTACCTGTCATTTACTAAACCAGGCCATGTACTGTTGTTGTGTCCCTACAACAGGAAGTCAGGCACCCCCCTCACTTCCTTCACTCTATTTTCCCTAAATTCTGTAGGAAATGACAGCTTCATTTACACAAAGCAAGGCCTCGTACACTGAAGACAAACACATCCTCCCTGTCTGCTGGAGGATTATTGTTCCTCATTGCACAATCTTCAGACAAAAGACTTCCTCTGTTCATTGCCGAGCAGAGACTTAGCCATGCAGTTACTGAAATTCTCATATATCCCATTAGGCACCTGAATGTACGCCGAATTCCCATGGTGCATGGGGAACATCTCCTTCTCTGAAGCACAGCAGTTTGGCCCACATCTGTCAAGCAGCGGTGTGATAGACAGAAACCAAATATCAAATATTTCCAACATATGGCCATGAATTTTAGAAATGGAACTTTGGCTCTGACATGCTTCAGTGAAGATTTTTGGGAACAGGGTGAACATTTGTGAAATTTCTGCATGACATCAGAGGATTATAAAAGGTTTGAGCCTGGAATGAGAATCTTAATAAAACTGGATGATTCTACTTCTGATTCTCTTTAATGATTCAAATTTCTTAATGGTTCCATTATTTTTCTTTAAAGAATATTTGGTAAAAAAAAAGAAATCCACTGCCAAATAATGAGATAATTACAGTAATACATTTAAAAGTTTTTGCAAAAGGTGTGTTTACATGAATAACTTTTCACTGAGACTGGAAAAGTGTAGTCCAATAATTGGTCTTACAGTGTAGCATGCGTCCACCCTGGTGAAAAAAACAGCATATGCTGGCAGGTATGTTTTGATGCTGGTTTAAACTGGTCCTTAGCTGGTTTATGCTGTGCTTTTATAGCGATGTTGTGATGAACTTAAATATGCTACTGCTAGAAAAAACTTTTTAAGAGTATTTTATGCACATGCGGCGATAACAGAAGCGAACGTCACGTGGTTTCGAACTTCCGGTATTTTAGAAAACGGTTCTCATTTCTCAACCTGTATTGACTGTTAGTTCGGGGATCAAGGATTGTCTATAATAGCAGTTAAAACAAGCAGAGGCCAGGGCCGTGTGTCAGGAAGAGGCCCACAGAGAGAGCAGAGTTTAAAGTGAAAAGGAAATAGTCTTTTTTCTGATTCCAGCACAGGAACTCATAACGTATACAGGATAGTGCTGTAAGTGTGCTTTAGAGAGCTTACACTGACATTTTTACTACATTCAATTGACCTTGACACTTCATCATCAGTTAATTTGCATAAAAATACAAAGGGAAAAACACAATCCACAGACACTTATTTGTTTACCCATGTTGTTAAAACTATAAAAATATTTCACAATATGTGCAGTCTTGGTGAGCGTAAGAGAATTTTTTCTTAAGAAAAAAAATCAAGTTGATTCAGTCATAAGTGAGTCATGCATTTTTGACGTAAATAATGAGACTAAACACAGGAATGTACTACATTTTGTTTTGATTTGCAGGAACAACGAGCTTATTACTTTATTTGTCTAGTCTAGCATAAGTTTAACAACATTTTGGTGAATCATTAAGGAAAACATCTTGATTTATAGTCCTAGGAGATTTTTCGCTCTAAGCACATTCCCCCTTTGAGGTCTAACAGTTAGTCAGTATTACTCATGACCACAAATTACAGGACATAGATGTTCTTTGAACAAGGGACAGGTTTGATGCTTCAAACACTGAAATGTATTCATTTGTCTGTGTGTGTGTGTGTGTAGTCCTGGTATTCCCTATATTATGGGGACCAAATGTCCCAACAGGTATAGTAATACCAGTACATTTTAAAAAACAAACTTATAAATCATACAAAACATATTCTTTGAGAATCTAAAATAGCAGAGCATTTTCTGTGAGGGGTAGGGTGAGAAGTATGTTTAGGGTAAGGGGGTAAATACAGTTTATAAAAAACATAACAAATATGGATAAATCATGGAAACCCAACTTGTGTGGTAATAGTTGACCAGTAGGTGGTGACAAATGAGTGTCTTTTACGTGGGTTTGACTAACTCGACTTGGGTGAATTATTGAATCATTCACTCAGGTGGTTCAAAAAACAGATTCATTTAGGATGAAACACCACTACTACTGTGTGTGTTGCTCAGATTTGCAACGATTGGGCTTTCAATTGGGCTGTCATTCAATTGCTTATTGCTCATTGAACTGTTCTATAACAGCAGCATTACAGAATCATCTGTCCTTATTACTCCAATAACTGCTCCGTTTTTTTGTTTAGTAAGGAGGTGTTAAATTGATCAAAAGTGACAGTAAGACATTTATCATGTTAGAAAAGATTTCTGTTTCAAATAAATTCTATTCTTTTGAACTTTCTATTTATCAAATAATCCTAAAAAAAATATATTACAGTTTCCACACACATATAAGCAAATACACCCAAATAAGCAGCATAACTGTTGTTGATATTGATAATAATAAGAAATTTTTCTTAAAGGTGAAGTCCACTTCCAGAACAACAATTTACAAATAAATTACTCACCGCCTTGTCATCCAAGATGTTCATGTCTTTCTGTCTTCAGTTGTAAAGAAATTATGGTTTTTGAGGCAAAAAACATTTCAGGATTTTCCTCCATATAATGGACTTGACTGGTGCCCCGATTTTGAACTTCCAAAATGCAGTTTAAATGCGGCTTCAAAAGGCTCTAAACAATCCCAGCCGAGGAAGAAGGGTCTTATCTAGCGAAACGATTATAATTTGTATACTTTTTAAGAACAAAAGCTCATGTAGCACAGGCTCTGGGATGCGCGTCCATGATGCTATGAATTAGTAATGGGTTGTTCTTAAACGATTCTTTAATTTTGAACAAATCTTTAATGTGACTCAGGAAGAACGAGTCGTCTCGGGGAGTGATTTGTTCAGTTGCGCATGCGCAACATCCTATTAGGTTCTGTACTGGAATTAGTTGACCTGTTTCGAGTCTCTTTCAAGTCACATGATGAACGAACGACTCAAACCCAAAAACTTGTCAGATAGGAGGTGAGGTGAGCTAATCATAGACTAAAGATCCAGGTAAACAATGAATTGATCTTTTCTGTTTCTTATAGCATTATAGTTTTGTGTTGTTTGTAGTGTGATCAGTAGTGTGATGAGTTTGTGTAAGCAGTAGATGTGTTAGAGAAGTAACACTTAACGTTTTAATTATATTTTGCTAAAATGAACGAAATTACTTGAAAAAAGATTCGTTCATTTTGCTGAACGAGACTCAAAGGTCCAAGTTGGTAAAATGATCCAAATTTCCCATAACTACTACGAATCATGTCTAAGCTCATTGTCTGTGTACTAAGTATGGTGAAAAACTCCATCTTATTTTCTCCTACAACTTGAGGGGACATCGTTGTAGCTTTTTGTTTGTAAACAGCGTTTGACTTACTTGCACTTTCTTCGCTTTGTAAACACTGGGTCTGTAGTTCTGCCAACGTTCCGCGTGACCTTTCGACGTGATTCAATAGTATGTAGCGTCGTGGACGCGCATCCCAGAGCCTGTTCTACATGAGCTTTTGTGCTTAAAAAGTATACAAATTTTTATTTTTTGAAAAAAATATGACCCATCGTTTCGCTAGATAAGACCCTTCTTCCTTGGCTGGGATCATTTAGAGCCCTTTGATGCTGCATTTGAACTACATTTTGGAAGTTCAAAATCACAGGCACCAATGAAGTCCAATATGGAAAAAAATCCTGAATTGTTTTCCTTAAAATCCATAATTTCTTCACGGCTGAAGGCAGAAAGACATGAACATCTTGGATGACAAGAGGGTGAGTAAATTATTTGTGAATTGTTGCTCTGGAAGTGGAGTTCTCCTTTAAGCACATGTTAAGTTACATTTTAAAATATATTACAATGGAAGCAGTTATTTTAAATTGTAATAATATTTCACAGTATTACTGTTTTATTTTTAATCAAATAATTGCAGCCTTGGTGGGCATAAGAGACTTCTTTCAGACACTTATGATGTGTTGCTTAGATGAAACTGTCTTAGAAATGCCAAAATATAACCCACATTCAACACCAAACTAAATTCACCTTCAGCTTTAGTTTACACCAATCCAAGTTTCAAATAAGCAAATCCTAACTTATCATCCTTGTGGATTCACCTTTCAACCTTTACCCCTGGAAAGCAAGAGCTTAAAAGATTTCAACCAGCGCTCTGATTTTAATTTGGAGACTTTTGACCCTGTGGCTTTGTGCCCACTTGTGCACGCTGAAAAGGGTGACCACTCTCTGTGCATCTCTCCAGCTTCCTGTTTGTCTTTGAGTCTGTCCTCTAAGCTGTCAGTACCCTACTGCAGTCTCTCTCTGCAGGATCCATCTCTCTCTTGACCCTTCCTCTTTGTTGAGCCTGCAGGGATCTGGGTGATCTGATCCATAATCACAGCTTTCTGGCCCACATCTGGCATTCTTCCTCCTTCAAACCCCCCAGTCTTGATCTTTGATGGTTAAAACAAGCACTGCCAACATCCAGCAGACCCAGTTATTGAAGATGACCTCACACGCATCGGTTCCTCCCATGCAGAGGCTGTTAAATTTGCTGATCGTAGATTATTGCATTGCGGTTGTTCTCATGTTAAGGACTGTTGTGACAGCGTCATGGCTTTGTGTCTAAGGAAATGCTTAGGAAAGAAAACATGTGTGCTAATTACAGTGTGACTGATCAGATGAGGAAAGCTGTGAAAGAAAGCGGCACTCGAGGATAAAGAGAAAGAGAGAGTCTGTTTCTTATTCAACTGCTGAGTCAAATGCACCACACCCATGAAACAATGTTTCCATTGCATCTGGATCAGTAAGATATTGTAGTCGCCATGTTTGTTTATTTAAGAGAGTTTTGATTCTGTAAACTGTGAATGAAGACGGAAGAACAGTTAAAGGAATAGTGTATATTTTCTTAAATTTTACTCGATCTCATGCCACTCAAGTTGTAAATAAATTTGTTTCATCATCAGAACAGATTTGGACAAATGTAGCATTACATCACTTGCTCAGCAACTGATCCTCTGCAGTGAATGGGTGCCATCAGAATAAGAGTTCAAACGACTTTTAAAACATCATAATAATCCACACCACTCTCATTCTAATAATTAATGTCCTCTGAGGCGAAACGCTGTGTGTTTGTAAGAAACAAATCCATCAGTGGGACGTTTTTAACTGCAAACCATTGCTTCTGGCTTAAATACAAGTCCTATATCCATAATATTGCTTTCTTCAGTGAAAAAGTCATCTTGTTTGAATCGGAAAAGAAATATGCACAGACCACGCAGTGTTTACAAGCAAAAACAGTCCAAAACAATTATGTTGGTAGTTTTTTAATGTGAGAGGACAAAAGGGAATTAACTTTTTCACAGAAAGAATGCATTATTATGGATTATAGACTAGAATTTTGGTCAGAAGCAGTGTTTTAAAGTACAAGCACTCAGCTTTTAACTTTACAAGACATTAACTGATGGACTGGAGTCATGTGGATTATTATGATGTTTTTATCAGCTGTTTGGACTATCATTCTGACGGCACCCATTCACTGCAGAGGAGCCACTGGTGAAGAAGCGGTTTCTCCAGATCTGTTTAGATCATCCAAATCATCTTCAATGGCCTGAAGCTGAGAAATTTTCTGAAAATTTAATTTTGAGATGAACTATTCCTTTGGTGCTCTTCGGTCAAAAAAAAAAACAGAAAAAAAAATCTGTTTTGATTTTTTACAAATCACAGCTTCATCGGAATGGTATGAAACTTGGTGACTTTTATGGCATTTGGAATGTGAACACACAAAAAAATTGAGGGCATGATTTGAGCAAAAAAAAAAGTCATACTTGTGGTCTTCAGTCATAAATGACAGACCATAGCAAATGAATGGGAAATCGACAAAAACAATCTGCAATCTACAAATCTGCCACAATGCAGAAAAAAGTACACAGCAATGATGCAGTGAAATTCTAAAACATCAAAAGCAACACATCCACTCACACACACATGCGTACACACACTTATGCACACACACACCTATGAACTACAATTAAACTACAATGCAGTAAAAAAGTGGACAGCAAGGAAGAGGTTACCCTTTAAAACATCAAGAGTGCAAAACAGGCACATCCACTCATGCACACACACACACACGCGCGCTCACACACACACAAACACACACACATATACACACTCAAATGAACTGGTATGGCTATACCCATATAGCCAAAACTGAAATCAGATCAGACCCAGAAAAATTAAGCTCTGATAAAGCATTCCTGTTCATTTTTGTTACATTTTTATAGAGTGTAATAAAATACTTTCTCTTTGTTCAGGTTTGACTGTAGTAATAATAATTCAAAACGGATGCTTCAAATCAACATTTGATCAACAAACAAACCAAAAAATCGAAACCTTTACAAAAAGTTGTCTTTGAGAGTGTCTAAATATATATCTAAACCCACAACTTAATAAAAATAAGAATTTATGTCTAAAAACAATTATAGAATTTATAGGCCTTTTATATAGATAGATAGATAGATAGATAGATAGATAGATATACTTTATTGTCAAACTTTAAGTCTGAAATTTTTCTTGCATAACAGTATGTTTGTTGCACACTCTTTACAAGCACAATTCACAAACATAAACATAAACTTAAAAAGATTTTAATTTGGTTTCTCAACTTTGTCTTTAGCCTCACAGACAAGCTCATGTACCAAACAGAATTGCAATACTGTAAGACACTCATAATTACAGACATACAGAACAGTGCAAGAATCTGTTTTGATGCTCCAAAGATCATCATATATAGAGCTATATAGGAATCTATTGGCTAAACCATGGAATTGCAGAGGTTTTTCTTATTTTACTCCCACCAGATGGCATTAATCAGGCTTCAAAAATTGTATTTTATAGACATTGACTCTATTTTAACATGAAATACTGCATTAATTTAAAAATAATATAAAAATATATATTTTAAAAATATTTTAAATATATTTTTAGTTTCAATGGGAAGAAATTGATCATAATTATTGCATAAATATTAATTAGTACCATGAAATTATCTCAAAATACTAAAAAAAATTTTATATTGTTTTAATATTATTTATTTTTTTTGGCTGTCCAGTCACTTTTGACTGTGAAGATCACAAGTGTGACTCCCAAATGAGGAGCACCAGAGGGTTTTAAAGAAATGCTTCAGGTTCATTACAAGTCAAGCTCGACAGCATCTGTGGCACAAAGTTGATTACTGCAGAAAAAAGTGTGAACTCACCCCTAATTAAAAATAAAAGATGTAAAAGTTGCAGTTTCAGTAACACCCATTCCAGAAAGTTCAAAAGCAGAAATGTGAAATTCAACATTTTGCACTGACATGAACTATTCAGTAATCATGAATATATTATTTGAGCTGTTGAGAAGTTGCTTCTCTTTATCCCTCAAAATTGTGTGCATTTTAATCTTATTGTCTGGCCCAGTGTACTTCCATTATAAAAATAGCTTTTATTGCCTTTAATGTCAAATACAAATTTTTGCATGTAATACCCTGCTGATACATTTAGTATTTTCCTCTATTATTTTATATATTCCAGATAGATAGATAGATAGATATTTTTGCTGTAGATAAACCACTTTCAAGTTTGTTTTGCCCTCAATTAGTCTTTTTATAATACATGACCGTTTCCTTGTAAACAGGCAAATTCATCTATTATAGATCAATTTACACTTCTTGTGAGTTTTTTGAGCGGATGGCACCACAGTGCTGTTTATTCTCTTCCTCTTGGGAAATGTGTGCATATTGATTTGCTTCCCTGTGCTACATAAAGAAGTAACATCATGCAGAACTTGGTCACACCTGGTCTGTGGATTTGTGTCACTGTCCAGTAAACCTCTTCTGAAGACGTAATGAAAGACTCCGAGCCGTTAGTATGGGTGGTCCACACGCCTGCTAATGAATCGGGTCATGTGATGGACGCAGAGAAATCTAACAGTGAGATAATTATAGACACACACGCTCCATTACAAGACACACATCAAAGGAAGAGGCACTTTGAGAGCTTGTTCCTACGAGGCATGCCCCACCACCCCCTTTAAACAGAATCTCAAATCTTGAATGCCAACGACTCAGCAATTACCCAAATTATCTGAAAGACTCGAACGGTTTTGGCACGCCTTGCAAGACCCAGTCATTACTGCAGGGGTTAGCAGAGGTTGGGGCTATGCCAAATATGCTTTAGAAAACTTTAAATAAATAAGTGAATGAATAAATAAGTTGATAATTTATCTATTTACTCAGGGTGCTCTCATTTTTATTTGTATGTAGGGTGTACATGCTTGTATGTTGGATAGGCACTGAAACTTTTATTTAACTTATGACTGATTTTCTAATAAGAAAAACGTAAGAGCATAATTACATTTTCAGTTGGTTATCTTTAAAGCTCAGCTGAATTTGTTCTTGATCATTAGACATGATGTTATGGTACCTTAGTTTCTTTAAAAGGTGCCTTCGTATTAAAATCAAGGCAGTGAGGCAGCAAGGCATCTGTCTGTGGTTTCAGACACAGCTTCATTTATCAGTAAATGACGGAGAAATTTTGTCAGAAAAGGGTCTTTTTAATAGAAAATGTATTTAGAAATGAAATCCAGATGGGGCTAATAAAAGAAAAGTTTTTGTATTTTATATTAATTATCATCGAATCAATAAGTATGAAATGGTGTGCAACACCAACGCTACAGTTTAAAGGGATACTCCACACAAAAAAGAAAATTCCGTCTTGATTTACTTACTCTCGTCTCGTGTGGTTTCAAACCTGCATTGCATTGCTTTTCTTCTGCAAAACAAAAAAGAAACAAATACCATTAGAGCCTGTTGACTTTTATTGTATGGACAAAACTGAGACATTTTATAAAATATCTTTTACACAGAATAAAGAAAATCATATAGTTTTGAAACGACATAAGCGTGAGCAAATAATGGCATCATTTTCATTTTTGGGGAGTATCTCTTTAAGACGAATGGGTGTAACTGTCTATCTATCATTCTATCTATCTGTCTGTCTGTCTTTCTGTCTGTCTGTCTGTTTGTCTTTCTGTCTGTCTGTCTATCTATCTATCTATCCATCATAAAAAGACTAATTGGGGCAAAACTTACTTGAAAGTGATTAATCTACAGCAAAACTGTCAGTCTGTCTGTCTGTCCTTTTTTTTTTTTAATCTTTCAAGCAAGGCTCTGTCAAGCTGACATTCTATGCTTGTCTTGACAAATTGTTGCAAAAAAATGTATATATGTGAGCCTGGACCACAAAACCAGTCATAAGAGTCAATTTTTTGAAATTGAGATTCATACATCATCTGAAAGCTGAATAAATAAGCTTTCATAAGACAATATTTGGCCGAGATACAACAATTTGAAAATCTGGAATCTGAGGGTGCAAAAAATTGAAATACTGAGAAAATCTGTCCAAATGAAGTTCTTAGCAATGCATATTACTAATCAAAAATTAAGTTTTTATATATTTATGGTAGAAAATGTACCAAATAACTTAATGGAACATGATCTTTACTTAAAGGGGTCGTCAGATGCAAAGTTCACCTTTACATGTTGTTTGAACATTAATGTATGTACACATCTACCCTATAATGATAAAAATCCATGCAGTGGTTTTTAATTAATCTGTAAAAATAATATCTCCTTTTTCAAATCGAGCCATTCTCAGAGAGGCTGCTCCCACGATAGTTGGTTGACATGAGCGTCTTACCTCAGACCCGCCTAAATCTGCTGTAACAGTCCGACCTCCACTGTTTCGATGCAGGAGCAGGGATGTAAATTAGAAAAGAATACCTCTGATTGAGCGATTGAGGTGTTATGTTGCTGGATGTAATAATGAACATAGTGGTCGTCATTTACTCCCGACATCTGAGCTGCTGAAGATGCAGTAGATTACGTTTGTTTGTGAAAAGCGCCTCCCGATCTACATATATCCGTCTATGTTCGTGCAAATCATTCGTGATCCAGCTTCACGTACAGCAGAAGTGAGTATAAGGGTTTTTTATGAATCTTTGTGATCGCCTTTCTACATGCTAGTTAGCAAGTTTAGCAGCTAAATGCGGCTAAAAGCGGTTAAAGTAAACAGGCTCGTCACTCCACAGAGAGTAGAGAGGGGCAGGCTGAGCAGAGCTCATTAACATTTAAAGCAACCTCGATCAGAACAGGACGATTTTTGCAGAGCTGATTTTGGCAAGGTAAAAAAGGTGTTATTTACACTACCATTGAGAAATTTTAACCAAAGCATGTTATAGACTTTTCATTAAGACCCTAAAGACCTTGTATCAACTTGTGGAAAACGGGCATCCGATGACCCCTTTAATATCAATAATATTTGACCCATACAATATATTTTTGGTTATTGCTCCAAATATACCCATGCTACTTAAGACTGGTTTTGTGGTCCAGGGTCACATATAGGCCATGATAGTTGGTTCATATTTCTGAGTAAAATGAAAAGGAGACTAGAAGTTAAAACTGCATCTTAAACCAAAGCCACAATCTGTGAAAATAATTGTTTTACACAAACATTGAGCTTTAGTCATTATTTTACAAAAGTAGGTCTCAGTTCTGCACATGTTTGCTTGTTTGGCCAGCTTTTTCTCTACCCCGTTCCAACTGAGAGGCTGAAAATGAGAGGAGTGAGAGGAAAGCTCCTCAAGGCTCTCATTGTTGTGTTTAATCCCCTTCAGACCGACCCGGACAGAGAAAAAAGGCACTTTTTCTAAAGCGTGCTCTGGTTCTATTCATCCACAGAGCTCTTGCTCACCATCAGCTCAGTAGGCCCACAGTGTCGCGTGTCTCACCCCACGCAACCAACAACGCCTTTAGTTATGCAAAAGACCAACCTTTAGCCACTTTATTTAGCTGAGCGGTGGTGAGGACATTACTGAGCTATGCAGTATGGCTCATGACACGGAAATGAGATCAGTGACTGTTGATAGGATGATATATATATATATATAAGAACTCAACAGAAATGAAGAGCAGTTCACATAGGAAGAAATGAGGTTAACATGCTGTCCTGATACAATTTCCGAATAAGCAGGCCAAGCACATTATAAATCATAATTTTGGTGTGACGTAAACCTTGTGTAGATATCACATGACAACTTATATCATTAAAAGCAATGTTAAAGAATGAATGGAGGGTTTGTTTTCTATTTGCTATGTGTCTGTGACTGAAATACAGAACATGCATGACAGGAACTAATTAAGACCCTAATCAAAAAGTTGATCAAATTTTCACAGGATATTAAAGCTCTGACTGTAATTTGAAGCAGATTCTGTTTATTGACTTGTAAAAAGTACCCATTTAGATATACCAAAACAAATTTCATGTCCTTTTTGCTTTTCTCCAATCCTTTAATCTTCTCCCAATCTTCAGTGTCACATGAGCCTTAAGCAATCATTTTAACATGCCGATTTGCTGCTCAATAAATATTTCTTTTATAATCAGTGTTGATAACAGTTGTGTTCCTTAATATTTGTGTGGAAATGTTGATGAATACAAAGTTAAAAGCAGTGTTTATTGCAATATAAATATTTTGTAACATTATAAATGTCTAAAATATCACTGTTATGTGTGCTGAATAAAAGTATTTCATTAAGAAAAATCTTACTGATCTCAAACGTTTGAGGGGTGATAAATGTATTAGTATTACATTTGACATTTTTATTGAATATCATATGATATTTCTGGGTCATTCCACAAAACTGGTGCCTTTTTAATTTTATTTAAAAATAAAATAAGTTTAATCAGTAATTTATTATTTTATGACTATTTTTCAACCTCATGTTTTGGTATCTCTGTCAACCCTGTTATAGACACAAGCGTTACTAGAAACTATAGTTTAATTAGAACTCATATGCCACTGGATGATATAATACACTGAGGGTGACCTTTAAAATAAATTTTACACAGACAATCTTTAAAAACAGGGTCAGACCTAATCAGTGTCATCCCTGTTACCCACATCAAAACCCGTTACTCTAAAAAGTAACAGGTTGACAGTAACAGGTTTGACGATTTCAAACAAATTTGCTAATTGCTAGCTAATAATCAAGTTCACAAAAGCACATATTGTACACTTTGAAAGGATTTTACTTTAGATATTGATTATATTAAAGGTAAAAAAAAAAAAAATATTGTTTGAATTTACATTTTAAAAATGGTAACAGGTTTGACATTGCGTGATGTCCCCCCCACCCTTTATTGAGGAGTGAGAGAAACATGCTTATGTTTTAAGTGTTGGAATTCTGGTTGAGAGATGATGAAACCACCAAAAACATTGCTTAACAATGAGACTATATTTAGAGCAGTAAGCAACTGCTGAGATTTTTATAGCATTTTGCCTTCATCATGCAAATTAAAAGTCCTGCTGAAAAAGAAAAATTACAGTGAGGGGACAGGCCAAAAACCTTACCCTAGCATAAATGCTTTTTAAATTATTTAAAATAACATTTAATTGACCTTTCTTTTTAATGTAACATTGATGAAAGCATACATAGTATTATGTTTTTAAACTGCACATTTATTTATTTATTTATCATGAATCTATGTTTGATTATTTCTTAGGGATGCAAAAGGCACCGATTTCATGGAATGAACCTTCTGTTGCGTCATTTGTGTTTGTTTAAAGCAATAAGCCACTCAAGTGTTACAATGATTTTACTACATGTAAAGGTTAGTACACATTCTACATCAGAGCGCCAGCTCCTGCCTCAGCAGCACCACATGTAAACTGTTGAAATTGTTGAAAGTTATTTTTGCTTTGTGCACAAAAAGTATTCTCATAACTTTGTAAAATTAAAGTTGAACCACTGATATCACATGGACTGTTTTAACAATGTCCTTACTAGCTTTCTGGGCCTTGAACGTGTCAGTTGCGTTGCTGTCTATGCAGGGTCAGAAAGCTCTGGGATTTCATCCATCTGATTTTTTACGGGTTTGGAATGACAAAATGAGGGTAAGTAATTAATGACTGAATATTTATTTTTGAGTGAACTATTCCTTGCACAGTGTTTCACGTCATGACTATCAAAGTTTTTCTGTAAGAGTCTTGTCCATTTGTCAATTTTATGGGTCTGGCTTCCAGTAACAGCCCGTTGGCTGCTTGATTTTGCAAATTGGCATGTTTTACCATATTATGAACACACTGGTTTGTAGTGCAAACAGTTTTACCGTTTACTGCACGTGGTTACTGCACCATAGACTTACTTCCGCGTTAAAGAATAAGGTGGATAAACGCGTACCTGTGGTAAAATCACTCTAAAACGCAGCTCCTTTTGTGGATTATTGCTGTATTTGATTTAGTAAAGACGTTTCAACTCGACAGCAGCGCTATCAAAGTGTGACATGAATGCTGAACACGGTAAACTTCACACACTTCATAGGGAATGACGGGGTGACAGGGTGGCCGTGACTGTACAGCGCCGCTGATCCGAGCAGAAAGTCTGTTTCACGGCTGCGAATTATCCTCAGTCAGTGTGAAATATCTGCTGTGTTTGACAGCGTGTGGTGTCGTAGGAGGCATTGTGTTATGGATCTGACGGCCCATCAAGAGCGCTGACAGCACAAACCTCTCTATCTATTAGAAGCCTGACAGAGGCCGTGACAGACCGCTTGATGGAGAAGAGGAAAGAGGGAAACGCGGATCTGAGGAAACTGAGTCAGCAGCACACATCTGTTGCCGGAGCACCGGGGCGAGCCAGGGTAACAATAACCAAGCACAGATGAAAATCACTGTCAAACTCGAGCTAAACATATTGGGCAAAATAAATGCACCTGTGGCAGCTGCATCTGGTCAAAGACACTGTGTGGAAAATAAATGACAATTCTTAGAAAATGTCATACTAAAAATCTAATTTAATTAATGACGTAACAATACTTACAATTTATCATAAGTAGTCAAATGTGACCATGGACCACAAAACCAGTCTTAAGTAGCAGTTTTTTTTAGCAGTAGCCAAAAATGCACTGTATGGGTCAAAATTATCAATTTTTCTTTTATGGCAAAAATCATTAGGATATTAAGTAAAGATCATGTTCCATAAATATATTTTGTAAATATCTTACTGTAAATATATCAAAACGTAATTTTTAATTAGTAATATGCATTGCTAAGAACTTCATTTGGACAACTTTAAAGGCGATTTTCTCAATATTTAGATTTTTTTGCACCTTCAGTTTCCAGATTTTCAAATAGTTGTATCTCGGCCAAATATGGTCCTATCCTAACAAACCATACATTTGCAAAGCTTATTTATTCAGATTTCAGATGATGTATAAATCTCAATTTTAAAAAAACTGCCCCTTATGACTGTTTTTTTTGGTCCAGGGTCACAAATAGTATTTGATTTTAATATCATATAAACATATTTTGTGTCCTTTAAAAAATGTTAATATTAATGTGTAGTTACAATAAATGCAGTACGTTTCCATGCATTTTTTAATAAAAAACTAAATATATAATACATATTATAAATATTCAGCTATTTTTTGTTATTGTTTAGATAAAGTGTATGTTTCCAAACAAAACAAAATGTTTTCTTTGGAATACTGATTTAACTGGACGTCAGTTTGTAGATTTTTTTTTTTTTTTTTTTTTTTGTGTCCCTCACTATCTTATTTCATCCTGTCTGTCTTTTGTAATATAACAAAAGACACTTCCTTAATGACATCATCATCCAGGAAGTGACATCATATTGGAGGGAAACCAGCAGCACAAACATCAGTGAGTATTTGATGGATTTTATCTTATTTCATGGTATCCGTTTGTCTGCTTATTTTGCAATTTAAGTAACTTTGGATGCATGTACAGGTAGTTTTCCAGCTCACTGTTTGAATGATTACCAACCATTTTTGTACTCAAATTCAAAAAACTTAAAATTATTGACATTGTTTTGTTGAAAAAAAAAACACGCCAAGGGATGGGCCCTGACTCACTCAGTAGTTGTCTGCCAGGAACTTCCACTTTCCAGTAGTTATGATTGTACTTTTTTGATATTTCTAATGAAATTAGAGTGATTCTGTGAATCACAAGTAATTCTACTGAGTACTGAGATCAGCTGAAAACAGATAGACCAGGCAATTACAGTTAAGGTCAAAAGTTTACATACACCTTGCAGAATCTGCAAAATGTTAATTATTTTACCAAAATAAGAGGGATCATACAAAATGCATGTTATTTTTTATTTAGTACTGACCTGAGTAAACAATTTCACATTACCCTGTTTAAAAGTTTACATACACTTGATTCTTGATATTGTGTTGTTACCTGTTTTTTTTAAGTTTAGTGATGGTCATGAGTCCCTTGTTTGTCCTGAACAGTTAAACTGCCTGCTGTTCTTCAGAAAAATCTCTTAGGTCCCACAAATTCTTGGGTTTTTCAGCATTTTTGTGTATTTGAACCCTTTCCAACGATGACTTGAGAGCCATCTTTTCACATTGAGGACGACTGAGTTTAAACACTCACTGATGCTCCAAAAGGAAACACGATGCATTAAAAGCCAGGGGTGTAAACTTTTAAACCGAATGAAGATGTGTACATTTTTCTTATTTTGCCTAAATATCATATTTTTTTCATTTAGTACTGCCGTTCAGAAGCTACAGAAGATACCTGAATGTTTCCCAGAAGACAAAATAAGTTAAATTTATCCTGATCTTCAAATTCCAAAAGTTTTCACCCCCCTGCTCTTAATGCATGGTTTGTCCTTCTGAAGCATCAGTGAACATTTGTACCTTCTGTAATAGTTGTCTAAGTCCCTCAGTGTGAAAAGATGGATCTCAAAATCATACAGTCATTGTTGGAAAGGATTCAAATACAAAGAAATGCTGAAAAACCAAAGAATTTGTGGGACCTGAAGGATTTTTCTGAAAAACAGTGGCAGGTTAACTGTCCAGGACAAATAAGAGACTCATGAACAACTATAACTAAACAATAAATAAAAACAGGGTGATTTTTATAAATTCAGCTATTATTTTCTTTCTTGTGGACTATAGGTAAACATCTTTTATGTATAATATCTTATTCAGGTCAGTACTAAATAAAAAAACAACATGCATTTTGTATGATCTGTCTTATTTGGGTTAAATAATAAACATTTTGTAGATTCTGCAAGGTATATGTAAACTTTCTCCCTCAACTGTATTTGTAGTAACAATGACAATGATGTGAATAAAATGAGTTGTCATAGTGTTGTCTGTCATGTCTTGTCTATATGTTTTATGCAAAAGAGCATGATGCCACAGACGGCTAGTACATGTAGGCAAGCGTGTGTTTTGGGAATTGGCAAGTAGCCATCTGAAAGTCCCTAGATGACTACTAATGAATTGGGCTTTCAATGACTACTGCAGTTTGGGGGCTCCACCCTTAGCTTTCGTGCAATGTTTTTGTGTCTGGTGGTAAAATGCATGTTTAAGACTGATGTAAGACTATCTGATAATGTTTGTCTACAATGATGTCATATATCTTCCTTTGATCTTCCTGTAGCTGTAGTGTGTCACTCTAGCTACAGTTATAGATATAATTTCTGTTGAATGATACGTATGCCTTAAATGTTGAGATTAATAAATGTAAATGTTCTTCTGAATGTTTTAGTCATCACTTGAGGGTTATGTCATATTTTTATTTTCCATGCTTTACTTGTAAAACATACAGTTAGCAGCCACTTCCATGTCAGTTCCATGATGTCAACAACCTGTTTCAGTCTTTTGTGTAAAAAGAGCTAGCGTGTGGCAGTGTTACTTTGTAGATTCTTCATTATTTTTTTTAAAAGAAAGAGCTGAAGTTGAATTTCGACCTCCGAATGGCTAGCTAATGAATAATCATCGGTTGGGGGCCAATTAAATGATATTCAAAGGCATTTTGGGCAATGAACTCCGATATTAGCTAGTGTGTGTTAGCATGCAGAGTCTTGGTGGATAAGTAATAAGACCCACTTAACTCTTCAATTATTTTCCATTACAGGGGAGCCACGGCAGTGTTTTGCCTGCTCAGTTTATTGGTAATAGAAGGCTTCATACTGGGGAGTGTTAATTGGTAGGTGTCAGAACTAGAGAGTTGCGGGTTATGTTTAGAGCATCTTCATTAGCGCATATAGCTCCTTAAGTGAAACTCGTCGCTGCCTGCACGTTTTATCGTGGCGCTTTTTTCAAGCTGAGGCCCTTTCAGAAGGGTGGGTAAATTATGTACATTTTTTAGCATTTAGCTGAAACTGTCTTTCATTGGGCGCAGCTGCACTCATGGGCACTTTCTTGATTTCTGTGGTGATTAATTCAGTTCACATCTTTATTTTCAAAAGCCGATTACTTCATTTAAAGTCATTACAGATTTATCCTCATTCAGTTTCTCTGGATAATTCACGCAGCCAGAATTAATAGGCTGTCCTTTGAAACTGACCATCAATATCTGAATAGAGGCACCATAGGTTTGTTGTTGTTTATTTTTAATTATAATAAAAATATTTGAGTTTTTTGTTTCTTAATTGTATTTAAATATACATACACTACTGTTGAAAGAATTTTGGAATGAAATAAATACTTTTATTCAGCATAGGTGCATTTAATTAAGCAAATTAAAAAAATGGAAATGTAAGAAATATTTTTACTTCAAATAATTACATTTTTCCTGGGAATCTTGGGAAAAATGTATCACAAAAATATTAATCAGCACAACAGCACATATCGATAGGTTAGATTGATTTCTGAAGGATCATAATATTACTGTTCTGTATTTTTAATCAAACAAATGCATCCTTGGTAAGATTTTTAAAATCTTACCAACCTTTTTTTGTTGTTGTTAAATGTAGAATATACTTATTTTGTAAAAATATGTGACCCTGGACCACAAAACCTTAAGTAGCACGGGTATGTTTGTAGCAATGGCCAAAAATACATTGTATGGGTCAAAATTATAGTTTTTTTCTTTTATGACAAAAATCATTAAGATATTAAGTAAAGATCAAGTTCCATGAAGATATTTAGTAAATTTTCGACCATAAATTTATCAAAACCTAATTTTTGATTAGTAATATTCATTGCTAAGAACTTAATTTGGACAACTTTAAAGGCAATTTTCTCAATATTTAGATTTTTTGTATTTTTTTTTTTTGCACCCTCAGCTTCTCAAATAAATTGCATCTTGCCCAAATATTGTCCCATCCTAACAAACCATATGTCAATGGAAAGCTTAGTTATTCAGCTTTCAGGTGATTTAAATAAATAAAAAAAATTACCCTTATGACTGCTTTTGCGGTTGAGGGTCACATATATATTTGCTTTATAAATATTTATGTATAGGAAATATGTTTAAGCATATTCAAAAACTATATTAAAATATATTTGTTAAAATAAAAAAATGAAAATGCATACATTCTATGAGACCCAAAACAACATGAAGCTCAATAATAAATTTTATTGAACGTTATAATCTTTTATTGTTTGAATTGTTGCAGCTGCACTCTAATGCATGGCCTCTAGTGTTTTTCTTCAATAAACTCAGATTTCAGAAAGTGCCATTTGATCAAGAAGGACATCAGTGGAGATAAAAGACATTTGTTCTGACAGAGCATTTCGGTTTTGTTTAAGGGGTGTTAGGAAGCACACTACACGGACTATGTGCATACACTCATGCCTCATTGTGTGTACGGTTTCATTAAACTTTAACTGCAGAGCCCTTCTGGCTCAAAATCTGTTTAGTTTAGCCCCAAATCCGGCACCCCTCCCCCCAAAAAAACCACCCTGTCTCCCACGTCTCACGGGACGGCTAGATCCCATTTAAACACGGCCAAGTCACACGAACGCATTCGCCCTAGAGAAGTTTGCTTCCTTTGACAGACTACCCTTCACCGACGGCGCGTTTTCATTAAGGCTTGCAATTTGGACACTTTCCAAATCACCTCTATTCTTTCGGGCGAGAAGCACACTAATTATGCCAGCGTCTTAAGGAGAACTGGAAACACAATTACGCATCTTCCTTCTGGTGCCTGTGCGCAGTGGTTTGTAGGTCAGGGGGACGCAGGCCCATTTCATCACAATGAACGCATGAGCTGCATGGCTAATGTTTTAATCGTAATAATTAATACCACTTCGCTCTCATGCTGCTGCTAATTATGCATCCACACGTCACGGCG
This sequence comes from Labeo rohita, assembly GCF_022985175.1. Lineage (NCBI taxonomy): Eukaryota > Metazoa > Chordata > Actinopteri > Cypriniformes > Cyprinidae > Labeo > Labeo rohita. Next base: position 29,427,652 of record NC_066877.1, read on the forward strand.
CAGACCTCGTTGATATCTGGAGAGAGGGGATTTCAGCCAGGTTTTCCAAACCCCCGGGAAGTCAGGGTTCATTTGGCAAGCCATTTCCAACACTTCACTTGAATGCGAAACGTGTGAAAAAGGCTTTCTTACTTTCTAGATTAAGTTGCATGTTTAGTTGTACAGTATGGTGAAAAAGCAGACTGACAAATGGTCTATTCACACCAAGAGTGAAATTAATGTTAGCCAATACTTACAATATGTGCCACTGGTTGATGATCAAATGTAAGTAGTTCATTTCAGGAGTTTGCTGCTATATGCCATAATTATGCCAATATGAAGGAAAAAACATATTTCTCCATTGCTTTGGCTATTTATAAAGTAGAGGTGTAAAGATTTTTGTATGCAACTCCACTGACCCTTCACAAAAATCAGCTCTCTTTAGTTACTATTGCTATGTCTGACAAACAGTGCCGCTCTCACACTACACATCATGGGTTCACGCGGTGAAAAATACACTGTGGAACAAAGAGGAAACTGACAACAGAGCAGGTTTCTTCTGGTATGAAACAAGGTCTCAGCTTTAAAGTGTTGTCTTTTTTTTTTTTTTTTTTTTTTTTTTTTTTTTTAAACATTAAATAAATACCGTTTTGTGACTGTATTGCCTTATCAGATTAATCAACACGTGAACCGTCTTTTCTTATTTACTTAAAGCATGAAATAAACATAAATGAACATCATAATGTATTTTATTTCAACCGTGGAAAGACGTCAATACACACAATTTCTGTAGTGAAGTAAAACTACTCTCCTGTCTGATTTGTTTGTCGGACAAAATGGCAGATTCGGCATTATGATTGGTCTGATCGCCTGAACATCAACATTACACAAACAACATGAGTGAAATATTAGGACATTATTTACAAACATTTTCAGGACTCTTAATGATTCACTCATGTCTTTACAAACCTGTTTGACTATCTTTGTTCTGCAAAACACAACAGATAATATTTTAAAGAATGTCTTTGTTTTTAATCCATAAAATGTAAGCTTATAAAGTCCAATGTTGTTTGAGTCCCAGTGTTCTTCAATTATTTGTATTTCATAGAACAAAGAAAATTAAACAGGTTTGGAATGACGTGAGTGAATTATTGTGGCATTACTTGCAAATATTTTCATGTTTTTTTGGAGGACTCTTGTTGTTTCAAACCTCTTTGACTTTGTTTTGTGAAGCACAAATGAAGACATTTTGAAAACTGTTTTTGTTTCCTTGTCCAGTCCAGTGTTGTTTAAAAACTGGTTCAAACGGTAAACCAGTTTGAATTATGCACACAGAATGAATTTTTAAAAAACATGGCATATTTGTACAAAAGTGGCTAAGCAACATAAACATAACTTGTTAATTGCACTGTTCACTATGTGCAAAATATTGGAAGAAAATCCTAAATCCTGAATTGGGATTTATATTAACGTATGGGTTTATATGGATATGTATTGCTGAGGCAGTGTTGCCAAGTCTGTGGTTTTCCTATGGAATTAGGCTACTTTAACACTGTTGCTGCAGGTTGTTTTTCATGTCTGCGGGTTGAAACAACCCCAATAACTTGATATTTAGCCCCTAAAATGCAAATTTTACCAGGGGCACACCACCAAAAATCGTGTATTTTACCCTCTGGAACATGATTTTGGGCTACATTTGGGCTGCATTTGTAGGAATTTGGCAGGTTTTGTTGTGAGAAACTGGCAACCCTGCCTGAAATGCAGATCTTACTAATGGAACCCCACTTAAAAAAAAGTGTATTTTACCCCGGAATGCAATTTTTATTGGGGGACCCCCACTGAAACGCGATTGGGCTAGGTTTGGGCTACTTTTGAGTAGGAATTTGGCAGGTTTTGTTGTGAAAAACTGGCAACCCTGTCTGGAATTCAGATCTTACCAATAAAACCCCACTAAAAAAATTTGTATTTTACCCTGGAATGCAATTTTTATTGGGGGACCCCCCACTGAAACGCAATTGGGCTAGGTTTGGACTACTTTTGTGTGGCAACCTGGTAGGTTTTGTTTACATATCCACCTGGCAACCCTACATGGATTGCGAATTTTAGCAGGGGAACCCCACCAAAAAAAATGTGTATATTACCCTACGGAATGTGACCTCACCAAAAAACTGTATTTTAACCCCTAGAGTGCAATTTTTACCCGGGGACCCCCCCACTGAACCGCATTTGGGCTGCTTTTGAGTAGGATTTAAGTGGGTTTTGTTGTGAAAACCTGGCAACCCTGCATGGAATACGAATTTTACCAAAAATTTAAAATTAAAAATTACCAAAAAAAAAGTGTGTATTTTACCCTACAGAATGTGATTTTTACCGGGGACCCCCCCCACTGAACCGTATTTGGGCTAGTTTTGGCCTACTTTTGAGTAGGATTCAAGTGGGTTTTGTTCTGAAAACCTGGCAACCCTGCCTGGAATGCAAGTTTTACCAGGGGATCCCCACCAAAAAAAAAAAACGTGTATTTTACCTCCCGGGACAATTTTTACAGAGACGCCCCATACCAAAACACAATTGGGCTAGTTTTGGGCTACTTTTGAGTAACAGTTAGGTGGGTTTTGTTGTGAAAATCTGGCAACCCTGCACTTAGGGAAACTGACTGTATTCAGAAAAGTTTAGATACATTTTCTTTTCATCTTACCTCCATATAATGCATAATGTAGCATTTAAAAGCACAGCGGTGCTTTGTTTAAAGCGGAAACAAAGAAAACGCTACATTGCTGCTGTCCCATAAGTGCCACCTGCTGTCAGAGAGTGAATTTGTGTTCTTATTCAGCCCGTCTGCTGTTTCTGTTTTGTGCAGTCTAATTTACATCAAAAACTGCTCATGTTTGTTTGGATGATTGAAATGTCACGGTTCTGCAAAAATTCCTTTAAAATTGTGACATTTGTGGTTTTCTTGCTTTATGGAGTTTTAAGGAATTAGTGATTGGCTCAGAAGTTGGCTGCATAGCTACTGCTGTTGAGATATATGGTAATGTTAACAGACAGTTTCTCCAGGTTGTAGACCTTGTTGGTTGTCTAGACCTTTCCCATTTCACACATTTATGAAGTCTCCTTATTTTCCTGAGGAAATACATCACTTCCCAACTGTCAGGAACACTTCAATGCAGAGGGGGCGTAGGTCAGGGTCGAGGGGGAGGATTTTCAGCAGCAAAGTTGCTGAGGAGGTGAACTGAAATGTCCGTTAGTGGGTGGAGGAGGTCCTTGGAGATAATAAAAGAGCAGCTCCAGCGCTTCAGATCAGGGCTGAGAGATAGTAGCCTGGCTGAAATCCGGCCAAACACTCCAAACGCAGATGTTCTTCAAAAGACCTCTGATAACATGGAGATATCCCGCTTCATTCAGAGACATAGACTCCTGACTGTTTAGTCTGTCCGTCCAGGCTCTCCCGGGCAAGTGTGACTTTACAACCCCATATAATTATACAGTAGTACATAAATCCTGTACGCTGTTAAAAAAGTGTTCAGGGTAATAAATACTTTCTTTGAAGATGCAGATAAACGTTTGTGTTTTTCTGATCAAATTCCGGTGACACACATTATTAATTTGTACTTGTTTTAAAAGCATCGATGGTAATATCAGTTGGAGACTCACACTGTGCATTTAATGTATCTATCTACCCAATTAAATAATGTCACAACCATGCAGTTCATTAACATGCAAATGGCGTCTTATGAAGAGATTAGTTAATTGCAACTCATTTGCATAATTAATGAACACTCGAATGAATAATGCTTTAGCGAATTTGTGCTGCGCTGTCAAGAAATAAATTATAAAAGACAGGCTGAGACCATTGTGTAAAATCCCTGTGAACTGCATGAAATAATAAGCAGGTGAGAGATGTATAATAAAATCAGAACATGGGAGAAATATGCATGTATGGTCATTTGTACACATTACTTAAAGCTGGATGTTAGCCTGTCACAGTGACAGCACGCAATATCCCATACGGTCTCTGTAGGGTATCTGACTCTGTAATAAAAAAGACTGATTGTCATTGGGAAAAGTTATGATGGCCATTTATAATACAAAAACGACACAAAGGGTCTGTCAAGATGCTTTCGTAACCTCTTTGCTGTGCGATTATAAGATTTTTGTCCTCTAGTCAGAAGAACAGGCACACTTTATCCATTTTTAAGCTGATGTGAATTCCAAATGTCATCTTGGCAGCCTAGAAGGGCATTGTGAAAGGATATTGTAATCTTAGAGTCATTGCAAATAAACTTAAGCAACCAAATCCAATTAACTAAAGGTCCTTCTAAAAGACTATGTAATGATCACTTTAAGTAATAATTTTGTAGTTTATATGTATGTGGTATAGTTCATTTTGAGGTCTTTACCTGAAGTTTTCTAAAAAACATTCATTGCATATTACATATTTTCATGTTTGCTTGATTTTAATTTATGCCACATGGAGAGATGCATATTTTAAGCTTAAAGGAGAAGTCCACTTCCAAAACAAAGATTCACACCCCCTTTTCATCCAAAATGTTGTTCATTTCAGGATTTTTCTCCATATATTGGACTGATATGGTGCCCCGATTTTGGACTTCCAAAATGCAGTTTAAATGCAGCGTCAAAAGATCCCAAATGCCGTTGTAAATGATCCCAGCCAAGGAAGAAGGGTCTTATCTAGCGAAACGATCATACTTTCTCCCTCAGCTTCAAAAGTCATTTTAAAATCATCCTACATCGCTGCAGAAGTACCGACCCAGTCTTTGCAAAATGAACATGCAAAGAAGAGCAAACACCCTTAACAAAAAAGGTAAAACAGTGATATAGGACGATTTTGAAGTTGAGGGAGAACATGAGATGGGAGTTTTTCGACATACCCTAACTGTCATGAACCAGAAAAAAACAGTCCAGGCAGAGTAAGACAAGACGAGCGTTTGACATTTAAAAAGTATTTAACTTGTATTTTTTTTTTATGAAAATAACCGATTGTTTCACCAGATAATATCCAAAATCGGGGCACCATATCAGTCCATTATATGGAGAAAAATCCTGAAATGTTGCCCTCAAAAAATTTCTTTACGACTAAAGAAAGAAAGACATGAACATCTTGGATGACAAGGGGGTGAGTAAATTATATGTGAATCTTTGTTTTGGAAGTGGACTTCTCCTTTAAGTTTTTACATATTTTTACAGTCTTTACATCTACGCTCTTAAAAAAGGTGCAAAAGTTGTCACTAGTATGGTATCGTTTCAAAAGGTACCTTTGTACCTTTTTTTTTTTTTTTTTTTTTTTTAGTGCCTAAATGGTACATATTTGTACATGTTTGGCAACCCTTATAACTTTTTTTCCAGGATTATCAAGGTATTTAAAAATGGATTGTACATATTTTTCAGCAAATATGAACAAATGAGAAAACTAATTACTAGAAGACATTTTTAATTGTTTTTGTGTATAAAAGCAATAATCTCTCTGTTCTGGTGAACTGCGGAGCGGGTGTTTGCTTTGTGTTTTATGACTCTTGCTATGATTCAATTGTTCAGATTTAAACATTCTTAATTATTTACTGGCAGTAATTAATTTCCTTCCGAAACTGCAGTTGTGGTTGACAGTAAGATGTTTAATGATATCGCATGATCATGCAAATTTAACCACAACTGCAGAATCAGATGCTACTGATTTAGCACATTGTTTTCCTCTTTTCTGTCATTTTGTACTTCTAAAAGGTCAGTGTCCTACATTAAGACAAATAACCGTGACATGACCTCACAAAAAATGAGGAAGCCAGTCTCTTCCTGTGTAGAATTAAACGAACAGCTCACTCGATAATATTTATTATTAAATCAAGCCATGTTGCTCCATGTTTTTTGTTTTTAGCTATGCAACACAAAAGTAGTAGAAAGTAACTCCTTTACTTTCTACTTTGGCGTTGCATGGAAAAAAATAAGTTTAGAATGTAAATAATTGAATGAACTATTACTTGAAAGTGATGAAAATTCTGTAATTAATTACTCGCCTTCATGTCGTTCCAAACCTGTAAGACCTTTGTTTATCTTCAGAACGCAATTGAAGATATTTTTGATGACATCCAAGAGCTTTCTGACCCTGCGAGGACAGCAATGCAACTGATCATCGATAAAATAGTCACATCATGTGACATCAGCGGTTCAACCATAATGTTGTGAAGCAACGAGAATACTTTTTGTGCACAATCGGGAAGTAACTAAAGACAGAATTTAAACTTTTGGGTGAGCTATCCCTTTAACTCGCATTTACACAGTAGCACACCAACTCGTCTTTTATGTAAAATCTGTATTGTAATATTAGGGCTCCCTGCCCTACTAACACAAAAACCCAAAGAATCATTTCACAAATTGAATTGCAATATCCTACAATCCCTCTGCTTTTATAAAGTCAGTGAGTCTGGGATTACATTTGCTTTTACTTGCCTTTAATCTTTCACAGCATTCATATTACATTCTTTCTAGGGATTTACTTGCTGAAATTTTATTAACCTGCGGCACTGAATTTTTTTTTAAATTTGTTTCCCTGCAGATTTGCTCATAAATCACATTCACGGTCATTACTGCAGTTGTTATGTGGCTTTTTCTATACTGGACAACTTTAGTACCAATTTTGAACCATAATGATACTGTTATTTTCTGGAACACTTCAGAACGCAAAGTACTTAATGCATTTGTGCACATTTAAAAAAAAAAATGGCATTGTAAGACAGACCTCATTAAAACACTCATGGCTAATGTAGCCATTTCTAAATGTTTTGCAAAGGATTTCAAAAGCTAAGCATATCATATCTAGTGCAGTGGTCTGGGGTGGTCAGGAAGGAAGCTGTAATCTTTGGGGAATATTGCAGCTTTGGGCTTGGGGGGGGGGTTAAACGGCATTCAGATCCTGCTGACTGCCGGTTTATTTAGACGAGACACAAGTAGGTCATTGATATATCACTAATTAGTGTTCCCCTCACATCCTTGACTTTGTATACAGACCTAGAAAATCCTCAGCGGTTTGACTGTGCATACCTAAATGAAACCAAAGCGAGGTCATTCCCATCCTGTTTATTTAGACATGCAGTTTAAGGTAAACTGTTAAGCAAAGATGGTCTACTGTAAGTCTTTTGGGTGGTTTAAAATAACATTTGCACTTAATAGACCAGTTGTGACTGTGTATTCCTATTTGGAATGGGAGATGTTGAGTAAATTCATGTCATTGAACTTGTTAAACTGGTATTGTGTTATTTTGTGGACAGTGTTGCAAATGCAGTTGAGCAATGTCATGACTTTTATCTTGTACTGGAAAAACAGTCATCAGCTAACCACAGTTCTTTCCTGCATACCTCATTGTCTACTTCATTTTGACCTCCTGGTTGGTTCTCCGTGACTTTGACCCAATGGATCAAACTCAGGCTAAACACAGGCTAAAGGGAACTTTTCTAAGAAGGTCTTAAAGAAGAATTGCACATCCAGAATGAAAATTTCCTGATAATTTAGAATGTCGTTCTTAAGTCGAAAAGAAATTAAGGTTTTTGTTGAAGGTCCAAATTGCAGTTTCAATGCAGCTTCAAAGAGCTCTACACGATCCCGGCTGAGAAATAAGGGTCAGGATCAGTCATTTTCTAAGAAAATGCAAATTTATATACTTTTTAACCACAAATGCTCATCTCGCACCAGCTCGCCCTTTACAAAAAAAGGTAAAATGGAGGAGAATTCTTTTTTTAAATAAATAAAATGCACAGACGAAGAACTATTTTTTAAAAAATTTTTTTTTAACTTATTTTTATTTATTTATTTATTTATTTTTTTTTTTCCCAATATGCAATGCATGAAGAAGCAAATGTGCATTGCAGAGCTAGAGCATTTGTGGTTAAAAAGTATAGAATTTTTTTTTTTTTGGAAAATGATCAATCATTTCACCTGATAAGAGCCTTATTCCTTGGCTGGGATTGTGTAGAGCCCTTAGAAGCTACATTGAGACTGCAGTTCGGTCCTTCAACCCACTGGCCACCAATGAAGTCCATGATATAGAGAGAATTCCTGTAATGTTTTCTTTAAAAACCTTAATTTCTTTGTGACTGAAGAAAGAAAGGATGGCATGGGGTGAGTAAATTTCAGGAAAGTGAACTTCTCCTTATAAATAAACTCGTGCTTGACAGTTTTATAGCCTCTAACACAATGAGTGGTATAGTATGATAGAAGAGGACCAGGGCTGTATGCCAGGCCCTGGTTATGTACATAGGTTATTCTGTTCCCTAAAATAATTTAAATTATGTTCCATGTGTAATAATTTAAATTCTATTCTGTTATGTTTTCTGTCCTGCCTACTGTCTGCCTTCTAAGGCCAAAGCATTAGAGCGCAAACTTGATTTCATGTGTTTAGAAATGTCTCAGACTTCAGTTTATAATGAGCAAAAATGGTGTTTGTGATAGCATGCCAAGGTAACAATGCTGTAAACAAATCATCCAAAAGATGCACACACAAATATTCCAAACAATAGTCTGTTTTGAATTATCTTTCAGTACTGATTGGATTATAGGCTACATTTATGATCATCTTGTATCTTGCTTTGTCCACCATCTTGCATGTGTTATGCATTTTGTGCATGCACAACCTTGGCCAGAACTGTAGTGGACACACGCATTGTCTTAGAATTTGGACTAGAGACTGTATCTCCAATGCAGGCTAGGCATGAGTCATAGGCATAGCTCACTAGTTTTTGGAACAAAAATAATGTCTTTGCCCATTTCTCCTACTCTCTTGGTCTTTCAGTCTTTCTCTCTAAACCCTGAATGCCATTACATTCTACGCTGGAGACATGGTGTGTGTTAATAAGCTGGGACATCTGGTAACCAGCTTCTTTTCTGATTCATTAACTGACGTAGTTGCAGTGGCCAGAGGGGTTTACGGTAGATATTTGAGGGGAGGTTGTGGTGCTGGGTGGGGGATAGAGGGGTGTATATGTGAAGTAAGAGACAGCATACTGCCTGGGATATGTTCAGGGTGTGTGTCAACGGAAAGTCCTTGTAATGATAGGAGTACCGGTGTGTTAACCCCACCACAGGCATAAGTTACACCTATTTGAGCTCAGATCAAGACATAAAACATTGATCCAGGTTCAATATCAGTTACAGCAGGATGGTGATTGATTGATTGATTGATTTTATTAAATGTGAATTGAAATGAATTGAAAAAAGTGACCTATTATGTCCCTTTTTACAAGATGTAAAATATGTCTCTGATGTCCCCAGAGTGTATATGTGAAGTTTTAGTTTAAAATACCCAACCGGTTTAGGGTATTTTTTTTGGGGGGGGGGTATGAGCCAAAACACACCGCTTTTGTGTTAGAGGGTGGATCTTCAAGAGCCAGCCAAAACAAAACAGGCCAATCTCATGCACTGAAAATGTCAGAAACTCTCAGTATAAGTGTTCAGTAAAGGTCAGTCATCTGATTGTACTGTGCATAATAAATGTGCGTTTATGAATTACAACACAGTGAGATAAAAATAACAACGTATTTGGTCTCACAGCGCCATAGCGTGCTAGCACAAACTTTAGTCCGACTTATTCAAGTGATCGACTTCGCATTGCTTTCATATGCCAATTTTAACTACCACATTCCTATTTATGATGATTCTGGTAGCATTTGAAGGCAGCAGCATCAGTGAAAACAGGCAGAGACAATGGTAGCTATAGCAATGCCAAGAAGCGCTTTCAAAAAAAACAAGTCATATCACAGGTGATACTTTGTCTGGAGCTGATGCTTGCACATGAAGTGTTGGTATTGGTCCCTGCACATATAGGGGACTTTACATATTTTTTTCCTTCGAAAATGAAATTTAACCATTGTCCTCAGGTGAAGGGAGTCTGTGGAGACTCTGTGTTGGGGAGTAACCAGTTACATGTAACGGAATTATGTAATTCAATTACAAAATAAATGGAATTGTAATTAGTTACAGTTACTGAGAAAAAATATGTAATTAAATTAGTTTCTAAAATGTTAATGATTACAAAGGGGGTTACATCTTACTTTTTTCACACACACACATACAGATTTAATTGACGTCTTTGATTTATTGCACTGACTGCTCTAAAATGAGACACCAATGTTTCAGGAGTTTAGGACACAGAATGGGACACTTATTTGATAACTGTTTTATGTCCTATTTGAGTTTATGCATATACTTTATTTTTTAAAGATTAGTTGTTTTTTTTCCAAGGCATTGTTAGATGCCTGTGTTTCCTGTCATAACTGCAAACATTTGATTTTAAAGCCAGTATCATAGTTATTAAACTATCTCTTGTTATGATTTCAAATCTGTATTTAACCTCAAAATGATTTCGAAGTAAATAAGAGCTGAATTTATGGTGGCTGTGCTTTAAATTAAATTATTACACGGCTCTGTGAAATGCTTGATTCTGATTGGTCAGTCATGACATTCCAAGGTATGTTATTCCCCGATAACAACTGGTAAAAGCTAATAACACAGACTCACTTGGGCAACTTAAGTCGGCGTTATATGCTTGATAGTTTTTCTTGGTGGTAACTTTGCATTTGGTTAGCTAATACAGTTTTAAACCTGATTCAATATTATGTGTACAATTTCTTAATTCGGTCATCCTGGTATTGTGGACTCGCTCTATTTATTTATTGAAAGTCTGACAGTAATCAGCGTTGAGTGCTACTGTAAGGTTTACTGTGCCTGGTTTAAATGTTTCAAAATGATTAACAGTTGAAAATATTAGAAATTTAGAAAAGTAATCAAAAAGTAATCAAATGTAATAAGTTACATTACTTTAATAAAGTAATTGAAAAGTTACTACATTTTAAATAGAGTAACTTGTAATCCGTAGCCTATTACATTTTCCAAAGTAACTTTCCAAGCACTGGAGATGTTTGTAAAGCCTCTTTGTCGCTGACATTGTATATCTCCAGCAGCTACAGCAAGAAAACAGTAATGGCGGACTGCTGCTTCTAACTCGGGGCTGTCTCTATGTTGTGTTTTTCCCTACAATGACATTTGTAGGGAGAAATTTGGAATCGTGTTTATGATTTATTGGGATAATCTAAAAAAATGAGTGGGTGGATTTTTACCATTATAGGCTGGTTGTTTTGACACACTGCAGCCACACAACCGTTCAATCACCTTAAAAGTGATTTTGCCAATAGAGAAAGAAAGAATAAACCTGTACGAAATGTGTTGGATTAATTGAAGTGTAATGGTAGCCACAGTAAATAAGATCATCAGCCCGTCACAGGAAAGCCCCTCCCACCGCTGAAGATGATTGAGCAAGAAAAATACGACTTGATGGCACACATTGAAGGATGAAATGGACAATGAAGTTTCCATATGTTGTTTTTACACAGTAATTAGAATCTGTCCTATGCTTTTTCTCTCACACACACGTAAATACGAACAAACACTGATTTAAAGGTTCTACTGACACATATGATGTCATTATTCCGGTCAGTTCTTCTGATGATGCGTCTGTTCTCAGACCGACAGATCGTCAAAACCAAATACCTGCTGCGAACTTTGACCTCCGGAACACGCAAAGGTCGCATTCCGAGTTGCAGTTCCACTGAGAACCAGTTAGTTCGTACTGTTTGGCCTGCTTTCAATTAATTGCAAACATAACAAACATAAATAAAAACAAAAGGGGAATGCGGAGCGCATAAACCGCCTCATTTATTGCGATATCACGTCTGTTATTCATCACCATGGCGACCTGCGAGAGAGCCTTGATGCGTCCCACTCACAGATGTGACCGGTTTGTATTCATTGGATATGCAAATGTGTTGATCCAATGCTCATTGTTATTCACTGCCCCTGAGACAAATGAGGTTGATTCTGTTTGCGTATTTGCTGTCTGCCTTCATTCTCGGGAAGAAAACGCGACACAGATCGCTGGATGCTTCAACAGGGCTGAAAATGAATGCCGTGCGACGCCGGTGGATTTTTCGAGGGTCGCCTCGAAGCAGCTGCGAAAGCGAGAGGTAGAGCTTTGGCTCCTCTCTTCTCTAATCTCATCCCCCGTGGAGGGAAGCATTGGGCCGTGAACCTGGCTGCGAGCTGATTGGCTGCCGAGGTGATGGGTAGGGGGCTGTCAGTGTGAGGGCCGCAGCTGTTTTGGAAGAGCCTGTGTCGGTATCTGCAGCATGTCGACGTGTGAAGTACAAAAGATGAATCCTATTTCTCAAGAGAGCCCCACATATGTCAAGTATATTGTCCCATTATACCAATTCATTTATCAAGCCACTGAATGCCAATTAGATTCACAGGATGGTGCAGGTATATGGCGAGTGGTCGGTGCCAACGCTTCGCCGCAGCTGAGCTTCTCTGGCTGGCTGCACCTCGAGCGCCACCGCTGCCTCCCTGGCTTACCGGGGCGTTGTAACCTTCCCGAAAGGGCGAGAGGCCTCCCGGCGGTGACGCCCTGTGCCGAAACGAGAGAGTTCCCGTTGCAGCTCGGCCCCCCTGATGAAGATGTCAGGGAGAGGGGCCCGAGCCGCGTGCCAAATGTCTCCACAGCCTGGAGATCTGATGAGATGAGAGGATCGGATGATGAAGCGGCCCGCCGCACGCCTTCAGCTGGGTACGTCCCAGCTGAGAACGAGGGAAGGGGAGCTGAATCTGAGAAGTTGGAGAGTGAAAAGAAACCAGCCAAAGGAGAAATGGATATTGTGACATCAGTGTGCTTTCTGTTCAGGATCACAACTGGATTGTGTTTAATACATTCAAGATGCGCTGTGGTCAGATCATTGAAACCACACCACAGATGGACTGATATTTTACTTTTAAGTCTTCAATTATTGTCATGTTTCTGCTTTTAGACACAATAATAACTAAATCATTCATTATTAGCATCAAGTGAGCAATCTGCTTTATAACACTAATATTGCACATTGTCAAGAAAGAATTAGTTTAATCAGTTTTTGCAAGTACATTTGTCCAAGGCTCGCCATTTTATTTATAGATATTAATGAATGTAACTAATTCAGATGTCTTTAGAAATTTAAGATTTTGCATGTGAAATAATCAGTGTTTTTTGCTTATGTCTAACTTTATTTGTAAAACTACACTACCAGTCAAATGTGTTTTTAAAGGATTCTCTTCTGCTCAAAAAGCCGTCATTTATTTGTTCCAAAAATACAGCAAAATCAGTAATATTGTGAAATATTTTTACTATTTAAAATAAGTGCTTTCTATTTAAATATATTTTAAAATGTAATTGTCACATGATCGGCATTTATCTAAATAAAAAAACTTTTGTAACATACAGTACACTATAACATCAAGAAAAGAATTTTGAAATGATAGAAATTTATACTTTTTATTTAGCAAGAATGCATTAAATTGATCAAAAGTGATGATAAAGACATTTAAAAATGTAACAAAAGCTTTCCATTTCAGAAAATTCTGTTCTTATGAACTTTGTTCATCAAAAAAAAAAAAAAAAAAAAAACTGAAAAAATTCTACCCAGCTGTTTTCAACAACAACAACAACAACAATAATAAATATTTTTTGAGCAGCAATCAGAATATTAGAATGACTGGATTAATGATGTTAAAAATTCAGCTTTGAAATCAGAAAAATATTGGTTAATAAAGGTGTAACTGTTATTTTAGTATTATTTATATACTATTTTTATACTTTTATTATTTTTGAATTAGTTTTTTGTTTTATATTTTCAGGTTTCATTTAAATTTAAGTTTTAATTATTTTATGTTTTTTTTTTTTTCATTTTTATCAGTGGTTTCTTTTTTAATTTTATTTAGTTAAACTTTTAACTATTTGACTATTTTAACTTTTTTTTTTTTTTCAGTTTTAGTTTTTTAGTAAAATTTTAGTAATTTAGTAATTTTAGTATTTTAGCTGCAACCTATTAGACTTATTTGCCAAGGCTATTTTTTTAGATAATTTATTTACAAATTTATCTACATGAAAAGTTTTTAATAGTTTTAGTTAACAGTAACAACAATGAAATGTAAATGCTTTTGTATTTTAATCATTGTGAATTCATCCTCTTTTTGTTTGTTTTGTTTTTATTTAGCTTGTAATGTGAAAAAGACAACAGAACGATACTTACATCTTTTTATCTGTTTTTGTGGGGTAATCTCTATTAGCATTCTTTACTGTGCTTTCTAAGGGTTTCTAAAGTTAAGGGTTTCTAAAGTTAAAGCTTTCAAAGTGATGGCAAGCATTTTGAATTTACAGTATTTTTTCAACCTCAACCACTGATGTAACGGAATATGATGAAACACAGATACAGTTAATGCCAGGTGAAACGGGCCAATGAAAGTACAGTTATGACTGTCAAAAATTCCCTCACGTCGATTCAAAATGACAGCCAGTGATTGAAAAGTAATGATGACTAATTACGGTCCCACGTGAGAGATCTGCCCGGCTCCCCGGCAGCGTAACGTCATAAGATTTAAATAGTCTTTATTCCCATGGCTGTGGTTCACATTCTCCACGGCTGTGCTCATGTGCTGATGGATTCAATTAGCTGGGATGTATATGCGCCTGTGGACGATTTAGTGACCGTTTGTTTGCCCAAAGGGCCTGGAGTTGCCTGGTTTCCTACATCCGGTTTTATTTTACTTGATTAAATTGTGTCACTGGCTTTTTTGGAGTTACTACATTTTTACATAGAAGTAGTTTCTTAGAAATGACTTCATTTTTCCCTTTTTCTTGATCTGTGGAGATGCAGCAATGCTGGGCGGCCTACTAAAAATCCTAAGCCAGTGGTTCACAGTTAGTGTGTTGCAACCCAAAAATATCCACAGAGAGAAGGGAAAAAACAATGCTACATTTGTGGTAAAAGCATCCCGCAACTTTTGCTGTTGACATCAAAGACCGTGCAACCAATCAAACACTTAGTAGTATGACTACTAGTAATTAACGTGTCATGTTTTTATGTTCTCATGTTTTTATTCTTAGTTTTTGTAATTTATTGTACAGAGTACAGAGACATTTGATGATATATTTATTGTACCAGTGTAAAATCTGGGTCCAGTTAACAAGTTCTGCTTTTGGGTGTATAGATGAATACTGTTGTTGTGCTTTGTCTCTCAAATCGTTTCCTCAAACAGAGGTTAGAGGAGAAAGATTGTGAGATTTGAAGCCCCCTGGGACATGACATGCCACGGCCACAGCTGGGCTTCATCTTTACTGATAGCTTTGGGTGCCATCACTGATGTTACCTCTTATCATATCACTCCTGAGCACCCCAAACCTCCCAGACAGTTCTCAGAGAAAAATCATATTGCTCTGAGGTTTTTCTATCATTGACGTAATGGTGTTCTTAGTTTTGTTCCATTTAAATTTATATACTTTTTAATGTCAAATGCTTGTCTTGTCTTGCTCTGCCTGTACTCTGTTTTTGTTCCGGTTCATGACAGTTAGGGTATGTAAAAAAAAAAACTCCCATCTCATGTTCTCCCTCAACTTCAAAATTGTCCTACATCGCTGTTTTACCTTTTTTATTAAGGGTGTGTGATCTTCTTTGCATGTTCATTTTGAAAAGACTGTGTCGGTACTGTGTCGCTACGGAAGTGGACTTCTCCTTTAATAAGAAATATTTTATATAAAACTGAAATCTAAGTTTTGATTGAGTTTCTTGATATTTTTAGATAAATCAAAATATACAATATTAACAAATGGCCCAAAATATATTGGTAAAATTAATTTTAAAATACTATTATATTTACATATTTCTTTTTCTCAGTGTGTTTTACAAAATTATATTTTCTCATTTTTGCCAATTTTCAATTTTTATTCAAAGTATGTTTATATTGTCCAAAATAAAAAATATATATATATATATAATTTTTTTTTTTGTTTGTTTGTTTGTTTGTTTGTTTGTTTTTTGGGTTTTTTTTTTTTTTTTTTTTTTTTTTTTGGCCTTTGACTTGCATTTTGCAATATACTATGGCATTTGGAGGTTTAAATGAAATTTACGTTCAATTATGAATTTCTATTTGATATATTTAGCATATATATTTTGGCCAGAAAACATGTATGGATGTTTCCGATTTCCAATGTCTTAAAGGAGAAGTCCACTTCCAAAACAAAGATTCACATATAATGTACTCACCCCCTTGTCATCCAAGATGTTCATGTCTTTCTTTCTTCAGCTGTAAAGAAATTGTTTTTTAAGGAAAACATTTCAGCATTTTTCTCCATATAATGGACTGATATGGTTCCCGATTTTGAACTTCCAAAATGCAGTTTAAATGTGGCTTCAAATGATCCCAAATTAGGTTGTAAACGATCCCAGCCGAGGAAGAAGGGTCTTATCTAGCAAAACAATCGGTTATTTTCAATCGGTTATTTTCATTAAAAAAATACATTTATTTAAATACATTTATTTATTTAGATACTTTTTAATCTTAAATGCTCGTCTGGCCTTTCTCTCCATGAACTCTGTGTATTCTTACTCAAGACAGTTAGGGTATGTCGAAAAACTCCAATCGTATTTTCTCCCTCAACTTCAAAAATCATTTCAAAATCATCCTACATCGCTGCAGAAGTTCTGACCCAGTGTTTGCAAAGTGAACATGCAAAGAAGAGCAAACACCCTTAACAAAAAAGGTAAAACAGCGATATGGGGCGATTTTTGAAGTTGAGGGAGAACATGAGATGGGAGTTTTTCGACATACCCTAACTGTCACGAACCGGAACAAAAACAGTCCAGGCAGAGTAAGAGAAGATGAGCATTTGACATTAAAAAGTATAGAAATTGTATTATTTTCATGAAAATAACCGATCGTTATGCTAGATAAGACCCTTCTTTCTCGGCTGGGGTCGTCACAATTTCTTTACGACTGAAGAAAGAAAGACATGAACATCTTGGATGACAAGGGGGTGAGTAAATTATTTGTAAATTGTTGTTCTGGAAGTGGAGTTCTCCTTTAAAGGTTCATTAGTTAACATGAACTAAGAATGAACAATACTTCTACAGCATTTATTAATGTTAATGTTAATTTTAATGTTAATTTCAGCATTTACTAATTTTTTCAAAATCACAAGTTGTTAACACTAGTTAATGCACTGTGAACTAACATGAACAAACAATGAACGACTCCATTTTCATTAACTAACATTACCAAAGATTAATAAATAGTGTAATAAATGTATTGTTCATTGTTCATTCATGTTAGTTAATACATGAACCAATGTTAACAAATTACACTTGCTGTAAAGTGCTATCTTTATTTCTTAATGATAAAACTAAGTAGATTTGTTTTCTGTTGTAAAACAAACTCACTAAAAAGTTTTTGCTACAGTTTCTTCATATGGAGGCAAGGGCTATTAATACACAGGAAGTTCTAAAATAATTTTTATGTAAAAGGAAAATGTACCAAAACAAGGTTTCCGGTCATATTTTTTATGTTGATGCTGGAATTTTTTTTTCTTCATGTAAATGTGAATATAGGGCTCACATTGTAAAATATCAAACAGACAGCAAGTCTGAGTGGACTTAAGTTTAACATCCTCTATAATGTTTTTATGCCTCCTTAAATGTTGCCGTCAGTAATTGAAAGGTGATGAAGGTAGTGATCTCATGGGGGAAGAGTTTCTGGAACGGTAGCGGGGGAAGGAGAGAAGGTCTCTACCCCGCTGTGAGGCCACATTCTTGGCTTTGCATAGGTAAGAGGTGAATCCCATTAGCATTTCTGCTGATAGCGGTATCTGCCAAGAACAGCCTGCTGCAGAATCTCTGCTGCTTTGAGAGATCTGAAGCCTCAATGTAGAGTGATTAGCAGGCCAGTGTGAAATCTGCACACTTTATGGGCAATCTACACTGATTTTGAATGGAATTAAACATATTAGAATTTTTTTAAATAAAGTTGAGAATACTGTGGTTGTACAGGTATCTGCAAAATGTTAATTATTTTACCAAAATAAGAGGGATCATACAATATCCATGTCATTTTTTTGTATTTAGAACAGACCTGAATAAGATATTTCACATAAAAGATGTTTACATATAGTCCAGAAAATAATGGTTGAATTTATAAAAATGACTCTGTTCAAAAGTTTACATCCCCTTGATTCTTAATACTGCTGTTACCTGAATGATCCACAGCTGTGTTTTGTTTTGTTTTTTTCTTTATAGTGATAGTTGTTGATGAGTCTCTTGTTTGTCCTGAACAGTTAAACTGGCAGCTGTTCTTCAAAAAAAATCCTTTAGGCCCCACAAATTATTTGGTATTCTAGCATTTTTGTGTATTTAAACCCTTTCCAACAATGACTGTATGATTTTGAGGTCCTTCTGAGGACAACTGAGGGACTCATATGCAACTATTACAGAAGGTTCAAACGCTCACTGATGCTTCAGAAGAAAACCCAGTGCATTAAGAGCCGGGGGGTAAAAACTTTTGAAGATTAGGGTAAATTTAACTTATTTTATCTTCTGGGAAACATGAAAGTGTCTTCTGTATCATCTGAAGGGCAGTACTAAATGAAGAAGAAGAAGAAAAAAAAAGATATTTAGGCAAAATAAGAAAAATGTACACATCTTCATTCTGTTCAGAAGTTTACACCCCCAGCTCTTAATGTGTTGTTTTTCTTTCTGGAGCATCAGTGAGTGTTTTAACCTTCTGTAATAGTTGCATGTGAGTCCCTCAGTTGTCCTCCATGTAAAACATGGATTTCAAAACCATACAGTCTTTTTTGGAAAGGGTTCAAATACACAAAAATGCTGAAAAACCGAAGAATTTGTGGGACCTGAAGGATTTTTTTGAAGAACAGCAGACAGTTGGGATGTTAAGTTAACTTTTATTTTTATATTTTCAGTTTTTACTGTAATTGTAACTTATGTTTTATCCATTTTATGTGCTTTATTTTGTGCTTTAAATTATGTGTCTAATATTATGATTATGATGCAAAACGTCCACAGCTATTGAAGCTTCTTTTCGTCCACAGGTTAAAAAAAGGTATAAAAGGTAATTTTTGTCTCACAATTTTGACTGAGATTTGTGGGATATAAAGTCATAATTGCATGATGTAAACATGAACTTGGAATTCCGAGAAAGAGTTGTAATTGTGAGATATAAACACAAGATCATAATTATGTTTTACATTTTTTCTTAATTGTGAGATGTGTACTGAGAATTCAGAGCAAAAAAGTCAGAACTGTGAAATATAAACTTGAACTTGCAAATATGAACTTGTAATTCTGACACTTAGTTAGAATTGTGAGATGAAAAGTCACAATTACCTTTTTTTTAAAATGGAAACAGGTTTCTACATAGCAGATTGTTGTTACTGCTGCATAGCAGTTTTTTGTCAATGACTGTCAAGATGGTATCTTTTTTTTTTTTTTTTTTTTTTTTTTTTTTCAGTGGAATTGTGGCCTAATTTTTTTAATGTATTCAGTGTTATATAAAGGCAATAGGGCACTAATTTTACATAGGGACTCTGTTTAGCCATGACCATATTTACAGTGTTCAGTAGTAGCAGATTCCATGTTGATCTGCTGATTAGCGTAACTGTTTTTCTATCGCAGCTCCAGAGACGTCACCAGTGTCATGAGGTGTTTCACATAACAAGGACGTTTTGATGTTAAAGGCAATTCATCAAGCATTACTTCTACTCCCAGAGGCCATAACAGCACAGAGCAAAGAGGAAAATGACTTTTTTTTTTTTCTTTTTTCCTCAGGTCTCTTATCAGGATTGTACATTATAACCCTCATTTTATCTTACCAGATCCATTCTCTTTCCACTTTGTTTGCAGGATCAGATAGCAGCATCCCCTCGATGTGTTCAGAATGGGAGCTTTCCAAAAGATGAGGAATTTGGGTCACATTTTAGAATAACTCCACTCATGTGCTACTCTAACTAATCTGCAGATTCAAAATAATCCCCTAATGCTGTAATAACCCTTTATCTAATTATGTATGGCTTTTATTCTCAGTATATGTCATAGTTTGAATAGGCACAACTGCAGAAATGCTCAACGGTCCATCTGGTTGGTGTTAGCAAGGACAGTTTTCCCAGACCAGTTGTGAATCACTGGAAGGTCATGACCTACAGGGAAATAGAGGGAATCAGAGTGACATAAAGCATTTTGTTTAATACTAATGTTTAATGCAACCTGACTATATGGCTTTATTGTAATTTGCATGTTAATAAATGTAGCTTAAGTGCACCCCCTTCCCCTTCACATGATAATTTATTAAATATTTTGGCTCATTTGATGCTATTAACTACTGATATGAGTGTTGTACTCCATTGAACACATTTTAGGATGTTTACATTTTTGTAATTTCACCAACATGTCACACATCTGCCATTAATTGGACAAAAATATCCTGCAAGTTAAGCTAATGCTATTAGGCTGGTTGGGCTGTTAATTTAATATTATTTATATACTGATATAGTATTAGTAATGAAATAGCTTTCATTATTGGATTTTCACTTTAATTTTAGTTTACATTGTAGCAATTTTGTGTGTGTGTTTTTATATATGTATATATATATATATATATAATATTTCTATGTATCTATAATGTAGTTTTTAGCACTTAAACCTAATTAGAATTTAAAAATCAGATTTTTTTTTTTTTTTTTTTTTTTTTTTGAAATTAGATTTATTTTTAACTTTATATTTTATTTTATTTTTACTTTCAATTACCAAAAAGGTCAAACAAATAAATAATAATTTTATAATATTTTGAATAATAATAATATTTAAATTGTTCATATAATAAAAATATTTACATTTATTATTATTATTATTATTATTATTATTATTTTAATAGGTTGCGATAGAAGAAAAGACATTTTTAAAACATACTCTGCAGACGTCCACCTAAAATCAGTGCGGGAAAGTTTTGTCTGGTGTTTATGAACTGTGATGTTGAAGGAAGCATGAAAAATGAAGTTGTGAAATGCATTTGGCTGAATGTGGAACCATATATACTGTATATACATATGTATGTATGTGCATGTGCTTTCCATGCTTTGCACGTGGTGTCTTGCGCAAACCTCAGCAACATGCATTGCAATGACCATGCAAAATAACCATGAAGAGTTAGTCATCCCTTCTACGACCTTTGCTCTTTTTCTGCTCTTTGCATTTGCACATGTTAGTGAATTTAACAACTCTGAAAATTCAGTTAATTCCCTTTCTCACTCTCTTCTTTTTTTTTTTTTTCAGGACCTCCCAGAAGTTTACACAAATCAGCCCCCTTTTGTTCCCCAACACGCTGTAAGGATTGTTTGTTTATCCAAAAACAGATTTCATAAACTCCATCAGCAAGGGTGAAAATATTAGGGCTGCACTCTTGGACAGAACAGCTGTGTGTGTGTGTTTTTTTTTTTTTTTTTTTTTTTTTTTTTTTTTTAAGCATTTGACTGTCGGCAAAGTTAAAGTTAAAGCGTCTAATCTCTGGCTTTTATTGTAAATTAAAAAAGTAATGATTGTATTCTAACAGGTTTCCCAAACACTCTCGCTATTTGCCAGTGGTCAAACAAACAGCCAGTGTTAGTTAGTTGGGATTTGGGGGTCATATTTTGATTTTCGCATGATTCTGTTAACTCCACAACAGTTTAAAAGTTTGGGGTCAGTATTTTTATTTATTTATTTTTAAGGGGGTGGGGCTAATGAAAATCTGACTTTTTCTGTGTTTAAGTGCTAGCGAGTCCTCCTAATATAAACATACGATTTCTTTCGCAGCTGTTTACCTTCACAGACATAACTGACTGTTTTTGTAACTCCTGTGTGTTTTTAACATACTTGTGTATATTTGACAGTTTAAGCGCAATAACACATGAAAGAGAAGTTAGTTTAGTACTCACATGCCGTGTGACAGCCGCTTTCTGTGTGCGTGTTTCGGATGTGCGCACTCAGAAAACCATAAATCAGAAGTTTAAACTAATATAGTTTAAAACGCATTACGTAAGTGCGATAGACATGATAATCAAAATCAGATGTTTTTTTGGCAGAGTATCTGAGTTATGAGCTGTAAAGGCACAACCCTATTCTGGAAAAGGGGGAGGGGAGCAGCAGCTCATTTGCATTTAAAGAGACATGCACAAAAACAGCGTGTTTCGCTTCCACTCAAAATAAACATTTTCAAAATGAAATAATAAATGACCTGTGGGTTTTTTTTGAGCTGTAACTTCACAGACACATTTTAGGGACACCTGAGACTTATAGTACATATTGTACAAAGGGGCATAATAGGTCTTCTTTAAGTAATTAATAGAGTTGGGGTACTCAGACTCGTACTTGGACTCGAGTCCAGTCTCGAGTACCTTTTTTAGCGGACTCTGACTTGTCACGGACTTGAGCCTTTCGGACTCAGAAGTCCAACCAGGTCCAGGGACCGTTGACGGAAATATCACTGAAAGTGATATTTCACTGAAAGTGAAATATCACTGAAAGTGATATTTAGTATTTGCATGTGTTTTTAAGCTTTGTCCAGTAGGCTACTTGAAAGCTGACGGGTTTATGTGCGCACACACTCAAAGCGCACTCACAGAATGCGCCTCTCAGTCAGTAAGCAAATGTCAGTGAGTTCTCTTTTGCTTAAATTCTATTAGGTTCTGTTATTGCTACACACATGCTCGTCTTGGAGACTATTGCATCAAAATATTTGATCTGTGCGTCAGATCTTAAAGCGACAGCAGCATAAACCTGCTGCCGCCGACCGTGTTATAAATGTTCATCAAACAACAAAAGAAAAAGAGAAAATCACTCACCGTTCTTCACTGAATCACTTATTAACTTTTATATGAATCACCTTTAATGTATACAGTGGAGATTTTGCAGTGTTTTATTTTTACATTTATTACTTCATGAAATGTCTGTAGTATGCTATTTCAATAGCCTTTAGATAGAGTTCGAAGATCTGAAAAACTTCAAAAAACTAAAATTCTATTTTTAAAAAAGATTCTGTTGTTATACATACTATTTCATTTGAATTTTTGATTAATATATTTATCTGTCATTTTGCTTGTAAATAATACTTTAAGTGTTTACTTGCCTTCAGTAAGCTTGAGAATGTTTTACTTAAATTAGTTTTAGTTTTTGCTGTATTGAAATTACTATTATTTTTTTTAAACATGGTGGCAGTTATAGCTTCAATGAAAAATAATTTATCTAACATCTTAGCAACAAGAATTTTTTTTTTTTTTTTTTTAGGTCCAAAACCACCTTGGGTGTGCATGATTTTCTAATAATTCAATGGCCTGTCATCAATTATTCCTTACATAATGTAATTTATTGTAATTAATGTAACTATAAAAACATTCACAAATAAAACAGGTGTGAGTTGGCTTGTAAAGTCTTTGTAAGGTTGTAAAGACTAAGTTTATCATTCTTTTCATCCAAGCAAAAAAACTCAAAATGCCCTCCCTAAGGTCTAACCATTTGTCATATACAACCCAAAACAAACAGCCACAATCAGAGATAAAGTAAGAAGTGCATTTTCTGCTCTTAAGGTCCCATTCACCCTTGAAATTATACATTACTGTATTGATGAATAAAGTCAGGTCCCACCGTATCATTTTTCACATTTTAAAACCTGTTTCATTCAAAAAAATGTCACATAATTTCTGTTACATGACTTTAAGTTTGCTAAGCAGAGCAAGACACCAATTATGAGATATCAAAAAATCAAAGAAAAAAGAAAGAAATCAAAAATCAAAATGGCAAGATCGAGTAGAGGTTTGCTTCTCTTACATTTCAATTGATATTGTGGTTTTTTTAGTTGTAAAGGTTAAAAACGAGGGTTGGCCAAACGTGGTCCTGGTCCTTGGTTTACCTCCATCTTGCCTCAACACACCTGCCAGGGAGTTTCTAGTATGCCTAGTAAGAGCTTGATTAGCTGGTTCAGGTGTGTCTAATTGGGGCTGGAGCTAAAATCTGTAGGACACCGGCCCTCCAGGACTGAGTTTCGGTTAAAACAATGTAAAGATACTGACAAACAGTACTGTTTCCTTGGACTCAGACTCGACTCAGACTCGGCCCTTCAGGACTCGGACTTGAGTATGACTCGGACTCGTCTCAGACTCGACTTAGGTGGACTCAAACCCAACACTAGTAATTAATATTTATAATTTCAAAAGGACACTAATGTTTTTTCTATTATGGATGTATTTACTATTTCAAATAAAATGTTTTTTTCAATTCATCCAAGAAACCTGAAGAAAAATATTAAGCAGCAAAACTGTTTTCAACAGATAAAATGTTTCTTGAGCACCAAATCAGCATATTAGAATGATTTCTGAAGGATCATGTGACACTATGGACTGGAGTAATGATGCTGAAAATTCAGCTTTGTATCACAGAAATAAATTACATTTTAAAATATGTTCAAACAGAAAAGTTTTTTTTTTTAAATTGTAAAATTATTCCATAACATTGCTGTTTTACTGTGTTTTAAAACAAATAAAGTAGTCTCTGTGAGCATAAGAGTCTTTCAAAAATATTAAAAAATCTTACCAACCCAAATATTTGAACAGTAGCGTAGACGCATGGAAAAAGCATTGTTCTCTGTTGATGGCCATTCAAAATAGCAAATATTTTAACTGCAAAGGATAAAATCACTTTTAAGAAGTGAACTACAAAATCTAGAATAACCAAGTGAGTGATGCAGCTGGCTGGTCATTCATTGCCTCTCATTCGCAAAAACAGAGAGAGAGAGAGAGAGAGAGAGACAAGACTCTCTTTCACACTTATTAAAGAGTCTCTGTGGATCCTTCCCTATGGAGGAAGGAGAGAGCGGCTGTAACTATTGATAGGTACTGAAAGAAATGCACACACAAACTGTGAGTCTCAGAGCAAGAAAGTGACACACAAATGTGCTTAAAGAGTGTCTGAGAGACTTGATGATGTCCCAGGACTCACACTGTGCTCCTTATCCACAGCACATGTGCGCTCGGTATTATCACTCAGAGGGGAATTGTGTCTGAGGCGTCCTGAGACTCACACATTTAATAAGACTGTGTGTGTGTGTGTGTGTGCGTAACAATCTGCTTTGTCATGGTCATAAGGCTCTCATGAAAGTGAAAAAGGATCATGGAAAAGATGGTTTGATAGACTAGATAGAATGACATTACTCAAACTTAATGAGCTTTCACGAAGCTTTTAAAAAGCATTATTCTATTTGTGTACATTGTTGTGCTGTAAGACATTATCAACTGTCCATAAAACCCATTGCGTTCCTCTATAATTGCTTCCATGACTTGTAAATCTAAAGTTTATGTATGAACAAATGTAAGCAGTTTGTGTCAAATCAACCATATAACTTGAAAAAAATCTTGTTGAAAGTGTTTTTTATTGCTAACTTACAAGTGCTGTTAAAACTTTGTCATTGTTGAAAATATTCTGCATGTCAAAATAGTAGCAATTTCAGTCAGTTTTTTTTCTTTTAATATTCTTTACTAACTTAATTAAAACCCAGATTTTACTAAGACTTGATCTGCATTTTACTACACGCTGTCATTTTCAAAAAGGCGATATTTAGCATTGAAACTTTTTTTTTCCTCTTTAGGGTCAGTTAAGTGATTTACTGTAATTTTATTAATTTATGGGTAACTTGTAATAAGGTGTCATTTGTTAACATTAGTTAATGTATTAACTAACATGACCAAACAATGAACAATACATTTATTACACTAGCCTATGTATTAATCTTTGTTAATGAGAGTTAATAAAAATACAGTTGTTCATTGTTAATTTATATTAGTCACAGTGCATTAACTAATGTTAACAAACACAACTTGTGATTTTAATAAAGCATTAGTAAATGCTGAAATTAACATGAATTAAGAATAATAAATGCTGTAGAAGTTTTGTTCATTCTTAGTTTCGTGTTAACTAATGAACCTTATTGTAAATATAAAATATAATTACATTAAATAGTTTTTTTTGTTGTTGTTGTTGTTGATTTATACATTTTCATTAGGGTTACAATTAAATATCCAAGTAATCATAAAAATTGGGAAAAAGCGTTACTTCTTGTGAGATGTTCTTTGTGGTTTGAGGCGTAAACCAGAACATATGACGGTTGATACATCGTGTTCTTCATCATTTCCTAAGTTCCCAGTCGCAGTGTCTGGAGACCGTTAGAGCGTGTCAGAAGCGCCCGCTGTCCGGCGCGCTCAACGCGGTCCCGCCCCTGCTGCGCGCCCGCACTCACTTCAAAGGCTTCCCTTGACTCAGAGCGATGTGACGTCATAAAACGTGAGGCGCGCTCCAGCAGATGAGTGCCGGAGCGCAACAGGCGAGCGCACATCTTGAGCTCCCAACTACAATGACAACTTCCTGATATCTTAACCAAAAGTTAAGATACTCTTTGCACTTTTGTTTTAACGCAGCAGAGGCTTTCTTTTGTGTTCTGTGTGGTGCTATGACTGTTAACGAGATGATTTCATCACTACCCACCAGAGATTTGCTGAAGTGGAGATCTGTAGTTGGGATTCTGTGGTACCTGTTGAGTCTGTGTGATTGCTACAATCTGGATGTGGAGCGTCCTTTAGTTTTTCATGGACCCAATGGATCATTTTTCGGATACTCGGTTCTTCTTCATCAGCATGCTGAGGACACATGGTAAAGTGCATTAAACTAAACATGCATGAGAAGTTTAGATGATGACAGTCAAGGGTGAATGAGCAGCTTTGAGATTTAAACAAATATCTGACTGATTCTCAGGAGCATTTTGTACATTTTTGGTGCATTAGTTTGTATTTATGACCAGCATTTAATGCCAAGCTGAATTATTGTGTTGATTAAATATGACTTCCACTTTTGCAGTCAACATCAAACTTTCCGCTAGCATGCATTTTTTCCAGCTTTTAGCTGTCTACTAATGACACAGTATACTTTAGATGTCATAATCACTATTTCAAGCTTTAAAGTTGTTGGGAGTGGTTCTTCACATTCATTGTTTCAGATATGACAATTATTAGTTTTTAATTCAAAGTCTAAAACGATAAACTAACTTAGACCTAGTGGAATATTGTGAAATGCATCAGATGTTGTAGAAGAACTTGCTCATATGAGCATATCTGTAAGAGTTTCTTTACCCCGAGCCATGATTAATTTCAGGCCCTGGATGGTTGCAGAATGATTTTAAACAACATTTTGCTATTATTATTATTATTATTGTGCATGCTGCTTTTATAACCTCTTGTTAGGTTATCAGGAATCATTCATTCTAAAATCTTGATGTTGGTTACAAAAGTGGCACTTTATGCATAAACTATCCAGGTGCAAGTGAGGATCAAATTCATTAGTAGTTTCTCAAGACTGTGTTTAATGTCATATTTATTGTTAAGGCTTCTAGTTGGAGCACCACAGGCTGAGTCCAGCTTTTATCCTAATATCAAAAATCCTGGAGCCGTCTACAACTGCAGTGTGTGGAGCTCCCAGTGTGAGCAGCTCCCTGTTGGTAGGTCTTCCCTCTTCAGCTTTTCTTGTTTGTTTTATCTACAGTCTGAAGGGTTCAGTTATGTAAGAGGTTAATTTTTAAAAAGGTTGCTCTGGTTATTTGGCAATAAGTTTGTTTTGCAGTACCAACCAATTTCATCAGTAAACTGTTATACAGTGCTTAAGAGATCAGCAGTTCATGTGGGATCCAAAAACTCACCAAAGCTTTGAAATCTCATTTAAACCTAGAAAAACAAGTTTTTGGGATTTTGTGCAAATGTTTTTTTTCTTCAACTTAAGCACAAAGTTCTTGTGATCATCATGTTTTGTCCATGTTAGCTCAAGTCATGCTGCTCTTAAGGCTAAAAGGGATAAAGCAAAGACTGATAATATATTTAAAACA
The DNA here is from genome assembly GCF_022985175.1 of Labeo rohita. Classification (NCBI taxonomy): domain Eukaryota; kingdom Metazoa; phylum Chordata; class Actinopteri; order Cypriniformes; family Cyprinidae; genus Labeo; species Labeo rohita. The sequence continues at coordinate 29,455,447 of NC_066877.1, forward strand.
TGAAAAATAGCATTTTCACTAGTAGTCTCGAACAATATACCTAAACACTACCTGTCAAAAGTTTAAGATTTTTAATGTTTTTTTATTTATTTGATCCAACGTACAGGAAAAACAGTAAAATTTAAAATAAATAATTTAAAGTAACTGTTTTCAAATGTAATTTATTCCTGTGATTTCAAAGCTGAATTTTTAGCATCATTACTCCAGTCACATGATCCTTCAGAAGTCATTCTAATATTCTGATTTGCTGGTCAAAAAAACATTTATTATTATTGTGCTGAAAACAGCTGAGTATATTTTTTCAGGATTCTTTGATGAATAGAAATAAAATCTGAAATAAAAAGCTTTTGTAACATTATACACTATACCATTTTTAAGCTTGGAATCAGTATAATTTTAGAAATAAATACTTTTATTTAGCAAGGATGCTTTAGATTGATCAAAAGTATTGGTAAAGACATTTTCAGGTTTCTTTGATGAATAGAAAGTTCAGAAGAACAGCACTTATCTGAAATAGAAATCTTTTGTAACATTATAAATGTCTTTATCAATACTTTTGATCAATTTATCAATTCCTTGCTAAATAAAAGTATCCTAAAATTATTTTGAAGAGTGTAGCGTATAATGTTACAAAAGCTTTTTATTCCAGATAAATGCTAATCTTTAATCTTTCTCTTCATCAAAGAATCCTAAAAAAATGTGCTCAACTGTTTTAAATATTGATAATAATAATAATAATAATAATAATAATAAATGTTTTTGCACAGCAAATCAGAATATTAGAATAATTTCTAAAGGATCATGTGACTGGAGAAATGATGTTCAAAGTTCAGATTTAAAATCACAGGAATAAATTACATTTTAAAATATATTCAAATAGAAAACAGTTATTTTAAATTGTAAAAAATTTCAAAGTTTTACCGTTTTTGCTGTACTTCAGAGCAGAAGAGAATTCCTTAAAAAACATTAAAAATCTGTTCAAAAACTTTTGACTGGTAGTTAATACCATTTGAATGTACTTTAATGGTTTGTTAAATGCTTTACATGTTATTTATAAAAGTTACTCCGCTGTTGTTGTGGATTTCCCCCTCTTTTTTTATCCTTCTGTTTGTTGTAGACGAACTCTGTACATTCAAGCATTTCTATTTGACCACGTTACCCCGTTTAGACTTCACACTTGTGAATGCGCTCTGATTGAACTTGTGTGCTTTTTAAACCCCTAACTGTGAAAACGTCCTGTGAATGAATTCCCCATGCGGGGTCAGCCAGACTGTGGAGGGTTTCCTCCTGTCAGGAAGAGGATGCTTATATTCCCAACCCGAAACAAGGGATGGGGGATAGTCGTCTTTGTCGGTCAAGCCACAGGATATATATAGCTCGCAAATAAAACGTCTCTGTTTGGTCGAGGGAAATGGCATTAAACAAATAATTTCCACCAAAAGCCAGTGCGTGCACATTTGTTTCAAGATGCTGGTGTGTCTGAAAAGGTTTCGTTATTAGTGGCGTTTCCTGAGAGACGTATCAATATTATTATTGCTCATACTTAGGGTCAGGGGTTTAAACAAATCCTTAGTGTCTAACTTTAGCATGTAATTCGCTGTGCTATAGATTTTTGAAGAGTTGTGTGCTATTACTTTTCTAAGCCTTTCCCCTGGCAAATAATAAAATGGCTGAGAAAAACTATGATAGACTTTCATTGAGAGACTGAGCCATATTTAGGGACCAGATTTGATTCTTAGGGACCTTTTCACTTGGGCCACTATTCGACCACAGGCCAAAAACCCTTAGCAACCACATGAAATACATTGTTGACCATCTACAAGACCGCATTGTATAGTTCTGTGTAAGCAAAAACACTTTTTTCAAGATCTAGGTGCCGTTTATAATCTTACAGTAGATTTAAGAGTTTAATATGTGGAATGGACGTGGTTCATAAGTGATGCTCACTAAACCCCAGTTTTTCACTTGTGCACTTGACACAAGGAGTTTCTTTCGGAGATATTTGTAGCTTTGTTTTTGCAAGTTACACCACATGCTCCTCATCCTGTGTTATTCAGCACTGAGTTTGTGAGCCACAGGTGTGAATTTGCTTGAGACGAAAAACATTTGCACTGCAGGTCTCTAACATGTTGCAGAGTTTCCTAAGCAGTAAGAAGTTTGGGCTCTTGATTGGTTGTATATTAATTTGCCACATTTGATTGTATGATTTTAGGAGGTGTACGGCAGTGTGGAAAACACTGTTTGGCAGAAAATGATAACCAGTGGCTGGGTGTGAGTCTGTCCCGGCAGCCCTCAAAAGGCCACGTTTTGGTATGTCTTTTTGTCAAAGCATACATCAGCATTTACCAAGAACGCATTTATTTGATCAAAAATACAGTGTGACATATTATTACAATTTAGAATAACTATTTTCTGTTTTAATTGGTTTGAAATTTAGTTTATTCCTGTGATGGCAAAGCTGAATTTTTAGCAGCCAGTCCTCAGTGTCACATGATCCTTCAGAAATCATTTTAATATGCTGATATGGTGCTCAAGAAACAGTTCTTATTATTTTCAATGTTGAACAGTTGCTGCTTAACAAAACAGAACAAAAAAAATTACTTTAAAGAAAATGCCACTCATTTATTTTAAATACACAGTTTTAAAACTGTTTTAAGCATTAAAGAAGTCCACTTCCAAAATTTACAGTTAATGTACTCACCCCCTTGTCATCCAAGTTGATCATGTCTTTCTTTCTTCAGTCGTAAAGAAATTGTTTTTTGAGGAAAATATTTCAGCATTTTTCTTCATATAATGGACTGATATGGTGCCCAGATTTTGAACTTCCAAAATGCAGTTTAAATGCAAAATGAACTCTGTGTATTCTGGCTCAAGACAGTTAGGGTATGTTGAAAAACTCCAATCGTATTTTTTCCCTCAATTTTAAAAAATCATTTCAAAATCATCCTACATCGCTGCAGAAGTACGACCCAGTCTTTGTAAAGTGAACATGCAAAGAAGATCAAACACCCTTAACAAAAAAGGTAAAACAGCGATATAGGACGATTTTGAAGTTGAGTTTTTCGACATACCCTAACTGTCATGAACCGGAAAAAAAACAGAGTTCAGGCAGAGTAAGACAAGACGAGCGTTTGACTTTAAAAAGTATATAAATTGTATTATTTTTATGAAAATAATCGATTGTTTCACTAGATAAGACCCTTCTTCCTCGGCTGGGTTCGTTCACAACCGCATTTGGGATCGTTTGAAGCCGCATGCTTTTTGAAAGTTCAAACTCGAGGCACCATTGAAGTCCACTATATAGAGAAAAAATGCTGAAATGTTTTCCTCAAAAAACATAATTCTTTAAGAAAAAAATGACATGAACATCTTGGATGACAAGGGGCTAAGTACATTATCTGTAAATCTTTGTTCTGGAAGTGGACTTCTCCTTTAATAATAACAGAGCACCAATTATAATTAATAACAATTAGGCACCATGTCAGAATGATTTCTGAATGATCATGTGACACTGAAGACTGGTGTATTGACTGCTGAAAATTCAGCTTTGCCAACAAAAAAATAAATTTGATTTTGAAATATAATACATACAGGGTTCGTACAAGGTGCTTAAAGTGCTTAAAGTACTTGAATTTGACTTTTTGAAATTGAAGTCCTAGAAAACCCTTGAAAATAGCAATATTCCTGAAGAGGTACTTGAAAAGTGCTTGAATTATTGAAACACAGTTTGAAAAAACATCATACCTTATTCGCTTATTTCAGTAAATGTCAGAAAGCAATCAAGCTAAGCCAGCAGTAGTACTGTGAGTGTTGTGTAAACATGGCTGAAGACGCGAAAAGAGGAGCAGACAAACCAAATCAATTGAGTGATTTGTGCTGGAACCACTCTGATTGATTTAAACTTGTGACTCAGTCATTCATTTCAAGCAATTCACTAGCAACTTCACTATTCATTTTTTAATTTGAATTCTTGTAACGATTTTAAAATGCACATAGTGATGGGTGAACCGGAGCTTTTCGAATTGAATGATTCCATTTAAATGATTCGCGAGACGCGATTTGAAGTCCCGATCTAAGTCAAATGATTCGCAATCAGCTCTCCGAGTCCTGATCCGAAATGATGGTTGTTCAGAGTATGAATCGCGAGTCATTTGATTTAATCGGAATTTCTGAGCGGGTTTGCGAATCTTTTGCTTTCAGAACTTGGATTGTGAAAATGATTTGATTCAGATCGGGACTTCAGAGCGATTTTGTCAGTTTTTTTTAAACAGAAGAAAGTTATAAAAACAAAAAATGTAAGAAGGTATATACAAATACAAATTCCTTAAGAAAATTAACCGTGGTTTTACTATAGTAAAAGGTGTTATCTTGTGACTAAATGCACTCTATGCTGGTTTAAATTCTAGGCATGTGGACATCGGTGGAAAAATATCTACTACTCTAGTAAAGATAATCAGAACAAGCTGCCACATGGTGTTTGCTTCAGATTCAGCCCAGATTTGAAACATGCCAATCATATCATCCCCTGCTATAAAGGTACAGAATTTTATTGCTGCTGTATTGGGTAGGTTGTGGTTCACTGTTTCACTCTGTGTAACCTAAAGAAAACGAACTGTTCCTTAGTTTCAAATGAGCAACAGTTTTCTTTTTCTCATTTCAGATCATCAAAGAAAGTTTGGTGAAGGTTACGGGTCATGTCAAGCAGGAATTTCAAACTTTTTCACAGAGGTATAACAAACGTTTATGGCATTTGATTGGGCTGATATTGAATTCAGTTGATCTGGTAACAATAAGTTATGTTTGTAGGACCTGATGGTCATGGGAGCTCCTGGTACCTCATACTGGACTGGATCTGTTCTTGTCTACAACACCTCAAGCGACATTTCAGCTGCTTATGTGGATGATGACAGTGAAGTTCTCTATGGCAGTTATTTAGGTGAGTTCCCAAACTGTTGATGTTATTTGTTTTGTTACACATCCTAGTAAGCTGCAGGTGTCCTATATGAATTGCTGCCTATGTGTAGTATTCCAACTGGCCATTTAAGAGGTTTAATGATAGTAAGCTTCCTTAAAAGGCATCTGGCTATGTAGGTGATACACAAGCTAACTCAGATGTGCCTGAATCCGAAAACCGTGTTCAGAAAGGAAGTTATGTGCACTATGGAACGCCTAAAGGGAATAAATACGAGATGTGAGGAAAAATATATATTTCAGTGCTTCCTTTTGCGATTATATTTTTGGGTAATTCTGCTGTATATAAATTGCAGGCATCAGAGAGCCACTAATTAGTATGCCAAGCATTAAAATTGCTTTTAAATGCGCGCTCACTTTTTACTTTCATTTTCGAGATTTGCGGTCACATGTACTCTGTTTATACTATGGAGTGGCTGTACTTACCACACAATTGACAAGATTAGATGTTTATCAGTGGTGCTCAGGATCTGCTAATCATTCACCATCGTCCTATCAGTTATCTCTCCTTACTCTGTTTATGTGGTAAGTTAAGTTTTATGTACTGTAATAATGAAACAGACCACAGCTAAGCGGCTAACCATGTTCCTTTAGTGGCTCTGTAGAACACGTTATTTGTTTTCCATGCCTTTCCGAACACAGATTCGTCATTCGAGCACATCTTTATCAGAGTTACCACATGATCTGTCTGTGTGTGTGTGTTTTTTTTTTTTTTTTGTGGTTATGTCTTTTGGGGTTTAGGGTTTATGCAGTGATCTAATTTGGTAAATGTTTCATATTTATGTCTGTAAAAAGTGATCATCAGCTTCTTAAGACATATAGCAGGAAACAGACTTTTGCTGTTATAAGGCATAACGTTTTTCTATTTAAACAGGAAACAGACACTGTTGCATAATCTACCAGCATCAAACTGTTGCAAAATATGGCTAACGTGTCACTTTGTTTTGATCTCTTGGCAACCTATCTGTACTTTCTAAACAAATGTCTTGTTGCTATATGTACATGTGATTTCTTGGGTTGATGATCTAACAGCAAAGTAGTCAAATTTCATTTGTATAGCGCTTTTCACAATATACATTGTTTCAAACAACTTCTACAGAAAATAATGATGTTGTTTATAATATTGTGTATAATATCTGTAACACAAATATATATACTATTGTATTTCATCAGCTAGAAATTGCTTGTGAAAGCTCTCTATTGAAAAATCCTTTTCCAGCAATCGCAAGGATTGTAAATCAACAGTTTTTATTCAGGCCACAAATGTGATTTAATATAACCGAATCAAGCTAGTGATCAAAGTGCTTTTTTGGTATAATTGAGCAGTATCACATTTTATTCAGATTTTGAACTAATTTTTATATTTTCTATTTTTTTTTATTTTAAATGTGAAGTTTTAGTTTTCTTTTTTAAGTAATTTTTGTCATTTCTATTCATTTTTAATATGTCTATAAAGTTTTTTTTTTTTTTGTTTTTTATTTGATCAAGTTAAATTACATAGAGAAATGTTGACTTGGCAACTATAGCTGAAATAAAATAACCTTCAGATTTTTGTATTTAGTTTTCTTTCAGTTAATGTTTATTTTATATACATACATACATACACACACACACCTAGCCCTCACAGGAGACTGTGCACACTTTTACTTTCTCAAAAAAACGTATTCTGCATGATTTATAAGCCTGTTTCCTCATGGGGACCTAAAAAATATCCCCACAAGGTCAAAATTTACTGGTATTACTATCCCTGTGGGGACATTTAGTCACCATAACATGAAAAATACCAGGTACACACACACAAACTTCTAGTCAAAAGTTTTTGAACAGTGAGTGTGTTTTTTTTTTTTTTTTTTTTTTTTAAAGCGGTCTCTTCTGCTTACCAAGCCTGCATTTATTTAATCCGAAGAACAGCATAAACTGTAAAAATTTTGAAATATTTTACTATTTAAAATAACTGTTTTCTATTTGAATATATTTTAAAATGTTATTTATTCCTGTGATTTTAAAGCTGAATTTTTAGCAACATTACTTCAGTCACATGATCCTTCAGAAATCATGCTAATATTCTAATTTGCTGCTCAAAAAAAACATTTATTATAATGATGTTCAAAACAGCTGAGTAGAATTTTTTTCACTTTTATTTAGCAAGGATGAGGTTTCTTTGAATAGAAAGTTCAGAAGAACAGCATTTATCTGAAATAGTTCTTTCGTAACATTTTAAATGTCTTTATCATCACTTTTGGCCAATTTAAAGCATCCTTGCTAAATAAAAGTATTCATTTCTATAATTTACTGACTCCAAGCATTTGAATGGTGTAGCGTTTAATGTTACAAAAGCTTTTTATTTCAGATAAATGCTGAAAAAATGTACTCAACTGTTTAAAATATTGATAATAACAGTAATCATCATGATCATGTGACACTGAAGACTGGAGTAAGTATGATGAAAAATGTATCTTTAATCAAAGGAATAAATTACATTTTAAAATATACTCTTATAAAGTTTTTAGTGTTTTTGCAGACTTTGAACAGGAGTTTGAAATATTTCACCACAGTTTTTATTTATTTCTTTTTTTTTCCCATCAGGTTATGCTGTTAGTGCTGGACACTTTCTAGATCCTCAAAGCACTGAGATAGTGGGTGGTGCTCCCCAGCATGAACAGACTGGTAAAGTAAGGGTTACCGCCACCACCTCCATCATTGTCATCTTCACCAATCTAATCACTAAAACAGACTCAACTTTGAAGTAGTGCAAGGAAAGTCCAGAAACAAAAGAATAATTTGAACAAAAGAAGCCTGTGGGATTTTTTCAGTATAATAACAATCTTGTGAATACCCTATATTGAATTTCAGTAGTTGTGAATAAGTGGATTTAGAAAGGAGACCCTCTTGACATCTACCCTGTAGGCAGTTGTGAACGGTAAATCAGTTAAACTGAACTCTTCTTCCATCTGTGCGGAAGAGGAAGTAGGTTTTTATTTGCAGATGTGCTGAGTTTGCAGTGTTTATGAGTTTTATGTGAGTAACAGTCTGGTGTCTAATGATTTTACCAAAGAAACAGACTGAAAAAAAAAAGTTATCAGGGAGCCACCATTCATATTTGTGATGAAACTATACGGAAATGTATTTCATTCACAAGAATATACAATCCATTGTTAGGCTGCTGTGTGTTATAGTTCCCATTTCCCATATTCCTGTGTTGTCTTTTCTCCAGGCCTACGTATTTATGGTTGAGGGCAACACTTTGAAAATTGTTGCCCAAACCAAGGGCAAGAAGGTAAGAAATTTCAATAATTTTGTGTTCCTGAGGTATGTTCCAGCTGAATGAACACAATTGTCTGGATTGTTCCTGTTTACAGCTTGGCTCTTATTATGGAGCTAGTGTTTGTGCTGTTGACCTGAACTCAGACGGGCTGTCCGATCTGCTGGTTGGGGCTCCAATGTTCAGCTCAGTCAGGGAGGAAGGACGTGTACATGTCTACATAAACCAAGGAGAGGTAAGACAGTGACATGATGTATTATTTAATTGTGTTTCGAACTCAAAGTCTGCTTTATTGTCAATTCTTCCACATGTACAGCACATACATACAGAGAATTGAAATTGCATTGCTCTCAGACCCTTGGTGCAACACTAAACACTAACAGTAAGACGTAAAAATACAGATAAATATAGATTAAATATATATAAAGTACAACTATACAAAATACAAATAAGGACATTTGTCCTTAGTACCCCCAAAAGTACTTTAAAAAATGATTTTACATACACACATAAAATTGTTTTTTAAAGTGATCTTAATGGACCTAAAGTAAGCAAGCAAAAATAAATAAATACAATTTTATTGTTTTAAATATAATGTAAATTAGCATAAATTAAAGGCATTATATCAAATACTACCAAGATGTAAACATTAGGGCTCCTAAACTATTAATCGCGATTAATCACATACAAAATAAAAATGTAAGTTTGCCTAATATGTGTGTGTGTACTGTGTGTAATTATGTACATATAAATGCAAGCACATTCATGTATATATTTAAGAGAATATGTTATGTACAAAATATTTTTATTTATATATAATATAAATTCTATACAAATTATAATAAATACATATACTTGTAAATATTTCTTAAATGTATACATGAATGTGCTTGTATTTATATATACATAATAATTACACACATATATTAGGCAAACTCAAACTTTTATTTTGTATGCGATTAATCATTTGATAGTCCTAGTTTACATACTTTTCAGTTTAAATTGTAAAATATTTTTTTCTAAATGTAATATTTTACTATTAAATAGTAAAAAAATACATTTATATATTTAATAATAAATACATTACTTATGTGTACCAAGTAAGAATATATGTTCATGTCAAATATATATATATATATATATATATATATATATATGTATATATGATTTAATATGATAAATATATTATATACATTACTTAAATATATATACGTGTGTGTGTGTGTATATATATATATATATATATACATATGTATGTGTATATGTGTATATATATATATATATATATGTATATATGTATATATATATATATATATATATACACATCTAAATACACACAGTACCTACACATATATTATGCAAACAGACTTTCTTTGGTTGCGATTAATCATGATTGATTAATTTAACAGCCCTAAAATAAATATATAATTGTAATATTTACATAATTTTATATATATATATATATGTTATTTCAAAATTTTACTATTTTCTCACTAGTATTTTTTTGTCTATTTTTGTTTAAATTTAGAAAAATAAAATCTAAAAAATTATGTAAAGAGATGAGGACAAAATGTGCTTAATTTTTTAAACCAAGCTTTTGGGATGAAATATGACCAGTACTGTATGTGTTTGTGATGGGTCTGATATGATTCACCTATTTATTCTTAACTCTATTAGTCATTTTGGGACGGTACGAGCTCCGTTGTAATGCATGCGATGAAGTGACACATCTGCATATTTAGAGGTGTCTTGTCTCATACCTGTACTGGCTTTGATCGTGACCACCAAGGCCATACCGACAGAACCAGGTTTCCTTTTCCCATGATGTCAAAAATTAACCACCTACTCTGAAGAGCACCATGTTTTTCACACTTTATGTGACTGCTTGACTGTCAACATTTATTGCATTGTTTTTTTTGATACCTCAAGTAACTTTGGTCAGCTGATCTTTTGCTGTAAATAACAAGCATTGCAGTAATTTGTAAGTAGTGTAAACAATGACTCATTTGAAAGACGTTATGATTAACTGGAGTCTAAACAGTGATGTATTCATAAATTGCAGAAAGGTGTGTCAGATGTTAGACTTCTAATTGTGTATCTGCTTCTGATAATTAACATCATGCTTCTCTTGAAAATATCCTTAGAGTTATTGTGTCTCTTTCTCAGGCTAAATTGCAAGAGGCAGACTTTGAGTTAGTCGGTAGTGACTCCTACGCAGCAAGATTTGGAGAAACCATTGTGAACCTTGGTGATATTGACGATGATGGATTTCCAGGTATAGTACTGTATGTCTAACACATCAGTGTTTGAGTATGGATCCTTTATAAACCTTTCCAGTATTGTATGTTTCTCAGTCTGAACTGAGAAACATACTACAATTTTGCTTTCTTTTAAAAATGGTTGTCATAAGTGTTTTTTTCCCCCCTCAAGCAAGGTTTATTGGTAAACCTCAATGTTTCACTTCCTCATTTTGTTTCTTCTTTATATTTGAAAGCCTGTCTTCTATCATTGAAAACCTATCTTCTCATTTGAGTGGTTTCATGGCTAGATAGTCACTCTTAAAAATAAAGCTGTTTCACAATGCCATGGAAGAACATTTTTTGTCTAAATGGTTCTATAAAGAACCTTTCTGTTTAACAAAAGTTTCTTTGTAGCGAAAGAAGGTTCTTCAAATTATAAAAAGGGAAAAAATGGATGATTCTTTAAAGAACATTTGACTGAATGGTTCTTTGTGGAACCAAAAATGGCTCTTCTATGGCATCGCTGTGATTTTTAGGAGTGTTGGTTAATCTCTGAATCAGATTTGGAGAGAAATTTGGTATTTTTTGGTAGAGCGGTAGGTGTGGTTTACAGACAGAGGATGGTTAGAAAGAACAATCCCACAGTTACCATAAATGACCGCAATAAAACCGCTCTTGAAAGAGCGAAACACACCCGCTTACACATGCTTAAACTTACACGTTGTTGTCACACTGTTACTGACTAGTGCCAGTACATCAACATAAATTATTTGTTTTCAAAACAAAATTGTAATATAAATAATGTTTTCATGATTTGAATTTGATCTGTTATAAAACCTACGTAAAACTATTACCGACACTACCAGGCAAAAGTAACCGTAAGATTTTTGATGTTTTCAAAGAAAATTAAAATGAATTATATTTAAAATAACTGTTTTCTATTTGAATTTTAAAATGTAATTTATTCCTGTGATCTACGCTACATTTTCAGCATCGTTACTCCAGTCTTCAGTGTCACATGATCCTTCATAAATCATTCTAATATGCTGATTTGCTGTTCAAGAAACATTTGTATTATCATCAGTATTTAAAACCATTAAGTACTTTTTTTTTCAAGATTCTTTGATGAATAGAAAGATTCAAAGATCAACATTTATCTGAAATAAAAAGCTTTTGTAACATTATACACTATACCATTCAAAAGCTTGGAGTCAGTATGATTTTTTTTTTTTTTTCAAAAAGAAATTAATACTTTTATTTAGCAAGGATGTTTTAAGTGGATCAAAAGCAATGCTATAGACATTTATAATGTAATAAAAAAATCTCTATCAGATAAATTCTATTATTAATTTTTACTATTAAATTCTATTATTATTAAATTCTATTATTAATTATTATTATTATTAAACTTTCTATTCATCAAAGACACCTGAAATGTTTTTAGAGCAGCAAATCAGAATATTAGAATGATTTCTGAAGGATCACGTGACTGGAGTAATGGTGCTAAAAATTCAGCTTAGAAATCTCAGTAATAAATTACATTTTAAAATATATTTAAATAGGAAACAGTTATTTTAAATAGTAAAAATATTTAAAATTGTACAGTTTTCGCCATATTTTGGATCAAATAAATTCAGGCTTGGTGAGCAGAAGACACTTAAATAAAAATAGAAACATTAAAAATCTTACTGTTCAAAAACGTTTGACTGGTAGTGTACATAAGCAGCTGCCTTCTGAGAAAACATCTTAACAATGTGATATTCTGATAAACCTAAAAATATCTAGCACATAATTAATTTTTCATTATGAGTTCTTGTCTGTATTGCGTGCATTTTATGTGTATTTGTAATGATTTCTCTAAAATGATTGCTTTCACTGAGCTTGCAGTGCTTTATGGGAATGCCTTTTTATAAATAATATATCATATAATATATGCAATGCTACATTAGAATTTGACCAAAATAATAAAATAACAGAATTTGACCAAAATAATGCACAGTACAAATAATTTCTTTTGATTTTAAAGAAATTAATATTTGTTCTAAGCAAGGATGCATTCATTTGATCAAACGTGACAGTCAAAGACATTTCAAAAGAATTAAAATAAGTGCCGTTTTTCTTAACTTTCTATTCACCAAACCAGCATATTAGAATTATTTCTAAAACATCATGTGACACCGAAGACTGTAGTAATGATCATCACAGGAATACATACAAATAAATTATATTAAAATAAAAAAAAACTGTATTTTTTTTTTTTATTGCAATAATATTGCTGTTTTTATTTTGTTTTTGTTTTGTTTTTTTGGTAGTTTTTTGTTGCCAGTAAATGCAGCCTTGTTGAGACTTCAAAAACGTTTTAAAAATTTTACAAACCCCAAACTTCTAAATGGTATATCTTAGAAGACTGCATATCTGTGCTACCTACATTTTGCAACAGTCTTAAAATGAACACTGGGTTTTGGAACAAAGCTAATGCAACAATGCCTGTGTTTCAGATGTGGCCATCGGAGCCCCTCAGGAGGACGATCTGCGTGGTGCTATATATATCTACAATGGGAGGAGAAGTGGTATTGCCAGGAGTTTCTCTCAAGTACGTTCTCCAGCTGCTGTTTATGCTGATATTACGGGCAGGGAAGAATGTAACGGAGGCGGGAAAGGTCAGACCTGAGCGGTCCTCCCCATCCTGTGCGAACCGCCCTATTGTTTTGAGACTTTCTTGTTCTTGCTTCCACACTGGAGTACTAAGAGGAAAGCGTTCAGTGTAATTGCAGTCATTTCCTGAAATCTCCACCTGTAGTTTAAAGCAGCGATCAGGCCTAGACAAATCCAAATCATGAGAGTCCAGTTAGAAAAATGAATGTTTAGGAAGAACTTTATAGAATTATATTAACCCCAGGCCAAAATGATTACGTACAGGATGTTTTGAGTGATTGGCAGCAGCTTGTGTGGCTTTGTAACAGTACTGTGGTTTTCCAGTAATTGTAGAGCATGGTGCTAGTAATTGTAGAGCATGGTGCTAGAAATGTTAAAGGTCATGGGTTTGATTCTGGTGTAGCACAAACTAATCATATATGTACCTTCAATGTAAGGCAGTTTGGATAAAAGTGTCTGCAAAGTAAAAAAGCAAAGTGTAATATGCAACAATCTGGTCATTATTGCGAATAAACTGTGGCTGACCAATCAAAATCAAGTATTCTAACAAGGGCATCTAAATTAGCCAAAAGCAATATTTGCATTGCTCATTTGACAAGTCTTTCCCGTCATATCCTTTTCTAGGACATCTTTACTAGTTTTATGGATTGCCAAATCAGTTTACATGTGACCTCTTGAAATAGATGTAAAAACATCCATAAATAAGATCATTTGCATGTCTCTTGGAGTACAGTACAACTCCATTGGCATTTAATATGTCAAATTCTGAATCTAAATATCTTCTGAATGCTGTCTTTGTGCTTTGTTCAATGCAGAGAATAACGGGCTCTTTGTTGGACAGCAGCTTCGGGATGTTTGGCCAATCAGTGTCTGGAGGAGTTGATATTGATAGCAACAATTACCCAGGTAATGCTTTTGGCATAAAAACATGAATAGGGTATGTTTCCTCTGTGAACAGGAAGCATGTTCAACCTACATTACCTTTAAAAGTTTGGGATCAGTATGACTGTTTTAAGGAAATTCATATTTTAAATTAATAATAATTAATATTCAGAAAGTGTGCTTTTTTTATTTTATTTTTTTTTTTATTTTAATTTAATTTAATTTTTTAATGCATTTTAAAGGCATTTATAATGTTACGAAAGATTTATTTAAAATAAATGCTGTTCTTTTGAGCATTTATTTTTTCCACAAAAATATGAATTTAACTTTTTTGAACATTAGGCATTTTAGACTGATTTTTGAAGAATTCTGTGACACTAGAGACTGGAGTAATGCATACTAAAAATTCAGTTTTGTACACAGGAATAAATAACATTTTAAAATATATTCAATTAGAAAACAGTTATTTTAAATTGTAATAATATTTTAGAATATTACAACTGTATTTTTGATCAAATAAATGCAGCCTTGGTGAGACTTCTTTAACATTAAAACATTAAAAAAATCTTACTGTCCCCTCCCCAGTGTTTTCAAGGGTAGCGTTGTTTGGTGTTAGCAATTTTTGACAGTGAATTAGACCTCAGACACGTTATAAGTGTCTAAAAGGAAGTGGTGTTACTGCTTTAAAATATTGCTCAGTATTTTTCACACCACTCGTATTTAATGTAAATGTGGTCGTCACTCCCTGACTTTTTGGAAGTGGATTTGCTTATTTGCTCTGTATGCACAAATGAAGAGCAGTGATCGTATTTAGCTAGTGTGTTCACATGGCCATTTCATAACACCTCTTTAGGGGAAATGACATAGTGTGATATGTTTTCAGATCAGCTTTTGCTGATGGGTGTCAGCTGTGATGTGCTTCCAGAATATGCATCAGAATGTATATGCAATATGCATTCTTTCCGTAAGAGTGGGCGCAGCCACCTGTAAATTTTACAGGTCTGGCTTCCGTTCTCATCCACGTCCAGCTATTTTTAGTTGTATAAAACAGGTCGTTTTGTTGCTTGATATTGCAAATTGATGTGTCTTATATTATTTTACTGTATTATCTTAATTATGAGCACACTGGTTTGTAATGCAAGTTTTACTGTTTACTGCACGTTGCTATTCTATAGTAATGAAGTAATGATAATGAACCAAAAGTCTCACCCATAGGTTAACTTCTGCATTAAAAAATGGTAGATAAGTAACACAAAATCAAGCTGATGCAAGCATTTTTCTGATGTGTCAGAACGTTCTTGTTCTCAGACTCAATTTCCTCTCTTAAAATAGTAAACTTTTTGAAAGCAAAAGCAAAAAAAAAAAAAAAAAAAAAAAAAAAGGCACAGTACAAGAAGGAAGAAGTACTTCATACTGTTTTGAAAGAAAGTAGCAGCATGTATACTATGAACAGTATGCTGATTTCCTGTATGAACGAAATTCCATGATTACTTACTGCTTTTTCTCAAATGTGTAGTGTGCAGCAGAGTGTGTGGAATAATGTATCCCAAAATACAAGTGCTTGACTTGAGCTACCATCCTAGCTCATTATGCGATTTAGGTGCCAAAAGTCATGCAATTTTAACACAAAATGCAAAATAACCCCATTTATTTATAACTATACCCCACTGCCTGGGTTAAGTGTTGTATGACAAATGTGTTCAGTGACTTAGACCTTGTTTATAGAAATGTTTAATATTTTAAAGAATATCAGTGCAATGGATATATTGTTTTATGGGAACTTTGTTCTTATCCAGATGTTGCAGTGGGAGCTTTCCTGTCAGACTCAGCTGTGGTGTTCAGGTAAAAACAGCAGATGGATTTTTTTCACACACATTTGCTTTGGTAACTATGTATGTGGTGCTATATATAAGATTTGGTATTGACTTTAAGATTTGGTATTGGCTGTAGGAATTTGTTCCTGCATAACTGAATTTGAATGCCCATCGTTGATAAAATTCTACACATCTTCCACTCCTAAAGTTTAAGCTAATTTTATTATATTTTCCAATAAGACTATAGAGCACATTTAAAGTCCATTACATAGAATGCTTTAAAATAACTTAAAAGTAGCACAAAAAAGTAATTTCAAACAATTTCACTGTGTTGTTATGTGTCATAAGTTGTCAAGAACCTTTGCAAAAATAAAAAAAATATATACAGACTTTTATTTGTGTGCACAAGAAACAGTTAAACTTATCATACAGGGAAAATGCACACTGAGTCACCTATTGACCCGTCAGCCCATTTTGCGATGTGGTTTCATGTCATAGTCTCTACGCCCCCACACAGGATGTGTTATACACATTGGACGTTAGGCCTTGACATTAGAGGTACTACCTCCTGGAAAAGGCAGATTTTGAGCAAGTAGATCTCTGTTCATTTATGTGCATCCGTGCACTTATTTTATTCATAGTAAGATGGCAGTGATGCACAAAGGAAACAGGTTATTTAAAACTAGAAATTTTAATGCATGCAAAAAAAAATCCCCTGCACATGTAAAAAGATTTTTTTTCCTAATTATTTTTTATTTTAGGGGCTCTGTATGTTGTCACTTCGAGAAAATCAATGAAAAAATCCTGAGAAAATAAAAATATGTACAAATGACTGTACTATATACCAAATATAAAGTTGAAAATAATGCTCTGTGAACTATTTATGTTAAATTTGGTCTGAAAATTTACTGAGAGGTTTGGAAATTTGAAATCTGGAAAAAGTATGGAATTTTGAAATGGAAAATGTGTAGGAACCCTTATTAGGTTTACTAAATTGGTCAACTAAATTTTGTCAAAAACGTCTTAAATTGAAAAGATAAAGTTCTTAAATGCAATGAAAAAAATATACCCATAATTAATCACAATATGTATGACGAATTCTCTGGATAGCCCTGGCCTCCCCTGTTAATTTTTTGACCTGACGACTAATCCAATAACTCTGATTGTTTCAGGACACGTCCAGTGGTGAAGGTGGATGCGGTCATGATGTTGCCTGAGAGCTTGAACCGGTCCATAGCCCAGTGCTCTGAAAACGGTCTTCCTGCCGTATGTGTCAATGTTAAGGTGTGCTTTAGAGTCGGAGGGAAACAAATCCCAGGAAACATAGGTAAGACCGTAATACCCACTGGATATAATCTTGTGTTAGGACTGTCCATTCCATAGACTGTAAAAAATAAGGACGTAGTGTCTGTGACGTCACCCGTAGGTTTCTGAAGAGCATTTATGAAGCTCTTAAGCTCTTAATTGCAGTTTTAGTCACTTCCGTATTGGCTTCAAGAGGGGGACCGGGGGGTTGCTGCTTGGTCCATTCACACAGAAAATGTCTTTGTGTCTAAAACACGAGATGCAGCGCACAGGAATGGTTTAAAAAAAAAAAAAAAACGCAGTGCAGAACGACTACTCCACCATGTTGCCGTTAAATACAAAAGTTGCCATGCCAAACTGCTACTGTAAACAAAAGTGTGCAACGCTGTCCCCGCCCGTGTGGTTGTCTGATTGGTCCACTGTTTTGTAACTGACATTGATGAGCTACAATGCATGTAAAAGTTTAAATTCTGTTAATGCTTGACACAGCATCTTAGGCTGCGTTTGCACTAGTGCGTTTTAGTTTTAAAACGCATATCTTTTGCTACATTTATGCTACTCCAGCGTTTTCGTCCTTTACTGCAGACTCCATTTTAGTTTGAAAATTCTGGGGTTGCATTCCAGTGTAAACAGACCAAAAAGGAGACTTGATGGGTGCCCACATTCGCCCACATGAAAATGATGGCTGCCCACATTTGCCGTGCATATCCTTGATGACCGTGTAAACAATAACATCAAGCTTGTTGTATCCATAGATAGGTATAGGTAGATGCCCCATTCGACTGCTCCAAGCACGTAGACGTGTCTGCCATCTAAATAATAGGGCATCTACCTAGACATATCTATGGTTGTACCTGCATGAATGGTCATGTGACATACCTGCAACCATTAGCCGAAAAAGCGTAATGGCTAAAGTTAACGCTTCTGGTCTGGCAGTATGTGGGAAAGGAGACCAGAGGCCATTTTTTTTTAATGGATGTCATTAGAGGAGAGGCTTTACTACGCTGAACAAACAGCTTTTTAGAGGAAACGGCTTATTGTTTAATGAATCGACAGCCTATCTGCTAATCTTCAATATGTTTTACACTAAACAGTACTATTTTTAGAGTTCACCACGAAAAAAATGCTGTTTTATAAGAGAAGTCACTGACTTTTTGCGACAGGTGGGATTCAGCTTACGGCACTTTTCATTCATTTCCATGGTATCCGTAAAAGGTGATTGAGTGTCGTACAACTCTGACTGAAATTCAGTGACGTCAAGGCTGTAATGTGAATGGTTATGAAGGGATACGTGATCCAAGTTAGCCAATATGCTTTCTCCAATAATAAGTTATAAAGACCCTCTCATCTCCCTATAGTAAGACAATCTCTGGTTGTGCAGTGTGGACAAAGAGCATTTCTGATCTACTGACTTGCCGTTGCCGTTTTAAAAAGAGTAGACACTAGTGTAAACAGGCCCTTAAACACGCCACTAACATGCAAAATGCTGCAAAAGACGTGAGCACAATGGTCATAAATGTCCGTACAGTTTGCTTTTCGATTATTTATCGAGCCCTATTTTTGACTTAAAATTCCCTCCAAATTCGCAGTATTTGTGCAAGAAAACCCTACAGTTAAACAAGACTATTTTGCAACTTCCTGCAGTGCTATCTGACTTTTTTTAGATGCAGTGTGAAGTGACCTCTGATATTCTGAGCTCCTCACACGTGCTGTTCGTGTTGAGTACACAGCGTTCAAGGTTGAACGTTTGGGGCTCGAGCTTTTTGTTTACCAGAGGCTGTGTGTTGGCTCGTCTTATCAGCACATGCTGAAGGCAGTGGCAGTTCGCTATGTTTCAGACATTTTTTCCCAGCTCGTTATCGCTGCCCCACATCCCCTCTTTTGTTGTGGCGGTTAGAGGGCTCAGGGTGTGTGTCAAGGCCTGCCTTCACTGATAGATCGACACACTCTGACCATGTAGTAAACAACAGAGCCGTGCTTGATGACAAAAACAAATAATCTTGAAACTGATATGCAGTAGTGAAGGCAGAAGTGTGCCACCCAGAGATTTTGCTCTAGCGTTTATACCACAGTAGATTGATATATCTGTACTGTATATCTTTCAGTGTACAGGACTGCTGTGTGTGTTATTTAAAAGTGAGATAATAAAGAGCGGGATGTTTGAAACAAGAGTAGATCTGTTTAGTTTAACGTTAGTCGTTTACAATCACACTGGAACATCATAACGGCTTTGACTGTTATCATCCAATCAGAATTCAGAGTCAGACATTTTCCATTTTCCATTGTTAGTTGTACTGTTTGTGCCCTGATGCCACTTTATCATTTATTTGTAATGAATAACATTTTGATTAGCCTTTATTAAAGAGAAAATAATCAAATGAGATAAAGTACTTTTCATTTGCAAAGTATTTAATTCACTTGATTAGCCAAAACAGATGTTATTTAATATATATCCAATGTTTGTTGAATTTGCATAGCTTTTTTGTCTGCTAAATTTGTATGACCTCAAATGTTTTAATCAATTTAATGGATCATTTTTGTATGTAGAATCTGAGCAAACTGTTATATTTTGATTTCTTTACATTTTATGCATTAAAGAATATATACTATGCTGTTCCATCATAAACCCCTAGTGTTTCACCATATGATAAGAATGAGATTCTGTTTTTCTGAAGATTTAACAGGTTGTCTTTCCCTAACTGTAACTTTGTCTCTGAACGCTATACTTCTTCCTATGCAGAGCTGAAGTACAACATAACAGCAGATGTTCACCACAAAGATGGCTTCCCTTCTCGATTTTATTTCAGTGGAAATGGCACATCCAATGTTACATCGGGCAGAGTGAAGGCCAAGCATGACCGGATCACCTGTGCCACACACCAGGCCTTCATGAAGGTGCGAGACTGTTTATGTTCATTACCTGTATTGTGAGATGTTACTTTTAACACTGTCGCATTATTGCTTTACTCCTAAAAATACTGTACATTTTATGGAAAAAGCAGAACGGCAGTGATACTGTGTGTTTAACTTGTATATTTAACTTTTTTGAGGTAGTTGGGGATTTTTTTCATGGTTGTTTTACACTGAGCGTGATGTGAAAAAGCAAGGTGAGTCATCGACAAACAGTACTTTCACACAGTGTGAAACTACTGATCAACAAAGGATAAAGAAACCGTGTTTTTTCTTTCTTTCTTTCTTTCTTTTTTTTTTGTGAATAACCCCATAGGAATCTTTTGATTAGTTTCAAAAGTGTCAGGGGAAAAAGGCCTTAATATTTATATTTTATTAATCAACGAAGATGATTTATACATTTCATTTAACAATAACAACACTTGCATACAGTGTTGGGGAAAGTAATCCCATAAAAAAAGTAACCAGTTACTTTTTATGGAAAGCAGTGCATTACAGTACTTTTACGTTACTTTTCGTCACCTGGGCTGGGTTTGCTTATTTGTTTTTTAATAACAAAAACACCCAAAAGTTGTATTTTTGGCAACTGTAAGGGTCCTTTTCACTCCAAAAGTGAAATTAATTAGCGCCAGGCTAAAGGAAGTGCCTTGGCCTCTGCACTTTTCTCCCAATTTCTCTCAACACGAGACACAAGATTTCACTGTAAATTTAACGGGACAGGAGAGGTGTCAGTGAATAAATCGGAAAACAAAGTAATCTGTATTGCTTATTTGAAAAAGTAACTCAAATGTTTCACTGTAAATGTAAAAGTACTGCATTTCTTTAATAGTTACTTGAAAAAGTCATCCGATTGCGTAGCTTACGTTATTTGTAATGCGTAACCTCACTCCCAGTTTCTCTCAACACGGGACATAAGAGGTGTCAGTGAATAAATTGCAAAACAAAGTAACTTGTATTGCTTATTTGAAAAAGTAACTCACGTGTTTCATTGTAAATTTAAAAGTACTGCATTATTAGTTACTTGAAAAAGTAATCTGATTACGTAACTCGTGTTACCTGTAATGCATAACCTCACTCCCAGTTTCTCTCAACATGGGTCAGGACAGGTGTCAGTGAATCATTTGGAAAGCAAAGTGACTTGCATTACTTACTTGAAAAAGTAACTCAGATATTTCATTGTAAATTTAAAAGTACTGCATTACTTTATTAGTTACTTGAAAAAGTAATCTGATTGCGTAAATCGTGTTACTTGTAATGCGTAACCTCACTCCTGATTTCTCTCAACACAATACAGGAGAGGTGTCAGTGAATAAATTGGTAAAGTAACTTGCATTACTTATTTGAAAAAGTATCTCAGAAAGTATCATTCTTACAGTTTGTTTGTACCATAAAGTCACTGTTCAATGGTGAGAAACATTTTGGTCACGTAGAGTCCAAGTACAGTACAAAAAATCACCAAAACCTCTTAGCATTTCAGTGTATGGTTGAAACTCATCTGAAAAGCCAGATGTGATTTGATACTTTCTTTAATCGCCTCACATTGTGCATCACTGACTTAGACACTCTATCTGAAAGTGCTGACTCAAACCTGTGGACTTCACAGCTGTGATTCGCCCACGTCACTCTGCTCTTCATGCTTGAGTTAATCAGCCTCTCTGAGAGGCCCAGGTGGTGTGACTCTCTCTAGGTTTACAGCGTGACTCCACGCAGGAGGCCGGGATGATAAAGAGCCTCTTACAGATAGTTTGTTGGAGTTGATAGCAGGTTGTCGCTGCTGGCGAACAAGAGGAAGAGCCAGGCAGGATGGCGCGGGGGAGGACACTACAGAAAGAGACCTAGACAGTTGATAAAGTGCGGATAGATAGCTCTGTGAGTATGAGTGAATGTTCCAGGTGTTTGGTGGGCCCCTCTGGACGCCTCTCCCTCTGTCTCTTCCTGTAATCAGGGCCATCTGATCCAGCTCATGTTTTACACAGTAATTAATGGAGGCCTGTGTATGGCTGCGCTGTTATTAATGGCCGCTGATGGAGACGATGCCCATAAACAAGTGTGATTATCTGTCAGAGGCAAACCCAAACAAGGAGGCTGCTATATTTGAGGTATTTTTAGAGCTTAATTAATGAGCAATAAGAGTAACGAATGGAACGCGAAGCAGATGTGGCGGACACCATGTGCTGTGTTTTTAGAAAGGTGACGGAGGAGCGTGTTATATTTTGTAATATTTACTATTAAAACAGGAAGTTTGATGTGGGTGTATCGAATGGTGTGTTCTTTTATTTTTAAAATAGCCAATAGTTTTGTTTATGTCAGTTGCTACTTGCTAATATGCAGGTGATATTGGTGAGAGAGATGTCATTGTAAAGAGAATTTGATTGGACTGAAATGTTGATACATCACCATTTAAAAATTGGGGGTCTCTTATGCTAAGTCTGTTATGCTCACCAAGGCTGCATTTATTTGATAAAAAATACAGCAAAACTCAATATTGTGAGATATTATTACAATTTCAAATATTCAAATTATTCAAATTTCAAATTGTTTTCTATTTTAATATACAGTAGAGGTCAAAAGTTTCAGAATCTGCAAAATGTTAATTATTTTACCAAAATAAGAGGGATCATACAAAATGCATTTTAGTGTTTATTTAGTACTAACCCGAATAAGATATTTCACACAAAAGACGTTTACATATAGACCACAAGAGAAAATAATAACTGAATTTATAAAAATGACCCTGTTCAAAAGTTTACATCCCCTTGATTCTTAATATTGTGTTGTTACCTGAATGGTCCACAGCTGTTGTTTTTTTTTTTTTTTTTTTTGTGTAGTGATAGTTGTTCATGAGTCCCTTGTTTGTCCTGAACAGTTGAACTGCCTGCTGTTCTTCAGAAAAATCCTTCAGGTCCCACAAATTCTTTGCTTTTACAGCATTTTTATGTATTTGAACCAGTGGCGATTTCTTTAAGACTGCAAGGGAAACTCAGCTTCCCCTATAATGTCACAAAATTAATCAAATTATGTACTATTGTATTAACATTTTATTGACTAAAAATGCGTTAGAAAACGTTCATCTCAAAGACGAGTTCGTTCAGAATCAGTTAGATATAGCAGGTCGGCTGACTTGATTTTCTTCTCATACATTCCCGTAGCGTCACAGTGCATTTCCCCGTTGAAGCCTAGCGTCCATTGACTTCAATGCGGCTGCTTTGAAGGTTTTTTTTCAGTGCTTTGAAACTAGACGGTCATTGGATAAACGCTGCGATTATGTCCCGCCCACGGACGCTCAGCGTCTCTGGGGGTGAATGAGGAGCAAATGAGGAGTGGGCTGGCCTGGACTCCGAGCTTCTGCGTGATGATTGGAGGGTCTGTCGAAAGATTGCATCTCCTTTTGACTGACAGCGATTTTGTACTATAAGGAATCGCTGAAGCTATTCGCGCTCAGTCCCATCGCGGATTTCTCAAGTTCAGTCGAAATAAAAACTGCTGCAACCTATTTCTTTATATTTGCTTGGCGAAATTGCTTGATTTTCATCATACATTTCACACAATTATACACCACATTCCTTGTTTCACTTTTACAGAGTTTAATAATTTTTTTTAGATCGTTCATTCATTCATTCATGTTAATATTTAATGTAGTAATCAATATATATATAGATTACTACATTAAATATTAACATGGAGGATGACTATAAATTAATATATATATAGTAATCTTGAAAAATTTTAACATAACATAATGAAACCTTATATTTCTATTAAAATACTTTATAAATAAATAAATAAATAAATCTCCATAATAACCTTATTTAAATTGCAAAATATTTATACTATATAGTAGCATCTGACTAAAAGAAAAAATACATCATATTTTGCATAATAAAACTAAAGCTTTTTTTTTTTTTTTACGATTGTTTTGCATTGACAATAAGACATTCTTGTGAATAAATAAATAGACAATTTATGATGACCATAAGGCACAGACCAGTAGCCGCCACTGATTTGAACCCTTTCCAACAATGGCTATGATTTTGAGATCCATCTTTTCACACTGAGAAATTCATATGCAACTATTACAGAAGGGTCAAACGCTCACTGACGCTTCAGAAGGAAAAATGATGCATTAACAGCCAGGGGTGAAAACTTTTTAACAGAATGAAGTATGTGTGCGTTTTTCTTATTTTTCCTAAATATCATATTTTTTTCATTTATTACTGCCTTTCAGAAGCTACAGAAGATAGTTACATGTTTCCCAAAAGACAAAATAAGTTAAATTTACCCTCATCTTTAAATTCCAAAAGTTTTCACTCCCCGGCTCTTAATGCATTGTGTTTCCTTCTGAAGCATCCGTGAGTGTTTGAACCTTCTGTAATAGTTGCATATGAGTCCCTCAGTTGTCCTCAGTGTGAAAAGATGGATCTCAAAATCATAGTCAGAATTTGTGGGACCTGAAGGGTTTTTCTTAAGAACAACAGAAAGTTTAACTGTTTAGGACAACAACAAAAAAAAAAGAAAAACAGCTGTGGATCATTCAGGTAACAACACAGTATTAAGAATCAAGCGTATGTAAACTTTTGAACAGAGTCATTTTTATAAATTCAACTATTATTTTGTCTTGTGGACTTTATGTAAACATCTTTTATGTGAAATATCTTATTCAGGTCAGTACTAAATAAACAATAACATGCATTTTGTATGATCCCTCTTATTTTGGTAACACATTTTGCAGATTCTGAAAGGGGGGTGTAAACTTTTGAGCTCAACTGTATTTCAAAATGTAATTTATTCCTGTGATGACAAAGCTGAATTTTCAGCATCATTACTCCAATCTTCAGTCATGATCTTTCAGAAATCATTTGCATATGCTGATTTACTCAAGAAATCTTTATTCTCATCATAATCAATGTTGAAAACAATTGTGCTGCTTAATATTTTTTGGGTGGAAACTGCGATACAATATGAAATCATCACATTTTGGTCTGTTTTCCTAGAAGACAAAATATTTTGTTAAAAGTATTCTTGTAGCTTCATAAAATTTAAGAACTGATGTTACATGGACTATTTTAACAATGTCCCTACTACTTTTCTGGGCCTTGAACCTGTCAGTTGAGTTACTGACTATGCAGGGTGAGAAAGCTCTCGGATTTCATCAAAAATATCTTAATTTGTGTTCCGAAGATGAACAAAGGTCTTACGGGTTTAGAACGACATGAGAGTGAGTAATTAAATACAGAATTTTAATTTTTAGGTAAAATATTCCTTTAATATTATTTTCTGTGCTTATAATAAAAAAACTTGCATTTAACACCCCTCCATCCAAAATCAAAGGTATGTTAAAGTGCTGTTGTTCTGATAGTGTGTCATTGAGTGTTGCAAATGTACCAGGCCAGAATTCTGAACATGGCCGTATTTTCAGTTCTTGTTTAGTGCAATGAAGGTGTGAAGAAAACACCCAGACTTTCTCAAGCATATGTAAAAGCTGTTTTACCACCCTGTTGAACCACAACAGTTTGGTCATAAAATTATTTGCAGGTTCCTTAAAATGTTGTCTGTCTGGGTTGTACCCATGAGATCAGATACGCCAGTAAAACACTAGACGCGTGTGCGCATATTTGAGCGCACAGCGACCGCATCCTGTGCAAAGGATACAAGTTCACAGCGTTGACTTTGAGTTTAGCCTTTGCTGCAGAAATTAGTGTCTCTCTGAGGTTGTTGTTGTGGCTGGAGTCCAGCTCATTTACACTAGCCATGGAAAAGCCGTCCAAAACCCCGGTCACACATCTCCCCTGCAGCTAAATACAGGCTCGAGAGACCCCACAGGACAGCTCCCAACCACTGAGCCCCCAATTAGAGACGGACATCACAGCTGACAGAGCAAACCTTACCTGCATTAATTATCTGCACTGAGGTTAGGAAAATTAAGATGGGAGGGGAAAAAAGTGTAGTCAAACTTTATCACTTACACCACAGGTCACAAGTGTGGAGTCTTAGCATTTCTGGAAAGGCAAGTCAAGCATCAGTCATTTTCTTCAGAACATCTTGTTAAAATGTTTTATTTCTCATGTGTGCAGAAAGACATTCGGGATATCTTCACACCCATTCATTTTGAGGTGAAATATGAACTTGGACAGCACAGTGTGCTACACAGAGACTCTGGGGCCTTGCCTTCTCTCAAACCCATTCTACAGCAGAAGGACGAACAGGCCAATGTTGTAAAAAACCAGGTCAGTTTTTTGCAATTTCTCCATCTTTGTTTTATTTATTTGGCCACTTTATTTGTCTTGATGTGAAATATTTCTTTTTCTGTAGACCGTTTTTGCCAGATATTGTGCCTTGCAAAACTGTTCAACCAACCTGCACGTTTCTGCTCATCTAGTTTTACCACAGTAAGTCATCAACACATAACCTTTGCTAACTGGGTGAATCTCTTGGAAATTGCAGAAAAATGGTTCATGTTTCATGTTACACCACAAAAAAAAATGCAAAAAGAAAATGCTAAAGAAAGGCTAGGATTAAGACTGCTTACACTTCAACAGTCATGTTATTTTCCTGGAAAATGCACCTTTCTCGCACAAATCCTTTCTGTAATGCAAATCTCATTCGGATTACTATAAAATTCTAGGTTGTTATTTAATATTTAAATGATATAAAAATGGCTATTGTACATATAAATTTTGGAAGTAGTTGTTGTGCTACATTTAATTTATGCTGGTTTTCATTACTGTATTTCAGTAAAACTAACAAAGTTGTTTTGCATTATGATAATGAAAAGTTTAGAGAAAGATGTTTAATTGCCATAAAAAATGTAATTTTATAATGTCACAAAACATCTTAACAGTCCTAAAATTGGCTTAATTTCTCTAAGATAAATAGAATTTTCATTTTATTTTATTTTATAGTTCCAAACATAGCTGGAAATCTTGGCAAATAAAAATAAATAAATAAATAAATAATAATATCAATCTGCATGGAAAAGCAGCCAAAATACCTTTTTATAGCTTTTCAATATTTGAAAAATTCAAATTTTGAAAAAAATTAGACAATATTTAAAAAACTACCAAATGCCAAAAACTGCCGAAGAACAATGTCATTTAGGAAAAATATATATTATCTGAATTTTAGCAGTAGCATTTAATTATGTTTATATTCATTTAATTATACCCTGTGCAATATTTGTTTACAAGCCTTAAAATAATTGTATGTCTCTAATATCAGTGTAAATAAACATTTTCCTGAAGTAGGGCCCTATGAAATCTGTTTTATTTGTTTCCCAGATTCAGTTTTATTTTTTTCCAAATGCCATTTTTTATGTTTTATTTTTTTTGGATTCTGTTTTTTAATGTTTCTAGACTCTGCTTTAATGGTTAATTTTAAAAATATTATTCAAAAAGCATGTCTAATTAATTGAAATAAAAACCCTGCAATTTAGTAAAAGTTTTTCAAAAATTAAATTTTAGGCTCCATAAAATCTAAAAAAAAATTTTTCATTCAAACTCAGTTTTATTTTTTACCAAAGTCTGTTTTCTGTTAATTTTCTAGATTCCATTTTAGTGGTTTAATTAAATTTAATAATCAAAAACATCTCTAATTAATTGATTTAATTAAATTAAAAAATATATTTTATTTATTTTTATTTTGTTCAGGAATACTGAGCTGTGTATTTGCATTTTTCTGGTGAATAGATTTTGGTAAATCATTTTTCGGCTAAATATTCCTTTAAAAAAAAAAAAAAAAGGATGTTTTAATAACAATTTTATTAGTAGTAGCACTATCATTACATTCATATATTTATATAAAAATATATTTCTTTCACAGTTTCTTGTTAAACCAAGTTAAACCAAACTTATTTTGACATGTTGCTGTGGAGACCTTTAAGTTTCTGTTTATATATGATATGACGATAGTTTTTCTCAAAAGAAACTAAATTTAAATGCTCATGAAGTGACTCTCAGAGCAGTTCTAGAAATTATGTTTGTGTTCATGTACTCATATATTGAGGCAGCAGAGACTGAAAAACAAATACTGCACAACTGCGCCATTCATTCACACAGAGACATGCAGAACATGCAGGTTAAGTTTAATTAGTTTTTTTGCTGGCTAAATATTTACAAACAATAGTCCATATTATGTTTTGATTTAAGTGTACTGACATACTTTTGATTTATTCATCCAAAATTTGGTAAATTTCGTGACATTCCGCATTATACAGTAAATTCCATTTTAATAACAGGATTCCACGATTCCGTTCGTGTTTTCATAGGCCCTAGATTTTGGGATAAAATATGCTGAGGATATTTACCCAAATGTTGTACATGTATACTGTTATACAACAACATAAGCTTTAATACTTGTAGTAGTTTTCTTGACTTGTTTTTCTTTTCAAGTGCATGGTGAGCAAATCCAGACCTCTGTAAATATTCTAGTTGTGCTGGTGCTGTTCGTGACAAACAGGAGGGCTTTAGAGATTATCTGCTCTTCTCATGAATACACCCATTAAACCAGCATGCACAGTTGCCAAAGCTTTATATCGATGCATTTTATGCATCACATTTCTTGGACTCGCCCAGTCGAGGCAAAAGCGTGAGTGTGCACATTAGCATTTTGGATCATGTTTGCAGCCGTATGCAAACTAATTTATGGACCCCCCTCACCCATTGGTGATAATACATGATTTGATTATTCATAAGGCTCGTGTGTAAGTGTGTGAGAGAGAGAGAGAGAGAGAGAGAGAGTGAGGGGGTGAGTCTTGTCACTCTCCCAGATGCACCTGGTGCCTTTAGATGAGAAACATCAGGCTTGAGCCCTCACTGCACACGCCACACAAACACATGCAGGAAAAACACTGGCACCTTTTCCAATTAAATTCTACAATAATGAGTCTTGCAAATATTCTTAACTCAACATAAACTATTAAAAGCATTTTTTACTGTTTAAAAAACCAAAACAATTATCACAAGTGACAGTTTGGTTAATCGATTGATCAGAACAAATATTCTGAGTACATTTTTATTTCAAAATAAAAATTTAAAATGAGATAAAATACAGAGAAATTGATTGCAAGGAACTGATTACAGCTGTAGTGATACTGATTTTTTTTTTTTTTTTTTCTGCTTTCGCAGGAGTTACCACAATATATTACATTTAGAAACTTATGCTAAGTATTGTAAAATTAATTCTTTAATTAATTAGGCTTAGTATTTAGTTGTCATACATTTTATTTAATTTGATTAACAATTACATTTTTTGTAACCATGTATACTTTAGGAAATTGTTTATACTGATCTTAGAGACATACAGTTAAGGCTTGTAAACGAATATTGCACTGGGTAAAATGAAATTATTATAAATATATTGTTGCTATTGTAATGTAATGTTTTTGCTATTTTTTTTTTTAATTGCTAAAATTCTGTAAATATATTTTTTTTTCTAACTGACGTTGTTTTTCCTTCGTTTGGCAGTTTTTAAAATATTGTATAATATTTTTCAAATATTGAAAGCTATAAAAATATATTTTGATGTATTTTCTATGCAGATTGATAAATTATTATTATTATTAATCTGAATATATATATATATATATATATATATATATATATATATATATATATATATATAATAATTTAAAATATTGTGTGATATTTTTTTTTAAATATTAAAAAGCTATAAAAAAGATATTTTGCCTGCTTTTCCATTCAGATTGCTAAATTATTATTTATTTATATATTTATTTATTCATTCGAATTTTTTGCCAAGATTTTCAGCTGGGTTTATAGCCAAAAAACTCTGTGTTTGAAGTAATGTTTAATCAATAAAATAAAGTAAAATAAAATAAAATACGTTTTCTGAATCATTTCTTCACTCTTGAGTTCATCTGCACTGAATTATATAGACTAATGAATGGATTAAAATGGATTAAAGTGCTTAATTTATTAAAAAAAATAAATAAATAAAAATAAAAACTGATTCATTTATTTTTTTAAATAATTGTTTTCCCAACAGGTCCTACAAGAACATGCCATATTTTGCTCTGGGTAATGGAAAAAGCATCATGTTAAACACCACACTGCTCAACACTGGAGATGATGCTTTTCTGCCCAAACTTTACCTGAGATTTCCCAGCAACTTGCATTTCATCAGAGTGCTAGAGGTAATTGCATTTTGTCACAGTAATTCTTCATTTTGTTCAGTTCTGTCTTAGATATCTGACAGTGAACTTTTAGTTCTTTGTGTTTCTGATGCCCTTTAATTGCCTCTTGCCTTTGATGTGCTTTAATATTTGTGATATCATATCAGGAAGATAAATACATCAGCTGTGAAATCGCAGAGGAGAATAAAGTAGCCGTCGGACTAGACTGCAATGTTGGGAATTTATACATCGCCCCTTTCTCAAAGGTAAACATCTTTAGGAGTGGAAGATGAATGAGTATGTTTGTCACCATGTCTTGTTGGTATATAATCCTCTCTTTTCTTTCTTCCAGATGAACATCACCTTTTTACTAGATGTGATGCAGAACAGCGTCACGGGAAACCTTAGCATTAACATCAGTGCAACGAGGTAAGAGATCCAGAGATCTCAGATCTGAAGAATTCATTACAAAAGATGGTTTACACAAATGCAAAAACATCTGAGCCAAATGTAAACATTTGTGGAGAGCATCTCGCTACTGATTATGGTTGTAAATTGACATCAGAATGCAAAAGACAAACAATGGCATTCGAAGGTTTTGTGTGTTTTCGGTGTTACTGTTAGAAACAAGAAAAACATTGGATCTAAAGATGAATGCCTACATAGCCTATGTAATGAGTTCCTATAATGAAATCTCAGGGTATATTAGGGTTGTACTCCAATAATTAAACTCATTAAACATTTTCCCTGATAGAAAGACGTTTCCCACATATACAATGACCTCAAAAAGCATTTGGACACTTAAACTGCACTTAACATGACATTTCATTAGATAGGACACTATCAAACTAAGCGGTGTCTGCGAATATATGCTGCTAGAGCTTTACTAAGAACTAACTTCACCTTTTTATGACCCATTTTCTTGCATTTAGGCATTTTTAACCGGTTGTAAACCGTTGCATGAATGCAAGAAAATGGCAAGAAAATACTGAATTTAAACCAATCCAATGTGTTTTTTAGTGAGAGCTTTGAAGACCTAGATCTTCAGCACGACAATGTGGCCGTTCTTACGTTGCCCTTGAGATCTGCAGTTGACCTCAATGTTTACGGGTAAGTTATCTGTTATTCTTATGAATGTAAATCCGTAAGTAGATGTCTGAAGAATAAAAGGCTAAATTAAGGGACGCTTCTCTTCCTCTCTTCTGCAGATTTGTCTCTCCGACTTCATTTCTGATTGGAGAAGAAGAGTCTGTGCCGGTCGACTGCTATCCTGAGAAGTTCAATTATACGTACAAGGTATTTTAGCGCTCATCAGACAGACAACAATGTCATTAAGCGCTAATGAATCATTTGACATGATTTGTTTGGTTAAAATGTCTATTATCTTACAGGTGATGAATATGGGTCCTAGTAAAGCTCTTGATGCGAGAGTAAAGATCAGCTTGCCGCTGATGCTGGTGCCATACAAATACCAGCTAATCAGAATTACTGATTTACAGGTGAGATTTACATGCAAATATGCATTAAATAAATGAAATTAATGCTTTTATTCAACTAGGATGCTTTAAATTGATCAAATGTGACAGATTTCTGTTTAAAAATGCCATTCATGAAACAATTCTGAACAAAAATATTATGC
The DNA here is from genome assembly GCF_022985175.1 of Labeo rohita. Classification (NCBI taxonomy): domain Eukaryota; kingdom Metazoa; phylum Chordata; class Actinopteri; order Cypriniformes; family Cyprinidae; genus Labeo; species Labeo rohita. The sequence continues at coordinate 29,487,251 of NC_066877.1, forward strand.
AGCACAGACGTTTTCAACTTTAATAATGATAAGAAATGTTTCTTGAGCAGCAAACTAGCATATTAGAATGCCTTCTGAAGGATCATGTGACAAAGACTGGAAAATTTAGCTTTGCCGTCAGAGGAATAAATTATATTTTAAAATATACACTACCAGTCAAAAGTTTTCGAACAGTAAGTTTAATGTTTTTTAAAGAAATCTCTTTTGTTAACCAAGCCTGCATTTATTTGATCCAAAGTACAGCAAAAACAGAAAAATTGTAAAATATTTTTACTATTTAGAATAACCGTTTTCTATTTTATTAAATTTTAAAATTAAATTTATTCCTGTGATTTTAAAACTGGATTTTTAGCATTGTTACTCCAGTCACATGATCCCTCAGAAATCATTATAATATACTGATTTGCTGCTCAAAAAACGTTTATTATTATAATGATGTTGAAAACAGCTGAATAGAATTTTTTTCAGGTTTCTTTGATGAATAGGAAGTTTAGAAGAACAGCATTTCTCTGAAATAGAAATCTTTTGTAACATTATAAATGTCTTTATCATCACTTGAAAGCATCCTTGCTAAATAAAAGTATTATTGTCTATAATTTCTTTCACAAAAAAATAAATAAATAAAATGAATACTGACTGGTATAGTGTATAATTTTACAATAATAATAATAAATGTTTCTTGAACAGCAAATCAGCATATTAGAATGATTTCTGAAGGATCAAGTGACTGGAGTAATGATGCTGAAAATTTAATTTTGATAACAGGAATAAATTACATTTTAAAATATATTTAAATAGAAAGCAGTTATTTTAATTAGTAAAAATATTTCACTATTATAATATTACTGCTTTTGCTGTATTTTGGATCAAATAAATGCAGGCTTGATCAGCAGAAAAGACTTCTTTTAAAAAACATTAAAAATCAAAATTAAAAATTTAAAAAACTTCAAAAACTTTATTTAAGTAGAAACTTATTCTAAATTATAATATTTTACAGTATTACTGTTTTTACTGTATCTTTAATCAAATAAATGCAGCATTGTTGAGCATAAGAGACTTCTTCCATAAAAACATTTAAAAAAAAAAACTATTTTAAAGTAATAATTCACCCCAAAATTAAAACGGTCTTTATTTATTAACCATCATGTCATTCTGTTCCTTTTTGTTTTGTTTTGCTTTCACAAATGAAATGTTCAGCAGAATGTTTGTGCTTCTGCTTTTGAAATAATAAATGTGGATAAAGTGTATGACGATATGTTATAAGATAAAATAGAATATAAAAAGTATCAATTAAAAAATGATTTTTCATGGAATATTTGACATCATTGATGCCAATGTGACCAATCATGACATGTCATGTTTGAAAATCTTAACCATGAAATTTGGAAGATTATTAGTAGACGATGGCTTAAATTTAATCTGTTCCTCACACAGAGCTGTTGTTTAGCTTCAAAAGGCGTCATATATAGCACTTCATTATTTATTATATTACTTATGGTGCGGTTTGGAGCTCGGTAGTATAAATCACAATCCACTTACCATTTATGGAAAACAGAACTTCAGACGTTCTGCCATACATCTCTGGCTTTATTTACAGAAGAGAAACAAACTATTCCTAACAGTGCCTAGAACTTATAATGTATGCTATACAACCGTCTTTTTCTTTACTTAAACTTTTGTTGTTGTTTTTTTGTGTCTTGCAGACAACTCTTGGGTATTGCTTCCAGAGGAACAATACAGTTCAGATTATTGATGACTGTGACGTCCCTAAAGCTTTCTTTATTGAGGAGGTGGTCTTCTACTTCTCTCCGAAAACCAAGCGCACAATGGTAAAGTAATCATAGACGAATTGAGTTCCGGTGTGTTTAGTGTAAATGTTATGGGAAGATCTTACACTCTGTTTTTCTGCAGTTCTGTGGTGCTGAAGATATGACCTGTAGGATGGTGGAGTGTCACTTCGGTGACTTGGAGGTTGGAAAGGAGGTTACCATCACTATGGAGGTGGAGCTCAACCCCAGGGTTCTCCAGATGAGTCCAGTGAGTATTGTTGTTAGAGAATCACACCATCTGCCAATCAACCATCGGTTGACAGATGAACTATTTGAATTTTGCATCTAAAAGAACAACCAAAACACACGATGACCGTAATACATGTTTATTTCCTACAGGGCAGACATGATGTCATGGTGATACAAGGCATAATTGACCTTATTTCACCAGCGATGGATGCCAACACCATCCTACTGCAGGAAGATGTTTTTGATAGTGTAAGTAGTTTGAATCTCTAATGCCATCAATACATGATTAGATATTGCATTTACAGCTATAGTTGAACTTGAATGTTTGCAATGTTTCAGGTGTTCTTGGAGGCTCTGTACAGCAATAAGCCTGTGATGGCTGTGCAGATTTTTCTAATAGCAACCAGTCTGATCGTTGGACTGATCATTTTAGCACTACTTGTCCTTATGCTCTGGAAGGTATGTATCGCACAACAATTTCTCATGGATGACTTAACGTCATATTCTCATACAAGACTCTTCAATTCATTGGACTTAAGAACGAAATTGTTCATAACATTTCACTAAAGCTAGACCTAAACATCTCGTAGAGGGTTTAACAGCATGCTGGGCTTTACCATGGTAAAAGATAGAGAACCCATCAAAGCAATGCTTTTCACTAATAAACATCAAGAAAAACACTGTCAGAAGTATATTTTAAAATTAAGAGTTTACATTTTGTGCCATGAGTCTTAGAATTTTAAGTCTCAAGTTCTATTTTGAAAAACATTTTGTTATACAGATGTTTTCTTCAGTTCCACCAGGCTATGTCCGGCTGTTTTTGAATGCAAGAATGTAGTTAAAAAACTTATCTAATTGGTTTCTGGAAAAGTTGAGCTATTTCTACACCAGCACAATTATATAAGGTTTATAATTAAAGGGATAGTTCACCTAAAAATGAAAATTACCACAATTTACTCACCCTCAAGCCATCCTAGGTGTACACTGCCCTCCAAAAGTTTGGAAACGCCCTAGAAAAGTGGGGTTTTGGACAATATCGGCATGAATCCTTTTTTAATGTGTGATAATTTTGCACTGATAAGGGACAACACAAACTACAAAAACATATTTTATTACATAAACAGTTTATACACAGAAAAAACCTAGCAGCTATTACAGCTCTGCATAACCTGGGCCTAAATTCATTGTATTATAAACTTAATTGGCAAAAAAAAGCTATTAAGGTGTGCTGACCCAAAAATCTTTTAAAAACCTGGGCCAAGTTTAAACCAGTAACCAGACATCACAGCTGGCAAAGGGGCATGTCTGACTTTGACATGTATATATTGGCATTATTATGTAATCAAAATGAAAATTATTATTGCTGGTTTTCAATGATAATGTCAACTTACTTTAATGTATTTGCACCAAAAAATGATAAGGATTTATGGTGATATCGTCCAAAACCACACTTTGCCAGGGGTGTTTCCAAACTTTTGGAGGGCAGTGTATATGACTTTCTTCTTTCAGACAAATACAAGTTGAGTTATATTAAAAAAATGTCCTGGCTCTTCTAAGCTTTATAATGGCAGTGAATGGGTGTTGAGAATTTGAAGTCCAATAAAGTGCATCCATCCATCATAAAAAGTACTCCATATGACCTCAGGGTCAACCTCAACAAAGGCCTTCTGAAGCGAATCGATGTGTTTGTGTAAGAACAATATCCATATTTAAAACTTTATAAACCATAATCTGTAGTGTTCGCTAAATGTCAAATGTGCACTCACAAGAGAGTGGCGTTCCAGCAGATGATGTAGGCATAGCGTAGATGTTTTTTTTTTTTTTACACACATGCATCGATTCGATTTAGAAGGCCTTTACCCATTCACTGCCATTATAAAGCTTGGAAGAGCTAGGACATTTTTAATATAAATTCAGTTGTATTCATCTGAAAGAAGAAAGTCATATACTGTACACCTAGGATGGCTTGAGCACTTTTTATGATAGATGGATGGATGCACTTTATTGGGCTTCAAAATCTCAACACCCATTCACTGCCATTATAAGGCTTGGAAGAGCCAGGCCATTTTTTAAATACAACTTCAGTTGTGTTCATCTGAAAGAAGAAAGTCTTATACATCTAGTATGGCTTGAGGGTGAGTAAATCATGGGGTGCTTTTCATTTTTTGGGTGAACTATCCCTTTAAGACTGACCAGTCATTCAGACAACCTAACAGTTAATACCCTACTAAGCAAATAAGAGGAAAAAATTCAAAGCAAGACTTTATGGGTTTGAAAGTGAGTACTGTGCTGGTTGACAATAATACATTCTCTTGCTTTTATTAGTGTGGATTCTTTGAGCGGAAGTTGAAGGAGGAGAAGTTTGACCGGGACAGTTGGGACTATGTACCTAAAAAAGAGAGTGTGTCATAATATGGGATTTACACCACATGCAATCCAATAAGAATGGAAGGGACTGCTGCTCTGTCGACATCAAGAGCTGGACTCATGATAACCTACAGCCGTTAACCGTAATGGCTGTGAAACATTCATCAGAAGCGATGAAGAGTACAAAGACTGTCAAAAGAAACTGCATTTTCTGTCAGCAGGATGAAGCCAATGCACTTTAGAGTATGGAACAAGTTACATGTACTCAATGAATCACTTTGGGACTGTCCTGCCAAGGAGGGAGAAGGATTGAGAATGTACTGTCGCTACAGAACATTATGGCTCTGTTCTAAAACCTAGTGAGCAATCTATGTAGGCAGCATTTTTTAAGGCAGTATCACAAATACAATTTATAAGGTGCTATCGAAGATTCTGTCTTAAAGGAGAAGTTCACTTTCATGACCAAAATTTACAGATAATTTACTCACCCCGTTGTCATCCAAGATGTTCATGTCTTTCTTTTTCCAGTTGTAAAGAAATTATGTTTTTTGAGGAAAATATTTCAGGAATGTTCTCCATATAGTGGGCTTCGATGGTGCCCGCAAGTTTGAACTTCCAAAATGTAGTTTAAAAGCAGCTTCAAAGGGCTCTAAACAATCTCAACCAAGGAAGAAGGGTCTTATCTAGTGAAATGAACGATTAATTTATTTTAAAAAAATTACAGTTTAATAGAGGTGTAAGAAAATATTGTTATATTTGAGTATTGCGCTATTTTGTTTGCTGATCGGTTCTTGCTGTTTTGTTTTGATCGGCTTTTGCTATTTTGTTTTACTGTATCGGTTCTCAAATCGCAATATCGATACTAAAAAAAAAACAAAAAAACAATTCATACAAGATTCATGGCAGTTGCTTCATTTTGAGTTTATATCCCGACTGCTGGAGTGCAGTCTTCTCTTATCTCTGAACTTAAACAGTCACAGGAAGTACTAACATAAAGGCACGCCACTAATGTTAGCGTTAATATAGTTCTTTGTCAGTAATGAAGAATGAAAGAAGAATTCATGCTCCCGCCTCGGTGTACAAAGTTGAAGTGTGGTGTCATTTCGGCTTTTGTGGTAACTTCCGCCCCGGGGCCGCGCCCACGCCACCTCGCCGGCACAGGGTACTTCTGCTGTGTGGAGAGGTGGCGGCCGAGCCGCAGCCCATGTGAACCGGGCTTTGCACCGGGCGTGATGGGGTCGCCATGCGGCTGCTGCTTTCTCTCGAGGTGGAGGCGTTTTGTACAGTTGGGGCGGTGCTTGTGTCGCGGTCTTGAAGATTCCATATGGAACATAAATACAAACTAAAGAACTTGTAGAATCCAAAACTTGTAAAATTCTCAGAACAAAAAGATTCTGAGAATATTCAGTATCTATGTATTTGATGTATTTATTGTATTGTTTTACAATTATTTTGTTTTCTTTAGGAATCTCGCAAGCACTTTTTAAAATTATTTTTATTTATATTAAGCAGATGTAATTCTTAAGGTCAGATCAAAATGTTATGACAATGTCTCCAGGTTTCACAGACATATTTTCCACTTATACTGCACAAAAATTGGTTCAATAACATTGAATGTTACAGGGACTGATTAATGCAAATACAGATCCCACTGTCTTTTTTTTTTCTAAAATTATATCCTATTCTTAAAGTAAGAAATATCCCAATACATCACAGTGTATCACAACATATCGTAACTCCTGTATCGTGATATGTATCGTATCGTATCTTGACAATACACAACCCTACAATTTATATGCTTTTTAACCTCAAACACTCGTCTTGTTTAGCTCTGCGTGAACTCTGTGTATTCCGGTTCAATATAGTTAGGATAGGTTGAAAAACTCTTAATTTTCTCTTCCAACTTCAAAATTGTCCTACATCACCGTTTTACCTTTTTTTGTAAAAGATGTTTGACCCTCCTTGTATGTTCACTTTGTAAACACTGGATCGGTACTTCTGCAGCGATGTAGGGCGATTTTGAAGTTGGAGGAGAAAATGAGACGAAATTTTTTGTCATACCTTAACTGTATTGACCCAGAATGCACAGAGTTCACGCAGAGCTAGACAAGATGAGCATTTAAGGTTTAAAAAGTATATAAATTGTAATTTTTGTAGAAAATAACCAATTGTTTTGCTAGATAAGACCCTTCTTCCTTGGCTGGGATCATTTAGAGCCCTTTGAAGCTGCATTTAAACTACATTTTGGAAGTTCAAACTCAGGGACACCATTGAAGTTCACTATATGGAGAAAAATCCTGAAATGTTTCCCTTAAAAAAAACATAATTTCTTTACGACTGAAGAAAGACAGACATGAACATCTTGGATGACAAGGAGGTGAGTGTTCTGGAAGTGCACTTCTCCTTTAAAAAAATAGCTGCCTATTTAGGCTGTAGACAGCAAAGCCAGATCACTAGGTTTTGGAATGGAGCCTAAGTGTTTCATCACAGGTTTGCCTATGATCACTGAACATATTGGCTCGTGGCCTGCTGTAGAGGAGAAATTGCACTGCTGTAACTTTTCTTCTTAAGGTTATTCCTGTGCATATCCAAAGAAAGACGCGCTCTTTTAAGCCTGCAAGTTAGTATACCCTCCACAGAGGTGACATGGGATTTTCTGGCACTTTCCATCACCCTTTCCTATACAGAACATTGTTGTGATAGGGGTTTTCACACCTTTGCATCACTGCGGTATCGGTTCTTCCTGCAAAAAAAAAGGAGGAAATGACAAGCATTCTCTCTCTCCTCCTAAACTCTCGCCGCTGAGTTCAATGGTTAGAAGTTTAACGGAGACGCCAGATGGAAGGAGCGAGTGTTTGCTGTGTGCTCTGGCTGGGTGCCATGGAAACGGGGCAAAGGAGGCTGCTGTTGTGTGTGTATAGTGTGCTACAGAAGAGTGACGGGATTGGCATGTGTCTGGCTCCCAGCCATTGCTTAAGAGTGTGTGTGTGTGCGTGCTCATTTATAGGATATGAATTCCACAAATATACAAAGCAACATCACCTCTCACTCATATGCAGGCCCATACCGAATCCGCATGTGCAGAAAGATCTCAGCCAAGTTTAAACAGAAGTCCAAAAATTATATTATAAGGTTATATAAATGAAAACATTTAAAAAAATTAGCATTGAAAAACAATTGACTGGATAAAAAATGGGTAGATGGGGGATAAAAATGTAGCTGTAAGTATGGAAGCTTGGTTTTGCCACTGCATAAAAAATAAAAAAAATGTATTTGAGACTTTTTATCTCACAATTGTGAGGTTACATCTCACAGTTCTGACTTTGTTTCTCCAAATTGCACGATACAAACTCGCAATTCTGACTTTTTTTTTCCAAATTGACATATAAACTTGCAATTGCGAGTTATAAAGGCAGAATTAAGATATAAACTCAATTCTGAGAAAAAAAAGTCAAAATTATGAGTTTACATCTCGCAGAATTGTGAGATAAAAACTTGCAATTCTGAGAAAAAAGTCAGAATTGTGAATTTAAGTGAGAATTGCAAGCTAAGTGAGAATTGTGAGCTAAAAAGTCAGTTCTGAGAACATATCAGTCTTTTTTTTCCCCTCAGAATGGGAGGAGTTTTTGCAATTCTGACTTTATTTCTAGCACTTCTGAGAAAAAAAGCAGAATTGTGAGGAAAAATGATATAAAAGATTATTACAGAGAAAATTATTTTTTGTATTTTCAACTCAATTTAATTTCCCAAACCTGATTATCATGTTAAATATGTCATTATATGAAAATGTTGGTGCTGTGTTATAAGAAACAAACTAAAACTTAATGACATTTTATGAATACAATTGAAAATATTATTATGAATTATTAAATATAATTTCTATATTTTATATTCTAGATTATAAAACATTAAGAAAATTATTTTACAAATGCAATTTTCCCAAAATCAATGTGTAAAATATGGAAAAGACAGCTGGTTTTGGTTAGGTCTGCTCATAAGAGTGTGTTGGTGTATGAATCAAAAAATCAAAGCTAAAAATGTGGGATATAATGTTTAGATTTAGAAAACCACATCGGATGGGTTGCTTGCCGGTGCTTTTTATATAAAACATACAAAGTCCAAAAAAAAAGTCTTTACTGTTCAGGGAATGGTGTACAAAAGCACAATGCTTTTTTTAAATCAATTTTTTTATTATTATTATTATTTAATGTTTCCATTTTATTTCCTGTCTTATGCAAATTTTTAAAAAACTTACTTTAGTTTAATTTAAGTTTTTATGCACTGGAATGTTTTGTGTGTCATGTTTTTGCTCTGTCATAAAATATTCTATATACATGTTAAAGCTTTGCATTGTGCAGTTTGTTCTGTCAGTTTCTCGTAGCTCTACTATCTAGCACAGTTTCTGTTTAATGTGGTTGTGTGTGTTCAGATACAGCTGCATTTAACCGGCGACTCCTCCGCCTCCTCCATGTCTGCTCCGAAGAGTGTGAGAAGCTGCGGGTGAACTCTGGAAAATAAACAGGGCTGTCAGGACATTTAAACATTACAAGAATTTATCTGATATACGCACACGTCCCTCCCTTTTTCTTAGAAGCTCATCGGGTTCTGTTTATTCTTCTGTCACTCTTTCTGCAGCTTTAAGAAGATGAATTGAGATTTTTTTTATCAAGTGCTGCTCATATAATGTTTGCAGTGTCTTCAAACAACACGGTCTGTGCTTACACAGGTCATCTGCAGTTCAACTTGTGCAAGTATACAGTGGTTATCTTGACTACTGTTTTGCAAATAAAAGGGATGTGACTTATTCAGTGTTATGAAATGAAAAATTCTAACTTGGCTAGTTTTGTAAAACTTTTGGGAGCTTGAGTATTTGTATTTTATGATATTAGGTTGTGTATTATAGTGGTTTTACTATGGCCAAGAGTCAGGTTTAACAGTCAGAAACACTGAAATCACTGCAATACAAGGCCTCTAATGCTGTACATTTACTGTCATGATTGACATTTTACCTGATTAGGAGTTCAGATGGGACCTCCAAGAGATCTCCATCAATGTTCCAGGGATATGTTCCTTCAGAGGAGATGATGGGCACGGTTTTTGAATCGCACTCCTCGTTTTCCTCTGAGACGTCGTCAGCCCAACTTCCCTGAGAGTGCGGCCGCAGCTTCACAGCCTTTACGGTGTGTGTCTCAATAAATGAGAATCCAAACTGCAGAGGGATAAAGAAAAATAGCATTTAAAAAATAGCATTTAAATTAGCAGTTTATTAGATGCTAATTAGTGCACTACAGTACTTTTTACAGTATTTTATTATAATTATATTGTATATTTTTATGCTATAAAAAAGCCATACAAGCAAAGTTTTACTATTACGATGTAATAAAAATACTAAATACTAATACAACATGTCACAACGCTTTAAAATGTAATATTTGTGTATGCAGTTTTTCTTGTTTTTTTACTTAAATTCTTATGACAGTAGTGTATCTTAAAGCAAGAGTAAATTACAATTTTACATTTCAGGGTTTTTTTTAGGTTTAATTCCCATTTTACAACATAATTCTTAGTAATGTAATACAATGAATTTTAGCGTAACTCAAAATTATAAATTAGAGCATGTATGTACATTGGTGTTCAAAAGTTTGGGATCAGTAAGATTTTTTTTTTTCTTATGCTCATCAAGGCTGCATTTATTTGATCAAAAATACACAAAAAATTGTGAAATATTATTACGATGTAAAATAATGTTCTTCTGTTTTTATGTACATTAAAATCTAATTTATTTCTGTGATCAAACCTGAATTTTCAGCATCATTACTCCAGTCCTTAGTGTCAAAAATTATTCTAACATGCTGATTTATTACCAATTTTTGAAAAAGTATCATAGTTTCCAAAAAAAAAAAAAAAAAAAAAGGCAGCACAACTGTTTCCAACATCAATAATAAAATTAATAAATCAGCATATAAGAATGATTTCTGAAGGATCAAGTGAGACTGAACACTGGAGAAAAGGTTGATAAAAATTCACAGGAATTATTTTCTATTGTAATAACACTTAGCAATATTACTGCTTTTTTTTTTTTTTTTTTTTTTTTTTTTTTGATCAAATAAATGCAGTCTTGATGAGCATAAGAGACTTCTTTAAAAACATTACCTGATCCCACAGCTCTGTGTATGTATATATATATATATATATATATATATATATATATATATATATAACTTTGCTGTCTGAGCTTTTGTAATGTGCTGCCTGCTGTTGTTTTGCATGGTTTGCTTTGTGAACTTGTCTTATTTGAGGCTGTAGTTTACTTTAGGTCCACAAGGAGGCAGTGATGAACAGCTGATCCTCATCAGTTCACCTCAGTCCTGTATATGTGACCTGGAGGGAACCTGAATATAGAACCAGGCCAGGACTGGACTTTCAGTCCATCACATCATATATCCTTGTATTCAGATAACCAGGTACGTCTATCAAACTCTTGAACAGATATAATTCTTCAGTTCAGAGATCTTATGTAACTACCATTTGCTTAATATATTTTCTTACTAAACGTAAACTATGTATATTAACCCTAGTGTTTAGGTGGAATAATACTGGCTCTGACCCAAATCCTCACAGCAGTCGTGATGTAAAGCTTGACCCAGACAATGTGCATCAACTGCAGGAATGTTCCTGCTCTGTGTCTTAGTGGAGCAATGAGTTCACACGCAAATTGAGTTGACTGTAAATCTCACAAAAACATGTTCAGGTCACATTCAACTCCCCCATAATAGGAAATGACATTTTGCATAAAGAAAATGAAGCCCATATTTAGAAACACTAAGAGTTTTTGCATTGTAAAAAAATAAAAAGAAACAAAATTCCACCTAAATTCTGATTTCCATAATGTGAAAGAATGTTTTACATGTGTGACCCTGGACCACAAAACCAGTCATAAGGGTCAATTTCTTGAAAGCTTCTGGAAGATGAATAAATAAGCTTTTCATTGATGTATGGTTTGTTAGAATAGGACAATATTTGGTCGAGATACAACTATTTGAAAATCTGAAATCTGAGGGTGCAAAAAAAAAAAATACTGAAAGTTATTTTTTTTTTAAGTTGTCCAAATGAAGTTCTTAGCAATGCATATTACTAATCAAAAATTATGTTTTTGATGTATTTACTGTAGAAAATTTACAAAATATCTTCACAGAACATGATCTTTATTTAATATCCTAATGATTTTTGGCATAAAAGAAAAATCTATAATTTTGACCCATACAATGTATTTTTGGCTATTGCTACAAATATAGACTGGTTTTGTGGTCCAGGGTCACATTTGAGTTTTTGTTACTAGTTTTGAAAACCAAATTATTTTCAGTGATGATTATTTAGATTCTTATTATTGTACTTTTTTTTTTTTTTTTTTTATTTTTTTTTTTTTTTTTTTTTTTTTGCATTATTGCTCTATAGAACATAATATACAGCATATTATGTTTAAGCACATAATTAAACACATTTTCTCTTCAAATTACATTTTCTTATTACCATAATGTATCTTAAAGTGAAATTAAATTATCTTACATTTGAGTTTTTCCCCTTTTTGACTTTAAGTCCCAATGCTGATACACATTCAATTAATACATTAATTTTTAACAAAAAAAAAAAAAAATGCTTAATTTATTATGTTTAGAAATATACTACATAAATATTTTATTTATAAATGATAATATTTAAAAATGTAATTTGTATTTTTTACAGTACTAAAATGACAATGTTTTTATTTATTTTTTTTTTTATTGCAACAAGCTTTAAAAAATAGACTTATTTAGAATGCATTTCTTGATTTTTTTTTTTTTTTTCTCCAGTTCAAATACACTTGACTTTCTGCATGTAAATAAGGTGAACACACAAGCTCTTTTAAAATGGGCAATAAAGGCCCAATAGTACAGCACAGAAATCCTGAAATTGACACCGCTTTTGCTCTGTGGCACAATGACATGTCACACGAGAGTGAAGAGCAGTAGGTCAACACGGCAACCTACACAGATTATTTATAGAATGTGGGTTAACAAACAGCTCTAGATTGGATTGCTTAAGAAAAAAAGAAGAGACCGGCTCTGAAATGGGCTAATCTGTATTAGGCTGAAAAGTGTTTTGTGGGAAGCTGACAATCAGCGACTAATTTGACTTGACAGTATGCTAATTCTGCTTAAGCTGGGGAGGTTGTTAACTCCATTTGCGTGGGCTGGCTTTCCTGCGTGTCTGGCTGATGTGAGTTCGGTAAGTTCCCTCAATAGGCAGGTGAGCTCACCTGGTTGTTTGTGCTGCTGTATCTCTTCAAGTGCTTGATGAACTCTGACCTGGAGGTGTTTCCAACAGCTATCAGTGCCATACTGCCATTGTTCAGCCTGTGGTAGACAGAAAAGGTTATCTGTGTTTATTGTGCTTAGGTGGTACATTTGTTAATAAAACCTCATGTATGGAGAGTCCGTGGCAAGCATTATGACCAGAAAGCCAGTTCAACATTATAATAAGCCCGCACATCTTTTCATATGGGAATGGGAATTGTTTATTTAATAAAACCAGTTTCTCTGCTGTTTTACCACAGGTCTATAAATAGATGTAGCTCACACTTGGACTGCTCCACATCTACATGTCAGTGGAAAATGTAAATGAGAGCTTTAAGGTACAGAAAAGTCCAGATAGAATCTATAATATTATGTGTAAAAAAGTAAGTAGTATTAAAAGTAGTTTTTGTAAAAAATGGAAATTACCAATTGATTTGACCAGTGTTATCTTTTGCTATATGGAAGGCTATGGCTCTTTAAAGTTCTGTTCTTTTGAAATTCTGGAAGCTAAAGTGACAAGTCAAAGCTTTTATAATTATTTATTTAGTTTTTTATTTAGTTTTTTTTTTAAATAAGTTATGTATTGTGTATTTTTACAGTTTTTGTTATTTTTTTTTATTATTTTGTTTTCATTTAAAAATGTGGAAGCTTATTATTTTATTTTTATTGTTTATTATTATTTTAAGCTTATATTTGGGTCATAAGTCAACGCTTTTTTATTTATTTATTTCTATTTATTTATTTATTTTTTATTTCTGTATTTTTCCTGAGAGCAAATCATATACACTACCAGTCAAAAGTTTTTGAACAGTAAGATTCTCTTCTGCTCACCAAGTCTGCATTTATTTGATCCAAAATACAGCAAAAGCAGTAATATTGTGAAATATTTTTACTATTTAAAAAAACTGTTTTCTATTTGAATATATTTTAAAATGTAATTTATTCCTGTGATCAAAGCTACATTTTCAGCATCATTAATACAGTCACACGATCCTTCAGAAATCATTCTAATATGCTGATTTGCAGTTCAGTTGTGTTTTATTATTATTCTTAATATTAATATTTAAAACAGTTGAGTAATTTTTTTTTCTTTCAGGATTCTTTGATGAATGAAAAGATCCAAAGATCAGCATTTAACTGAAATAAAAAGCTTTTGTAACATTATACGCTGTACTATTCAAAGGCTTGGAGTCAGTATAATTAATTAATTAATTTATTTATTTAATTACTTTTATTTAGCAAGGATGCTTTAACTTGATCAAAAGTGACGATAAAGACATTTAGAATGTTACCAAAGATTTCTATTTCAGGTAAATGCTGTTGTTCTGAACTTTGTATTCATCAAAGAAACAAAAAAATTCTACTCAGCTGTTTTCGACATAATAAATGTTTTTTGAGCAGCAAATCAGCATATTATAATGATTTCTGAAGGATCATGTGACTGGAGTAACGATGCTAAAAATTCAGCTTTGAAATCACAAGAATAAATTACATTTTAAAATATATTCAAATAGAAAAATAAATTGTGTAGTATTTCATCTTAAAACAAGAAAAAAAAATGCCAATGAGGTCAGAATGAACTTATTTCAAGATATATTCTTAGTAAACAAGTATATTCTTCAAAAAAATTTTGTTGAAAGGATGTTTAGATATTTTTACTGGAAAACAAGAAAATATTAAACAAATGATTTCTTGCAATGTGAACTCTGTGACCGCATTGACTCTTGTCCTCCACTAAAGATGCTGCTTACGAGAAGCTGAGCTTAACTTGTGTCGCTCTGTAAAGACAGGAAGGAGAGGGGGTTGTTGAGCACTCGTGGACAGATGCTCGGGTTCCTTAAGTCTACCCGGACACTCCCTTTAATCAGAGTAATTATGTGCTGATTAGTCCAGTTAGGTGGCTTTGACCTTACAAGTCTGATCCAACCACTGATTCCAATCTTCAGGATTATGTTGGCCTATTCTAGCCGACTTCACGCACCAAACGTCCACCACACGGGCCAGAAAACAGTCAGGAGACTCAGATGGCCTTGCGTGTTGGTGACACACTAACCTGGTCTCAAGGTTTTACAGTCTACACACTGACATTAGCTACTGAGCCCATCTTACTTGATTTTAAGGCGTACAGTCTGAGGGATTGAGGGCAGTGCTTAGTTTGTATACTACGAGGTTCCTGAACAAGAATAGGTGACAGATTTGGCTGATCACTGGAACATAAATACATAAACAGTATTTTAAACAGAACTGACAGAAGCGATGTAGTCTTTCAGGCATTTGCAATGTAGACAGTTTTATTGAAAATAGTGGGACACTTTGTGTAAATGTGCCGTAAGAAGAAGAAGCGACTACATCACTACTTGTTTTCCTTTTTTACAGGGATATTTTAAGTTATTATGGAAACATAGAGTATGTGCAGGTCATTGCATTTCTTTCAGAGGCTTATAAGTAGATGTAGATAATAGATGGATTTTATCCAGCTTGTTCTAGTCAACACAAAATATGATCCTCTTTACTCTCACAACGCATAATAATGGTCATATGTTGCATGATCGATCTACTGTATGTTAATCCAAATACAAAAAAGTCTATATTAATAATAATGTTTCTGAGCACCAAATCAGCATATTTAATCTCTGAAGGATCATGTGACACTGAAGGCTGGAGTAAGGATGATGAAAATTCAGCGTTGCATCTCAGGAATAAAGTACACTTTAAAATACATTAAAATAGAAAACATTTTGCAAAATTGCAATAATATCTCACATTTTTACTGCTTTACTGTACTGTATCTTTACTGTAAGGAATTTCTTACCTGGTGTTCGGGGCCAGGCCCCTGGGGGCCATTGAGCACAGGCAGGGAATAGCCATGATGCTGATATTCAGGTACAGACCTTGCCTGGTCTGCCAGGATTCATCCTCACCTATCACAGAATGGAGAGAGAGGGTTTTTCTGTGTGTATACAATACTCTTAGGTGCATTTGAATGTCTTTACTGTGAAAACGTCCATAGAAATAGTAAAGAGTGATAGAATGGCAGCTAGCATGGAAGTGAGGGTTGCTGAAGCAGCCATCTGGATGATTTTCTAAATGGTAACGTATGATGAGACTTAATTTTTTTTACTATTATATTATATTATATTATATTATATAAAAACGTTATTTCTGGTCCTCAAATCTGATTGTCTGAGAGGAGTGCAATAGTGATATTGAAACTTCAACCGTTTCGCAGTTTGTACCACTACACTTTAAGTATTTCTCAGACTGAGTGTCTTAGTGGATGCCCAAATCCACTATAATTATATAAATAATACAGTTTTTTGTGTCACGGAATGTGGTTTTAAGATTTTTTTTTAGCCAAGAATGTAGTTGTTTAGACTTAAAATATGCAATTTGTGAATAAAGATAAAGTCTATTTGAAAATTTGTGTCAACGTTTTCGGAGATGTGAGCTCATGAACCCTCCGAGAGCAGCCTTACCTCGGCCAGACCTAGTATTGAGTAACGTGCATGTTCTTAATGGTGATTGTAGTTACATTGTTACAAGAGGAGTCAGCAGTAAACAGTGTTGCCAAGTCTGCAGTTTTCCTGCGGAATTGGGCTACTTTAACACTGTTGCCGCAGGTTGTTTGTCTTGTTTACATGTTGAAGTGACCCAAATAATGTAATATTTAGCCTCTGAAATGTTAATTTTACCAGGGGAACCCCTCTCAAAATCGTGTATTTTACCCCCCAAAATGTGATTTTGCAGGGGACCCCCTTGAAACATGATTGGGTCACTTTTGGGCTAGTTTTGAGTAGCAGTCGGGCAGGTTTTGTTGTGAAACCCTGCAATCCTGGCAGTAAAGTCTTTTATATTGAAAGAGACTGAAACGCTGTTGAAGGAAGTTATTTTTACTTTTAACAACAGCTTGTAAGAGGCAGCCAGTACATGCACTAAGCAGCGCTGTTATCAAAAAGGATAGTAATGATAGTAACTTGGGACAAAGATAGCCTACCGCTTTCCTCAGCGGACATTCAAACTAATGTTTTATTGTGAATATGAGATTAAGCTGAAGAATGAATGTTGTATCAGATGCAGATAATCACATTTGCTCAGTCCATATATCTCTCATAATACTCTACTAAACATAATACACTGGATGAAGCAACTTAACATTCCCTTGTGACTAGTTCTAAAGTGATGTTTGTAACAGTACAGTAATTAATAACAGGCTTGGGCTCAGCTGTTAAACTGTCAAACTGACATTTGAATCTGTGGCGGAAGTGCACAGAAGAGTTTTTCTAAAGACACTGTTGTTGTTTCTTATGTAGTTACACACTGGTGCCATCAAACTGTTGTATAAACGCAATATCACACTCGTAGTCGTAAGATATGGCTTTATTAGATATGACTTTCTACAGGCGTGCCGATATACAGCCATATCTCATGGCTACTCGTGTAATATTGTTCATATGTTGTTTATATTTTATTTAATTTTAATATTTAATTGCACTGCATTATCATTCAGACCAATTCTGAACTACCATATAAGAGCATTGTTTTCACATCGTACATGTTACTATTCTCAGCGCTGATAGAGATGAACCATATGGACCAATCACAGTCATTTGTGATAACAGGCTATTTTATTCAGTCGTTTTCAGATTTATATTGTGTATAAATCTTTAGTCTCTAGAAAAAAAAATCTATACTAAAATCTGAATGTAGCTCATTGGAGAATTGAGCTTGTAATTCGGTGGGTAAACACCGCCTTGAGGAACACCCCTTTGTTTCTCATAGGAAGCACTTATTAGCCGGAAGCATTTGCTGCTCAATGAAGCAGATATCTAGTAGTGCAATATCTTCAAAGTATCTTTTAATTTAGCTGTACTCACAAATGTCTCCTCCATCTCCATTTCGCTCAGCTCTGTGTAAAAGAAAGAGATGCTTTTTTAGTGCACAACCATTATCTGCATTTGAGTAATAATGGAGTTGCATGGGCTCCTCTCAGTGTGGGGCATCCTGCCTTATTAGCATTAGCTGGGTGACCTTCAGCATCTCCAGCATTTTGATTTCTTTCCAATGGCCAATTAAGCAGGGGGTGGTTTATTTAAAATAACATTCAAATAATTACGCTGAAAGTTGGATGGGGATGAGGGGGCGAGAAAACCTTTAAATGCGCTTTAACACACTTTTTCTGATCCTCGGCTCCTCTGCTGGTGATAAAGGACAGTTCGCAGTCTTCAGGTCTTCACAGGGACCGTCGGTCGATCGGGGAGGGATGCGAGGAGAGAGAACAAACACGTTAGATGGAGTGTTATGATAAGAAGAGGGTGATTTCTAAGAGATGGTGCCCATGTGTGCTGTGCCAGGCTGCTCTGACACTAATCCCAGATTTGATAGAGCACCAGCCAGTCCCTTGGAGCCCACCAGATGAGAGACAGCTACAGCTGACAACACAACTGAGAAAGAAAGAGCGCTTACTTGAGGTTTGCCAGTGTTTTAATGAGAGCGAACTCGCGGCGCTGGCTGGGTGGCATCCAGCGGTGTCTCTCTGCCAGTGCGAGTGTCCGCCCACCGAAACCAAACATGGCAGAGAAGCCGAACCTCAGCAGACGACCCATAGAGCTAAAGCTGCACATGTCCACAGACTGATGATGACCTAGAACAAGCATCGTAATGCAGTTAGCACGCTGAGGTACCAGGTTCGCCAAGGCACTGCCCTAGAAAGAGTACAAACCACTAGGAACAAAGGACACTAGAGCCACAGGAGGGTTAAACACAAGAGGCAGCAAGAATGGAGATTACAGCTCTGTTACAAAGGACCAAATTCGAAAGCAGTAAAGAAGGTGATTGCAGAAAAAAATGTTCAATATAATTTATTTGACTATTATTTGACTATTTTACCCCAAATATACTGTATGCTCTATCAGTATTCTTAGTCGAGTGTCCCATGCACTTCATGAGAGGAGTGCTACCTTGCTCATAAATTAAATTGGTCACTTATGACAGCATTTCTGTGTATTTGAACCCTTTCTAACAATGACTGTATGATTTTGAGATCAATCTTTTCACACCGAGGACAACTGCGGGACTTATATCCAACTATTACAGAAGGTTCAAAATGCTCACTTTTGCTCCAAAAGAAAAAAACATGCATTAAGAGCCAGGGGGTGAAAACTTTTGGAATTTAAAGATCAGGGTAAATTTAACTTATTTTGTCTTCTGGGAAACATGTAAGTATCTTCTGTAGCCTCTGAAGGGCAGTACTAAATGATAAAATATAATATTTAAGCAAAATTGCAAAAATGTACACATTTCCAATCTGTTCAAAATGTTTCACCCCCACACTCTTAATGCCTCGGTTTTTCTTCTGGGGCATCAGTGAGAGTTTGAACCTTCTGTAATAGTTGCATATGAGTTGCTCAGTTGTCCTCAGTGTGAAAAGACGGATCTCAAATTCACGTAGTCATTGTTGGAAAGGGTTCAAATACACAAAAATGCTAGAAACCAAATTTTTCTGAAGAACAGCAGGCAGTTTAACTGTTCAGAAACAAGAAACATTTCTTAGTATTACCAATGTTGAAAACTTTTGTGCTTGCTTAATATTTTTTTTTAGAAACATTGATTGTGATTGTTTATAAATTGTTTACAATGTTTTTACTGTCCCTTTGATTAAAGGGATAGTTACCCAAAAATGAAAATTCTGTCATTAATTACTCACTGTCATGTCGTTCCAAACCCGTAAGACCTTCGTTCTGACCCTCCACAGACAGCAACACAACTGACATGTTTAAGGCCCAGAAAGGTAGTAAGGAGCCAGCAATTTGACGTGATCATCTTAATTTGTGTTCTGAAGATGAACAAAGGTCTTACGGGTTTGGAACAACATGAAGAATTTTCATTTTTGGATGAACTATCCCTATAATTCAACGCATCCTTGCTAAGTAATTTCTTTCTAATTATTTATTTCAAAAAAAAAAAAAAAAAAAAAGGAAAAACCTTAAAGCAAACTTTTGAATGGTAAATACTTACAATCAGTAAGCATATGCATATGTTTATGTATATGTACATATTTAAGTAGATGTAAATGTGCATCCTATAATCAGCAAATTTAATTCTAGTCCATTAGAAACAACAGAGTCATCTATCAAGTGTCAATGTGACATCTCTTGAGTTAATTCATTGCATATGTCGGAGTGAACAGGAATGACTGGATCTGGTGGCCCATTGGTTGAGTCCAGTCCCCGTAGCCCGGCACATTCCTGACCTCCTTCTGTCTCCCCATGCATACGCTCTCCCTGCTCATGAATTATTCATCAGATCCTTCCAAATCCCGCCAGTTGGCCTTATTCACATGCGTAAATATTGCTTAATTAGAAATGAACAAGCCCTATATTGGCCCTCCTAAATGGGCATTACGCTCTCATTCGTGTCAGGTGTCTTATGTGCCGTCGATGTTTCTCTTTTGCCTTGCAGCGACAAAAGCCAGACATCTCGTGTAGTAAAGAAAGGGGAAAACGTGGTTTTTATTCAGTTCACTTAACATAAGACGCCTAATGCCTGCATGTCGGAATGTCTTCTAAGGAAAAGCTGTCTTTTGTTGAGCGAGTGCCCACACTTAGCTCAGCGGTTCGTACCGAGAGCCACAATGTTTTGATGGAGCAATTAATCACGACGGTACGAGGATGTTTCTCAACGTTCCTGCTGAGATGGCGAGCGTACCGCGGTGCGCAGAGAAGGTGCCAATCTCGGCGAACAAAAGAAATTCAGCACTCGTTCTTAAAACTCACACCTCCCTTTAGTCAAAAGCTATGAGTTACAATACCATATGGCTCAATTCTTAGGACTTAATGATGAGACGCATTCTCGCACACGTGGAGGTCAGATTGCGGTTAATCATCCGAGTCTGTAGCCAAGCGAGAACAAAACTGGGGTGGAGAGTTTTAGGCAGGGTTTGTCATTCGATTTTTGCCACACAATCCAGTTTTGCAACTTTAAAGGGTTCAACCAAAAAATGAACATTAACCCAAAAATGTTGTTCCAAACATGCATGACTTTTTTTCTGTGAAACAAACACACAAACTGAATGTTTTAACTGTTTTTGTACATACAATGAAAATCAGTGCGGACCAAACCACATAGAACTTCATTAACTTTCATTTTATAGACAAAAACACACATTCTGAGGTTCCATTTCTGAGGTTAAATGTTGCATAAAATTTCAGTCTTTTCTTCACACAAAGCTATCGTATGACCTTAGAAAATGAGTCATATGGACTATTTGTATCATATTTTTTTGCATTTTGAAGCCTTTCAAAACCCTTTGCCAGGAGCTTGATTGACAGATGATCTGACCAATCATGGTGGACTTAAATTTGAGTATTATTTATTTTATTTATTTATTTTGTGGTTGAAACAAGATACCCTCTGATGTTCATTCATATTTGTTTTGTGCTATTTATGTTGTTGTTGTATGGAAAAAAAGTGAAAATTCCTTAAAAAATTGTCCTTTGGTCATCTACAGAGACAAATACTGGCATACAGTTACAAAAAGCTATCTTTACACAAAGCTATCTTATGACTTTTGATTTAAAATCTTCTTTTGTCTTCTATTGTCTTTTAGATGCAAATGTACATTTGTCATTCTTAAAAGACCTGATGAGGGTGAGTAAATAATGACAGAACGTTCGTTTTTGGCTGAACTATCCCTTTAAGTTTCAGTCTGTTTTTCACACAAGAAAGTTTTAGAAAACTTAATATAATGCATGAGTCATTTGGACCATTTTATGGTGCTTTTTACACTGTGTTTTACTTTTTCCATTGTATGAAAAAGAACAGTGAAAATTGTCCTTTTGTCTTCTACAGAAGTAAATAACAGCATTCTGGAAAGACATGAGGGTGAGTCATTTTTAGGTAAATTATCCCTTTAAATTTCAGGCTGTTCTTCACCAAAAGCTTCAGAAGACAGAATGTATAATGCATGAGTCATTTCGACCACTTTTATGTTGTTTTTTTGTTTAAACCCTGATTATCATTGTTTGGTCAAATAACTATATGAATATTCCCTATAATGGTCCTTTTTTTCTTTTCCAGGAGTAAAAAAAAGCAGTGTTTTGGGTTAACATATGTTGAGTAAATAATTTGGTGAGAAATTTAATTTTTGGATGAACTATCCCTTTAAATTTCAGTCTGTCCTTTACACAAAGCTGTATGACTTGCATGTGACATTTGGACCACTTTTCAGTGCTTTTTACACTGCTTTTGTATATTTTAAACCCTGATTGTCATTGTAATGGGGGGAGGACCTATGTGAAAATTCACCAAAAATCTACCAATCTCTGGACTACTTTTATGGTGCTTTAATGCTGTTTTTATGTATTTCGAAACCTGATTATCATCGTATGGAAAACAATTATATGATGATTCCCTAAGATGCCCATTTTATCTTCTCCAAAAGCAAATAAAAGCAGGAATAACATGAGGGTGAGTAAATAACTGACAGCATTTTCATTTTTGGGTGAACTACCCCTTTATATTTTAGTCTGTTCTTCACACAAAGCTACATTATAACTTCAGAATATAGTGCATGTGTCATTTGGACCACTTTTATGGTTATTTTTATATTGTTTTGTAGATGTGAAAATTCACTAAAAATCTCCTTTTTCTACAGAAGTAAATATTTTCTACATACAGCATTCTGGAATGACATGAGGGCGAGTAAATGATCTCTTTATATTCATTTCATTTTTGGGTTAACTCTTATCTCTTTAAATTTCAGTCTGTTCTTTTCACAAAGCTTCAAAAGACATGGTATATAATGCAAGAGTCAGTTAGACTACTTTTCTGGTGCTTTTATGCTGTTTTTATGTATTTCAAAGCCTGATTGTC
This sequence comes from Labeo rohita, assembly GCF_022985175.1. NCBI lineage: Eukaryota > Metazoa > Chordata > Actinopteri > Cypriniformes > Cyprinidae > Labeo > Labeo rohita. The sequence goes on from NC_066877.1 coordinate 29,509,839, forward strand.
ATTGTATGGAAAATAATTATGTGAAGATTCCGTAAAATGCTCCTTTTGTCTTCTCCAGGAGTAAATAAAAGCAGCATTCTGGATTAACATGGTGAGTAAATATTGACAGAAATTTCATTTTTGGATGAACTATCCAAAATTATTTACACAAAGCTGTAGTATGACTTAAGTAGATTTGGAATATAGTGCATGTGTCATTTGGACCACTTTTATAGTTATTTTTATATTGTTTTGCACATTTTTAACCCTGATAGTCATTGTATGGAAAATAACTATGTAAAAATTCACTAAAAAAAAAAAAAAGTTTGTTTTACAGAATCGCTTCATACAGCATTATGGAATGACATGAGGGTGAGTAAAAGACAAGGATGCATTTTTGGGTTAATTATACCTTTAAATTTCAGTCTGTTCTTTACACAAAGCTTCAGAAGACATGGTATATAATGTAAGAGTGCTTTCATGTGTTTTTTTATGATTGTCATTGTATGGAAAATAATTATATGAAGATTCCTTAAAATGCTCCTTTTATCTTCTCCAGTAGTAAAAGCAGTGTTCTGTAACTGTAACGTGGTGAGTAAATATTGACAGAAATATCATTTTTGCGTGAACTTTCCATTTAAATTTTAGTCTGTTCTTCACACAAAGCTATATTATGACTTCAGAATATAGTGCATGTGTCATTTGGAACTCTATTATGGTGCTTTTAACACTGTTTTTGTACATTTTGATTGTTATTGTACGGAAAATAACTGTGAAAATTCCCTAAAAATTCTCTGTTTGTCTGCTACAGAAGTAAATAACAGAATATAGCATTCTGGAATGACATGAGGGTGAGTAAATGACATGGTTTTTATTTTTGGCTGTACTGTCCCTTTAAATTTCACCCTGTTCTTCTCCCAAAGCTTTAGAAGATTTCATTTGGACCACTTTTATGTTGCTTTTTATGTTGTTTTTGTACATTTTGAAGCATGAGTGTCATTGCATGTAAAATAACTATAAGACGATTTCCACAAAATGCTCCTTTTGTCTTCTCCAGAAGTAAATAAAAGCATTCAGCATTTTGGAATGACACAAGGGTAAGTAAATAATGACAGATGACAGAATTTTCATTTTTGGTTTGTGCATTTTGAACCCTGATTGCCATTTTATGGCCTTCTCCAGAAGTAAATAAAAGCATTCAGCATTCTGGAATTTTCATTTTTAGGTGTATTTTTTTTTTTTAACCGTACATGGAACTTTATATGAAGCCTGTGATTGGAAAACAAAATATTTTCAGATAATAATTTCTCAGTGATCCACATAGAACAATGATACAGTAACAACAAAGAACCTCATTAACTGGCGCACACAACCGATTCTGTAATTCTATTGTGCGGTTGTGACTGTGTTCATCCTAATCGTAATTCAGCTGTAAAGCAAAATTTTTGCCAGTACGTGTTCTTTTTCTTTTTTTTGGAGGATGCGAGCTTAGCTTGTGCGTGTAATCCCCTGACACAAGCCAAATCCGCTTGTCTGTTAAGCTAAGCCCAGGAGAGCTTGCACAGTCGACACAATGGCCCAGACATATTGGTGCTAACTTCAAAAACGCCTCACAGAAAGACAGACAGACAGGAACATGCAGTGCTAAAGCCAAAGCGAACACTGCCAGCCAGAAGTAACACTTCCAGCGACGGCCCACAGCCACGTCAAAGAAACTCAGTGTTTGTGGCGGGACCGCACGGGTGATTGACGACAGACGTATCTCCACCTCTCCCGGGACAGTCTCTCGTTCCATGGGACCTGTTAACCATGATCTCCAAAGCTGGAGAGGCAGAGCCCGCGCGGGGGGTTTGTCTTCTCTCGGCCCCCATAACAACAGCCTGTGCACTCTAATTAAACAACAGATTACAGAGAGCCACCGCATGCGCCGCCATTGGGATGCAGAGAGAGAGAGACTTCCAATGGGTGAAAATGAAACCGTTGCCCCTGCACACATAACTCAGTGGAATTGAAAAGTAAATACGAATCCTATTTACATATTATTATCATGTATATTTGTGCTCCATTAAGTCCTGTGGTTCCTCAAGGCCTTACTGTTAACGTACAGGGAGCTGTAAGGCTAGAGAATGGCTGGAAGCTTATGCATGAAGGAGAGAAAGAAACTAATTTAAAAAAAAAAAAAAAAAGACATACCCATGATGATATGCAAGGCTGCAGTCACAGCACGTCTTATTCCATGCACGGAGCAGGCCACCACATCGGTAGAACCTATAGAGGGATAATTAAACACAGTTTAACACTCTTCAATAGTGACCAAGCCCCAAAACACACTAACAGAACCAAAAGCGTAGTTTATATAAACTTTCGTATTGTTTTCGTATTGCTTCAAAAGATATAAAAAGTAGTGTTATTTATAGAAAAAATTGGCAGCACTATATAGCTTAATAGCAATAGAAGTTATGGGCAATATTAGGGTGAATTTCCCCAAAAACAAAATAAAAATAAAAATAAATAATAATAATAATAATAATAATTAATAATAAATAATTGTCTTAAATTTTACAATATAATTTTATTATATAAATATGTATCCCATCATATCATATATTATAATATATTAGTTTTTTTGCATTATTATGAAAATATTATCAATATTGTCTTAATGTTTCTAAAAATGTAGCATGAAATGCAGTATATTCTAGTAAGTCTTCTGAATCCATGCAATAGTTTTGTCTGATTATCAGTGAACAATAACATCAATTTTGGTCAGGTTTTCATATTGCTTCAGAAAATATGAAATATAGTGCATGACTTATTTACAGAAAAACTGTATATATTATTATGATATAATATTATAATATATTGCTATCAAGCTGTATATTTAACACTGCAGTATATAGCTTAATAGCAATAGGAAATATGGCCAATATTAAGTTATTATTTTTTTTTTTTAAAAAAAAGGTAAAAAATTGTCTTACTTCCTCCAGAATCAAAAGAAAAAATTACATTATGTAAATTATGTCTTACATTTTTAGTCTTATTTTATTTTAATAATCAATTTGAATAAACATGTATCATATAATAAATCAGATCATTATTTTAGGTTTTTTTTTTTTTTTTTTTTGCATTATTATGAAAATATTATCAGTTATCAGTGAACAATGACATTATTTAGGGGGCAGTCGTGGCCTAAGAATTAGAGAGTCGGACTTGTTACCCAAAGGTTGCAGGTTCAAGTGTTGGGTCCGGCAGGGATTGTAGGTGGAGGGAATGAATATTCAGTACTCTTTCCACCTTCAATACCACGACTGAGGTGAGACCCACTTGGCTGCCCACTGCTCCGGGTGTGTTCACGGGGTGTATGTGTTTGTTTGCACTTGGATGGGTGAAATGCAGAGCACAAACATCTATTTTGGTCAGGTTTTTATATTGTTTTAGAAGACTTGAAATATAGTGCATGTTTTATTTATAGAAAAACTTTGCACTATATAGAATAATAGCAATAGAAGTTATAGCCAATATTGGGGTGAATTTTACAATCAAAAATAAATAAATAAAACTATCAAGAACGGTCTTATTTCCCACAGAATCAAAAGAAAAAAAAGTCATATTAAAAATAAAATTATTATATGATTATATGAATTATATAAATTGTCTCATTTTATAATATAAATGTATTATTTAAATATTAAATTAAATTAAATTATGTTATATTATATTATATAATTTATTGGATTATTATTAAAAAATGATCACTATTGTCTTATTGTTTTTAAAAATGCAGCATAAAATCCACTATATTCTGAGTCTTCTGAATCCATGCAATAGTTTTGTCTGACTATCAATGAACACTGACATTAATTTTTTATATATATATATATTTTTTTTTTTTTTTCAGAAGATATGAAATGTAGTGTACGTCTTCTTTGGGTCATTCTACAGAAATGTCCACTTTTGGTATGGGAAGATGTTGTTAAATTTATTTCTTTTACTAACATTTAAATATAGACCACATTATTAGATTACCTTTTGACTTTATGAATACATATAAATTACATCCTAATGATTTTTTTTCTTTTCTTTTTTTTTTTTTTTTTTTTTTTTTTTACAATTATTACAAGACCACTTGTAATTTTTTATTGTGAAAATTTTGTGAAATATTATTTCTTGTTTTTTGTTCTTTTTTTCAGCACATGTAGTCAGAGTTACAGGAAATCCAAGCAAGTAGAAATTATGTTTTACTTGTAAACTTTTTACATTTGAAGATCAGGGTAAATTTAACTTATTTTGTCTTCAGGGATTTTTTATTTTATTTTGTCTTCTAAGTATCTTCTGTAGCCTCTGAAGGGCAGTACTAAATGAAAACAAAATGATATTTAGGCAAAATAAGAAAAAAGTACACATCTCCATTCTGTTCAAAAGTTTTCACCCTCCGGCTCTTAATGCATCATTTTTCCCTCTGGAGCATCAGTGAACATTTTAACCTCCTGTATTAGTTGCATATGAGTCCCTCAGTTGTCCTCAGTGTGAAAAGATGGATCTCAAAATCGTACAGTCATTGCTGGAAAGGGTTCAAATACACAGAAATGCTGGAAAACCAAAGAATTTGTGGGACCCGAAGAACAGCGGGCAGTTTAACTGTTCATGACAAACAAGGGACTCATGAACAACTATCACTAAACAAAAAAAGCTTGAGTTTAGGTAAGAAATGGGCTTGATTTTATTGAATTAAGATTCATCAGTATTTATCTTATGTTCCACAAACACAGCATCCAGATTTGGGTTTGTTATTTGGGTGAGCTGTTCCTTTAAATGGACTTGTGCATTTTATAAACAAGCAGCCTTTCTATTTGGATAAATTCTGTTCTCCGCACAGGTGATTTTGTGATAAAGCTTTTTCTCGTTAGACACACACTGATGCTGATGCTAAGAGACCATCTGAATGCTGTGGCATATGGTCCCATGATGTTTGCTATAGTGTGTATCCCTGCACAGACACTGTTTACTCTCAGTGAGTGATGAGATTCCATTAAGAACGGCTACAGAAACGTGAAAAAATGTAGCTTTGCTTTATTATAGTAGACTCTCTCCTCTGCATATCAATGTTCTCCAGCACCTGCTACAGGGGACAGAATGGGAACCTGTCCATTCAATTTCTATTCGACCAATCACGGCTCACTTAAAGTCCTCAATAATCTATGCCCTTTATATGCTATAATTGCACATGGTTTTCTTTGTTTAGCATATTTTCTTTTCAGAGCATAATAATATTACAACATGAATTTCAGTTGATATATCAATTATTTCTATTAAATTACTACACTAAAACCATGTACTTCAGGAAAGTGCATACTTATGAGTCTGTTGTGATGCTGTTGTGACTGCAAAAAAATAAATTTATAGACAAATGTCATAGCACAAGGAGTTATGGCCAGTGTTAGGCTAATTCTTATAAAAACTGTCAAGAAATGGCCATACCTTTCCCAAAATTAAAAGGAAAAACATATATTATATTATATTATATTATATTATATTATATTATATTATAAAAATGCAACCATTTTCAAACATATTTCAAAATCCTTTAGAATTTTTGTTTTGTTTTATTTTATTATTATTTTTTTTATTCTGTCTTTGTGTCCAAACAGTCAAGAATTGTATTAGTGTATATAAAAATTATTTAATTTAATTTAATTTAATTTAATTTTATTTTATTTTATTTTGTGTCCAAACAGTCAAGAATTGTATTAGTGTATATAAAATTTATATTATATTATATTATATTATATTATATTATATTATATTATATAAATAGTCATTTTTGAACATATTTCAAAATCCTTTTGAATTTGGTATATGAATTTGACAGATTTATTTTTATATTATTTTATTTTATTCTGTCTTTGTGTCCAAACAGTCAAGAATTGTATTAGTGTATATAAATATTATATTATATTATATTATATTAATTATATTATATTATATTATATTATATTATATTATATTATATTATATTATATTATATATAAATACAGTCATTTTTTGAACATATTTCAAAAACCTTTTGAAATTGGTATATGAATATGACAGATTTATTTATTATATTATATTATAATATATTATATTATATTATATTATATTATATTATATTATATTATATTATATTATAAAAATGCAACCATTTTCGAACATATTTCAAAATCCTTTTGAATTTTTGTTTTGTTTTATTTTATTATTTTTTTTTTATTCTGTCTTTGTGTCCAAACAGTCAAGAATTGTATTAGTGTATATAAAAATTATTTAATTTAATTTAATTTAATTTAATTTTATTTTATTTTGTGTCCAAACAGTCAAGAACTGTATTAGTGTATATAACAATTATTATATTATATTATATTATATTATATTATATTATATTATATTATATTATATTATATTATAGTATAGTATAGTATATTATAGTATATTATATTATATTATAAAAATGCAACCATTTTCAAACATATTTCAAAATCCTTTAGAATTTTTGTTTTATTTTTTATTTTTATTTTATTTTATTTTATTTTACTCTGTCTTTGTGTCCAAACAGTCAAGAATTGTATTAGTGTATATAAAATTTATATTATATTATATTATATTATATTATATAAATAGTCATTTTTGAACATATTTCAAAATCCTTTTGAATTTGGTATATGAATTTGACAGATTTATTTTTATATTATTTTATTTTATTCTGTCTTTGTGTCCAAACAGTCAAGAATTGTATTAGTGTATATAAATATTATATTATATTATATTATATTATATTATATTATATTATATATAAATACAGTCATTTTTTGAACATATTTCAAAAACCTTTTGAAATTGGTATATGAATATGACAGATTTATTTATTATATTATATGATATTATATTATATTATATTGTGTTATGACAGATTTACTATTTTTTAATTAATTAATTTTATTTTATTTTATGATTTTAAGTATAACCATTTTTTGAACATTTTTCTTTTTGAATCTGTTTTATGAACATGACATTTTTATTTATTTATTTATTTAAAAATTTTAATATTTACCCTCATAATAATAAAAAAAATATATATGAAAAATGACATAAAATTTGGTCTGTTTGCCACACCGAGTTATCATACGGCTTCATAAGACTTGGAATTTAGCCAATTTCAACAGTCTATTCCACTTTAGTTCTTTGTTTTTCAGGTGAAATATAATCTTAACAGGAGATAAAGATCTTACGATTGTAACATTTACCAATTAGGAAATATCAGGCACGTTTGGAATACTGTTTTCAATGTCCTGTGATTTGGGACTGTTTGGACTAGTATGCGAGCTGGAACCCAGCATTGATTTCAAAACAGCAGCAGCTTTGCCCATCTAATGAGTGAGGTAAAGTTAATCATTACAGGATGAGGACTTTGTTAAAGGGCATTAATTTAAGTTAATATCGCCTTGTGCCAATTAAGGCGGTTTACCTTGCTGGCAGCTTGCGCAGGGAGAACAGGTGTGTGTATTTGTACTGATTACTACCAGAGACAAACAGCAGAGAGAGGCTTGTCCTTGTCGGGTGAGTAGGCATTTCCTTTCATGCAGTTATCTGGCCAGTGTGTTTGCTCAGATCAACAGGGTATGAAAGCAAATGTCTGTAAATGAGAACAGGACGGAGGTGTTGGACGAAACCGTTCCCTCCCTTTCTGCCGATAGAGACGGCCAGGCCTACGGTGCTGGACACACACTCACACTCCGACTGAATTTGGCTGCAAGTACATGTGCCTCTTCCCACCTACCAGGTCACTGGTAATGTAGCCCTCCCTCACAAACACATCCATGATGCTTCCTGGCCTCTCTGGGAGTTTCCATATGTTGTGATGATTTCAACACCAAAGCCAGGCTCTGAGCCTCGGCTCAGTAAAGGTAACAGCATCTGACGGACTGACTTCCAAAACCTAGTGAGCTGCTCTACTGTCTACGAGCTACTAAGGATGGACATTTTAGTCACTGTGTTTTCATGAGTACTCAGTAGATTAATCAGATGAGTACATCCTGTATGCGTCAGACGTGGCATTGTTTCATGAGTCGTGACTCACTTTTGTCATTAGTCATACAACAAAAGTTAAAGCACAAGGCATTGTGTTTTATTATGAAGAATTATTGCCAAACTCAACGTTTGCGTTTCTCAGAGTGTTCTGCAGAATAGACATTTGCCCCATGTTAAACTAATCATTTGGAGCATTTAATGGTGTTTTTGTATTCACTCACCTCTTGTTTTAAAAATACAAGTTCATTGTAATCAAGGTAATGGACACAGTCATGTTAGGCCCTTGAGTGGATAACAGTCAAATGCTGGGATATTTATATATCATGGGATATTTTTATGACAATCGCATTTTTATTTTATTTGTGCTGCCTTTAAAAAAAGTGTCAGTTTTATTATAGTGTCTGTAAAAATGACATTTATTTTTTTTTATTCATTTATTTGATTTTATAGTAATAATGATGAGGGGTTCTGATGAGTTTTATTTTTATTTATATTTAGAATACAATTAGGATATTATTTCAAATGTTATGTATATGATATTGTAGTTTTATTGCACTGAATTTTATTTATCCTAACTCTAGCTTTAAATAAAATATGTTTGGTAGTGAAAACAAAATGCCATTATTTTATTTATTTGTTTTTTTTCTGTTGTTGTTTTACAGTAAAAATGATGAGGGAATTTGAGGACTTTTATTTATTTGCATTTTTTAAAATTTAAAATTACAATTAAGAACATTGCTCCCCCAAGATTATTTATTTAAATGTTATGTATACAATATTGTAGTTCTGTTGTACAGAATTGTATTCATCCTAATTCTAGCTTTTTAAAAAAAAAGTGTTTGGTAATGAAAACAAAATGCCATTATGATATTTATTTATTTATTTATTTATTGTTTTATTTTATTTATTTTTTTACAGTAATGATGAGGGGATTTGGGGATTTTTATTTATTTTCATTTTTATTTGCATTTAATACTTTTTTAGTTAAAATACAATTAAGAACATTTGTTCCCCCAAACTTTAAATGTTATGCATACAATGTTATAGTTTTATTGCCCTGACTTTTATTAATCCTTATTCTATCTTTAAAAAAATGTGTTTGGTAATGAAAACAAAATGACTTTATTTATTTATTTATTTATTTAGGAAAAAGTGCTTAATTGCAGTGAAAATATCACCAACATAAAAAAAAAACACATCAGCTGAAGAAAAAAAACCTAATAAAATAAAAAAAAATACAATTGAATGGAATTTATTTTTTTTTATGAATTTTGATCAAATATGCATAAAATGTAAAATGTACATAAAATATACAGTATAATAATTATTATACATTCTAAAATAAATTTATTTATAAATATTTTATTTTATAATTATAAAATAAATTATAATTATAAACATTTATTTAATAAGAAATATTTAAGATTCTGCACACTAATCATATCAAATGCTAAGAAATAAATATCAAATTTAAAACTTAAACTTAGTTCAGTTGTTGCCTCATATTGTTAAGTAAAATCACAATGGCTGTAAACATTATTTCAACTTACCAGTTAACTTTTAACTGACTTAAAAACTGAGGTAACACTTTATAATAAGGTTCATTAGTTAACATTAGTTAACTACATTGGTTAACATTAACTAAGAATGACCAATACTTTTATGGCATTTATTATTATTCTTAGTTAATCTTAATATAATTTCAGCATTTACTAATGCATTAACAGAGATTAATAAATAGTGTAATAAATGTTCATTGTTCGTTCATGTTAGTTAATACATCAACTAATATTAAGAAATGACACCTCATTGTAAATTAAGTTGAAATTTAAAATTGGTTAAATTATTTCTGAGAGTTAAAGTAATGGAAAAATGTAATCTAAAAAATATAATAGAATTTTTTTCACACCTTCATCCATCTTATTTATTTTTTTTTTTTTTCCACTGGGTTCATCACAATGCATTATGGGTTAGCCTTCTCAGGGAGGTATTTAGGTCAAGATGCTTCGAAATTTGGCCTAAAGCACGTACAGTTTCTTCATTTTGACACAGCCTTCACATCAGGAGTGTGCATATCACATCTTAAAATACTGCCTACGTAGGCAGCTCACTAGGTTTTGGAACAGAGCTGAAATCACTCCCCGTCGTAAATGACAAGCTGTGGCTTTAGCAAAGTGAGTCCTGCAGGGATAAATTCTATTGCAAGCAATAGGCGTGTGAGAAACTGTAATATAAGGAGCGCTTGGTCTACTGCCAATTAAAAGAAATATAATGAATGCGGTTACTTAACAGTCTCAGTGAGTGTGATATTAAAAACTCATTATCTGAATGCTAAAATTACCATTTCCAACAGAGATCTGGTAAAGCCCACTCGAGGTTTGCTAAAGCTTTGTCAGTCTACGTTGTATGTACTGTATGCAAGACAATGGCTGTTTTTTGGTGTTTGACATTGATCGTTTTGTTCTTTTGTTGTTGGGTGGTGTCTGTAGCGCTGCTGCCGTGCGGTAACACTATATTTCAAGCGTGCATCTGCCTCTCCCGCAAGGCTCAGAGCAACAGCCTGTGCCAACATCATCGGGAGTTCCATATATTACCCATCTCCATTCCAGAACCCGGTGACGAATGGTAGTAGCGCCCAGATATTAGAGTAGGGGGGCGAATAGGAAGGAAGGGGGCTTTGAAAGAGGGAGATGTGGGGGAGAAAGAGAGAGAGAGCGAGAAAAAAAATTGTCCTTGGAAGTGCGAGCACTTCTGCAGAACAATTAACTTAATTAAGCAGACAGCATGAATATTCATAAGGCAGTTAATGTCTCCCTCATCCAGGCAGATGAATGTGATGCAATGACTCGCTAGTCAAGCATGTCTAAGAGTCTCGTGGAAACTGCACCAACATTTTGGTTCTTTGCCTGGAATATCAAAGAAATTAACAGTCCCCCTGAAACCCTTAAAAGCAGGCAAATTAATTAGAAGCCTGCAATTTATATGCTATACGTACCGAGGAGTATATACTACGGTGCAGCGACAAAGCCTTTAATTGGGCAGGGCGCTACATTTTTGCATGTTTATCCTGCATTGTGTAAATAAGGAAGTTTGAAACGCTCTTTGTAATTAGTTTAATCTTTCGAAAAAGAAAAACTTGAATGCTTGTTCAACTTGACTGTGCTATGAATATTGACAGAAAGGAGCATAAAAAATGACAAATTAAAGCGTTAAAGAAGTTAGTCTGTTTTCCAGCTAAGATAATTAGACGTCAACTTGGCTGCTATATGAGGGCATTTCATGTATATTTTATTGATGTACGCATGGTAATTACTTGTGGAATAATCACTGTGGTTGATTCAGGTTCAGGTTCGTTAATGGTATCAATGGTTCAGTGAAGAACCTTTTACATCCATTGAAACATTAAAGGGACAATTCACCTAAAAATGAAAATTCTAACTCACCCTCATGTCGTTCCAAACCCGTAAGATCTTTGTTCATCTTCAGAACACAAATTAAGATATTTTGGATGAAATCTGAGAGCTTTCTGACCCTGCATTGACCACAGCAACTGACACGTTCAAGGGCCAGAAAAGTAGTAAAGACATTGTTAAAATAGGTAAAATGTAATAAAGCTATGAGAAGTTGTGGAATAAAGTCATTACTTTTGTTTTCTTCGGGCAAAAAAAGTATTCTCATAGCTAGGGTTGTCACTTATGTTATTTTGGTAATCAAGTAATCTGTCACTTATTCTAATGATTAATCGAGAAATCTTTTTTTTTTTTTTTTTTTTTGTAGTAATAAAAATAGACCTACGCGAACAATAGCCTTTAAAATGCATATGTAATAGCAAAGACGCAATAAAAATTAGTAGGGGTGGGAATCTTTCGGTACCTCACGATTCGATTCAAATCGATTCTTGGTGTCTGGTTTTCTTTTGTGCACATCGGACAAGCACACCGGTATTTTACAAAAACACACCAGTCTATAGTATGGGTAGTCCTGAGTCAGGAAATCAGTGTTTCCTATTAACTATTAACTTCCTAATAAATAAAAAATATTAATATAAAGGGTGTGTCCAAATCCGATCATACCGTGTTCAGAAAGAAAATGACGTACTACGAAACCCCTAAATAAAAGATGGGAGGGAAAAATATATTTCAGTGCTATCTCTTGTAATTATATTGTTAGGCATAATTATATTAGTAATTATGTTGCGGGCATCAGGGAGCCGTTATTAATATGCGGGGCATTGAAACCACTTTTAAAATGTGTGCTTGCATTTTACTTTCACTTTCAAGATTTGTGATCAAACAGAACGGCAGTAGGCCTCCTTACCACATATTTTACAAGATTAGATGTTCGTCAGTGATGCTCAGGATCTGCAAATCATTCGCCATCATCCTACTAGTCATCTCTCCATACTCTGTTTATGTGGTAAGTGAAATTTATATTACGTACTTCAATATTCATATGGATTTGGACATATGGATTCACTATTTGGCCATACCCCTACTCATAATAACAAAAGATCAACTATTAATACAATATTTTTCCAAACACTTGCACTCGCTAAAAATGGGGCAGGATGTATTTGTTTTACCTTCTCTATTGCTGTTGCTGTTTTGTTCCAACAACATCATGCTATTATTATTATTAAATTAAGATTTTTGAAATTAGTGAGTCAACGCAAATCGCTAAAGTATGAATCGCGATTCATGTGAATTGATTTTTCCCTCCACCTCTTATAGCTAGTTCAAATAAAGCAATCATATGGTTTTATTGAACAAAACTGTATGTTAAATACATATTAGACATTATGCATTATAATAAATGACTGCAGAGGGCACCAGCAGCCTGACGATTGTTTTTACACTTTACTGCACAACCTAATCCTTGTTTAATATTTACTAAACAACATTTAATTAAAATGTTCACTTAATCTTTAATATCTGGCCATTTCTTCATGACAGAAATGCTACAGCCACTGTTATTTCTTGAATATGTGGACATAAAAACATGTAAACTCAGGGCAAGGGTTAAGCTTTTATTTTGAAAACGCAATGAACAACATATTGAGAAAGATATTGATGTATTTTCCTATGTTTGCATAGGTTTATAAATGATTTACCTTACAAATCTGATGCAATGGCGCCCGATGCATTCCCAGATGAACATTATAATAAACCCAAACTCACAACGATATGCAGAGATGGAGTTTGAGATGCTCCACACATGTAAATAACAGTTTGTGTGAAGAAACATTTACTGTGAATTGAAGACGCACATACGTTACCTACACGCATGTAAATAATTAAAGTGCGTGTATTAAACCTGCATCACATATATTTATTTAATTTAATCATAGCCTTTGTGAATTCACAAAAGCATTATGCTTTACGGTGATTTTTAAATGGGTTTAATATATCATGCAGCCTTGGAAAACGGTCTTAGAGTGAAATGAAAGTAATTCACTGTCGGGATAAGAAATATTAGGAAGAACTGCTGGGTCATCGGTCTGCGATAAAGGAGGCAGATCATACGGATATTTACCACCTATTACAGGGCTCACATTCACTGCACTGCATTCATGCAGTCCTATGTGTAGCTTAAAAAAAAAAAAAAAGGTTGAACCAAATGTCACATGGACTGTTTTAATGATGTTCTTACTACCTTTATGTTCTGAAGATGAACGAAGGTCTTACAGGTTTGGAACAGCTTGAGGGTGAGTAAATAATGACAACGTTTTCATTTTTGGGTGAACTATTACTTTAAAAATAAAGGTTTGTCATTGGTATCAATGGTTCTTTTGGAACTTTTGTTTTTAAGAGTAATTATTAAAATGTTGCACACACCAAGAAAATCATGCTTCTCTTACGATCTGATCACTGAAAAGTTCCAGTAATGGTTTTCTATGGCATTGCTGTGAAAGCTTCCTTTTGGAAAGCCTTATTTTTAAGAGTTTACTTGGGTGTTTTTGCAGAGCTGTAACAAAGAGAGTGATTTGACTCCATTTCCTCCGTCCCTAAGGATTGACCTGGGTCTGATGTCACACCAAATGACACATCCAAACCTGCGCAGGAAAACGGCAGAGGCGGGGGGTCGTTTTTTTCCCCTCTGCATTTGTGACAGGAAACTGTTTACAAATACTCCCGTGGGATTCGGCACTAATGAAGAGAAAGCGTGACCCCGGTACGGTCAGTTTGCAGCGGGTGCGGAGTTGGAGGGTTTCCATTGCTCCTAACAACAGCACTCCATTTTGCTGCGCCTGAAATGACAAGTGAAGGTCAATCTCTTGGCCGAAAAAGTAGGGGCCTATCTACGCTGCTCTCCCCTCCTCTTCCCACCCCAGTTTGGCAGCTCTTTGGGGTTGGTTTGTGCCACGCTCGTGCGAAAAAAGAGAAAATATCTGAGCTTAGTCAGTCCTGTGTGAGTGTGGACAATACTCTGGGCCGCTGATCCAAGGCCAGAGCCCGTTTTCAAAGACAGCAAAGGAGAGTCAAATGGAGGATGCTCCATTTCAGACACTCTTGAAGGCAATTAACTCAGTGTGCGAGTGGGCCATTCAAAGGCCTGACTGTGATTAAATCAATTTGATAATGATACACTCGCTTGCTGCTGTTATGAGCTGCCTGTTTGTTTTCGCTAGAGGAGTTTCAGAACACAATCAAACTAAATCATTCTGACAGCACAGAAACTAGAGACCGAAATTACTACAGGGTTCGATTTTTAATTGGCAGCACGCCTCTGATTGTTTTAGTGCTGGAATGAAGCATAAAATGTCGCACGGTTTACCCACACGGCTGTTGCTATAGATTATCGTATTTTACAACTAGTCATATTTTGACATGCAGTGATTATCAATTATAGGTTTTATTTCAGTTTCTTCATTTAAATACCTCATGAAGGTATTTAAGTACCTCAAAATTGTTTGTGGCTTTTAGTCCATGTCTGCTTTGAGGACATGAACATGAATGCTGGTGTTGTTGTTCTTATAGTTTTTTAAAGATTCATTTCCGGCATTTTGCCCTCATTACGATAGGACGATAGTGGGAGAGATAGAGGGGTATGGGATTGGGAAAGGTCCAAGAGCCGGGACTCAAACTCGGGACGCCCGAAGCGCAATGATACTGATATGTTGGCACGCTGCCTACAAGGCTATTGTCGCTAACTGCTAAAGTTCTTATTACTAATTATTTTAATGTTAAATAATAAAATAAGAAAATTATTTAAGTAAAATTTATTTTGTTCTGATACAATATAATATAAAGACAAGAAACTATTATCATTATTATTATTATTATTATTATTATTATTATTAGAAAAAAATGTATATTTATTTGGCAAAAGTGAAATATTTGTTATTATGTATGTAAATTACAGATTATTCAAGTAAATTTGGTTTGATTTAATAATATAGTATAATATTTACAAAATATATAATTAATTAAAATATACAACAAGCTCATAAACTATTATTATTATTTTTGTTGTTGTTTTTGTTAAACTGTTTACATTTATTTATTTATGTATTTTTTTGGAAAAAGTGTAATATTTATTAAAAATGTATGTAATTTACTGATTATTAAAGTAAAATTGGTTACAATCTAATAATATAGTATAATATGTACTAAATATATAATTAATTAAACTTTATATACAATAAGACCAAAAACTTTTATCATTTTTAAGTTTTATAATAATCATTATTATTGTTGTTGTTGTTGTTGTTGTTGTTATAAAAATGTTTACAATATAGCATAATATTATAATAATATAATAGTAATTTTATCTAATAATATAGTATAATATATTTACCAAATGTATAATTAAACTATATATACAATAAGACCAGAAACTATTATTATTATTATTATTATTATTATTATTATTCAAATGTTTACATCTATTTGTGTGTATTTATCTACCAAAAATGTAATATTTGTTGTTAAAAATGTATGTAAAGTACAGATTATTCAAGTAAAATTGGTTTTGATCTAATAATATACGATAATATTTGTAAAATATATAATTAATTAAACTATATATAAGACCAGAAGTTAATTATTGTTATTATTATGATTATGATTATTATTATTACAATGTTTACATTTATTTATTTATTTGGCAAAAAATAAATATTTGTTATTAAAAATGTACATAATTTACAGATTATTTACGTAAAATTGATTTCAAATTAATAATACAGTATAACACATAATGTATAATTAATAAATGCACACCCAATTAGACCAGAAACCAGAAACTATTATATATTATTTATATTATGATTATTGTTCATTTTTTTTTTTTTTTTTTTAAATAAAAATTTATTTATATAAAAAATATGTATTTTTCATGTAAAGATTATTCAAGTAAAACTGGTATTTACTGTCATAGTCTGATAAATTTATTGTGTTTTGGAAAGTGGGTGTTACATACTAGAATGAAGCCAGGTGGTTTAAGGGGGAGGGGTTAAAGGTTTAGTTTTGTGACATCATCCGGGAAAATCCGGAGATATGATTGATATAAATATGCAACGATGAACATTCTTTTACTTTCAGAATAACATGTATATGTTAAGTGTATAACGCGTGTGATGAATTGTGCACAGTAAGACCAGAAACATGTATAATAAAAGCAAATTGGGTCAATTTTGAATTCATGTTGACTCAGCGAGGACCGAGCTCCGATTCGCATGCGCCCTCCTGAGATGAGCTGGACGTTTTGGGCTGTACTGGGGACAGCTGCAGGAGAAAGAGATACACCACCCCTGATCCTCACCTGCTGGTATTATGCCGAGAGGAAGTGCTGCTTGGACAGGCGTGAAGATGGAATCTGTGTCCCTCCCAGCGTCCATCTGGGCCCGGAGAAGCAACCCGTGGGCCACCTCAGCTACAGAGCCATCTCCCCCAACACATACCACACTAGAGAGAAAGCAAACGGATGGGCGGTGAGTCACGTGACCCAAACTCATGGCCAAGGGCTGGCTAACACGCATGTAACAATTAGGCTGTTGTTCACTCATATGTGGATAAATGCAAATCCATATGGACGAGTATTTGATTGAAAATACAGATTACACATGGCGAAAATGGCACAGTTATTCCTTAAATATGATTAAAAATTCCTAGCAAGTCTTTATTGGACGAATCCATTTCAATTAATGGAAGTCATAATTCCCATTACGTCGTATTGAACAATAGATTAAACGAGGGAATGCATGTATTCTAATTGGGAAATGTCCCTTTTTTCAAGAATAGGGGAAAATCTGTCAGATCTCAGCAGCAAAATAAATCATTAAAAACGGCTGAGCCCACTAATCTGCTTTAAGCACATTACTAATAAATGAACACAGCCTAGTAAAGCTGATTACATTTAATTCAGAAATGCCCTTTAGCAATACTGTACAATCTCACAAATAGATTTGTTTATCAGACACGGCCCGCACTAATAAGCAAGTAGTCATGCCACTCACAAAATGAGTTCTGTGACCTTGCAGTCGCAGGTGTTTAGGATAAATCTGATTGCAATGTTTTGATCCGCCATATATGTTAAGCCTCGAAGGACGCTACCAGATCGGGATAGTAAATATTAAGCGATACATCAAAGCTCACCTATTCACCTTCGGGTTATTTTATGGAGGAGTGGACGGGACTAACCGTGATCCTTTTATGCTTTTGGCAGGTGTCGGAGACTGTGCCTTATCTTCATCTGTAGAGGTTAAAGCTTCAACCGAGAGGCCTCACCAAACACACGGCGTGCAGAGACAATGCAGAGCTTTATGGGAATGACGGATGGGGTCGAGATGAACAAGACTCATTCCACATTAACCAAGGTTCAGTGTTTAAATTAACATGTTGCATGTAGGGCTGTCAACTGATTAAGAATGTTAATCAGATCAATTACGATTACACGATATGCTGATTAATTAATTTAGTCAATATTTAAGAGAACCCCCCCATATGAATCTAGTTCAAGGAGTTATTGTTTCAGATGCATGAAAAAATAAATAGTAATTACGGTAACACTTTAAAATAAGGTATCATTTGTTAACATTAGTTGAACATGAACAAACAATGAACAGTGCGTTTTTAGACTATTTATTAATATTTGTTAATGTTAGTTAACAAAAATACAGTCATTCATTGTTCATTCATGTTAATGTTAACAAACACAACTTGTGATTTTAATAATGAAATTAACATTAAGACTAATAAATGTTGTAGAAGTATTGTTCATTCTTCATTTGTTAACTAATGAACCCTATTCTAAAGCGTTATCATAATTACAAAAAAGAGGCTTTATATGTAATATATAATTTTATTTCCATATCATTGTACATAAGCCCACGATTAGTCCTAGTGTTAATTTTGTCAGCCATTTATTAATTTAGTCTTAGTTTTATAAATTAGTCTTATTCTTAGTCCTGGGTCAGATGTACTTTTTAGTTATCATATTTAGTCAACCTTGTCCTGTTTAGGTTTAGTTAAATTTTAGTCAAATAATGTCTGAGCATTTTAGTCTAGTTTTAGTCAGTGTAAATGTTTCATCATGCTGTTTAATGGTCAAACTGCTAAAAAATTTATGCTCAGATTTATAACCGTAATGATTGTCATTTGAGAAATTTGCACTTTCACCGATAAGCACAAATCATTTGAATGTCGACTCATGGTTTATTTTACCCCATCTAGTGTACTGATTTACTATGGACTATTTAATATATAAACTAATATCAAAGACCTATGTGCACTCTCTCTGTTATCATTATGAAAACTGGTAAGAATAAAAAAAATTAATATTAAATTCCAAATTTTAGTCATGTTTCAATGGTTGAGTAGGTGCGTGCATTTATTCAGCAACCACTGTGACAAACAATATAGTCGAGATCTTATGACAGAACATGGACAATCTGAATGACACTTTCATTTAAGCTGAACATATCACATGGAGATTGCTTAACTTCAGCTTACTTGTTTGTCGGTGCTTCTGTAATGAAGAGCCAGTGCGTGGTTGCCAGATTGCAAAAAGTACACAAAACATAGGGCAGAAAATGTATCCTTTAACAGAGAAGCTCTGATTTGGGGATTAAAATTCGTGATATCTGGCAACCGCACACATGAAAGCTTGCGTATTAGAGGCATGTACAGCAGTCTGCAATAATATTTTGTAAAAATTTTTCAGATGAAAAGAAAAAGGGATTTTAGTCCACTTAGTAATTCATATTTTTGTGAATTCATGAGTTTGTAATCTGTCCACGATAGTCTGGTTTGACTGTATACATGTGTGTTTTTGGCCATTTTGTTTCATCTCGCACTATGAGTGTCACATTTTAGGATGCTGTGTCAAGTTAAAGCTAGTTCTTAGTAATTTTGAAAATGTTTAGATTTATGTTTTTCAATAAAAAAAAAAAAAAAAAAAACATGAAATTGGAGCTTGAATTTCTCAGAAGTAAAACTACTTTTGCAATTTAGATTCAGGAACATTATTCACTTGTAACTAGTTGCTTATTAGCATGCATATTACTAGCGTATTGGCTGTTTATATGTTAATATATGTTAATAAAGCACATATTTAATGCCTTATTCTGCATGACACCCTACCCAATACCTAAACATACTTTTTTTTTACTTTAATAACCACACAAATGTTAAATTGACAGCCCTAGATACAAGTAGTCAGTGTTGCCAAGTCCCCAGTTTTCCCTACTTTAACACTGTTGCCGCAGGTATATCCATGGGTTGAAGCGACCCGATAACGTGATATTTAGCCTCTAGAATACGAATTTTACCAAAGGAACTTGCCAAACAAAATGTGTATTTTACCCCCTGAACGTGATTTTTCTGGGGGACCCCCTCTGAAACACAATTGGGCTAGTTTTGGGCTAGTTTTGAGTAGTAATTGGGCAGGTTTTGTTGTGGAAACCTGGCAACCCTGCAAGTGGTGCACACATCATGTAATCATATTTATTCAAGTACCAAATTTAACATTACATTTGCACCATAATATCTGAGTTACGTAATGCATGTAATGAGTAATGCATGCTTTACTTCTGAATAAATGAATACAACTTACTCTCTCTTCCCCATGTTTGGGAAAAGAAAGTGTATAAATAAGGTGCACAAGCCGACACCAACAGGCATCTGAGAACGGCTCAATTTGAAAAAGGGGATATTATTTTTACAGATTACAAATACTAAAAGGTACATCTTTGTACATTATTTACCCCTGAATGGCGCATATTAGCCTTTTAAACGTGTACCACCCAGGTTTTGTACCTTTTTATTCTAAGACCCTACATTAGACAAGTAAAACATAAGTAACAATAGAATTTTCAATGTAAAAATGCCTGAAAGTCAAGCACAGGGCTTCCATTTTGAAGGAAAGAGAGTAAAAACTAATGCAAAAGTAATGTAGCATACCGATTATGTAAAAGTAATGTTCCTCAACGCTGCATGTCAGTCTGATATTGTGGCACTTATCTCACTTCCCATCTATCAGCAGTCAATGTGATGGCATTAAAAATTGCACAAATAAGGTCTTTCCATTCAGGGTGCTGATAATTACCATAAATGTGTGAGGGGAATAATTGAATTGGGCTACTTTAACACTGTTGCCGTGAGTATGACCGCGAGTTGAAGCGACCCCAAGAAGCAACCCTAATAACTTGATATTTAGCCCCTAGAATGCAAATTTTACCAGGGTAACTTGCCAAAAAAAAAATAATAATAAACCGTGTATTTGACCCCCAAAACGCGATTTTTACTAGTTTTGAGTAGCAATTGTGCAGGTTTTGTTGTGGAAAAACCTGGCAACCCTGCAAGTAGTGCACATTATGTTATTATATGTATTCAAATACCAAATTTAACATTACATTTGCACCATAATAGTTAATGAATGTTTCTAATTAGTAATGCATGCTTTATTTCTATTCTATTTTAAATTTATTTACTGATAAATATAATTGACCATGTTTGGGAAAAGAAAGTGTATAAACAAAAGAAGGTGCATTGCTGTTGAAGTATGAGCAAGCATGGTGGATATCATACTTTTAGGAATTGTTAAGGTTATGTACAGAACTACATGTACATGTATATGTACAGCCTACAATTCTCAACATTTTCTGCTTAAAAAATGACATTTTGTTTAAAACACAAAATTAGGGTTTGTGATGCAATACTTCTGTGACACTGCAATAAAAATCAGAAAAAAGGTCATATAAGAAAAAAGGTCAATATTAATGCAAAAGCTAAAAGGTAAATTTTTGTACTTTATTTCCCCTGAATGGTGCATATTAGTACCTTAGGAAAGTGTACCACCCAAGTTTTGTAACTTTTTATTCTGAGAGCCTATTATAGTTTATTTTAGGCAGGCAAAACATGTGGAAAAGCATAGCGCTTCCACTTTGAAGGAAAGAGATTACTAAGGGTTAGGAAAACTAATGCAAAAGTAACGCAACATACTGCTTCCATATAAGTAACGTTTCCCAACGCTGCATGTCAGTCTAATATTGTGGCACTTATCTCACTTCCCATCTATCAGCAGTCAATGTGATGGCATTGAAAGTTGCACAAATAAGGTCTTTCCATTCAGGGTGCTGATAATTACCATAAATGTGTGAGGGGAATAATTGCATTCATCGCTGATGTGCCATCACTTTAACGTCTATTGTGTGTGGCACGCGGCGTGACTTCATGTGAGACGCAACTGAAATAGCACTGTTCCATTTAAACTGGAGGAAGCATCAGTTGCTGAAGTAATTAATGAGTGATGATCTATTAATGAAAAAACGTGTGATTAGTATTACCTTTGCAGAATTAATTCTTCAGAGGTTAATTAATCGAGTTCAGAGGAATGAGGACAGGGGACTGAGTTTAGAGAGCTATAACACATTTCCTCGACAGGGAAAAAATGGGATATGTGGAATTATTCAGGTTTCTTCTTTTATTTTCGCTGAGGTGTTGAAGATGGTGTGTTTTAACGTTTCTTTCTAATAAAAGACGCTATGGATTGAAACATACCCCATGTGGCTGTAACAATAGAATTGACACAAATTCACTGCTTGAAGATTATCCTGTTTAGCAAACAACAGAAAGAGTGATCATGGTTTTTTTCCCCCTCTTTTTTTCCCCACCGGGTTAAGTAGCTTAGATATCCTCAGTGATTTGTCATGCTGACAGAAAATTAAATTTCAACAAAATCATCAGAGCATCATTTCTATAATCCTCGATAAAGAATAAGCTTTGTGAAATTGGAATACACAGACAGATCATGACTGATGTCGAAATTCCACACAGACATTATCCTCTGCGTTAAGTCTCGAGTCTTAGAGCTGTGCTGTACAAGAGCAAGAGAAATCTATTATATGTAATGAAATCTATTAGCGTGAGTGCAAAGATGTGATGTATGATGCCACACGGTCTTTCATACCAGTGAGGACTAACTAAAGCAGTAATGTTACTAACTTAATGTTAATGTTTAAGTACCTTGTCTCATTTCAGCTTACATGCAGAGACAACTACAAGACATTTGTGGGTTGAAGTGTTTGAGCAGCAAAATTGTCTCAACCAACTAATTGAATTTAATGTGGGAATATCGGTTTGTTCAAACAATGGCAGATTTTTACACACTTTACATTTAACCAAATTTTTCTGTAGCATTACTTTGAGTTGAGGTTTCACTGTGAATTTAATAATATTAGGTTTGTTGTCATTACTCCTATGTTAACCTCATTATCATTTTACTTATTAATTTTACATTTACTTTTATTCAGTTTCATTTACTTTTAGTACTTTTGTTTTATACCTTTATTCAGTAAGGATGCATTAGATTTATTGAAAGTGACAGGAAAGATGCTACATTCTATTTTCAAATAAATAAATAAAATGCTGTCCATCAAGCTTTCTGTTCATTTCATGTTTTAAGCAGGGTAAATATTTTTTTGAGCCCCAAATCAACATTATACAATGATTAATTAATTATTAAATATTTGATTAAAATATAATGATTACATTATATTAATTTATTTATTTTGATGGATGAAAATTCAACATAATACAATGATTTCTGAAGGAAAACATGCCATTGAAAACTGGAGTAATGACTTTTATGGCTTTGCAAATAATGAATTAAATTCATTTTAGCAGGATAAAAAAATAATAAATGTTTTTGAGCACCAACTCAACATAATACAATGATTAATTAATTATGAATTATTGTATTAAAATATGATTAAATCATAATTAATTAATTAATTTATTTATTTATTTATGGATGAAAATCTTGCCATCACAGGAGTAACTTACATTATTAATATAGTCAAACAGAAAACAGTTATTTTAAACAATAATAATAATAATATTTTTACAGTATTTTCATTAAAATAAACACAGCCTTGGTGAGCAAACTTTCTGTTTATCAAAATCCTAAAGAAAAATATTTTTAGTAGGATAAAAATAATAAATGTTTTTTTGAGCACCAAACATAATACAATGATTTCTGAGGGAAAACGTGACATTGAAGACTGGAGTAATGATTTTTATGGCTTTGCAAATAAGTTTATTTATTTATTTTTTTTTTTTTTTTTGATGGATAAAAATTCAGCCTTGCCATTACAGGAAAAACTATAATATATTCAAACAGAAATATAAATCTATTATTTAAATAATAGTAATAATAATTCACAATTTTACAGTTTTTACTTTATTTTCATCAAATAAAAACAGCCTAGTAAGCATACAAAACTTTAACATAAAAAATCTTACAGACTCCAAACAGTAACTGCAAGTAAAAACAGTAGGGAAAAACTATAAAATGTAAAAATATTTTAAATATGCATGTGGAAATGCTATATTTGTTTCATAATCCAGTGAATTACTTTACATCATCTGCCTTTTTGTCCCCCTATTTTTTCAACATTTTTCTCTTCTTTTTCAGCACTTGGTGCAAACACAGCTTCACACCAATTAAATTCAATATTAATGCAGCAAATTGCTATAAACCACTAAAATCAGCCATGTTTTTCCCTCATCTGGACTTATTTAAAATACTTCATGCTCTCTATTTTTCTCATTGCTCCATGTTTCCACACATCTCTGTCATCAGTAAATATACTGTGATACTGCCCAGCCCTATATAGGCCTCACAGTAATACTGACATCACCTCTTTGAAACAATCCTATCAGGCCCAGCAATCCTGAACCCTGTGGTTTTTACGTCTTCCTGTGCAAACTTCATCTTACTGTTTAAGTTCCACTACGACCTCTTACAGTGTCTGATCTCTTTATTTCTAGATTTGCAAGAACCCGGCCACCAAGCCTTCTTACCACCTTCATACGCCACAGATTAATCACCATTCAACGTGAATGTGTTCTTCGCTCGGTGCTTGCCCTTGTCCCTTTGTCACTGCCGTGAACCTGCACGCTGTGTTTTTAATCAAAGACCACTGTGCCAGACCCAGCACGTCCCCTCCCACCGAGCCCAGAGGATGCAGCGGAACAGTAGGGCGGCAGTAACGGATGAGCGTTAAGCCGGGGCCGGAGATATTTAAGAGGAGCTAATTGTGAGAAGTACTGGAGCACGCGGAGAGAGACCGTACGATGTGGTGTGAGCGATGCCCCGCACCCGCGGTCGGCTGGATGGTGGTACTTCATCACTGCTTCCAGAACAGGTAATTAAGGAGCCACCTGCCGAGCCGCACCGGTGAGACCTGCTCTACCGGAGAGCTCCGCACTGGGCCCCGCGGCACGCCGCTCCAATCAAAGTATTATCACTCATTTTGCAAAAATCCACCTCTCCCTTTCTCTCTCTCTCTCTCTCTCTCTGTCCCAAACACTACTTTATTTATTAAGGCTAAATGTCACCTCGAGAGAGGCAGGATTACTCTGTCATCTGGCTTTGAATCCATGCCATCTTCACTCGCATCATAAAGCGCCCTTTAGAGGGATAGTTCTCCTTTTAAATGAGAGCTGTCATGCTTATGTCATGAGTTGTTCAGTCATACTTTTTCCTCCTTGCTTTCTTAATTAGAAGAATGACAGTGAATAGTGACCAGAGGTCGTCAAACTCCCAAAAGGACTACAACGCATCAGAAAAGTAGTTCATGCAATCTTCTGAAGCCATATGATAGCTTTCTGTGACTAAAATGTATTCAAGTATGAATCTCATCACGTTAGTGTTTTTAAGCATTTTACATTTATAGTATAATTTAAACAATATATTTTATTTGTGAACTTATGTTCAGCTATTCTTTTTAATAGTTAACTTTTAACTATTTTTGTATTTTTCGGATCATAAGTCATCAAAGCTTGGTAAATATTTATCACAGACAAGGAGATCTACTTTAAATTTCACCAAGCTGGTTACTCACTAAAAACTCCCACAGATTGTGTTTTCGTGCCATTTTAAGTTTTATTTTGACATAACAAAGTGGTTATATGTATATGGCAGCATTTTAGTGGCACGTTAAAAAAAAAAAAAAAAATCTAAAATGATGAGTTTTAAGTCGTAATATTTTGAGAATAAAGTTGAAATGTTTCGAGAATAAATTTAAAATTATGAGAATTAAATCATAGCAATTAAATTTATAATATTTTGAGAGTATAGCCTCCGCATGCAAATGGCCGGGATTGAGAGCATCGGGAGAAGTTGCCAGGCCACTGGAGATTATTTGAATATATGTAGGATTATTAGCAAAAATCATACCATGTGTTACACTCACAGGGACGGTATGCTTGGAAACAATGTTTCACGTCTTCGACTGCATTCATTAGGCCTATTTGTAGTACGCCAGTCATCCATTAATAGCAATAAGCTTTGTGCTTTTGGCACTTTTAATATAAAACAAAGTCTCAACTTTTAAAATCTGTCAGTTTTATAGCGAAATACAAACAATGTGTCTTATATTTTTCATGCTCTTTAATGTGGCTGGACGGATCGCTGTATTCATGTGAATCATTCGTCTTTTTGATTACAATGAGACGTTCATTTCATTAAATTATACTGCTTTCTTTGTGAAAATGCCATCACCTACTCCACAGAACATCTGTGGTGTCCAATCTTTTATTCCTCACATGTATTTAATTAAAAACTACAAAACATTCTAAAGGTTGCTCATTAACATAGCATAACATAAGGGTCACACTTCATTTTAAGATCCAGTTTTCACTATTAACAAACCATTAACTGTGGCTTTGCCTCAATAAACTCCTAATTTGCTGCTTATTAGTAGTTAGTAAGTTAGTTGTTAAATTCAGGTATTGGGTAGGATTAGGGATGTAGATTATGGTCATGCAGAATAGGTGCTTTATAAGTACTAATAAACAGCCAATATGTCAATAATAAGCATGCTAATAAGTAACTAGAACTGTTCCCTATACAAAAGTGTTACCTACAGTAAATGATTGGAAATTGTATTTAACATCTTCCATTCATTATTTGTAGCACACCAGGCACCCAGTAATCACAATAATTTCGTGTTTTGTTGCTTTAATAGCCAATAACACAACTTTTAACTTTTAAATTCTGATAAACGTGAAGGAACATAAGAAGGAATTTAAAAAAAAAACGGTATAGCATATATAGTATAGTATATATAACAGTATAATGAAACAAATTTCTCACTGTAATCGGACAGATGATTCACATGCCACTTAAACTGAGGAAAATACAGCGATCTGACATGCCACATTAAAGAGCGTGAAAACACATTATTGTAATAGACATATTATTTGTATTTCGCTATAAAACTGACAGATTTT
Source organism: Labeo rohita (assembly GCF_022985175.1). Classification (NCBI taxonomy): domain Eukaryota; kingdom Metazoa; phylum Chordata; class Actinopteri; order Cypriniformes; family Cyprinidae; genus Labeo; species Labeo rohita. Next base: position 29,536,616 of record NC_066877.1, read on the forward strand.
GAAAGCTGAGACTTTCTCCCAGTTTTCCTGATCCAGGCCATTTGTATGCGCAATAGGTTAGATTATACTGTCAAAATATTATAACTTTAATCTCATACTTGCTACGAATTAATTCTCATAATTTTGACTTTATTCTCGTAATATTTCTCATAAATTTTTTATTTTATTTATTTAATTATTATATATATATATATTTTTTTTTACATTTTTCAATGTGCCACTAAAACGGCGTCATAATATCTGACGTGTGTGAGTTGTTTAATTACTTTTTTTAATTAGTCTTCCAGTTAATGTAATGATATTGTTTATTCAGACCGATTTGCGAACACTGAATGCGTCTCTCTTGTAGGTGGAATTTATCGCATAAACCAGTCACAGCCGATCATAACCAGTGATATCCGATTATATCGTAACGGAGGCACTGCCTCCTCTCACAGGACCTTCCCCCATTCATTTTCAATTACCCCTGTTAAAACTCAACGGGCTCAGGGGAAGCGAGAGAGACGCGGACTCCCTCTGTAACTTTACCTGTTGGTGTCGCTGTTGGACAATGTTTCTTTAGAAAAACAAGTGATTTATACAGTTTTTAATGTTATATTTTGTAATATTGACATTGTTTTATTTTTGTACTATACATTTTGAGGAGGCACTGCCTCCTTTGCTTCCTCTGAGGAAATTCCCCAGATTGAGATATAGTTTTAATTAATATTTACATAAATATTAATTATAATAAATGTGACCCTGGACCACAAAACTAGTCTTAAGTAGCACGGGTATATTAGTAGCAATAGCCAACAATACATTGTATAGGCCAAAATAATCATTTTTTTAATGCTAAAAATCATTAGAATATTAAATAAAGATCATGTTCCATGAAGATATTTTGTAAATTGTCTACCGTAAATAAAATGAAAACTTTTTAATTAGTAATATGCATTGCTAAGAACTTCATTTGGAAAACTTTAAAGGCGATTTTCTCAATATTTTGATTTTTTTTTTTTTTTTTTTTTGCACCCTCAGATCTTCAGATAGTTGTATCAAATATTGTCCTATCCTAACAAACCATACATCAGTAGTAAGCTTATTTAGTCAGCTGTATGAAATGTTTTAAATTAAATCATATCTTTAAAAGAAGATTTTTTTTTTTTAACTATCAGTACAAAACATGAAGTATACATACCCATCATAGTCTTCCAAGCTGCAGTCTTTCAGAATGGACAGTGCGTGGCCTTTTCTCTCAGTGACTGTGGAAAAGAAAGAGTTAATGTTTTTTTTTTTTAAAACGAAAGCACTCCAAACTGCCTTTAGTACCCTTTTCCAGGCATTGGCAAATGGCTTAAGCCGAACATATGGTCCTGGCTGTAAAGCAGAATTTATACTTGCATGCTGTTTGCATTTTTAATCAAGAATATGAGTTGTGGTACAAAGAGGCAACCGCTCTTGTGTTCGGCTTGCCCAAGCTGTACAAAACAAGGTCAAGATTTTTCCCAGCATTCGCTGTGTGGTTTGCAGTCACTGCAGTACTATGATATAACTTGAGTAACAAGGTAAACAAAGGGTCATGGGTCAAAATACAATAGGGTTAGTAAAGTTTTTCGGATATAGGCTTGATCCAGTAGAATTGTCGATTCAGGTTTGGTGTTGTGTGGCAGAAACCCCTGGCCTGTGTGGCACGGAAGAATGCCACTGAATGCGGGGGAAGAGGGGTGGCACGCCGCAGATGGCATTGTGCACGCCCGTGCCCCACTTAGCATTTTCTGGGGCACCTCCGCCATGGAGCGGGTCCCAGCTGTGACCACCCATCAAAGGGCTCACCGTGGCTGATGTGACACTTGCAGATGGATGTTTTTTTTTTGTTGTTTAAGAACGTGTTTCACGATGCACACAGAAATGCAAGTGCTGTGTCTGTTCATTATGACACGCCTGGCTATTCCTGGTACCAGCTCAAATACAGAAGCACATGAAACAATGAAACCTGCACACAATTGTGGGGACAAAAAATCATGTGATTATAGCTTGAAACTTTTTTTTTAAATTCTTATTATTATTAATTTCTGAAACTCACATTATGTGTTTGGGGTTGGTAAGATTTTTTTTTTTGTTTTACCATGGCTGCATTTTTTAAAATTAATTTCTAAAACATACGTATTATGTGTTTGGGGTTGGTAAAAAATGTTTAATGTCTTACCAAGGCTGCATTTTTTTTTTTTTTTTTTTTTTTTAAATTCCTGAAACTTGCATATTATATATGTTTGGGGTTGGTAAGAATTTGTAATGTCTTCCCAAGGCTGCTTTTTTTTTTTTTTTTAAATTTCTGAAACTCGCATATTATGTGTGTTTGGGGTTGGTAAGATTTTTTTTTTTTTTATGTCTTACGAAGGCTGCATTTTTTTTTCTATTAATTTCTGAAACTCACATATTATATGTCTTTGAGGTTGGTAACTTACTATATGGCTGCATTAATTAATTATTTTATTTTATTTATTTATTTATTTTTATATATATATACATATTTTTTTTTTTCCATTAATTTCTGAAACTCATATATTATGTGTTTAGGGTTGGAAAGGTTTTTTTTTTTTTTAATGTCTTACCAAGGCATTTATTTATTTATTTATTTATTTGCTCACATTTTAACTCAAATTTTATGTCTATTTGGGGTTGGTAAATGTTTTGATAAAAAAAAAAATTACCAAATTTGTTGGTAAATGTCTTAGCATTTCTGCTTTTTTTTTTTTTTTTTTTTTTTTTTCTCAAACTCTTATATGTGTTTGGGGTTGGTAAGATTTTTGTAATGTCTTACCATGGCTTCCTTGATTTACTTACTTATTTATTTGTTTATTTATTTATTTTCTCACATTTTAACTCACATTTTATGTCTGTTTGGGGTTGGTAATTTTTTTTTTAATGTCTTACCATTTTTGCATTTTTTTTATTAATTTCTGAAAGTCTTATGTGTGTTTGGGGTTGGTAAGATTTTTGTAATGTCTTACCATGGCCTGCTTGCTTGCTTTATTTATTTATTTATTTATTTATGAAACTCACATATTATATGTGTTTGGGGTTGGTAAGATTTGCAAGCCTGCTTTTTGTTTTTTTTTTTGTTTTTTTTTTTATTAATTTCTGAAACTCACATATGTGTTTGGGGTTGTTGTTGTTTTTTTATGTCTTGCAAAGGCTGCATGTATTTGACCAAAAAATACATTGAAAACAGCAATATTGTGAAATATTACAAATAAAATAACTTTTTTCTATTTTAATAGATTTAAAAAAAATAATAAAATAAAATTTAGGTGATGGCAAAACTAAATTTTTAGCATTATTACTTCAGTCTTCAGTGTCACATGATCCTTCAGAAATCATTCTAATATGCTGATTTGCTTCCGAAGAAACATTTCTTATTTTTATTAATGTTGAAAATTTAGCTTTTTTATTTAAAAAAAAACTTGATACATTTTAATCTAAATTGTATAATTAAAATCAATTTATTTGTGTAAAAACATTAAGAGCCTTAAAAAATAATGCCACTTATTATTTCCTGTACATTCATGACGTGGAAATAAAAGGTATTCTGTGGGATACAGAAATAGTAGTACATTAGTACGCTGTTCCAAGCATAGTCATAGACTGAGTTCTAAGTTCAATTCTCAGTGCTGACCTGTAGGGGGAGCGCTTGCAAATCAAAGTGAACTTAAGAATCATGTAGCCCTGACCTTGCCAAACAAAACCACAACCCAGGTACCTTTTTCACATCTCACTAGCTGAGCCACATTCTGGCCTGAGCTGTGAAATATCATTAGTTTTACTTAAAAATCAAACTTCGGTCTAAGCCCATAAAATGCTGAATTAGATTCTTAAATGACCATACAAATGCCAAAAAAGAGATTTCCATGTACAGGCTTTGTTTTTCAGTAAATAGCTGTGAATTACACACTGTAATTGCTTGACAGTTCGCTAATACTGCCTGTTCATCTCTCGCAAAGTCTACAGAGTTAATTCGATCACGTATATTCTCAAAGCTCCGCGTTCCGAGCGGCAGAATGAGATATTTAATTTCTATTAGGTAAAATGTTGTTTAATGGCTCCACCTCGAGCTCTCAGCCTCTGCCCTCGGGAGCACATCATCAGGAAACGGATTCTATTACTGTTCAAATGGCTTCTGGAATCAGGTAGCCACATTCATTAGAGCACAGATTGCGAAGTCCCCTTCCCAAAAGCAGGGGGCGCCTGGTGCGTGTTCAGGGGTGTGTGTGTGGTAGTGCGTGGTTGTCTATGCATGTATAGTACAGGGTCCTGTGTGTGTGTGTGTGTGTGTGTGTGTGTGTGTGTGTGAGGAGGTGGGTAGGGGGGAGGAGAGGGGGGAGTCCCGCACTGTGTTAGAACAGATGGGTGCAGTCCCTCCCCTTGGGTCAGGTTACTGACGGAGGATACACTTCTCCTGTCATTATGAGTGTGAGATGCATTTAGAACCATCCACAGCAGTGTTGTACAGCTGCTACTTCCAGTATGAGCACACACACACATACACATCCTCAAACACACTGCAGAGAGATGTTGAGAGAGGTAGGAATAAAGAAAAGGAGAGCTTGGTTCTACAAGCATTTCTGCATATTCATAAGGATCACATTTGTATGCATTTGATATGCATTTTGTGCATTTCCTAGCACTCTCTTCTGTTTGAGCTACTGCAAGCCAAATTTGAAAATGCAAATAAACACCATTTTAAAAAAGCTGTTGTAGACCGTATACATTTTATCAGCTTGCTAAGCAAGCTAAATTTAATAATAAATAACAAAAATAATTTGATTAACTCAATCCAGTCTCATGGGAAAATGTAACTATTATACAAGGTGGTGATTTCATTTGAATTCGTACAATGTGATTTGCACAAGAACTTGATTTTTGGGCGGAAAAAAAAATAAGCAATGAGGTTCTCTAAAGCTAACTGTTAGTATGGCATAAGCAGATCATACAAACCTTTGTGCATATTCATAAGCATCACATTTACATGTGTGTACTTGGTAGACAGTATGTTTTTTTTTTATCAGTTACATTGCACATTAATTTTATATATTCTATTAAATAACTCAATCCAGTTATGAGAAAACATATCTATTTACAAGGTGGTGATTTCGTCTGAATTTGTATAATGTGATTAAAAGAAGTTCACTTCCAAAATTAAAATTTCCTGATAATTTACCCACCCTATATCATCTAAGATGTTTATGTCTTTCTTTCATCAGTTGAAAAGAAATAAAGGTTTTTGAGGAAAAACATTCTAGGATTTTTCTGCATATAGTGAACTTCAATGGTGGCCAGTAGGTTGAAGATCCAAATTGTAATTTCAATGCAGCTTCAGTGGGCTCAACACGATCCCAGTCGAGGAATATGGGTCTTATCTAGCAAAACAATCAGTCATTTACTAAGAAAAATACAAATTTATGTACTTTTTAACCACAAATGCTCATCTTGCACTAGCCTGATCTTATGTAATGACACATGCATTACGTAGACGGACTTGAGTAGAGATTTTTCTAGTTGGCTAGTAGTCGTTCATTTTAAGCATTAGTCGACTATTTGTCACACATTATTAATAAACCATATAAATCATAATAATGAGCCTTTAATTGCCCACATAGACTAATATGCACTCAAGCGCACAAAAAAAGGCTTGCCACAGTGCACCAGCAGATATAATAATTATGAATCTGTCAGGTATATTACAGCAATATTTATTAATAAACTAGTAATTTCATTGTTTTTGGTTTAAGAGATGTAGTCGGCGACACTGACATATCATCTCCGCAGTAGTCTCACCTAGCCAGACAAACAGACTTTCGGTAGAAGGTCTGGGAACCTTAGCCACTTTAAATGGCCAAGGCCCGCCCAAGAGGCCATATGACTGACAGGTAAAGCAACCAATCATGTTTTGTTTGTGCCGCGTCATGTTTAGGGGCATAGAAAAATGTCACTACAATAACAGAACGGTGTGTAAAACTCTCAGAGATTCTTAAAATTTTTCATGTACTTTTAAAAATCCAGTGTTTAATTGATCCTGATAAGCGCTCGTTGTCTCAGTTGGAAACACAACGGCTTTCTTCTTTCGTGAGGAGGTTTGGCGCCACAGCATTTTTGTTTCCAGGCAGATTGTTAAAGAATGCGGCACACTCGTCTCCCGGAAATCCTGTATAATGTAACCAATCCGATGACGACTTCGAAACTCCTAAAGTGTTTCTAGCTAGGCGTGTCGTATGCATCAGACGTTCAGCCTGTGATTCGTGGACGTGACATCTGAGGCTGAGACTATCACCACAGTAGTGATGCACCTATATGCATCACTGTATGCAATCCGTTTCATACGGATGACATAATATAAGAATATTTGTTTTATATTTAAATAGGTTCATTTAAGAGTAGACATTTCACTCTTTATATATATATAAAGACTTTTTCATGTCTGTAAGGCAAGTATACACAGAGTTTTGAAGTTTTGCACTCAAGCTCACAAAGACCAAGACAGCAGAAAGCGCATCCTGTTTGCTTTCATTATTTTATAAAAGCGCAATGTTTTGTTGTTATTCTGAGTGTGCACAAATAAAGGTAGTCTTTACAGATTCAAAAGATGTATTGCTTTTATCTGTATGACCAAAAATGAGGGAGTATTTTAAGAGCAAATGATTGCACCGGCTGTCATATAGTGCACATTTTTCTAGGTTAACATTAGATTGCTACTACTTATATCTTTCAGATGAAAAGCCATATTTGAGGTCAATGAATGATAGGTGAGCATTTGAATGTCCTGTCCGATGTACTACATTACCACCAAAGTAACCGTCTTTGATTTTCACATAGCCCAGCCATTAACAATCGAACAATTTTTTTTTCTGTGACAAAGTGACTAAAAAAATTTTGGTCGAACAAACTTCTTTTGTTGACTAATGGTTAGTTGACTATTAGGGGGCAGCCCTAGTTTTTATAAAGCAAACATGCAAAGAAACTTGCACGCCCTTTACAAAAAAATTACCTGTTGTTTCGTTAGATAAAACCCTTATTCCTCAGCTGGGATCATGTAGAGCCCTTTGAACCTGCAGTGAAACTGCAATTTGCATCTTTAACCCATTGGGTTAAAGATATTATACAAGCAAAAAAAAAAAAATCCTGACAAACTCATTCCAATCTCATGAGAAAACATAACATAAAACATTTTACGTTTTGGTGATTTCGTCTGTATTCATATGGAAGCATAAGATTTCATTCCAATATATTATTAGTCAAATCAAATATTTATTTTCCTTTAATGTTGGTTTTTAATAAATTGCAGGGAGGGATGGCCATTAAAATGGTAAACATGATTAATTTGGCTTTTAAGTGTGTATTCAAATGATGCATTAACATGGGGACCTTGACATTCCTCACCCTAAAATATTGATTTCCTATGATCCACTGCCAATGCCTAATGGCGTAAAGCACCAGCTTGTTAGCATATAGGGAATTGTTGAGCACTGAGGGATGAATCCTATGAGCGAAGAAACCCTGAGGGCAGACGTTAATGCACTTCGACCTCGAGTGAGGCCTGAGGGGGCGGCAATCACCTGTGCGTAAAGATTTCATGCTGAATCTGAGAAGAAAAGCTACCCATTTGCTATCCAGTACAGTGCAGATGCATGAGACTTACTGGTCACATCGGCCTCTATGTCAGCCAGCTTGAAGAGCGGGGCAACTTCATCCAGGTAGAGCTGGTACGCCTCTTTCTTGTGGCTGACGGGGTTCACGAAGACTTTGAGAGACTTGGGACGGTTCTTGAAACCTGCAGAGCAAAGAAAACAACAAAGAGCGGGAAGATTCATCAATCCCCTTGTGTCATGAATCCCATGGGCGTTCATTTAAGTGCTTGATACTCATCCAGTTTAGAGAAGTGCACATCTGTTAATGTGAGCCAAAGCCCCTGTCCTACATAATAACGATTTCTTGTCGTGAGTTCAGCTTTTGTCTGCCACCCTTGCTGCAGAATGCCTCTCACACAGCGTGAGTTCAGTCTCCACCAATTGAAAAGGTCAGATCAGTGTCTGTTGTTTACAGCAGCTGAACGGCTGCCAAGAATGAGGAGAAAGCTTGAATAAATACACCATGTAGGCGCTCGGTCTCTCTCTGTTCGCACTTTTGTGGTGGGAGAAGTGGTTGACTGATATGTGATGTGTTTTTCACGAGTGATACCAATAACTAGAAAGTGGGGTAGTTAATGCTTTATATGTAAATATTATGAGAGTATTGTGTGTATGTATATATGTAAATATATTATAGTAATTATTATATATATACACTACCGTTCAAAAGTTTGGGGTCAGTACATTTTTATTGTTTCTTTTTTTTTTTTTAAGAAATTAATACTTTTATTCACCAAGGATGTATTAAGTTAATAATTAAAAGTTTATTAAAAGTTAATAATAAATAATTTACATTGTTATAAAATATTTATATTTTGAATAAACACTGTACTTTTTAAACTTGTTATTCATGAAAGAATCCTGAAAAAAAAAATTACAGGTTCCAAAAAATATTTGGCAGCACAACTGTTGATATTATCCAACATTGATCATTCTAATAATAAATCCGCATATTAGAATGATTTCTGAAGGATCATGTGACACTTAAGACTGGAGTAACAGCCGAAAAAAAATTCAGCTTTTTATCACAGGAATAAATTCTATTTTAAAGTATGTTAAACTAAAAAACATTATTTTATATTGTAAAAACATTTTGCAATATTACTGTTTTTTTCTATATTTTTAATCAAATAAATGCAGCCTTGATGAGCATAAGAGACTACTATAAAGACTATTACAAGTCTTACTGACCCCAAACTTTTGTTTTTTATATTTATATATATATATATATATATATTACATATAAGTATTATAATGTTGTATTATCTAATTACTATATTATTGTTATTATTAATATTATTAGTATTTAATTATAATATTATTAGTATTATACATACATATATATATATATATATATATATATATTTTGTATTTATGTAATTACTATGTATATATTATAATACTTATATAATATAGTACAATATTATTTATATTAGTAGTAATTATAATATTATTATTAGTATTTAATTATATATATATATAGAAAGAGAGAATTATATTTCATTTATTCATTCATTTTTATGAATATATATATATATATATATATATATATAGTAATTATAATGTAATTATATATATGTGTGTGTATAATTTAATGATAATTTATATATTATAATATACTTATATAATATAAAACAATATTATTATTATTTATATTAGTAGTATTTAATTAAATATTTTAATTAGTATTTAATTATTATTATTATTATATTATATAGAGGCTCAGTAACCCTCATTCTAACAAAGGGGGCTTCGGGCCCACCGTTCGACACACGAAAACAACAACTGTAATTACATTAGAATATTATATGCATAATTATATTATTTTATTTATTCATTCATTTTTATATTTATTTTTTATTTATTATTTTTATTAAATTTAAAAGTTAGAAATTATTCCCGGTAGGAAACTGTCTATTTGATGTACTTTAAAGTAATTAAAATTATTATAAATTATTAAAATTATTAAAAATATATTTTATTAAAAAAACTCATTTGTATTTGAATGTATTTTAAAATGTAATTTATCCCTGTGAGGCAAAGCTGAATTTTCAGCATCATTGCTCCAGTCTTCAGTGTCACATGATCCTTCAGAAATCATTCTAATATGCTGAGTTGCTGCTCAAGAAACATTTCTTATTATTATCAATGTACAAAACCAGCTGTGCTGCTTAATGTTTATGTGAAAACTGTGATACTTTTTTTTTTCCCAGGATTTGCCATCAATGTCTGATTGACTATTTTCTGTATTTCCTTCTTTGCAGGGAGAACCCAGTATTGAGTAAGAGTGTATCATAATTAGCAGAAATTAGGGAGCTGCTTTCTCTCCCAGCCTTCCTGGAGCGCCTGAGATCGATGGAAGCTGAGGTGAAGCTCAGCACTCTCTCTCCTTCCTCCATCATCTCCCTCATTACTCTAATCCGGCCCCTGAAGCTCTCGACCCTCGACCTGCTAACGAGCCGCTACCCTCGGCTTGCCCTCCGCCGTACCCCCTGCCGACATCACAGCGCAGGAGTTCCAGGGGGTGCCCAAGGTCACAGTTCAAATAGACACAAAACGTGCACGAAAGTAGATGCAGGATGTGAGGTGGGGAGGCTGGGGGGATTTGGGATCTTGAAAGAAGGCTGCGAGTCTCGCTCAGCGTGGGGATGCTGATCCCATCTCCCACTATGTGGCTCTTGGGGGCCACGGTGCCGGGACGGCGGGGTCCTCGCGGGGAGCAGGTGCAGGGGGGCGGCACCACCGCTGCTGTTATAGCTGTGAATGGGGCTCAGGAGGCTCAGTAAACCTCATCCTCACTGAGGGGGCTTCGGGCCCACCGCACGACACATGAAAACAACAATGTGAGGAAACGCTCATCAATTGCGTCAGATTTAGTGGCCACATTTGCATCATCAATTCATAAAGGTAGTTGAAAATACCTACACAAAACCACACTATTTATAAAGATACTCTCTGTTCCAAAACCTTGTGTGATACCTATATAGACAATAGCTTTATCATAGTTACAAGGCAATGGCTATGCTAAAATGTAGATAGCATAACTATAATGCGTTCTATGATGCACAATTTGTATTGCATCGCATGTACACTTTGCAAAGAGGGCAATCCCAGAACGCACTGCAGTGAACTCAGTGAAAAGATTTCTGACTAAAAAAGAGAGAAAATGTTTATTATAAATGTATATATGCCATATGCCATAAATTTATAACAAATTCTGCAAATTAAAGAATATTTATTTATTTATGAATGAAAATCTTTTTTATTTAATTACTCATAATTTGTTCACTTATTTTTATTTTTATAATGATTAATTATTAATTCTTATTTTATATTTTTATTCTATATTTTATTTTTAATTATGGAAAATTTATTTGATATATTTTTTTTGTTTTTATTGTGAAAATATTTATATTTATTATGAAAATATTTATTTGTTTTATTTTTATTTTTTCTTGTCTGATCATGATTCTGATCATGTACAATATTAAATGAATACTCACACTACTTAAGTTTGTGTCATCACAAAAAGGATTTATTTATTTATTTATTATGAAAATGTTTATTCTTTTTCTTATTTAATTTTTAATTCATTAATTTATTCATTTATGAATCTTTTATATTATTACAAACCATTTTATTTTTATTATGAAAATATTTACTATTCATATTTTATTTATAATTATAAAAAATATATATTTTTAATTATTTTTGATTATGAAAATATTTATATTTTTTATGAAAATACTTATATTTAGATTTCTGATCATGTACAATATTAAATAAATAAATAAATAAATACCCAAGTACTACTCGAAGTTGCATCATCACAAATATATTTATTTATTTATGAAAATGCTGATTATTTATTCATTCATTTGTTCATTTAAAATTTGTATTTATTATGAAAATTGTTATTTTGTATTTTATTACTACATTTTTTTATTATTCATATTTTATTTTTATTTATGAAATTATTAAATATTATTTTAAAAAAGATCACAAATATTATTATTTATATAAAATTGTTTAATAGTAAAATATTCATATTATTATGAACATATATATATTTTTTTTTTCTTGTTCTGATCATGTACACGAAAACATACATAAATACCCACATTAATCAAGTTTGCATCATCACAAAAAGTATTTATTTATTTAGTTTTTTTAGAAAATGTTTATTTCTATTAATTTATTTATTTATTCAAGTTATTCATTCATTCATTTATCATTTATATTTATTATGAAAAATTCTGTTTTTACTTTTATTATGAAAATATTTATTGTTAGTCATTTTATTTTTTAATTATGAAAAAATATATTTATTATGAAAATACTTGACATGGCAGATTGATCATGTACAAGAAAAACTAAATATACCCACACTACAAAGTTTTATTTATGTGTTGAATTGTTAATTCATTAATTAAATTATCATTTATAATCATTATGAAAATATTTGTTTTTAATACTCTTACAAAAATATTAATTGCTTATTATTTATGCATATTTTATTTTTAATTGTGAAAAAAAAATATTTTTAATTATGAAAATATTTATATTTTTATGAAGATATTTATATTTATTTTATTATTTATATTTATTTTATTTTTTTCATTCATTCATTCATTAATTCATTCATTCATTCATTCCCCTATTTTGCAAGAACAGAAATGGTGCTTTAGTTAAACTTGTATGTAATATTCCAAATCAGTTATATAAGCTTCTATCCATGTTAGGATCCTGCCTTAGAAGGTCGCTGTCTATGTAGGCAGCAGACAGTGTGGCAGCAAACTAGGTATTGGAACAGAGCCCTCATTTCTTATTAATTCATTACACTGAAACGGGAAACTATGTTTCTGTTGTTTAAATGATCATATCTGCACTGGAGTTTAGGATAAACCTAAAAACCACACAGTGGGGACGTAGCCCGTTTGCATGCATGATACCGTGTTACTATGGCACATAATCCCATGTTTGTGCGAGCGATGCACGGTGGCTCCCAGGAGCTTGTTGAAAGACAATCCAGACGAAGGGGCCACACTCAGGTTTCACCTCCATGAGTGCTGTTTGTGTTCCCGCAAAAGGCCACCGTGATTAGCAGCCTGAAAGAGACTTCAGACAACCTGCGTTCACACGTTAATTATAACCTCCTGAGGACACCAGACAACTCCTCTAAATATTGCGTTCTGACGTTAATCACTTCCGTAGTCTGTTTTGAGGTAAAGCTGCAATTCCTATTTTTCGCTTAAATGAGTGATTTTCCCAAAACCTGTTTAGAAAATATCCAGGTCATATTTCACCAAAAAATATATCATATAAATATAATAATATTAATTCCAGAAAATGAAGTAAAATTTTACAAACATTTAAGACAATTTTTATTATTTGTGTGTAGATTTAATTAATTAATTTATTTATTCATTCATTCATTCATTCATTAACACTTTTTTTCTTTATTTTATATTTCTCATCACGCACAATAAAAATAAATAAATACCCACACTACTCAAGTTTGCATCCTTAAAATATTTATTTAGTTATTTTATTTAAGATAATGTTTTGTTTTAATTACATAAGTATTTATTTATCCATTTATAAGATATTTACTTTTATTTTTAATTGTGAAAATATTTATGTTTATTATGAAAATATTATATATGAAATATTATATATATATATATTATATATAAATATATTTTATTATATATAAATATAATATATATAAATAAATACACACATCACTAAAGTATGCATCATCACAAAATTAGTCCAGGTCACATTTCACTATATATATATAAATATATATTTATAATAAAACATAATAATAATAATACATAAATAAATAATTAAAAGGTGTACAGCTTGATTTTCTGGAATATTGTATACTTTCAATTTATGTATTTATTTAACCAAAATATATCATATAAATTCAATGTAATATATAAACATTAACAACAAAACTATATTGTATATTTTTACAACCATTTAAGACGACATGTTTAGTCTTTGTTTTAATATACACTCTTACAAAACAGACAGAAAAACCTGTTACTGAGACATACCCTAGGGTAGAAAAGCTAAAAAAGTATATTTTTGCATACTTGCATACATATTAGTACACTTTAAGTGCTAATATATACTTATATTAGCTAATATATGTACTGTTTCGCTTATATATTATGTAGTACCTTGTTTTCTGAGGGTGTATATGGCCTGGATGAAATATAACCTGAGCATGTTTTCATGTATTATGCCCTTCATGTGAGCAAGATGATTCTGTTTGCCCTCTCAATAGCTTTGTAGTGACGTCCACATTTCAGACATGTGTCTCTGCCACCTGTGGACATTCCATGAGGTCAGCACGTTCTGCAGCGATGCAGCCGCTCTATGACTCAGAGGCTTAAGGCTGTTTTACCCCTGAGGGCTATCAAGACCGGCTAATGTCACCCAACACAGTAGCTACATCTGTCTCTGTCCAGCCCCCGTCTCAGGGCACAGAGGGTGCTGATGGGAAAGGTAAGGAGCATCTGAATGGTGTGGCTGAGGGTTTCCCTGTGGAGAAGATGATTCGACACAGGGGAGCACTTTTCCCATAATCAGGGGTAAATTACCTGAAAGCGGGGTCAGGTTACACATTGATTTCACAGACAAACAAAGCCCCGGGACTGCCCGTAAACACTCGCCCACTACGCTAATGAGAGGATTGACCATGCAGTCCAGTCATGGTTTGATTGCAAGGCATCGATGCTTCATATTACAGTGCAGCGTTATTTGTGTGATTGTGAATTCAGTCTGTTTTCTGGGTGATGTGCCATGTAGAAAACCTTTCAAATTCCAAATGAATCCTTTGGTTTTAAATGTAAGGAAGCAGAATTTAAATAAATTGAAATTTATGAAGTCAAACTTTAAATATTAGCTTGACAAATCCTTGATTGAAAGTTTTAGGGGAAAAAAAGCCTTTTGAGAATATAGATAGATGGATGGATAGATACCAGAAGGATGGATGGATGGTTGATTAATAGCTGGACAGATACCAGATGGATGGATGAATAAATAGATGGATAGATACCAGATGGATGGATGTATGGATGGATAGATACCGGATGGATGGATAAATAAATAGATGGATAGATACCAGATGGATGGATGTATGGATGGAAAGATACCGGATGGATGGATAAATAAATAGATGGATGGATGGACAAATAGATGGATAGATACCAGATGGATGGATGGATAAATAGATAGATAGATACCAGATGGATAGATACCGGATGGATGGATGGATAAATAGATGGATAGATAGCGGATGGATGGATGAATAAATAGATACCAGATGGATGGATGTATGGATGGATAGATACCGGATGGATGGATAAATAGATGGATAGATACCAGATAGATGGATGTATGGATGGATAGATACCGGATGGATGGATAAATAAATAGATAGATAGATACCAGATGGATGGATAGATGGATAGATGGATAGATACCGGATGGATGGATGGATGGATGGATGGATGGATAAATAGATGGATAGATACCAGATGGATGGATGAATAAATAGATGGATAGATACCAGATGGATGGATGTATGGATGGATAGATACAGGATGGATGGATAAATAAATAGATAGATAGATACCAGATGGATGGATAGATGGATAGATACCGGATGGATGGATGGATAAATAGATGGATAGATAGCGGATGGATGGATGGATAAATAGATGGATAGATACCAGATGGATGGATGAATAAATAGATGGATAGATACCAGATGGATGGATGGATGGATGGATAGATACCGGATGGATGGATAAATAAATAGATGGATAGATACCAGATGGATGGATGTATGGATGGAAAGATACCGGATGGATGGATAAATAAATAGATGGATAGATACTGGATGGATGGATGGATAGATACCAGATGGATGGATGAATAAATAGATGGATAGATACCAGATGATGGATGAATAAATAGATGGATAGATACCAGATGGATGGATGTATGGATGGATAGATACCGGATGGATGGATAAATAAATAGATGGATAGATACCAGATGGATGGATGTATGGATGGAAAGATACCGGATGGATGGATAAATAAATAGATGGATAGATACTGGATGGATGGATGGATAGATAGCGGATGGATGGATGAATAAATAGATGGATAGATACCAGATGGATGGATGAATAAATAGATGGATAGATACCAGATGGATGGATGTATGGATGGAAAGATACCGGATGGATGGATAAATAAATAGATGGATAGATACTGGATGGATGGATGGATAGATACCAGATGGATGGATGAATAAATAGATGGATAGATACCAAATGGATGGATGTATAGATAGCAGATGGATGGATGGATAAATAGATGGATAGAGAGATACTGGATGGATGGATGGATGGATACATAGATGGATAGATACCAGTTGGATAGATAGATGGATGGGTACTGGATAGATAGATACCGGATGGATGGATGGATAGACAGATAGATGGATAGATGATGGATGGATGGATAGATAGATGGATGGATGGATAGACAGATAGATGGATGGATGGATAGACAGATAGATGGATGGATGGATAGACAGATAGATGGATGGATGGATGGATACCGGATGGATAAATGGATGGATAATAGATACCGGATGAATGGATGGATGGATAGACAGATAGATGATAGATGGATGGATGGATGGATGGATGTATGAATGGATACTGGATAGATAGATAGATAGATAGATAGATAGATAGATAGATAGATAGATAGATAATTCTAGATCTAATTAGAAAAAAGATGGCATACTGAGTCAGAAAGGGCTCTGAAAGATCTGAAACTCGGTTGGGAACTTTGAAAAATAAGTAGTAATTTTTATACGATAACAGTATGTTAATTTGGCCATGGCCACTTAAAAAGGCACATAGAGGACAAGAGAGTCGCAACGTACATAACACAGCCATCAAACTGCACTTAAGTAACCCATAAACCGTTCCACTTGCTGAGCCCACAATACCCAAACGGGCTTTCTGGGGTGCACAGAATATTTGCTAATCCTCAAGAACAGATGTCTTATTTTTGCCCTGAAATCCCTGGCTGGCTGGCTGACTGGCGAGGGGAGTGAGCCCTCCAACGGATAAGCCCAGATTGGGGCCTTGCAGTGGGAAAGGTCAGGATCGGAGAAGAGCTGGATCCGGCAGGCCCGAGGGGAGGCAAGAGATCTGGGGGCCATACAGGAGATGGAACGGGAGAGAGAAAAAGAGCGTCACTGTCCCGTCCCTCTTTCCTACCGGCCGTGAGATCTCCATACGGGGGACGAGTGCTTCGACATTTCCTTAGATCCTCTGCCAAGAGCGGAGCATCTGGCATGGTGTCAGGGACTGGCATTAGCGCGCATTAGCAGTGGGGGAGACCCAGCCCTCTCCAGATTTGTCCCCTCCAGCAGGGGCATCACCAGGCAGGAGCTGCTCCAACCGCTAGACGAGGTGGGGAACTGCGGTGGAGGTTTGGGCTTCAAATCAATACACTTGCTTTCATTGGAACAATTAATTCACACAGGCGCCATATAATGAGACGAACGGAGATGCTCAGAGAATAAAATTAAGCGTGTAATGCACTCTATTAATTATTCCATGTTAAAACCTGGGACGCACATGCACATTGTTCAATTAAAGCCATTGTAGTGCTCGGTGTGGACAATAACACCTTTCCTAATATTAGCTAGAGAGGGGAAAAAACAGCACCATGTGTTAGGTGCCTCCATTATGTCTGCATACACGTCTATCTGGGGGCGGGTGTGACAGACAGAGAAATGGGGAAGATCCGTTGGGAATATGCAGAAAAAATCCACAAGCAGAACTCGGTGAAAGTGATACTGCAGTTGTACCTACAGCAGAGCCCACAGAAGCATCTGTCCACCCTGAGACGTCCCGACAGAGCCCCAGATACACGGTGGCGTTTAGGGGTGGGAATCTTTAGCCACCTCAAGCTTTGATTTAATTTTGACACTCAGAAAAAAATCCGGTTACACTATATTTTACAATACATGCACTTATAGTGTACTTATCATGGATTAAAGTTAGGTTCAGGGTTGGTACCTAAAGTAGTAAATACATAAGTACATAGTATGTGCATGTAGAATAGGACTGTAAAATAAAGTCCTACCAAAATTTCAGTGCAAAAATTGTATCTTTAGGATTACAGCAGCTAAAAGGGACATCTTTGTACCTCTTTTACCCCTAAAGGATTCATAGTAGTACCTTAAGCAACCTTCTGTAAATCAACTATTACAGAAGGTTCAAATGCTCACTGATGCTCCAGAAGGAAAAAACATGCATTAATAGCAAGGGGGTGAAAACTTTTGGACAGAATGCAGATGTGTACAATTTTTTTTTTATTTTGCCTAAATATCATATTTTTAAATTTACTACTGCCCTTCAGAGGCTACAGAAGATAGTTACATGTTTCCCAGAAGACAAAATAAGTTAAATTTACCCTGATCTTCAAATTCCAAAAGTTTTCACCCCCCATCTCTTAATGCATCATGTTTCCTTCTGAAGCATCAGTGAGAAGTTTAAACCTTTTGCAGTAGTTGCATATGAGTCCTCAGTTGTCCTGAGTGCAAAAAGATGGATCTCAAAATCATACAGTCATTGTTGGAAAGGGTTCAAATACACAAAAATGTTGGAAAACCAGAGAATTTGAGGGACCTGAAAGACCAGAAGGTAGTTTAACTGTTCAGGACAAACAAGGGATTCATGAACAACTATCACTAAAGAAAAATAACAGCTGTGGATCATTTAGGTAACAACACAGTATTAAGAATCAAGGGGATGTAAACTTTTGAACCGGGTCATTTTTATAAATTCAGTGATTATTTTCTCTTGTGGACTATATGTAAACGTCTTTTATGTGAAATATCTTATTCAAGTCAGTACTAAATAAACAATAACATGCATTTTGTATGAGCCCTCTTATTTTGGCAAAATAATTAACATTTTCAATGATTCTAAAGGGGGGGATGTAAACTTTTGACCTCAAGTTTTATTGTTCACTTAAAAGATTGTGATTTTTGTCGCTCATTATAAATAGAAAATACAGTTTGCAATGAAATGAAGGTGAGTAAATGCTGACTTATTACTATCTTTCCTCTAACTCTGCTGCTCTTGACTTGAACTAAAACTTCACCTCTTTGTTAACCGTTTTTGTCTTTATTGTAAAACAGGATCAAAGCAAGCAACTCTAAACAGAGTTTGGGCTGGCCAGAAAACATCCCAGCTGAAGTAAGAGTGCTCCAGTCAATAAGATACACAGACTGATCCGTTTCCAAGGAGCCAAGGGGAAAGAGTCACCATGGATACGCAGGTTGACTTAATGGAAAACCTGTTAATGTGTAACATTATCCACTCGGCTATCGAGCTATTGTACATCGGCTCATGTAAATGCCGCACAAGGCCCAGCTTCCTTCAAATGCCGAACGCGTTTTTAAATCGCGTTCCGAGGGAGATTTCGCTTCCCCTATTATCTTGTTAAACAACTCAAAGCAATTTCATGCGCAGTGCACAATAGCAACTGTTGTGCTTTATGCCAAATGCACATATGAATTCAGATAGGTCACAAAAGCCTTTGGAGGAATGAGATGGACTCGGTGCATGACCCTTGAGTTCTCTCCTCTCTCTGTTTGTCTTTTCTCCTCCCTTTAGGGCTACAACAATAAAGTCCAGCTTGATGCAGGAGTGTGACCACGCGCTTTGACAAGAGCACCAAGAGCACATTATGTGTCCGGAGCGGAGCGCGAAGGGCTCCCCGGGCTCTGATTGACCTGCCTAGACTAATCTTTCAAAAGAGGGTTTAAGGACACAAGGAGTCTATTCCAGTTCGACTCGACGACTACGTTGGACCCGAGTAGACTGTAGTACAGGTGCTACTATTGTTGCCGGCCGTCTCCCCACACGTTTGGTCTGTGGCCTGGCCCGACCGCTCGCTCTCTGACCGCAGGGTTTAATCTGTCAGCTGGGCGGCCGCACCTCATGTGTCAGCGCACATCACATGGCTTGTCAGAAAAACACGGCGATGCTGCGGACGGCATTCACGCCTCACCTTGAATAAAATCACACCGGGGATTGAGGGTCTGGGGGGTTTTTTGGGACCGTTCACCTTTTGTGCTGAGTGTCAGCTGGGACACTCCCTCCATTGTGCCGCCTCCCTGGGAAACACCACTGTAACAGGTGAGCACCCCTGTAATCCAGCGTGCCCGCTCTCTCTCTCTCTCTCTCCCCCCGCCTCAGGCCGAATGATTCGGCAGCACTCCCTTAACAGCCAATAATATAACAGAGATAATCCAGCTATGGAAAACATGCGTCTGTGTGCGTGTGAGAGCATGTGCATGGGATGCAGGGGGTGGGGTGGACACTTCCACGAGGACCAAACAAACTGACATCCTTTATTAACAACTGTATGAGTTTGTGAAGGTATAAATTTAGCTGGTGATCATTGAGCACGACACCTGTGCTTCTGCTTATTAGAACCTGGATAAGACACGGGCCCTAATCAATGTTTCTTTATTGCATTTATAAGAGAGAGAATGGGCTAAAATATGGATTCATCATGACCCAAAATGATTTAAATCTTTCCCTCATAATTCTATAAGAATTCAGCATTTTTTTTTTTTTTTTGAGTGATTTCATCACGGCTTTGGAGTTTAGTAAAACAAATACATATTTTTTAAGAACCATATGATGCACAAGTGAAAGTGAAGAAAGTTTTTCTTTCATTTTCGGTCATTTGTACAATGCCGTTCAAAGGTTTGGGATCAGTACGTTTTTGTTTAAAGAAGTTTCTTATGCTCATCAAGGCTGCATTATTTAATTCAAAAATACAGAAAAAAAATAATATTGTGAAATATTATTACAATGTAAAATAATGTTTTTCTATTTTAATATATATTCAAATCTAATTTATTTCTGTCATCAAAGCTGAATTTTCAGCAGTCATTACTTCAGTCTTCAGTGTCACATGATCCTTCAGAAATCATTCTAATATGCTGTTTTATAATCAATGTTGGAAACAGTTGTGCTGCTTAATATAATTTTTTTTGGTACTTGTGATACTTTTTTTCAGAATTCTTTGATGGATAAAAAATTAAAAAGAACAGCATTTATTTAACATTTAAATCTTTTCTAACAGTATACCCTGTCGTTCAAAAGTTTGAGGTTCGTACATTTTTATTCTTTCTTTTTTTGAAAGAAATTAATACTTTTATTCAGCAAGGATGTTTTTAAATTGATTTAAAAAATGAGAGAAAAGATTTATATTGTTAGAAAATATTTAAAGATTTAGAATTTGAATTAATGCAGTTCTTTTTAACTTTTTATTCATCAGAGAATCCTAAAAAAGTATCAAAGGTAAAAAAAATCTGGCAGCGCAACTGTTGATAATAAATCAGCATATTAGAATGATGACTGGAGTAATGGCTGATGAAAATTCAGCTTCGCATCAACGGAATAAATTATATTTTAAAGTATAATAAAATAAAAACCATTGTTTTATATTGCAATAACATTTTGCAATATTACTGTTTTTTTTCTGTATTTTTGATCAAATAAATAAATAAATAAATAAGAATCCTAATCCTGATCTAGCTGAAATATCTGAAACTTACATTTATGTTCAAAGCACATTATATAGGATACTAAGTATTATGATATTACTTGTTTTCAGAGAATAGAATTTTTAGGCAGTTTTTTTTCTCTTGTTATAAAAAGAAAAGTTAAAATCTGCCTGTGCTGACAAAATACATTCTTATTCAAGATACAAACTATGAAAACATGCCTTAATATCTAATGCAAAAGTAAAAAAAAAAGTAATTTATCTAATTTTAAGAATCAAGTTTTAGATATTTTTATTAAAGGAGAAGTCCACTTCCAAAACAAAGATTCACATATAATGTGCTCACCACCTTGTCATCCAAGATGTTCATGTCTTTCTTTCTTCAGTCGTAAAGAAATTATGTTTTTTGAGGAAAACATTTCTGCATTTTTCTCCATATAATGGACTGATATGGTGCCCCGATTTTGAACTTCCAAAATGCAGTTTAAATGCGGCTTCAAACAATCCCAAATGTGGTTGTAAATGATCCCAAGGGTCTTATCTAGCGAAACGATCGGTTATTTTCATTTTAAAAAAATACAATTTAAATACTTTTTAATCTCAAACACTCGTCTTGCCTTTCTCTCCCTGAACTCAGGCTCAAGACAGTTAGGGTATGTCGAAAAACTCCAATCGTATTTTCTCCCTCAACTTCAAAAATCATTTCAATATCTTCCTACATCGCTGCAGAAGTACCGACCCAGTCTTTGCAACGTGAACATGCAAAAAAGATCAAACACCCATAACAAAAAAGGTAAAACAGCGATATAGGGCGATTTCAAAGTTGAGGGAGAACATGAGATGGGAGTTTTCCGACATATCCTAATTCTCATAAACCAGAACAAAAACAGTCTAAGCAGAGTAAGACAAGATGAGCATTTGACATTAAAAAGTATAGAAATTGTATTTATTTTATTAAAATAACCAATCGTTTACAACCGCATTTGGGATCGTTTGAAGCCACATTTAAACTGCATTTTGGAAGTTCAAATTGGGGCACCATATCAGTCCATTATATGAGGAAAAATGCTGAAATGTTTTTCTCAAAAAACATAATTTCTTCACGACTGAAGAAAGAAAGACATGAACATCTTGGATGACAAGGGGGTGAGTAAATTATTTTCTAGAAGTGGAGTTCTCCCTTAAGATGTCAATTTTCTGCTATTTTTCTAGATGGACACAATTCTTGTAAGAGGAAGATTACCAAGTGTACCAGCATTAAAAAGTCATGAAGATGAAAAAGCTGGATGTACCTTTACACAGACAAGATCCATAAGTGATTCTAAGTGATTCATTCCAACACACATTTAAATCTACAGGCTTTATACTTTTTAAAACACTGTAATTTAATAGTTTTGAAATGTCTCAACACACTTCTGTTGTAAATCACCACAATAAATCTCATCTTTGTGTATTAATTTTCCTCCTCGCAGCACTAAATAAGCATGTCCTCTCTCCTCTGGGCTCCCTCAAGGCATATTCTTTAATTATGTTAATTAATTCATGTTCTACCCAAAGTACATGCAGCCCTCACTCACAATTACCCGCAAAAAGCCAGCATTTCAATTTTAAAGGGCTACAACTCAGAAAAAAACATTTTTGTGCGAACAAGTTACACGGCCAAGGATTCACTTAGCTGGGGGAAGGGTTTGATAACATAAAGTTGTGAGGCCTGGACAATCCCCTCCTTAATTCCCAGTGAGTAATGCACCTCGTGAGCACTGCTGCTGTTACATCACCTCGTATTCAGTGCTGTAACTGAAATTCCAAGGATTAGCCGGCATTAATACAGCATTATGACTAGGCCCTCGTCAGACAAAAACACTCGTCCACACCATTATCTAGTCCCAAACTCATATCTCATATCCAGTCTGGTTTTAAACACAGCTTACTACTCATACAGTGTCCGGTATTTATGTGGGGCGTACAGCGGGCAAAGACGGATTTCTAAAATTGAACTTTCAGCCTAATTGTGATGCTAGATTAAATCGGTGAAAATGTGCAGCGCTGCATTGTCTGCACACCGGGATTAACGGAGATTACACATGCTCATTTTCACAAAGGCAGCATCTGAATGCTCAACACTCATTTAGCTGACGAAGGAAGTTTATACTTGTTGGTCCTCAGGAAAGTCTCAGACGGGCTTTTACTGAATCCCCCACTATTAAATCTCTTGCATCCCTCCCCCCCGGTTTTCGGGAGTTGGAGAACGAAGAGTTCTGACGCATTTGGAAGGACACCTGTCTCCCGTGCAGCACAGCGAAGCGCTAGGCAGGCCGCTGGCCCGTCTTGGCAGTGAACGCTAGCGAGAGGAGCACAGATAATTACAAACTCCAGGGAGGCCGTAGGACCAACCTGTTCCTCTAGTCTGATCCAGCAGGTCCTTGCGGCCAACGCCACCTCTTTCAAGACCCCCTCTGACCCCCCTCCTTCAGGCACACCACACAATGATACGGTCATCAGACAAAAGAGATGGTGCCCCTCGGCTCTCTCAACAAGAGTACCTTATAATCCAGTCCATGGAGTTTATTCATGACTTTTTTGTGTAGCCAGGATGTTGCTGACACACCTAGAACATCATTTCACATCATATTTGTAGGTCTGATGCATACTTGAGAAATCATTTAATTGTGAGTTACACAAACAGCTCTCCTCTGCAAAGGACTAACTTGACTAGAGTTTGGTGTTCACATGTTCCTAAACTAAATAATACGTGCAAAAATACACTATGTTCAAAAGTTTCGGTCGTAGGTTTTTTATGTTTTACAAGGCTGCATTTATTTGATTGAAAACACAGTAAAAACTGTACAATTGTGAAATATTATTGCAGTTTAAAATAATTGTTTTCTATATGAATATATTTTAAATTGTAATTTATTGCTGTGATGCAAAGCTGAATTTTTAGCATTATTTAGTGTCACAAGATCCTTCAGAAATCATTCTGACATGCTGATTTGGTGCTCAAGAAAGATTTCTTATTTTTATTAATGTTAAACACAGTTGAGTTTTTTTGTTGTTTGGTTTTTTGCGAGAACCATCTGTATTGTCGTTTTTGAACAATTTAATGCATACTTGCTAAAAAAAAAAAAAAGATTTTATTAAAAAAAAATCTTACTGACCTCAAACTTTTGAGCTGTAGTGAATATAGCACACAAAAATATTGGGTAAACAGTTCAGATTTTTAGATGGTTCATATTTTAATTTGATTAAAATATGCATTTTGGATATACATTACTAGTCAAACAGTAAGATTTTTAATGTTTTTTAAAGAAGTCTCTTCTGCTCACCATGCCTGCATTTATTTGTCTCTTCTGCTCACCAAGCCTGCATTTATTTCGATTTATTTGAAAAAACTGTGAAATATTTTCACTATTTAAAATAACTGTTTTCTATCTGAATATGTTTTAAAATGTAATTTATTTCTGTGATTTCAAAGTTGAATTTTTAACATCATTACTCCAATAACATGATCCTTCTGATTTGCTGCTCAAAAACATTTATTATTATTATTATGATGTTGAAAACAGTGGAGTAGTTTTTTTTTTTTTTTTTCGGGTTTCTTTGATTATTAGAAATTTCAGAAGAACAGCATTTATCTGAAATAGAAATCTTTTGTAACATTATAAACATCTTAATCATCACTTCTGATCAATTTGAAGCATCCTTGCTAAATAAAAGTATTAATTTCTATCATTTCTTTTCCCCTCCAAAAAAATTATACTGACTTCAAGCTTTTCAATGGTATAGTGTATAATGTTACAAAAGCTTTTTAGTTCAGATAAATGCTAATCTTTGGATCTTTCTATTTATTACAGAATGTACTCAATTGTTTAAAATATTGATGATTATAGTAAAAATGTTTCTTGAACAGCAAGTCAGCATATTAGAATGATTTCTGAAGTATCATGTGACACCGAAGACTGGAGTAATGATGCTGAAAATGTAGCTTTGAACACCGGAATAAATTACACTTAAGAATATATTCAAATAGAAATTTTAAATAGTAAAAATATTTCAACATTTTTCTGTTTTTGCTGTACTTTGGATCATATTAATGCAGGCTCAAAAACTTTTGTCTGCTAGTGTGTTTGTTTCTCATCAGTGCTTTATGAGATTGCCCTAAGCTGCAAAGGATACATGCTGTCACAGTATTTGGCATTAAAATGTATCATAATTAACCCTGGCTACCTCTTGCATTAAGAGTGCACTTAAAATGCTACACTCACTAGGTTTAGGAACAGTTTAATTGTATCCGATTCATTACTGGGTTGGGCAATCTTTATTCAATAAATGTTGGCAAACACAATAAAATTTAAAGTGAGGCAAATGTTGACCGGGTTAATGTTTACACCTCATAAAATTCACTGAAGCTCCAAGATAAAAATAATGCCTAAAATGCCTAATGATTAATTTGTGACCTTATTTTTTTTTTCAGTGTCTGGCGGAAGTCAAGTTGCTTTGGCGTGTAAACGTACCGCTGAGGATCTCTTTAAGGCTCTTGAACCAAATCTCACAGTGGTCCGCGCTGAGGTTGTTGAGGTGGATGGTGTGCTCCTTGAGTTTGAGCCCTTTCTTCTTGCACTGGAAGAGTGTGATGCCCAGCAGAGTTCCACCCGACTGCTGCCCTGCAGAGCGCCGCCGCTTTACCTTCACAGCAAACACGTCCTTAAGCTCCACATACTCTTCCTGCTTCTTCACATCATGGTCAGCTAAAGCAAACACACAAGACGCATTTAAAAGTCATATTCAAATAGCATTTTCCACCCTATTTGACCCTTAAAGGCCTTGTCAAATTTAAGACTGTAATATGTAAATGTCAATGTAAATTGACGTTACTTTACATTATTTTCAGTACAGTGGGTTTGCATTCATATCTAGTACAAAATGACTTTCAGCTTAGTTTTAATAAGTGCTGGGGAGAACGTTTTGACTCAAAACACCAAGCAGTTATGATTTATTAAAAATATGACCACCGAAGGTGCACTTATTGTATCCATTAGTTTTCTTCTTATTATTCTTCCTTCTTCTCTTCTTCTGGGAGTCTATGGCAGCCCATTGAACTGCTTGTGGGAAATGTAAAATTTGAAATTTGGCACACAGATAGAGGATAGTCTCAATATTAACCCTATCAAATTTGGAGTTTCTATCTCAAAATCTCTAGCGCCACCAGTAGGCCAAATTTGCACTTATATTTCTGCTAAGAACTTTTGAACGGTAAGGTCTAGAAGAAAAATTCCTTGGTTCATGGCAAGTCAATTACATACTAAATTTTAAAACTGACCCTTCGCAAACAGCTTGACTGACAGGCGATCTGACCAGTCATAACGTTAAATCCACCATTTTGTCCGCCAAGTAAATTAGGTAGAAGTAGATTAACTTCAGTGGACTTAAACTTGAAAATTGTGTGTATTGACGTCTTTCCACGGTTGAAATAAAATACGTTCTGATGTTAATTCATGTTCATTTTAGCGCTTTAAGTAAATAATGACGATTAGTTCACGTGCAGTTTGATCTAATAAGGCAATACAGTGATCTGTCAAGACACATTAAAGAGCCACAAAACGGTATTTACTGTTTAAAAAAATGACGATGTTTTAAATCTAAGACCTTGTTTTATACCAGAAGTAAACTGCTCTGTCCAGGGTTGGAAATTAACGAAGGCTTGTGGCAAAAATGCCACTAAAATTAACAAAAATGCTCCATAATTTCAAGACAAAGGGGAAAATTCACCTTCACAATTAAACATGTATTATGTCTGTTGCAATTAAAATGAAATGTAAAAACGAAAAGTGTCAATTTGCAAAATGACATTTACACTGCAATCACACTGCATCAGATTGGAAATCAATTCCAGGGGGCAAATATTGCCCCTTAATGAAAAAAGTTCATTTACAACCCTGGAACTGTCCTTTAATTCTTCTTTGAGAATCAAAACAACAAAATAAAGTTTTAATAGATGAGAATTCAGACTTTCAACAGCGTTGCACTTGATACCCCAGCGTTACATTAGGCTGTGAGCTTCCTGCTCTCCCCTGACCCCCCGCTGTAAACGATTACCCACAGGCAAACTCCAATTAAACCGTACTGAAATCTGTCACCGAGCCTCAAGATGGACCGAGTTCTGTAGCTGCCTCTCTAAATGACAGTCTCTCTCCTCTTGTGAAAACCTTTCTTCATTAGGAGCACCCCAAGCCGCACCTCCGCGTTTCAGAACATTAACTACCCTCTCACATTACTGCGCAGGACACCCGCCGCCATCTGTTCCTACTCAGGCTTCTGCTCGAACCTCTCTATACCTCCACCACTCTATTTATTTAACTCCAAAGGTTCGTTTCATTGTGGTCGCTCTGCAAAAACCCCAAGTCAATTGAATTAGTGGGAATAGGAGATAATCTCTCCCGGCAGAGCTTTCCGAGAGCCGAGGCAAATGACAAAGTGGCCCGTGTTAACGGCAGTGTACAGGAAGCTTCCTCCGAGGGTGCGAGTGAGGTCCTGAATGGACCGGGACGAGGCCAAAAAGGGGGGCTTTTTTTTCCCCCTGCTACATTACAGTAAGCCCGCGCCTTGTCCGAATCAATCTTGGCACATCTGCCTGATGCCGACCGTAAACAGGATTAGAGAAGGACTTATCTGCTTGATGCTAATTGTGTTGCAGTTTGTGCACATGTCCACCCTTTTAATAGAGAGACTCCAAACACTGCTGTACAACTGCCCTTTTCAGGCAGCGCTTGTCAGCATGTGCACTAGTCAGGTTGGCCTGGGCACTGAAGTCTTTGGCAATAGGACCTAATTAGTCCCCCCAATTAAGAACAGGAAAATTGAGTTTAAATGAGCGGCCCACTAAGTAGAAGCAATGAGATGTAGATTGAGAGAATACACCTGGTAAAGCACAAGTCTGACTGGTGTTTCCTGCTGATCTGCTCAAAAAAACAGGCCACACAATTGGAACTTTACTTTTTGCTAATACTGTGCTCTCTCTATTTTTGGGAGGCCATAACTTTTTGCTTACACAAACTTTTTTTTTTTTATATCTCTATTGTATTTTAGCCACTTTACAGCTCCACACTTGCTAATCTATTTTTAAGGAAGTAATGATGCAACTTTAACAACTACATTAAAATTGGCAGCAAAATTAATCTCTTGACGTGGCTTTGCTGATGCAATTAAAAAGCGAACGTAAGTATTAGAAAGCTGACGTAAACTGAAATTATGCTAGAAAGAAAGAAAAAACAACTTAAAGAACTACTTGCTCATGACTGACTGTTACTGTTTCTTTTTTATCAAGGAAGTGTAATAAGGTTGTGCAATAAAAGTCACTGTTTGTTCCACTATTATGTCATTTAAACTTGATCATATTCTGGTTATGTAAAGGTGGTTACTCAATTGCCATGATCCAAATAAGACTATATGTGACCCTGGACCACAAAACCAGCCATAGGGGTCAATTTTTTTAAATTGAGATTTATACATTATCTGAAAGGTGAATAATGTATGGTTCGTTATAGGACAATATTTGGCTGAGATAAAACTATTTGAAAACCTGAAATCTAAGGGTGCAAAAAAATCAAAATACTGAGAAAATTGCCTTTAAACTTGTCCAAATGAAGTTCTTAGCAATGCATATTACTAATCAAATATGAAGTTTTGATACATTTACGGTAGGAAATTTACAAAATATATTTATGGAACATGATATTTATTTAATATGAAATTGATGATTTTTGGCATAAAAGAAAAATCAATTAAGGGGTTGATCAAAAATCAACCACTTAAGACTGGTTTTGTGGTCCAGGGTCACATATATAAGAATACTGAATAAGACAACTGAAATATGCTTGTATTAGGTATGCTAAGTAATAAACACCTTATTCCAAATATGCATTTTACTAGAATATGCAAGTAATAATGGGATCTATGTGATATAGGCAACAGTTTAAAGTCTACAAGTAGAATAAAAACACTTTTGGAGACTCTAAAATAAACTGAAATCAATATAAAGGCATGCGTTGGAGTCTTGTTGCCTATAGCACTCTTGCCTACGTGTGGATGTTCTTTAGTGTTTTGTAATCAAATACAATGATATCAAACCAGCACTATATTTTACAGGATTTTTAACAATATAAAAGTCTTAACTCTTATTTTTGATCAGTTTAATGTGTCGTTGCTAAATTAAAAAGTATTCATTTCTCCAAATCTTACTGACCCCCAACTTCAAGACAACTGGAATATGCCTTTATTAGAAATGCTGTCACTTATTCCGAATATGCATTTTACTGGAATATGCAAGTAATAATAGGAGCAACATGAGATATAGGCAACAGTTTAAAGTCTACAAGCAGAATAAAAACATGTTTGGAGACTCTAAAATAAACAGAAATCAATATAAAGGCATGTGTTGGAGTCTTGTTGCCTATATTTAGCACTCTTGCCTACGTATGGATGTTCTTTAGTGTTTTGTAATCAAAGACAATGATATCAAACCTGCACTATATTTTATAGGATTTTTAACAATATAAAAGTCTTTACGCTCACTTTTGATCAAATTAATGTGTTGTTGCTAAATAAATTAATTAAATTATTTAATTAACTAATAAATTAATTTCTCCATATCTTACTGACCACCAACTTCAAGACAATTGGAATATGCCTTTATTAGGAATGCTGAGTCACTTAAACACCTTATTCCGAATATGCATTTTACTGAAATACGCAAGTAATAACAGGAGCTATAATAATAAGTCTACAAGTATGATAAAAACATTTTGGAGACACTGAAAGAAACAGAAATCAATATAAAGGCATGCGTTGGAGTCTTGTTGCCTATATTTAGCACTCTTGCCTACGTATTGATGTTCTTTAGTGTTTGTTTTATGATCAAATAAGATTATTAAACCTGCACTATATTTGATAGATAGATAGATAGATAGATAGATAGATAGATAGATAGATAGATAGATAGATAGATAGATAGATAGATCACTCACAAGTTCATACAGAATTTAATCTGAAAGATTCCATATTGCAGTGATCAAAAAGGCAAAACGCACCTTTAATACGCATAGACAGAATATGTAGATTTCTTGTAAAAGCCGTCACGGCTCCTTTTGTGTGATCTAAAAGGGATTTGAGAGTAATCCATACAGAAACTCAAAGTTGGGGATAGAAAAGGGGGTTGAAGAAGATTTTGGCCACTGGTGCCTCTGCTGCAGGGCACACAAGTTCACAAATAAGAAGGGCCATATGTTCAGGGTCATTGGTCTAAAGGGGCTGCAAAGGGCCAAATCAATATGACACGTCTGGTAACACACGAGGTCATATAACACGGAGCCCTCCTGAAGACTGACTATGGATCTGTCGTCTCCAGAGATCTCATCTCTCTCATTGACAATTACATGCGTCTCTGTGTGTAGACACCACTCACAGCCAGCACTGACACACACACACGCTCATGCTCTCATCACACTCACCGGCTGCCGATTCATGTTTTCTGGACTGCGATGAAATCAGGCTGGATGAAATGAAACAAGCTGTTACACTTGCACTTTTTTTCTGAAAATGTGTAACCTAAAGTTTTGTATTTTTGCCTCAAACATATTTGTTATTATCATTAATGTAGAAATTAAACTGAGATTTAATTAAGTGCTGTATTCATAACACATATACTCTATGGCTCAGCATATGTACACACATATGCACACACTGGATGTATATTTTACTTTTTTAATTAGTCTTCCGATTAATGCCATTATATTGTTTATTCTGTTTTGTGAATGCAGAACATGAACAAACACAAGAGGCAGGATTTATCGCATGAACCAATCACAGCCGATCATAACCAGTCATATCCAATCACATTGGGATGGAAGCATTGCCTCCTCCCATTTCATTTTCCCCATTCGTTGTCAATTACCCCCTGCGAAAATTCACCAAACACTGTTAAAACTCAATGGGCGCAGGGGAGGCGAGAGAGACGCGAACTCCAACTGAAACTTTACCTGCTGGTGTCGCTGTTGGACAATGTTTCTTTAGAAAAATTAGTGATTTATACACTTTTTAATGTTAGATTTTGCAATATTGGTGTTGGGTTTTTTTGTCCTACAAATTTTTTCTCATCCAATATTTTGAGAAAGCACCGACTCTCTTGCCTCCCTGGACAAAATGCCCCTGATAAGTATAGATTTTATTTATATTGTTATTAGTGACCCAAGGATCTCACTGTAAAAAAAACAACAACAAAAAAAACCCACACAATTTGTTGAGTCAACTTAAAATAATTTGTTCCCTTGCTGCCTTAAAAGTTTAAGTTAAGTCAACTCAAATAGGTTTAATCGGCTTGAAATGTTAAGTTGTACTAAGTGACAACTTAGATACTCAAGTTGACTAAACAAAAAAAATGGTTTGTTAAACTTAACAGCTGTGTTTGTTACCCGACTGCCTTAAAATTGTTGAATCAACTCAAATATCTAAGTTGTCACTTAGTAAAACTTAACATTTCAAGTTGACTGTTTTTTTCTGAGTTCACTGAACTTAAAATTTTAAGGCAGCAGGGTAACAATTTATTTTAAGTTGAAACAACAATTTTTTTTTTTATACAGATACCCTCAACAAGCCACATGATTAAAGATTATTCAAGTCCATAGCACAAATGATGCAGGATGATTTATGTGCCAAAATAATAGTTTAATACATTGCATTGGTGGTTTGTATTAGAAAAATGTAATTAATTAATATGTTTTGTGCATCATGTACAACAAAAAGCATTTAAAAATATTTTAAATGTTCTCTTTCTTTTTAAGAATTGCTGGCTGTTATAAAAGCTTTGCATGCAAGGAAACTGTTAATTAGTTTGAAAATACCAATTCTATTGAACCTCGCAAGGCGGATATCCAGAGAGCAGAAAACAAAGCAGGGAACAACGTGTCTTTGGCCCCCAGCGTGGCAAGTGTCATATTCTGGCGCACATGAGGCTGATTTCAGATGACAAGATGGGAACAGCCCTTCATTTGAGGCACAGTAAGACACGGGGAGATTAAATAAAACTGTGCACTCTTCTAGAAAACTTTATTGCTTCCAGATGGATACAAGCTTCCTCTCAGCAGCGCTCCAGCAAAGGCGAGACGCAGGGGGGCCGACGTCATGTCATCATGCAACTAATGTATGGACAAAAAGAATCAATTCTACACCGGCAGTGATCTGAGCTGTTAGACTTTATTACTGTGAGATTTCAATATACGTGTGGTCTGATGCATATGCATTGATTTTTAAAAGTGCTGCTTGAAGAATCACTTTTGGTATTGCTCGTACTACCCGTTAGTGAAATGAACAAACCGCAAGTATTACATTTAAATGTGTCTCGTACCATTTGTGATACCTGAGGAGAATTGTTTTGTTACTTTTTAAGTGATTAGACTAACAATTTTTTTGTTGCCCATAAAATATTCCACTTGTTTTTTCCTCTTGTTTTTAACTTAAAAACAAGTTGTTTACACACGGTAAAATAAATTCAAAAAAATCTGCCAGTGCAGTTAGATAAAAATACACTTGTATAAAAGATACAACAAAACAAGTCTTAATATCTAATGCTGCTTGCATTTCAAGTAAATTTATCATCTTTGAAAGATTTTTATATATTTTAACTAGGAAAATATGATAAAAACACATTTTAAGAGCATGATTTGATGCAGTGCAAAGACCTAAAGGCAGGCTCTTCAACTTGGACCAGCGAGTAACCTCTAGAAACCCCAACATCATTCTAGTATCATGTCAGTGAAATTTGCACAGGTAAGCGCCACTCCTTCCTTCAGAAAATGTGAACATCTATAGTTGCGTTTCCATATCCCTGAATGTATTTTAAATCTAATCTGTTTACCTGCATTCGCAGGGTTCAGTTTGGCAGAGGGTCTCTTTGTCTCATCTTCTCCCTACTCGTTGTTGATGCGTGCAGCGCTCTCACAGATGAAACTAATACCGTGGTTTGAAAAGGGTCCAACTGTGGAAAGCCTGTGCCAGGTCAGCAAGCCACTCTTTGCCCCCATGTTGTGTGGGGCCATGTGGTTCCCAGCATGGCGTCCGAGAGCATATTTTCCACCTGTGCCTGTGGAAGCCTGTGTGCCCAGACCCACACACCAAAACCCAATATTTACATTTTTATATTGCCGTTTTCAAGCCCCCAGGATGCAAACAAAGGAGGCAGCGTCTGTTTGTTCCCTGTGTGCAATTAGACTGTGACACTGTATATCCCTATTGTAATAAAGAGGGGTCACACACTTGAACTTTGACTGTGTTCGGTACACAAGCCAGCTGATTGGCGTGCACGGGACAATCTGCTTGATAAATAGCGTTTTTAAAGAATCTATAAAATGCAAACACTGCTTTGCACGTGCAATGCAAAGTATTACTGTACATTTTTGGTCTTGGTCGACCCACATGAAGTCTGTGAATGCAGATTTCCATTACTGTACACAGCCTCTTCCTTGTTTGTTAAATTAAATATATATATTTGGCTATAAGAGTTTAATACTCTCCAATTTACAATTTAAATAAATTGTACTGATTTTGATCAACACAAATAAAACAAAACAAAATAAAACAAAATAAAATAAATAAAATAAGTTAATAATAATAATAAGTTAATAAGGATTCAGTTTGTGGTTCTGGATGGGCCTGGAATGTTTGATTTTTTTTTTTTTTTTTGGATTGTTGTTTAATGTTGGTTAATTAAATTAAATATATTTTTGCATGTTCACCTACCAGTAAGAGTGTGATAGTCTGTGCTTTACTGTTTAAATGCATTTCATTGATTTTTCTATCAAGGTCAGTGGAAAAAATAATGTATTAAAAAGTTCCATTATCATCTAAAGTTATTTTGATGTTTTGTTTTTTGTGGTTTGTTTGCTTTTTGTTTTGTATTTGTTTTGTTTAGACACATTGTTTTGTAGTTTGTTTGCTCTGTTTTGTTTAGATGCTTTTTGTTTTTTGTTTTGTTTAGCCATATTTTGTTTTTGTTTGTTTTGTTATAGGCACATTGTTTTGTAGTTTGTTTGCTTTGTTTTCTCACATTTTGTTTTTCGTTTAGCCACATTTTTTTTTTGTAGTTTGTTTGATTTGTTTTGTTTAGCCACTTTTGTTTGTTTAGCCACTTTTTGTTTTTGTTTTGTTATAGCCACATTTTTTTGTTTTTGTGGTTTGTTTACTTTGTTTTGTTTAGACACATTTAGTTTTTTTGTTTTGTTTAGACATTTTCTTTTTGTTTGTTTTGTTATGGTCACATTGTTTTGTTTTGTAGTTTGTTTGCTTTTTGTTTAGACATCTATTGTTATAGCCATATTTTTTTTTGTTTTGTGGTTTGTTTGTTTTGACACATTTTGCTTTTGCTTGTTTTGTTATAGCCACATTTTTTGTTTTGTTTGTTTGATTTGTTTTGTTTTGTTTAGCCCCTTTTGTTATTTGTTTTGTTTAGCCACATTTTGTTTTGTTTAGTTTAGTTTTTTGTTATAGCCACAGTTTGTTTTGTAGTTTGTTTGCTTTGTTTTGTTAGCCACATTTTGTTTTTGTTTTGTTATAGCCACATTTTTTGTTTTGTGGATTGTTTGCTTTATTTTGTTTGGATGCATTTTGTTTTGTTTTGTTAGGCCACATTTTGTTTTTGTTTGTTGTGTTATAGCCACATTTTTGTTTTGTGGATTGTTTGCTTTGTTTTGTTTAGATGCATTTTGTTTTTGTTTTGATATAGCCACATGTTTTGGTTTGTAGTTTGTTTGCATTGTTTTGTTTATCCACATTTTGTTTTGTTTCCTTATAGCCACATTTTTTCGTTTTGTAGTTTGTTTGTTTTGTTTTGTTTATCCACATTTTGCTTTTGTTTTCTTATAGCCACATTTTTTGTTTTGTAGTTTGTTTGCTTTGTTTTGTTTAGCCACATTTTGTTTTTGTTTTGTGGATTGTTTGCTTTGTTTTGTGTAGATGCATTTTGTTTTTGTTTTGTGGATTGTTTGCTTTGTTTTGTGTAGATGCATTTTGTTTTTGTTTTCTTATAGCCACATTTTTTTGTTTTGTAGTTTGTTTGCTTTGTTTTGTTTAGCCACATTTTGTTTTTGTTTTCTTGTAGCCACATTTTTTGTTTTGTAGTTTGTTTGCTTTGTTTTGTTTAGCCACATTTTGTTTTTGTTTTGTTTTAGCCACATTTTTTGTTTTGTGGATTGTTTGCTTTATTTTGTTTAGATGCATTTTGTTTTGTTTTGTTTTGTTTTGTTTAGCCACATTTTGTTTTTGTTTTCTTGTAGCCACATTTTTTGTTTTGTAGTTTGTTTGCTTTGTTTTGTTTAGCCACATTTTGTTTTTGTTTTGTTTTAGCCACATTTTTTGTTTTGTGGATTGTTTGCTTTGTTTTGTCAGTAAGGTCCAGTGTTGTTTGGTTCTTTCATTCTTTGGTGTTTTGCATACAAATTTGCCCTGGTGAGAACACTGCAGCCTTATGGCCAGATGCATTTCATACAATGCAAAACTGCTCTCATGCTGATTCTTATGCTGTCGTGCACTTTTGGAAGCATGTACGTCTCTGTCATTGGGACTGTAACCAGAGGCTCCTACTCCGAGTCTCAGGTGTTAGTAGAAGAGCTGAGCATGTCTCAGCATAATGACTCATTATTGATGCTAATGGTGTTCTGCTCATTATTTTTAAACAGGCTCTAGAAATAAACAATTATCGTCACCTACTTTTCATTATGCTCCCGGCCAAAATAATTTGCGAATATGAAAGGGGGGAAAAATGTGATATGTAAGACTAGATAGCTTAAATGTGTAACATAACTTCATTAATGTGGCTAAATTGCTAAATTAACATTACTTATCAGCATATCTGAAGTTGCAAAACATGTTTTTTGTTTGTTGATTGATGTTTATTGAAGAGCATGCCGTTATTTAGAACTGATGTTGACACTGCTGAACGATCTCGTCTCTGCCCAGCATTTTTCCATGCGGAGGATGGAGAATGTGTCTGGACTAAAAAATGTCCCCCTTCTGTCCCTCGGTACTGTGAAATGGGATCAGATAACCTCAGCGGTGCAATTAGCCTCAGAAATCTGAGGCTGAGCCAGTCAGTCCAGTTCCAGAGAGCTACACTGGGGCAGATGCTCCATGCTGACCGCAGTGGTCAACCAAAGTCCTCAGAGTTCTGGGAAAAACAGGTCATTTTCAAAGAGCTTGTGTATGGTAAACCGTCTAGCGTTTGCTTGCATGACATGCTCATTCAGCTCAGCGCTCATATAAATGGCTGAAGTGATCGATGAAACAAAAGCTGAGACCTAAAGTCAATATGTTAGGATCTAATCTGAAACAAAATCATTTTAAAATGCATAGAGAAGAAGAATGGCATTGTGCATCTCTCATCTAATGTATTATTCCCTCTCAGAGATAACTGAGCATGCGCTCAGGATATACTCTAGAAAGTAATTAGATTCTCTTGTCGTAGAAAGGAAAATCCCTACAGTGGTTATATCTGATTATGGACTTAAAAATAGCAGTTTAATCCAGCCATACTCTTTTTTTTTTTATTGCAGAGGTTGTTCTTCATAACTCAGAAATGAGTTTACAGTTTCACTTTTGTCAAATGTTTCTCCTAAAATTGCATAGGACACATATTGTTTTAATAATTTGGTCAAAGTAATAGCAAATGACAATGTTTCCAACAATCCAATCGATTCCAGATGAACAAAGTCCCACCCACATTTTCCCTCATTCAAGAAGCCATTGCACTTTGATATACATCACAATAGGGAAGAAAAGATGATTGCAACTTTAATATTAAATAATAAAGAGAGTTCATTTAATCTCAGATTTTACATGCAGACTTGAAATTCTGACATGTGAGATTATAAAGTTATTGTGTCAGTATAAAAATTTGAGAAACAAAACACTTTCATATAATCTCATTGCTCTCAGGAGAAACAATTGAGATAAGCAATCTCATGCGTGATTTTTTTTCTTTCCTGAAATGTAAGCAGTAGAATTCAGTGCAAACATTTTAGCGTTGGAACATGACTTCGTTTTTATATGCAACATGCATTATATACTTAAACAGTTGCCTTCTGTATCCAGTTTTATGATTAAAAAATAAATAAAAGCATACATTTGCAATCTCTGACCCTAGAGATTTGTTTGTATACGTCTACAGAGCCAGAGGTAAAATCAGCGCACACATGGCGCGAACCCACCAGAGTGATCTAAATGAACTGCGTGGACTGGAGGCGTGAACTGCTCTGGCACCCAGATCAAATCACGGTGTTTGTACATTCAGCAGACAAACTGAAGTAAAGCCAAGGCCAATGCTAAGCAAATTCAGGGTTCAAAAAGTCAAACCCAGATCCCTTTGGCAAACAATCCCAGTCTCCCGCGCGCTTCTGTGGTTGTGGCTGAATATGAGGCCAATTCACCCGGCTCTACTTTCATTTGTAAAAGGTGAGCAAACTGGCACGTTGTTTACTCTGGATCGGCTGTAGGTGATGCCATCAGAGAATTCTTCAGCGGTATTTTTAAAACATACGGTAGAAATAGTGCTGACATCTAAAAAAAGAAACGCTATATATTATTTACGGTTTGTCCTGTTGTCAGCTCCAAGGCTAGTGGCTTCTTAAAGGGACAGTTCATCCAAAAATGAAACGTCTGTCATCATTTACTCACCCTCATTTTATTCCATATCAGTATGATTTTCTTCTGATAAAAGACAAAGAAGTGTCACAAAAGTACCTAATGAGGGCAAATGTGACCCTGGATCACAGTCGAGTATATTTGTAGCAATAGCCAAAAATACACTGTATGGGTCAAAATGATCGATTTTTCTTTTATGCCAAAAATCATTAGGATATTAAGTAAAGATCATGTTCCATGAAGATATTTTGTAAATTTCCTACTGGAAATATATCAAACTTAATTTTTGATTAGTAATATGCCTTGCCTAAACTTCATTTAGACAACTTTAAAAGTGATTTTCTGAATATTTAGATATTTTTGCACCCTTAGATTCCAGATATTCAAATAGTTATCTCGACCAAATATTGTCCTATCATAAACCACACATCAATGGAAAGCTTATTTATTCAGCTTTCAGGTGATGTATAAATCTCAGTTTCGGAAAATTGACACTTATGACTGGTTTTGTGGTCCAGGATGAAATGCTTTTAAAATTACAGGAAGGGTAAGGATTTTAGAAAAATAATGATTACATTTTTTGCATATGCACATATGTTTTTTGGTCTGGTTCTCATTATTGCACTTAGTTAATTTTTCAAATAAAATAAGAAAATAATAAATAAAGTGTAATATTTTACTTTAAAATAAAAATGAGTACTAAATAAATTTTAAAAATACAACTATTTTATGGTACATTTAATAAATACAACACTAATATTTTTAATTTTTTATTATTTTTATTTTTAATTTAATTTTTTTTTTTTTTTTTTTTTTCTTTTTTTTATATGAATATTTCCAAATTTAAAATCAGCAAGCTTTTATTTTGGCAGATTGCTGGCAAATGCACTGGTGGTTTTAGTGCTGCTGAGTAAAATGCGTCACATGAATATTTTGCATTTCCCTCTAAAACCGGCAATGCATCACCTATATATTTATGCTTTCATATATATATATTATATAAAATAAATATAACTATTAAAAAGTAACTATTACTATTATTAATAATAGTAATAACAGTATTATTGCACTTTATTTAGTTAATTTTTAAAATAAAATAAAAATTACTGATAATAGTAATATTAGTATTATTTCACTTTGTTTAGTTAATTTTTAAAATAAAATAAAAAACAATAAATAAAGTGTGATAATACTTTAAATAAATTTATATTAATATTTTTATAGATAATTTATACATTAATAGATTAATATTTTTTAAATACAATAAATTTACTTCTGTTTTTTTAATGAATTTTCAATATTTTCAAACCTAAAATCAGCTAGCTTTTATTTTGGCAGTTTGCCGGCAAACGCTTGCCAGCTTTAGCGCTGCAGAGTAAAGCGTGTAAAGTTACTCTTTTTATATTTTGCTCTGAAACTGGTAATGCTTCGCCTATATTTTTGCTTTCATTTTGAATGGAAATCTTTCCCAGTATTACAGTTATTCTATCTAGAACGGTGATTTATAGTTATAATTTTTTTTATTTTGGTCACGCATGCACACCTGCGCACCACTTATGTGTTACTATTTTATTTACTAATATTATTATTTTTCCACTGTATTTTTTAAAATATATACATATACACATTTTTATATATGCATGCACAAGCAAACTGTTTAGATTTAAAAAATGAATTTAATAATTTATCATTAATCATAATTGTTTTTGTTTTGCAGGTCTAAATCATGTGACAGTGCAAATAAAACGCATAATCAGAATTTTAGCAACAGGAGATGTAAACAGAGGTATCACATCATCACTGAAATCCAACACACAGTGTTGTCATAGAAACAAGCACACATTGAAATGCCACATAGCAATCATGTAATTTGATATTGTGTTTGTCTGCTGGTTAATGTCCTTCAATCTCTCTCAGTTTTCTGTAGTGAGGGATCAGGGGCGATATTCTGATCCGTTATCCCTCGGCAGAAAAAAAGCACATGAGCGTCAAATAGAGAACCCCAGCATATCGGGATCTCGCTGTCATTTTTTGGCATTTTCAAGAGAACATTTGGTAAAGGCCATAGGGGGTTATTAGATGAATGCTTTCTGTGTAATGAGAGCTCTGGCTTAATAACATTAGCTTGGATCACAGATGAAAAGTACTGTCTATAAAGCTTACGCTGACTGAAAGTCTCTCTTGCACTCGGCAGCGCTCACGCTTTGAAGTGCCTGCGCAAAACAACAGCCAAAGACAGGAAGTACATGCCTCAGCTTCAAACTGCTGGGCGTGTTTCAAAATTGTTTCATTTTCCACATTTGGTTTTGTTTCCTGATCAATCAAACAAGCGTAAATCAGGAATCAGCTCTTTGAGAGCAATTTTGGAGGGCTTTTTATTGAACGCCAGCAACGGTGGTCTTTATTTATGCATGCTTATATATTCTACGCTGTTGCATTTTCCATATAAAGGCCCCCCCTCTGGCATATATCTATATTCTAGTTACTCAAAATAGGTGGATTCCTTAAATTTAAAGCTTAGAGTTTCACTGATATTGAATGAAATCAAATCCTCCTAAAGTCATATGGTTATCTTCTTAGTGTAATGATGCAGATGGTAGTTTTGAGTATCATTTACTTGGACATTTGCTAACTGTCCACAAGACTGACAGATGCCCTACTTTAGGTGGTCACAACAGTCAGCCGGAGTCCATTACCAACACAGCTGTTACACATGAGTTTCTGGCAGGACTAACATTACCCCCTTTTTCCCCCCTTTATTTGGATTGCTACATTGTTGTAGCCCTCTTTTGCTTGTGTAATTATTACAGTAGGATACAATGGAGCTGAAGACCGCCCATGATTTGCTTACTTCTGATTCTTATGTTTACAGCTATCAAACATATTTTATTTAATATTGATCGAGCAGTGCACACTCTTTATGAAAATAAAGTTTATTTGTACTAAACAGCATTTAAAAGGAACTTTTTTTATTTTCAATGTTGCAACAAGGGGGCCTTTTACTCCAAATGCTATCTTTTAAATTACAGACAATTATTATACAAAAACTGCATTTAATCACCATGAGCAAAACTGAAAATGCAGCCCAGGGTAAGTTTATTAACAGCAATGTTAAAAATGGAAAAGTTTTTTTTGCAACATTGTCAAAACCCCCGTTCCCACGAATCTGCAAAAATGACTAAAAATGCTGAATTATGCATGCCAGGCCAATGGTTGGCAACGTCACTTTGTAAAAAAACACTATGTGCCTACAGTCTGAACGCATAATACACACACATGACGTAACCATTTTCACAAATTCACATTTTCATAGAGATGATAATGGTATCGTTTTCAAAAATTTTAACTTTGAAACCCTTTTTCAAAAGTTTTCAGGCCCCCAAAACACCTGTTCTGTTTTTAGTTGAAAACGGAGTCATGTAAACACCCTCTCAGACAGTAGAGCTGATATGCATAATCTGATAAAATGTATACATGCAATACCAATCAAATATTTTTGGACAGTTAGATTTTTTTTTATGTTTTTTAGAAAAAGTCTCTTCTTCTCACCAAGCCTGCATTTATTTTATCCAAAATACAGCAAAAAGAGTAAAATTTTGAAATATTTTTACTATTTAAAATAACTGTTATCAATTTGAATATATTTTAAAATGTAATTTATTGCTGTGATTTCAAAGCTGAATTTTTAGCATCATTACTCCAGTCACATGATCCTTCAGAAATCATTCTAATATTCTGATTTGCTGCTCAAAAACATTTATTATTATTATTATGTTGAAAACAGCTGAGTAGATTTTTTCAGGTTTCTTTGATGAATAGAAAGTTCAGAAGAACAGCATTTATTTGAAATAGAAATCTTTTGTAGCATTATTAATGTATTTATAATCACTTTTGATCAATTTAAAGCATCCTTTCTAAATAAAAGTATTAATTTTTTTAAAAAATCAAAAATGACTGATTCAAGCTTTTGAATGGCATAGTGTATATGTTAAAAAAGCTTTTTATTTCGGATAAATCGTGATCTTTGGATCTTTCTATCTATCAAAGTATCCTTAAAAAGGTATGCAACTGTTAAA
The DNA here is from genome assembly GCF_022985175.1 of Labeo rohita. Lineage (NCBI taxonomy): Eukaryota > Metazoa > Chordata > Actinopteri > Cypriniformes > Cyprinidae > Labeo > Labeo rohita. The sequence goes on from NC_066877.1 coordinate 29,578,682, forward strand.
TATTGATAATAATAATAATAAATGTTTCTTGAACAGTAAATCAGCACATTACAATGATTTCTTAAGGATCATGTGACACCGAAGACTGGAGTAATGATGCTGAAAATTTACCTTTGATCACAGGAATAAATCACATTTTAAAATATATTCAATTAGAAAGCAGTTATTTTAAATAATACAAATATTTCACATTATTACTGCTCTTGCTGTATTTTGGATCAAATAAATGCAGACTTGGTGAGCAGAAGAGACTACTTTAAAAAATCTTACTGTCAAAAAACTTTTGACTGGTAGCGTATACAGTATCTATAAACTTTTCTTAATCAAATGACCTCAAAGACGAACTTTTGTCATTGAAGCTATAGCATCATAGATGATGTCACTTTGTTGTGCAAACTAAAGAGAGACAAACAGGTGTTTAGAAAAGTGCTGTGGTGGAAGAATTCACATATTTCTGATAATGCAACTTTCTAAATGTGTAAGTCTAGAGCTTGTGTTAATTGCAGGCCTGTATGTGTGCATTATATATTAGGCCTAGCCTATACACATAACTAAAATAACAGTGATGATTGATTCATTCAACATTCCTGAAACTAAGTTTCTACAGCCTTTGCTTATGTTTAACACTTTTGTCTTCTTGAAACCAAAATACAGAGAGAGATTAAATTATCATCCCAAAACTCTAAATTAGATTAAAATGTTTCGGTCTTCATTCTAAAACGTTCATAAAACTAGGCTTACAGGCAACAGTCTTTGCTTATGTTTAGTCCATGTCTTAATAAATCTCAGCAAGCACTTTTCCAATGCTGAGATTGCATGTGCAATGTACACAAGACGTAGTCGTGTCTATAAACACGATAAACCAATTAGCCTGTTTGCTAATATGACTTAGACACAGGAAGTAAACAGGAGTAGCATACAATCACCATGGAAACGGCGGCAAACAGGGCACAGCGCTGCTCACCTGTAGGGGTCTCGGGCTGAATGGGCGTCCATGTTACCCGTGTTGCCGTGAGAACCACGTCGTGGCTCTTCTTCCCGATTTGGAAGATTCCTCTCACGATCGGCTCGTCCGGTCTATATTTCTTTTCTTTTCGCCCCTTGTCGGCGTCATCCGTGCATAACTGAGGGGCCGAGACGGAGCGCTTCTCGTTTTGTTGCTGTTTTCGCTTTTTCTTTTTTGTCTTGACTCGCTGTCTCGTCCCGTGAGGAGACACCGGTTGCGTCTCCCTCAACTCTTCCTGACTCTCCGACCACGCGTTGAGGACATTTATCGATTTACACGGGGATTCAAACATAATGGGGCAAACGCGCCTTTGTGTACTACTTTACCGGCTCGGTGCGCTCCCGGTCGCTAGGCTCTTGGGGAAGTTCCTCGTCTCCATGCACCTCTAGAGCGCGCGCCCGCTGGGCTTTCTTAGCCGAGCACGCGCGCTGCCCTCACTCACATTGCACATTTAGTTATTACTATTTCAACTAATTATTACATCAGCGTAGTAATGTTAACTACTATGACAAGCCGTTTTAGCATTTATTCTTTTTAAACTATCCTTTTTTATGTAACTAGACTATTAACAACATGCTTCTTGTCTAAATAGCCTAGTGAAACTGAAAAAGATTAGTGGAAAACATGCTAGACATTTTAAAATGCGTAAAAATTGATACTAGTTAGTAGTTGTACGCGTTGGTCTAGAAGTGAATAGGCTTATGTGAACAATTTTCTATATAATTTGATTGCAAAAGATCACTATTCTGTTACTTATTGATTTTAAAGGAGCAGTTCAGTTCCAGAACAAAAAAATACAGATAATGTACTCACGTCCTTGCCATCCAAGATCTTCATGTCTTTCTTTGTTCAGTCGTAAAGAATTTTTTTTTTTAGAAAAACATTTCAGGATTTCTCTTCATATAACGGACTTCTATGGTGCCCTTGAGTTTGAACTTCCAAAATGCCGTTTAAATGCAGCTTAAAGGGGCTCTAAACGATCCCCGCTGAGGAAAAAATGGTGTTATCTATAGCGAAACGATCGGTTATTTTCTAAAATAAAATTTACAATTTATATACTTTATATAACCTCAAATACTCGCCTTGTTTAGGTCTGCGTGAACTCTGTTTTTTACGTTTTAAGACAGGGTATGTCGAAAAACTCCCATCTCATATTCTCCTCCAACTTCAAAACCTAAATCGCTGCAGAAGTACTGACCCAGTGTTTTCAAAGTGAACATGCAAAGAAGGTTAAACACCTTTACAAAGCAAAAAAAAAAAAAAAAAAAAAAAAAAAAAAACACAGGTAAAACAGCGATGTAGGACGATTTTGAAGTTGGAGGAGAAAATGAGATGGGAGTTTTTCGACATACCCTAACTGTGCTGAACCGGAAAAAAACTGAGTTTAAGTAGACCTAGACAAGACGGGCGTTCAAGGTTAAAAAGTATGTAAATTGTAATTTGTTTTAATAAAATGACCGATGGTTTCACTAGATAAGATGCTTCTTCCTTGGCTGAGATCATTTAGAGCCATCTGAAGCTGCATTTAAACTGCATTTTGGAAGTTCAAACTCAGGGGCACCATAGAAGTCCATTATATGGAGAGAAATCCTGAAATGTTTTCCTCAAAAAAACAATTTCTTTAGGACAAGAAAGAAAGACATGAACATCTTGGATGACAAGGGGGTGAGTACATTATCTGTAAATTTTTGTTCTGAAAGTGAACTACTCCTTTAAAAGTACTAGAAATAGATACTAGGTAAATAAATGAGGGCTTGCAATAGAAAATGTTTTAACAAGAGTATTTTAATTTTGTCAAACACTGATGGTACTTCTGTAACAGTATGTGCATATTTAAATTTCTTAAGTGTCCACAAATACATAGGCTGCTTCAGATTTGCATGCCTGAATTTGTTTCCGTATTTGGTGTGCTAAACAGTTAACCTTATACTAAGTAAACAGGTGTGGAAAAAGTCTTCCTTACACAGCACCTTGGACAGTTCCTGGATGGCCAAAGCTTTTGAGACTAAGCACTTAACTCCCAGTGCATGTTTCCTCTTTTTATACCCCATTATTTTTTAATGTTTTGTTTAAATATGCAACCGTCTCAATTAAGTCGTATAAATTAAAGACACTGCATTTCTAAAGGACGATGTTAGTCGTAATGTCTCATATTGCTCTCATCTAGCCTCCAAAATTCTTTCACCCAGCGCAGAGGTGCCTATTTGGCATGATCTTTACAAAATTTGTTATTTTAATATTTATTATTTATATTATGTTATCTTCAAATACCTTCATCTTCATCGGCACAGAAGGAAAAAGTATTTCTTGTGAATTTATCTTCGTACACGCGTCTAAAATATGCGGTGGCATTTCAGTCTTTTTTTTTTTTTACACTTAATCTCTCTTACACCATTTTCTTTTAATCTGCATACTAATCTAGATTTTAAGTGGACTTAATTTAATAATGAACAAAGGCTTTTATGCACTTCAAATAAAATATAAATATCTGATATATTTTAAGAAGATTTGTGTGCAGGCATTGCATGAACAGTTGTGGATTATAAACGACTCAAATGCATTTACACTGATGTATGATATGAATTTTTCTTCTAGAGGCATTTGGTTATATAGTGTGTGTTTAGAAATTCCAAATATTTTTAGAGAAGTAAACCTTTTACAACTGTATCGATATGCGCAAAAGCGAAGGTGACATTAAGCTATTCACCGACATTTCGTGATGCTGCATGTCATGTTATTTTAAAGAGATTCTGGTTTGAAATAAAGCTGGATAATATCAGAATGTGGGATGTGAATTTATATCGTGGCTCTTGGGCTCCTCTGTGCTGATTTAATGTTTATTTTAGCTGTAGGCAATGCATTCAGGTAAGAAACACTCTTATTGCGCACTAAATCGATGCAGCAGCTTAAGGTTAGTTAAAGCACACTAACAGTGAATATCCTTTAGGACAGAAAATGTGTGTTTAATAATATTTAAGAGTATAAATGCAAATGACCTTGAGATTTCATATTAACAGTTTCAAAATTTAGCCAACCGTTTCAAACATCTAAGCAATTCATCATACGAAGCCTTTGCTACTGTAGCCTAGATTTTGAGACTAACATGAATCATATATATATTTTAAATCTGAATAATCAGATTAGAGCACGTATGTGTTTTGAAGAAAATAAAAATCATAGTTTATAAAGGTAAAACTTGTTTTCAAGGGCTGGAAGTGATGCATGTATCACGAAATGCTTTTACATAAACGACTATGATAGTGTTAAATTCAAAACCATTTGTTTTATTTCTTAAACCTCCATCATGAACTGATACACACATACAACAGTCTCAAAACTAGAATCACTTTGAAATCAACCTCTTTTCATTGTTTGTTCCTTCTTCGCAACCAATAAAATTTCCAGTCGAAAATACCCGAATAGTTAGAGCAGACTAATTCAGTCCGTTATTTATTTTCCATCTTAGAAAGACAGGCCTCTCGATCAGCTTTTACACAGGGTGATTTTAAAAGGTGATAGTCAAGCTTTTATGTACAACATTGAGACTCTAACACCAATTTTTTTGTTTGTTTTCCCCAGCACTCAAGCAATTCGAAATTCCACAAAGGATTCACTGATTGAACGTAACATTAGACGGGATTCAAAGGATGGGAATTGTGCAACTCTGCATGATTTTACAGTAATTCATTGCTAAGGCAACATTACAGATTTTTAAGCACTTGCCTGCTGGTTATTACTAGATTGAGTACTGTTTCGTATAAAGAAGAGATAAATCAGCTTTATAAAACATTAACATGAGGGGGTTGCATGGAATGATGCAGGAATTTGACTTTATAAAAATTAACAATTCTATACAAAATCACAACAAAATAATTCAGTATGGGATAGATAAGTAGTAAAATGTAATAGGTTGAAAAATATATCAATCTCTATTAATTTCTATAATTGGCCCAGTATTGGATTAAAAATTGCATAGTTTCCAAATTATTGCTTGTGATTTTGTAGCATGGATAATTAACACATTCTGAAGGAGGTCACGCCTATTCCCACCTGTGTGTGACCGCAACGTAGAAGCGCTATAGAATACAATACATAAGGTGAACGAGAATAAACGAATTCTCTTTTCTCCTAAAGGCAGTAACAACAATAAATACGTACATAAGATTAAGCATATAATGTTGTTGCTCTTTTTGCATCAGCCATAACAGAATACCGCGACGAGCAGTCCCGCAAGTGTCCGTTAGAATCACGAGTCGTGAAATATCGCGTTCAGCTGCGCGTTCATGACCCGCTCGTGATGCGAGTGCCCTTCGTACGACATAATGTTCTCCATGGGTATATCGCAGCGCTGCGTGGAGCCCGCGTAAAGAGACGCGTGTCCCTGCGCGCCGGCCAAGCCCGCCGCCTGATAGTGCATGGTAAAGGCGTAGTTCTTCTCGAATTCCGACGAGGGCTCGTGCTTGAACGAAAAGTTCCCGTTGACGCTCAGAGGTGGGCTAAGGGGTCCGTCAAACGAGGGGCTGGTGCAGTCTGTGAGCGCGGTGTCAAAGAACGGCTCCAGTGCGCTCCCGTACGCGTGCGGCTTGACGTGAAAGATGTGAGAGCTGTCCATTGTACCGTACGGAGGGCTGGGAAGACCGGGCGTCTGGTACGAGTAGGGAAGAGCGGAAAAGGAAGCACTTGCTGTTTGCATATGAGGGGGCATCTCCTGGCTCTGCTCGGGGAGAAAAGTTCTGGGGTTCAGCTGGAGGCACCCCGCGACCAAATTGGTCGTGGGCTGGGACAAGCCCTTGCACAAGGCCTGCACGAAAGACATCAGATCCGGGCTTTTGCCCGACCTCAGGATTTCCGAAAGCGCCCAAATGTAGTTCTTGGCCAGTCGGAGCGTCTCGATCTTGGAGAGCTTCTGGGTTTTGGAGTAGCACGGCACAACTTTGCGCAGGCTCTCCAGCGCGTCGTTCAGGCCGTGCATGCGGTTCCTCTCCCGGGCGTTCGCCTTCATGCGCCTCATCTTGAACCTCTGCAGACGCGCCTTGGTCATCTTCTTCTTCTTGGGTCCTCGTCTTTTCGGCTTGGTGTCATCGCCGTCTTCCTCCTCCTCCTCTTCCTCCTCGTCGTCCTCGTCTTCGAGTCGGTTGAGTCCCACATCGTCGTCCTCCATATCCTTGTGCATGGGCACGTTGGTGTTCTCCACATCTCGCTCGTCTTGCGAGCTGCTGTGACACTTGTCGGTCCAGTTCGCGCTGGGTTGAGACTCCAGCATCATGCTTTCCTCGGTGTAAGATTTCGTCATGTTGGAACTCTGCAAAGCGACACATAAAGCCTTTAAAACAGCAATTCAGTCACATTTTCTGTATTATCTTTCAAACGAGAGACATGCAACTACTACGCTGCGCATCCAAAATGCAACAACACATGACCTGTGGATGAATCATAGCTGCTTACTTTATTTAGCTTTATTATGTAACATCATCAGTGTTTCCTAATCAGATAGAGCTCTTGTTGTTCATTTTAAGATAAAGCATGAAGGAATTTAATAAGGAATACACTCTTTAAAATAATGGTTCCAAATAGGGGTTTTCACAGCAATGCCATAGGTTTAGTTCCCCAAAGAACCTTTCGGTGAACAGTTTTTAAAAAAAACATTTTTTTCATAGTGTGAAGAACATTTTGATAATCTAAAGAACCCTTTTCCAGAACCTTTGTGGAATAAAAAGGTTCCATGAATGGTTAAAAAAAAAAAAAAAAAAAAAAAAAAAAAAAAAAAAAAAAAAAAAATCTAATTTCTGGTTAACGAGACTGAACAGCAAGATATAACTAGTTTTGAATTTTATTCCTAAAAGCAAGTATTGTACAGCATATCAGAAGTTTAAACATTAAGATGTAGAAAGTATTGATTAAACAGAAAAAATCTTCGTATAATTGCACTGCAAACAAGTTTTCATTTTGTTAACAGCATCAATTTTTTACCTTGCTTAAAAGCGCGATTAACTTGTCATCGCAAGTTATTTAATGCAACAGTTAATTTACGTTTTCAGTTTTATGTGGATTGATTTGTGGATTTTACAAAGTATAAGCTTTACTATAGTGGATCAGCTATGCAAAATACATGCTGTTCAGTTTTAAACGTTTGTTCATCTGAGTTTACCACGACAACATAAGAATTATCTGAATGCTATCGTTATCTATTTGTCAGTTCAACATAAATAGGTGAAATACAGCCAGTGTTAAAAGAGAGAAACATGACATACCTGGGATTTGTTGAATGTCTTGTTATGATAGTTTCATGCCCCTCGTGGTGGTGTAGGAAGTCCTGCGGATTGAAGCCTAATGTGGCTGCGCCGATGGGATGCTCTGGTTATATAGCGGTGCTGCTGATGCTGGAAGATGCGAGTGGATGTCTGTCTATGGCTGCCTCTACAGTCCCACCCTGCGCCCGTGATTGGCATCTGGCCCCGCCCCTTCCCCCGGCACGCGCCATATGGCCGACTACGTCAGGAAAACGGCCTCAAGCGTCACGTGATCTCTTCCATTTGTATTCGCCAGAGCTCCGTATTCCGTCCCTTTGTGGCCGAAAGAAAGTGGCCATCTGTCGCCAGTTAGAGACTCCGTGGACCTGTTTGTACCCGCAGGATGGATTAACCCTTTCAAGCGTGGGACACATTCAATCACGACCGGCTCTTTCTTTAGCTACATCCCGTTGTCTTAATGCGGACAATTCTTTATGCGTGTCCATAAATTAGCTCATAATCACTCAGTAGGTTTTGTCACTAATTATCAGTGGAAATCGGTCCTGTCGAAAAGAATACAAAAACGCCTAAATCACATAATAATAAAAATAATTATTATTATAGTAGTACTTACTATTATTTGACTTAATATATTTTGTATTTAATGCATATTTAATATGCATATTAAAAAAATCGAATTTAATGCAAACTGTAGCCTATATGATGAGAATCAGAATTTTGTGCTTTGCTAGGGTTACTGGGGGATTAGTAGCTAATCTTTTACAGATATCTCGTGATATTGATTGTAAACAGTAATTGCAAAGTCTGGCTCAAGACCCCGGTAATGAGTCCCCCTCTTTTCATCGCTGGTCGGTCGGCACGCGAGTCGCACACGCACTGACAAAAAGCCTGTTTCACGGCTCACTAACCTGATCCAACGTCCGAAATCTGCTGTTTTCTATTCAATTTAATATCATTGCCCCTCCAACCCCCTTAAAAAAAAGATAGAGCAATGTGATGACCGTTGAAAAGGCGAGAAGATTAAACAGGGAATAACTATAGACAATGGCATTTAAATGCATGTGGAGCGGACTATTATTTAATATCAGCTGGAACACGCCTAAAAAAAGTAACACTATAAAATTGAGTGCATGATCTAATCATGCCTCAATTAATAATGTGTTTAGTTGCTAGTGTTGTCTGTAAAATATTGTTGTTTTTTTTTTGCATTAGAGTCACTTCAGAAAATCACCTTAAAATCAGACCACCGAACATATCCAGAAATGGTTATAATTTATCAACTTCAGTAAAGATTTTTGCATGTTATACATTTGTATCGTTGAGGCGGTGCAATTATTTATATCTTACGTCTGAGTTGAGCACCTCATCTCTATCCTCCCATGCTGTTTGTTCATGCGTGGAAAATATTTCATTTCCATTGTTTGCTTATCTGTGCTTATCTCTCCTGACATCTGTTAATGGCCTACCGCAGACATTTGATAACCAGGTAACCGTGAAGTGTCCGCGAACACTCATGGGCTCTGAGTGCTGCTAATCTTTCTCATAAAAATCGACAAGTTTGTGCCGGTCAAAGGTCCGAAGGAAGCCGTCTGTTTGCCTGTGCATATCTCCCTGTTGCCATGCAAACCAAGAGATGTGAGGAGAGTGATTTCAGCACCACTGACAGCAACTCAGTGGACTTGTGTCGCATTTAGTTCATGCTTTTGCATTTCTCGTTTCTCCGGCATCCCACACATTGGTACTCTTTATTTGATGTGGTATTATACATTATAGACATAAAATACACAGACTTTGTATGATTTCATATTACATTGCACTAATTGGCTTAATACTGAGGCGGACAAATAAAGCTAAAGTTAAAATAATTGCTTGAACTGATATATAAAACTATTTATATTTCAGTCATTATTCTAACTTTGAGGCGATCCACTTCGTAAAAAATCGTAATCGATCGTTCTAGTTCGTTAGGCACAATTAGCCAACTGTCGACAATCTCAGATTTTTTTCTCATAAATCTGTGATGTGCTAATCTACACCAGTTATTTATTTGTTTAGCCTATTTGTTTATCGATGTAGCGTCCGCTACAAATATCGAGAACCGTGCTACGGTTACCGACAAAGGCGATTTTTGTACTAGCTTGTATTCTAACTTGTGGTTTTGTGTTTGAAAAACATAGGAAACTTATGGTATAATTATAAAACCATACTTTTAAGTACCCATACAACAAGAACAGAAGTAGGTCGCTTCCTGTAAGTTTTTTTAATGCTTCCCGTACGCTTCCGCTCTCAACACAACACAATATGAGGTCACGCCAATGATATTTATTAATTATTTGACCTTTAACGCCCTCTGCTTAAACCAACAGACCTTTCCTTCCTCCAATCTAAACCAAATCTCACTCTCTCGGCTTGAATGGCTCTCTCGACTGAATAAATCCCTATCTCTTATTTCATTGCGAGTTGCTCTAATTACTTACGCAAAAATGCAGATTTGTATTAATTAGTTTGTCCGCTGATTAGTTCTGTGGTATTTTGGCGCAATAAATCATGCAGAGGCACTCGTTTTGGCTGGTGACCCATCTGTGCAGCTCTGTGGATTCTGTGTTTCTCTAGTTCAAGGGCTCGTTTGGGTTGCAGGTAAGGCCACCTGCTGCATATGGGGCCAGTGCGGCCTCTCGAGGCAGTCTGCTGCTCGCTTCAACAGCATTTCAATTCACACATATTTACCAAGAAAATAAACGGCTAAAACGGGTAAAATAATTTCCTTAAACAAGTCGTTAATGTTATATAGCCTAATAAAAAAACATCAGTAGATCATGTACGGTAATAAATGAATATATTCACCTATATTGAACCAATCATCTGTGTGGCATAATGCTTATTAATGTTGTATTAAAAGTGCTTGTACATATTCAATAAAAACGCTTTTATTCTTGTTTAACAAAAACATGTTTTGCACCACGTTCTACGAAATGCTACGAATATATTATTAAACAAGCATTTATTTAATTAATTTCCAGTGCATTCGATTATGTAAAAATAAGCACCTTTTAGATTAATATATTTAAATGTACTGTAAATATGTCATATTGTTTAAAATGCTTTATGGTCAACGCATTTTGCGTTTAATATGCCGGTGTTCACCTAAATCCTCAATTCACAGGAACCCTGCGTATTAGATCCGAAGCTTTAGCAACGAATCTGAATCATGACTCTAATCATGGTCAGGAGCGCCATCTTCTGATTAAATGTAGAAACCACACTGGAAAAACTGGCAACTTAATACACTGCATTAAATGTGAAAAATTGTTGTAAAACGTATCTAATGATCTTTGTTTTATACAGTTTTATTACAGTGTATACTCTTTTTTTTTTCCCAAAATGTCTGCACGTAAGGTTAAATTAGAATAAAATAGAATATTTGATGTAACAATTCAAAAAATATACTGACAGTTGAGATCAAAAGTTTACAAACACCTTGCAGAATGTGCAAAATGTTAATTATTTTACCCAAATATGAGGAATCATGCAAAATGCATGTTATTTTTTTTTAGTTAGCACTGACCTGAATAAGATTTTTCACATAAAAGCTGTTTACATATAGTCCACAAGAGAAAATAATAGTTTACATATACTTGATTCTTAATACTCTGTTACTTGAATGATCCACAGCTGTGGGTTTTGTTGTTGTTGTTTAGTGATAGTTGTTCATGAGTCCTTTGTTTGTCCTGAACAGTTAAATGGCCAAACTCTTTGATTTTTCAGCATTTTTGTGTATTTGAACTTCATTTTGTTACAACCCTGACTTTTAATGCATTGTTTTTCCTTCTGAAGCATCAGTCAGTGTTTGAAACTTCTGTAATAGTTGTGTATGAGTCTTTCAGTTGTCCTCAGTGTGAAAAGATGGCTCTCAGAATCATACAGTCATTATTGGAAAGGGTTCAAATACTCAAAAATGCTGAAAAACCACTGGGACTCATGACCAACTATCACAAAACAAAACAAAACACAGCTGTGGATCATTTAGGGAACAACACAGTATAAAGAATCAAGTGTATGTAAAAGAGGGTCATTTTTTATAAATTCAACTATTATTTTCTCTTGCGGACTATATGTAAACATCTTTTATGTGAAATGTCTTATTCAGATCAGTACTAAATAAAAAATAACATGCATTTTGTATGATCCCTCTTATTTTGGTAAAATAATTAACATTTTGCAGATTCTGCAAGGTGTATGAACTTTTTACTTCAACTGTATTATATATAATACATTTTCTTATAAAAGGTATTTAGATTTATAAAAATACATTTGTCCTGAGAATACATTTCAACGTTTTACTAAGGCAACAGCTGTTAAAAATTGAAAGGGCAAAATGATTGTAATTTAAAAACATTTTAGAAGTGTTTGAAACATAAGTGCCCACTGCTAGAGCAAACAAACATGCAAAATTTGACTATTGACTCAAAACCTTACTAAAGTCATTGAAATATTGGTGTAGTCCCTGTGTGAAATCTAGCCCTGGCTTCCCCTACCTCAGTAATCTCACTGTTAAATAAGTTTTTTACTTCACAAGCAATTTTTTAAAGGTCATCAGCATTATTTGGGCTATCCAAAAATTCTAGCAAACTCATACTGTTCTGCAGTTTTATAGCATATGTTGCTTTTTTCCACGAGTAGTGTTTATCTTGCATTTAAGATGAAACTTATCCAGCACTGTAAATTCTGCTTATCAGATACTGAAGTATATAATGTTTTTTCAGGGCGGGCAGTTAATATGTTCTACTCATATATCATATTTGGAAGCATTTAGGATTCATAATATCAAAGGGATAACCATTGTTGTGCACCTCTGAGATATATGGCTTCAGAAATACTGACAGTGGTCCATAAATCAAGTTGTAACCATCCACTGGGTAATAACATGAAGACAATACCTCTTCCCATCTGTTTTATGGCAAAAGAAGAGTAATTAAGATTCCACTGAGAAATGTTGGCAATACAATTGAATTGAATTAGCAATTGCTTCAATTTTGTTGTTTCAGCAGTCTTTTTTTTATTAATCATTCCTTGTGAATTATTCTGGAGCACTTAACATAGACTGAAATAACTATAGTACAGATGTTTTAATATATGTCTGTTTAAAACCTTTTCCCTTCTGGAAACAAGCATAGTGTGTTATTCTATTGACAAATAGCTCTTACAACACCTTGAGGGGTATTGTAAATCAGCTGCCTCCTTTGCAGCAATAGATTTTATAAGATTGACCATCATTCAGGGCGGTGAATAAGAAAAATTGTGGTTTTATAGTCTCATGGTTAGACGTCTATTACAGGCGCTTGAACAGATGGATTACTCGGTTAACCACTTCCACGCGTTGCTCAGTGATGTAACTTCCTTTTTAGATGATCAGTAGATTCACAGACATCTGTTGTTGGCTGGTTCATGTACTTTCTCACAGAGATATCTTTACTTAGTTTATTCTTACAGGTATCTTGCTGATCAATAACCGAACAGCTCAGACTTTAAAAAATTATTACAGAGTAACATATATTTATGTAAAAATAAAAAAAAAAAAACATACTTATTCTGACCTGTACTTATTAAAATATTTTGCGCTGTGATCCTAAAAAATTCCTTAAATCTAAATCTTCGAATGTCATCATGATTCTTGTACTAAATATGCCTGACAAGATTTTTTATATATTGCCTATTATTACGTTGAATGGCGTTTTAGTGGGTGTCATTGAAAATTGTGGTAAAAATGTATGATAGTGATGCATTTTTAAAAAACATATACCAGTCAAGTTTTTGAACAGGATGATTTTTAATGTTTATTAACGAAGTCTCTTCTGCTCACCAAGCCTGCATTTATTTTGATTAGTAAGTGCAGCAGAAACAGTAAAATTCTGAATTAAAAATAACTGCTTTCTATTTGAATATATTTTAAATGTAATATAATATAATTTAATTTTCAGCATCATTACTCCAGTCTTCAGTGTCACATGATCCTTCAGAAATCATTCCTAGTATTGATCTGCTGTTCAAGAAACATTATTATTATTATTATTATTATTATTATTATTATCATCATCATTATTCAAAACAGTTGAGTATGTTTTTTTTCCAGGATTCTTTGATGAATAGAAAGATCCAAAGATCAGCATTTACCTGAAATAAAAAGCTTTTGTAACATTATACACTATACCATTCAAAATCTTGGAGTCAGTATTTTTTATTTATTTATTTTTTTGGGGGAAAAAAATGATAGAAATTAATACTTTTATTTAGCAAGGATGCTTTAAATTGATCAAAAATAATGATAAAGACATTTATAATACTACAAAAGATTTCTATTTCAGATAAATGCTGTTCTTTTGAACTTTCTATTCATCAAAGAAACCTGAAAAAAAAAAGTTCTCAGCTGTTTTCAACATGATAATAATAATAAATGTTATTTGAGCAGCAAATCAGAGTATTAGACTGATTTCTGAAGGATCATGTGACTGGAGCAATGATGCTAAAAATTCAGCTTTGAAATCACTGGTGAAAAAAAACAGCATATGCTGGTAGGTTTGTTTTGTTTTGATGAACAAAGGATCAGCATAAACCAGCAAAGGACCAGCTTAAACCAGCATCACAACATACCTACCAACATATGCTGTTTTTTTCACCAGGGACCACATGAATAAATTACATTTTAAAATATATTCAAATAGAAATAAGTGATTTTGAATAGTAAAACTACTGTTAAAAAACCTTTGACTGCTAGTGTTTATAAAGAAAACACTTTATCTATCTGTCTGTATCTGTAGTGTAGTCTGAATAGTAGTCTAAATAACAACTTTCTACTTTCTAAACTTTTCACGTTTAGTTCAGTGTATTATGTGCTGTTTTTGGTAATTGTGAAATCATCCAGAACTTTCTGAGTGAGAAATGTTTGTACGCCATGTTTTTTTCGGTGTACTACGCAGACTTCCCATTACAAATGTCAAGTCTGACAGTTTTGGATCAGGTAGGAATGGTGCACTGCTTATCTTCTTCCAGCAGGTTTCAGGCCAGGCGTATTTTTGGGCTCCGTCTCGCCCATGTTGTTACTTTTCACTCTTTTTTTTCCGGAAGCGGAAGCATTGTACTTGAAGTTTTGGAATAGTTTTGGCAGATGATTCAGTGCACTAGATACTTTCTAACTATCAGCCAGCGATCATCATCACGTCCTGTTGAGATGGTAAGAAGTGTTTTTCTGCTATTTTAGGGCTGGTACAGTTGCTTTATCTAGTGTTTGTTTTGACTTACGCGCGGTCTCATGTATTAGCTGCTGGATTGACGTGGTTTTACGCGCAGATGCTCACTGAAATACAGACATTTAAGCGCTCGTTTTAGTTTAAAGCGTACTATGGCGTTTCAGAAAGCGGGCGTTCGTTTTTAAAGTTTACAGAGTCTAATGAAGTTGTTTTGCATGCTCGTGTGATTGAAACAGTATTTTAGTATTCATATTTTGGAAAAACAAAGTGAAGGGAAGTTTTGCGCTGTGATGAATGGGCTTCGATTCGGGGAAACGGTTTTGTAACTAGTCGGATGACGTTACAATTGTTTTTTTCCCCCTTTTTCTTATCTTCTCTTTTTTTTTCTTGAATGCCTATGATGATCAGTGGGTCATGTCTGTGTCACCTGCTTCACCCTCTTGCTTTCGTCTGGAAAGCGACCAACTGTAGACTTTATAGCCTCATTAGAAGCTCTTGATTTGCTAGAGCTTTTGTGTTTTATTGTAATGAAAATGACATGCTTTTCAAAGTTCATAGTATATTGCTTTTTGCATTCTTGATCCATTACTAATCAGGCTAGATAACTTGAATAAAGCATGAAAAGTGGCCCTTATTTAGGGCCACCCAAAGCTCTCACCTGAAGTGTTAGGCTTTATGCTTGTGTTTATGTTATGTTGACCATCCCAGATGACAAAATGCATTTCCTTTAATGCTTTGTGCTGTTAAGAGAAGCTTAGTTTTTTGGGGGGATAGTGATTCTCAAACTTCTTCTGAAGGTGGACCATATAAATGGTAAAACAAAACTTGCAGACCATTTAAAATCTGGGAAAAATGAGAAACTACCTACAGCTTTACATAATGTAAAAAATAGTTTATGTAAAATATATCTTGAAATAGCACACTTTCAACAATCCATAATGTTGTTGGATATTTGTTTTGAATATTTTCTGACATAACTGTAATGTAACTTGTCAGTAAGACAACTAAAGCACTTGATTATTTTTGGATCTGTTATGTATTGTTATGAGTTATTCACTTAATGAATAAAATGTTGGTCCTTCCTATCAATTATCATTCATTGTTTTATTTATATAACCTACTGTTTAAAAGTTTCAGGTCAGTTCTTTTATTCACCAGTGATGCATTAAAATAATCAGAAGTGACAGTAAAATGTGTATAATGTTACTTAAAATTTAATTTCATAAACACTTTTGAGCTTTCTATTAATCAAAGAATCCTGAAAAAAAAAATACATTTTTCACAAAAATATAATGCAGCACAACTGTTTAACTTTTTAAAACATATTAAAATAGAAAACAGTTATTGAAGAAAAAAATAAAAATATATATATATATATATATATATATATATATATATATAATATTATTATTATTATTATTATTATTATTATTATTATTATTTTTTTTTTTTTTATTTTATTTTATTTTATTTTTTTTTGACATTGTTAAAAAATTATTAAAAATAGGAAATGGTGTTTATCTGAAAGTGTAACAATACAAACATGTTTTCTGTGAGGGCTAGGGTTAGGGTTAGGGTTGGGTTAGGGGATAGACAATATAGTTTGGTCAGTATAAAAACTATAGAAGTCTATGGAAAGTCCCCACAATTCACAAAAACAAACGTGTGTGTGTGTTTGTATGTATGTATGTATGTATGTATGTATGTATGTATATGTATATATATATATATATATATAATATTATTATTTTCACAGGATTAAATAACTTAGAATAACTTGTATGCAAAACTTATACAAATTCTTACTGGCCCCAAACCTTTAAGTGTTTTTTTAGTTTTTTGCATAATCCTTCAAGGACCAGCAATGCTTTACTGATATCAGTTTGAGAACCCTGGTTTGTTTGGTGTTTTTATCTTTTAACTTGTCTGAAGCTTTAGTGCTCTTAACCATTGTCAAGATTTCCTAGTTTAGTCTAGTGGCTCTCAAGTCTCCTTAAAAGTTCATTCCACTCTCTTGTGTTCGTGACTTTTCTACAGTTTTATGTGATTATTGAAAGTAGGGCAGCTCTGTTCTTTGCAAACATAAAGACAGGAGTGCTGTCTTCTGGGTGTCTTCAGATAACATTGGTCAGGTGTAAACACAGCTGACGTGTGTGTGTTTGTGTGTGAAAGAGAGTGTGTTTGAGCAAATGAGTGATACTGGTGTGTATTTGCAGAGATAACACGGGTGAATCCGCGTTGTCGCATGATTTACTGCTCTCATGTTCTTAAAGGAAAAGTTCACCCGAAACCATTCAGAAAAGTCATTCACTCACCATTGTAGAGTTACGAATATAGGAATAGACTGAAATTTAAGCCGTCGCTGACTGCAAGAGCTTGGAAATCTCATTTGCGGTTGTGTTATTCAAACTCGCTGCGTTGCAATCTGTAAAATTTCCATTTGGGTGAACTATCTCTTTAACAAGAGAAATCAGCATTAGCGGTTGGAAAAGTAAGCCGAGTTTTTGTGTTAACAGGTCTCGAGTTGCTTTTTCGTGGAAAATGTGTCACGCTAACTAAACAAAAGGTGTGGCTCTGTTTCCTTAGCAAAGTACTGTTATTTACAATGGGAAGTTAGATTATATTAAAGTGAACCATTTCCATTGATGTCTTTGAAATAGTCGCTGCAACTACGTATTGCATTTCCTTCCCAGGTCTAGATGCCATCTAGATTAGTTTGGCTCAATGCCTGCTGTTTCAGATCCAAGGAACGATTTTCTAAACCATCAGCTGTAATATTCCCATATTAGACATGCAAAACTGTTGTTACGCGCCGACCGCTGATGCTGTGTTATTGTTACGTAATGAAGAATGAAGTCTGTAACAGACCAAATGAGGTTAGAATGTTTTCTGATGCATTATAGCAGATGTCTGTCTCATGTTTTGCTTCACGGAAGAGATGCATCTTACAGAAGTGAGTCCTAAATGACTTGTTTTTCTGCCCTGTGCATAAAAACAAACCAGAAAAGGTCCTGTGTGGCTGATATGAATGCTGTCAGAGGCTTTGTCCACAGGAAATGAATTCAGCTAGGGGCTTGAAACAGACCCGGCTTGCTGAAACCTCAAGAGAAAGGCTTCAAAGAGACATGAGGGAAATGACACTGTCGTGTTGTACAGTTTACATTGCTCAGTGATTGTTAGTAAGATGAGGGTTTAGTAAATACTTCATAAACCCAATGAAATGGTGTGACCACAAGCACAAAATTCTTTCCTTTTTCGACGTTTTGAAGCTGAAGTTTTGACATGGTTTTTGTTCAATGGACAGGCCAGTAGATAAGTTATATTCTTGCTAATGCTAGTCAAATGTACATTCTAATTATAGAGAGCTACAATTTGTATACCATGAGTGTATCAGTATTTTGGTTAACTTTGCTATTCATATTTGACCACATATAGGCTGAGGTGTACATAAGTGGCGTGCAGGTGCGCGACCAAAATAAAAAAAGCCGCTGTGTAAAAAAAGTACTTGTATACAGACATGGTTGACAGTTGTTAATCCACAATCACCGTTAGATCGACTAACTTAACTTTAATACTGAGTGATGGCCGCTTTTGAGACACTGCTTCATAAAGCTTCGAAACCTTTGCGAATCATTTAATTCGAAACAGTGATTTCAGCAAACGAGGCTTTATTGCCTCATAACTGTTTCGAATTTGAAACATTTAGAAATTTCAGTGGTCCGCGTGTTATATAGACACTTCATATTTACTGGTATTCATTATTTTGATTGCTTTTAATATATTATACTTTTAAGTAAGCATTTGCATTGGGTTTGTAAAAGCTTTTTTGTTGCATTTACACAGTTTTGAACAAGCACTTCGAAACAGTGAATCATTTTGCGAAGCAATTGGTTCAGTTGATTCGAAGCTTCGAAAAGGTTCGTTTCTTTTATCACTAAATACTATTTCCATTTAAAATGAAAGCATAAATATAGGCGACGCGTTGCCGGTTTTAGCGAAACAACACATTCACTGACACACTTCACTCGGCAGAGCCAAAACCGGCAACGCTTTTGCCGGCAATCCCCCAAAATAAAACCTTGTTGATTTTTTTTAGGTTTGAAAATGTTGAAAAAGTCATTTAAAAACAAGGTATTGTATAAGCATTGTATTTTTTAAAAATTGTACTATAAAGTAGTTGTATTTTATTTACTAGTCATTTTTTATTTTAAAATATAATAGTATTATCACAATTATATTCATAATTTAGTTTTATTTTATTTAATTTTATATTAAATCAACTAAATATAGTGCATTATTGTTATTATTATTATTATTATTATTATTTGTTTTCTATAGTTATATTTAATGGGTCACACTGAGCAGCAGACCAAGTCTCATGAAAACTGAATCAAAAAACGTATGTGCACCCCTGCATAAAGTATGCCATGCAAACGTTTGTGGGCGGACATAAATAAAATAACAATTGTGTGACAGTAAATGCATTTATAAAAGATTTCTATTTTACCTACATGATATTCCTTAGATTTTTCTATTTATTAAAGGTCCTACATTTTTTTAAAATGGTTTTCACAAAAGAAATAAGCCATACAATGGTTTTCAACGTTAAAAATAATAATCAAAAATGTTTCTTTAGCATCAAATTAGCATATTAGTATGATTTCTGAAGTATCATGTGACACTGAAAACTGGAGTAATGATGCTGAAAATTCAGCTTCAAATTCCGCACAGAAAAAAAACTAATTCAAATGTATTAAAATAAAAAAATGTTTCACCAGGGCTGCACAATTAATCGAATTTCTAATTGTGATTACAATTGCAGATGCCATAATCATGTAATTGTTCAAAGGCACAATTGCAAAAAAAAATAAATAAAAAATCCACTTACATTATGTGTGTGAGTGTGAGTTTGTGTGTGTGTTTAAGAGAGAGTGTATATTTTTCCTACAGGCTACTTACTCAACCTTGTGTCATTTCAAAACCTGTATGACTTTCCTTCTTCAAAACATACAAAATACAATTCTTTTTGAGTTCATACAGTGAAAATCAATGGGACCCAGTGCTGTTTGGACAGAACTGATGACCGTTTATTGTTGCCAAACAACTTAATATAGAGCAGCGTTCGCAAGTGTGTTATCTACGGTTTCCAGTGATGTAGGAAATGACTCATCTAATCAGAATTTAAAGCTTTATAATGCCATTTTAACTTTGACATTTGATTTTCCCCTCTCTTATCTTGAAATTCATGTGAAAGAGCTGCCATTAAATATTCACTACTTGTACTTCAGGCGGTGCTGTAGGCGATTCCACGTTGTGAATTAAGCAGGGCATCTAAGAGTAGGCTAGCTGGAATGAAAAGCAGTGCGCTCATAATCCATCAGGACCATGTGCTGAGATGTTTACAGTGCTGCTCTGAAGAAGCGTGGCGGTCTGATGGATCTCACATTGGTTTATCTCATCAACTCCCTCTTATTGCTATCCATATTTCTTCCATAATCAGATCCTTAGCCTAGGCCTAGTTCCTGGGATTCCAGCCAGCCCTCCTCTGGGTCCCATGTCAATGTTATTCATCACAAGGGTGTGTGTGTGTGTTTGTAATGTTATGAAAAAAAAGAAAACAATATTATTACTCACTTAAGCTTTACTCTGTGTGGTGCTGAGAGTTGGAGATTTCCGCTAAAAGGTATGAAATCAGAGCCTCACCTGTTCCTGACTGAATCCCAGTGTCTAGCGTGCTAACGGTAACACCCTGGGTGCTCCATATGTTTGTTTCACACTGCGCAAATTGAAACCCTGGGAACCGCTGACCTTGTTCGGGCTAATAATTAAACGGTTTTATCATAATGCTGGTACATGGTGTGTCTCCATGGCTGGACCTTTAACAAACAGGCGGCCGATGAGGAGGCCCAGGCTTGTATAATCAGTATTTTTGTATGTTGCTGTTCTGTTCTGCCTCTAGTCTTTATTTTGGACGATTGTAGTGCTGCAAATCTGATACAGCTCTTAAATAAGGAAACAATTTGGGTTGGAAACCAAAATCCGGTCCCGTTATGTCATGACTGTGTTTTCTGCACCACTGTTTAGCTCTTGGTTCTAGTTTTTCTTGTCTTTCTATTAGGATTTCCTCACTGTATAGTCTAAGTGAAGTATAAATGACTCGTGAGAGCTGATTCAATCAAAGACCAATCACTTATTTGAATCATTCATGTCGGTCAAAATGGTTTCTGACTTGGTGCAAGTCGTTACGTGCATCATGTCCAACCCAAAGTAATCCAAGGACTATTACGGTATTATGCGCACTAAATTGTTATGACACTTAGTAAATGACTGCTTGTTCACAAGGTGTATCTTATTTAAATACTTGAAGTTAAAAAACATTAAAATCTGTAGCAGAAAATACCATTTTTATTTGTTTTGTTTAGTGTATTTAAGTATTACCTGTTTTTGAAAGAAATGTCTTACTAGGAGACACCAGTTAAAACATACATATTTGTGCAATTTAGTATAAATAATGTTTTCTGTTTAAATGTATTTCAAAATGTAATAAATGTCTGTGATGGTGAAGAAGATTTGTCACATGATCCTTCAGAAATCATTCTAATATGTTGATTTAATTGTCAAGAAAGCATGTCTTATTAATATCAACATTGAAAACAGTTGTGCTGCTTAATATTTTGTTTAACATTTTTTTACTTTTTGTTGGATATTTTTTCTCAAGATTCTTTGAACAGAAAAATCAAAAGGACATTTATTTAAAATAGAAATCTGGTAGCACTTTACGGTAGGATTTATTAGCTAACTACATTAGTTAACATGAACTAAGAATGAGCAATACTTCTACAGCATTTATTAATCTTAGTTAATGCTAATTTCAGCATTTACTAATGCATTATTCAAACCATTAGTTAATGCACTGTAAACTAACATGAACAAAGAATGAATGACTGTATTTTTATTGACTAAAATGAACAAAGATTAATAAGTAGTGTAATAAATGTATTGTTCATTTTAATACATTAACTAATGCTAACAAATGGCACCTTATTGTAAAGTGTTACCTGAAATCTTATACATGTGTTTACTGTCACCTTTGATCAGTTTAACGTAGAAATATTAGGTGTTGTAACGTTTATGACTGTTATAGTGCCAGCTGTGGTCCGATCTTCTTAAAACTCTGCATGCTTGTTTAGAATCACCTGGCGCATGGGCTTACCAAGTTTTGTGAAGTTTTGAGTTTTCCTTTAGACTTTATAGGACTTTGGGTAAATTCGGACGGGCCCCTTTTCTAAACGATCCTGTTATAGCTTCCCAAAGGGTACATTTTTTTGGATAATAATTGACCTAGAGAGTCAGAAAATTGTACTAGAGTGTTTTTTCCCAGATCGAGTGAAAAACCTAGTACTAGTTTGCAAAAGTAGGTTTTTCACATCTTCTCAATCATTTAATTAACAAATGATTTGAGTGACAGCAGTGGTTCAAGAGGCAAAGTTGTCCAGAATGAGGAGTTTGATACGAATATCGTGCATATGTGTGGAAAAAACGCACAGTTTACAATCGTTTGTGCCTTTGAAAAATGCAATATTGCCCCCAGTGGTTGATTTCTTTTAAATTTCTTACAGACCAGGCCCACTGAGTTTAGTTCTGATCAGCCTCCGTTAACCTTGTCTAATAGGTGCTTAAAATTCATTGGCCAATGGTGGCCATGTTTTTTTGAGATACGCAACTGTCCTTATATACACTTGTGGCACTTTAGAGCAAAACCGTACACAGCGATTTTCATGTTGATAGGACAAATGGTTGTGTAGTTATAGCCATTTTTATATTTTTTCACTTATAGTGCCACCAAGTTGCCAAGCTCTGCAATATTTTTCCTGTGACCCTCAGATTGTGCTCAAATGCGTGAGTTTGGTAAGGACATCTCATCCAGTTCAGGAGTTATAGGCATTTTACTAAAAGTGGCCCCGCCCCTTTCGAACGGTTTGGTATCCCTTTGTAACGGTGAGTCGAAAGTTCGGGCAAAAAACTTAGGACTAGCTGGCAAAAGTAGGTTTTTCAAAAAATCCAAAATACCCCCAAATTTTGCAGGGTCACGAATCTGAGGTGACTGACGGTTTAGGAGTTATGAGCTATTACGTACTTTTGATTGCTGTAGCACCCTTGTCAGGCTGTTTGGGGCGAGCCTTGGTGGCGTTGTAGGCGGAGTGAGTACTGCCATCCCTCCAAGTTTAAAGTCTCTACGACTTGCGCTTTGGTCTGCACGATCAGTTTTACATGGAAATTGTTGATCCTTGGCCATTCTAGCAATTACAATAGGGTGTAAGCGCTATGCGCTCGAACCCCTAATAAATGATAATAACCCTTACTAACCACAGACTTTTAAATGGTAGAGTAGCTACAATTAGTTATTAAGTACTAAACAGATCATTAAGGTACCAGAACTGTTAAACAATGTCGTTTGGCTTCATTTTTTTGCCATAAGTGGCATGATGACATGCAGTTTACACACTCTTGAGGTATGTTGTTTAAGTTTAAGATAATCTAACTAACACATTGCATTACAAGCACTGAGCTGGTTCTGTAATTAGGTTACATCATCAGTCTTCCAAACACTGATCACATCCCACATCTCCCCGTCTCGCTTTTTGGGTGGTAGAGTAACTGTGACAGAATGTCCTTTTGCTTTTACCTCTTGTAAAGTATTAAGATCCGTCAAATGCTTTGTTTGACCTTGTGTGTTTCCCTGGCACCCCTTCTTTCTCTTACCCTTGCTCGCTTCCAGGCTCTGGGACACAGTGTCTGGAATACAAAGTGTGCTATAAAACAGACACTTGGATTAAAAAACCATTAATCAGTGTGCAGCAAGGCAGGGGGACGCAAATCAGTGTTTTTATCTGCCTCTCGCTATTAGAAACGTATTTAGTTTTAAACTAACAGGGAAAATGAGAAGGCCCAGATGGAGTCGGTGTACTTACATTTTCTGTACTGATTTAAAGAGAATAGTTGTGATGGCAATCTTAAAACGAGTGGGCTTTTGATGTTGTTCATGTTAAAACTGTGGTGCGTCTGTTGCTTAGAAACTAGACGAATTAGGCAGATGCCGAATTTATTAGAACTTCCTTGATGAAAATGTACAGAACTATGCAAGGTAAAATAAATGTTTATAAACTGTTAGTTGTGTTTACCTGTGTATCATAAACAGTTATGGTAATTTGTTGGGTCGCCACTTGATGTTGAAAGTATAATGGAACTTGAAGCAAAAACAGTTGAGGATGGCTGCAATAACACATGCAATAACTGCATGATATGATTTTGCTTTTGTCCACTAATACTGGAAAAAAAAAAAACGGTGATAAAGTGTGTGCATAAATTGCACAGAAAAAAAAAATTGTATATATATATATATATATATATATATATATATATATATATAGCAAAAAAAACACATTTTAATAAAAAACAGAAAAAAATATTATATAGAAAAAAAAAATATTTTTAATACTGTTAAATCTAGTTTTCATCAAAGCTGATCCATCAACATTTGCATTTAGCCTAAACTGTAAGACTAGAAATGTGTTTTCTTGCCACGAAAAATGTTTAAGTATATTTGTGTAATAAATATTATCTATCAATTTCAGAAACGCACTTAATCTGTTTACAACAAAGTTCCATTTAAAACTTTGGGATCTTTAAGATTTATAATGTTTTTTAAATGAGTTTCTTGTGCTCATCAAGGCTGTTTATTTGACCAAAAATACAGAAAAAAATGTGTTATTATGAAATAATATTATGATTTAAAATAATGACTTCTATTGTAATATACATTAAAATTTATTCCTGTGATCAAATCTGAATTTTAAGCGTCATTACTTCTATATTCATAATTCATTCTTTTATATAATAATAATAATAATAATAATAATTATTATTATTTTTATTATTTTTATTTTTATTATTATTATTATTTTTTTTTTTTTCTGTAAACAAGATAAAAACACTGATTAAGAAACAGATTTTTTGGCCAGTGAATCTTTCAGCTCTGATTGCTCTGGTTCTTGAGGACACACTGAGTTTGATATTTTCTGAATTTATTGACACAATCCTTCTTCTCACTCGCTGTCAGAAGACAAGTGGAAAAAAGACTCAAACGTAAGCAAGAGGGGAAGAATTACCCAAAGTGCCATTACTTTAAGCACTGTGTCACATCTTCAAAACAAAAG
The DNA here is from genome assembly GCF_022985175.1 of Labeo rohita. Classification (NCBI taxonomy): domain Eukaryota; kingdom Metazoa; phylum Chordata; class Actinopteri; order Cypriniformes; family Cyprinidae; genus Labeo; species Labeo rohita. Next base: position 29,603,400 of record NC_066877.1, read on the forward strand.
CTTGTCCCATCCTCAGAGGAGATTAATTGACTTCAGCCCTCCGGTGAACACTTTTCTTGTTGCATAACAAGGAGATGTTCTGGAAGCATTCTCCCTTTTTGTCCCTTGATATCTTTTTAAGCTAAAAGCAGTGAAGCAGTTTTAGATTTAGGTCTGTTTTATGTATTTCCTGTCTGTGGTGCGTAAGTGACACATACATTTGGTGGCCATATCAGCATGTTGTGGTATTCACACTGCACGTGAAAGATTAGAAGCAGTCTAACTATGTAATATTCAGTGCTAGTTCAGTGCAATGTAATATTCTTATGCTAGAAATTAACTTTAAGCCTTATTAAACACGTCGTGTCATGATTTAGTATGTTGCGATGCATCAAAGTAACATAATTGGATTGCGATTGACATTGGGCCAAAAGCGTGGGAAAGAAAGTGAATCGTGGTATCACTTTCAATCTCTCTCATTTGGTTCTCGTGGTACTGCTTCTTATAGATGCAACTGTGATGTATCATGTTTGCACCAATAAATGAACTGTAGAAAATGGTATGATTTAAGGCATCTTCTAGTATTAATGCATTTTTTTTTTTTTACGGTTTGTTCAAAACATGCCTTTCACTTGTGTCTCTTAACTCATCTTTGTTCATCTTTGCATTCCTCAGAGAGAAATCTGATGGTTCACTGCATGCAGACATTAATCTGGCGATCTTTGCCGAGATATAGAACATTATCAGTTTAGGAATGCTGATCTAGAGCAAAGTATGATTGTTTCGTTTTTGGCATACCACAGGGCTCTATATTTGGCCCCAAAATTTTGTCAACAGCAGCAGTTTCGAACCCGTGGGACGTATGGGAGGGCTACAGTATAACCTTTCCTTTCATAGATGCTGTGGTCTCTAAAACAATATCACAATGGAGGACTTCGTCTGAATGCCATGTTATTGCACAGGCCAGGCCTTGGGTTTGTGTTTAGAGCCAAAAGCAAAGGTCACTGAGGGTGGCAGTTCACCAAGGCACTGGCACAAACTGGATATTGTGTTTCTAACTTGGGAAGAAAACATTGCAGGTGTGGTTCAAAAAGAGCAGCTTGCTGGGGAAGGCTTATCTTGTTGTGCTTTGAAGCTCATGACATCACTGCATGAATGTAAGATAACATTGCTTTCAGGTCACTGGCCATTCTTTCTTAAAATCAGTTGTGTTTTTCACACTAGGGTATTGTTTTAGCTGTAAATGTCTGTGATTAAATTCCTCTAAAAGGTTAAAATATCTAGTATTGAGATTTATGGATGTGCGAAATTGCTAAAAGCAATTTTGTTTCAATATTTTTTAGTTTTAGACTATGTATAATTTAGGCATTTGCTCTGTCTGGAACCATCATTTCAACCAACCAACCATTTTAAACATAGGGCCTATGATTTCCGAGATACGAACGAAATTGCGGAATTCAGACATAAAAATGGAATTTACTATATAACATGGAATGTCATGGAATTTGCTAAATTTTGGATGAATAAATCAAAAATAGGTCAGTACACGTAATTCAGATTGTGATCTGGACTAGTGTCTGTGAATATTAAACTACAAAAATACTATTTGGATATGAATCTTGCATGTTCTGTGTGAATGAATGGCGCAAATGCGCGGTTTTGTTTACTACACACATACTGAAGAGTGCATGAAGTTTGCGGTGTTTTCAGCCTCTGCCGTCTCAAAATATGAGTACATAAACGTATAAACGATCTCTTAATCCACTCTGTGTTACTTCATGTGCATTTTACCATTTCTTTTGAGAAAAACATATTAATTATTATTAAAACATAATTTTTCAAGGAACATTTACCAGAAAAATGTACACAACACAGTATTTCTGAAAAAGAAAATAATAATAAATTTATTTTTTATGAAATCATTTAATTGTTTTTGATTATTAAAATTTGATGAAACCATTAAAATGGAATCCAGAAATGAATGAAAAACTCAGAATTTGGTAAAAAAAATATATATATATATATATTTTATAGGGCCTTAGAAATGTAATTCTTGTTAAACTTTTTAATAAATTGCTGTTAAATTGTAAAAGTTTCATGATTTCAATTAATTAGACATGATTTTTACATTTTTTATTTTTAATTTAACCATTAAAACGGAGTGTAGAAAAACTGGGGGGAAAAACTGAATCCAGAAAAATTAAAATGGACAAAATTGAATTTTGGTAAAAATAAAACTGATTTCATAAGGCCCTACAAACAACCGTTATTGCTGAGCACATTAAAAAAAAATTAATGCAAGAAACAAAATACATTAAAGTTAAAAAGTAGTTAAAAATAATCAAAGCATGTTTCCACCTTTTTCTAATTGAAGAATATTTAATCATTTCTAATAATCACAACTACAGCAACTGATTACGTGAATTTGGGCTAGTACTTCTGTTTGTTCGTCCAATGGACATAGCGTTAAATAATTATTTATTATTTTTGCAGTTCTATTTTGATACTAGGTTTAACTCAGAAGCACAATTAATCTGTCTTTATGCTTTCATACTTAGAGCCTAGGAATGATTAGGTAACTAGTCTGACGACACTGTCTTTTTTAAAACATGGTAAAATATTATGAAATTGTGATATCCTGAATGTCCAAAAATATACACAGCATGTTTAATTTTATATTCCCAGTGAAGTCAAGTATTCAATAAACTGCCCGGTTCTTCTGAGAATCAGCCGGATATGGTCTTAACCACTGGGTCTCTGTGTAAGCATGATGCATTAATTGTGGGATGTTTCTTAGGATGCGCTTTGATGTGCTGTTGTTTGTGCCGTGTTTGACTTGGAGCCCTGGTCCTGTTTTTGTTTGGGGCCTTGGGACGTGGGGACGGACACAACGAGCAACCGGTCGAATCTGGAATGAGATGTGGGAACTGGGACGTCCTCAGTTCAACAGAAAGAGGTCATAGCGAGAGCATGTGTGGGGTGCATGCTTTGTTTTAAAAATAGTCATAGTTTTTCAAGGCATTTTCAGCCAAACAAGCTTTTGTTGACAGGTTTGAGGAGGACGATAGCGACAGCGTGTTTATTCAATTGAACTGAGGGGGTCACTGATTTTCCTCACAGCTCTGACGTCCAGCTATTTGTCAAAGACTATTGGTTTACAAGGTTTGAAGTGCTTAGTCTGCTTTAATGGCATAGAATCAGGATTTTATCAGTTGTTTTCTCAGTTTGAAGTCTGTTCACTGTACATGTACATAAATAGGCTTACATATACTAGCGTTGTCAATCGATTAAAAAAAATAACATTTTTCATGAAATTAGGGTTGTTAGGTTATTGGCTGCTATTACTTTAAGAGCTGCCGCTGCTGAATGTGACGCAGATCTGACACGCATGCTCATAGTTTCATTTGCACTTTAAAATAAAATGATACTATGGCAAGCCAATAGGCTCAGAATTACACTATAGATAAACTGCGTTTACATACAAAACACTGAATTTCACGGCATTTAAAACTGTTAATGCTATCAAATACTTCACCTTGATAGCAGTCGCCATAAAAAATGCAAGGAAAACATCAAGAACATTGTACTTGATGGTGTTTTAGAAAAAAAGCGTTCTGATTGCACAAAAACGTGTTATTTTTGCTGTTTTTCTTGTAGTATAATGTAGAGCTGCAAAACGATTAGTCGCAGTTAACCGATTCAAAATAAATGTTTATGTTTACACACTATATGTGTGTGTACTGTGTATATTTATTATGTGTATTTAAATACACACACATATATGTGACCTTGGACCATAAAACCAATCATAAGGGTCAATTTTTTGAAATTCAGATTTAAACATCATCTGAAAGCTGAATAAATAAGGTTTCCATTAATGTATGGTTAGGATTTGTTAGGATAGGACAATATTTGGCCGAGATACAACTATTTGAAAATCTGGAATCTGAGGGGGCAAAAAAATCTAAATATTGAGAAAATCGCCTTTGAAATTGTCCAAATGAAGTTCTTCGCAATACATATTACTAACCAAAAATCCAGTTTTGATATATCTACAGTAGGAAATTTACAAAATGTCTTCATGGAATATGATATTTACTTAATATCCTAATGATTTTTGACGTAAAAAAAAATCTATAATTTTGACCCATGCAGTGTACTGTTGCTATTGCTGCAAATATACCCATGCTACTTAAAGTCCAGGGTCACATATTTATATAGGCAAATCCAGCATTATGGATGTGCTTTTAAAATGTATGTGTTACCAATATACCAAACCATCTATGTTAAAAAAGAGAAAATAATAATGCATTATGGATGTGACAAAAAAGGACACCATTTTTGAGAGACTACATACTTTATAGGATTTCTGTGAATTAAAATGCAAAAAGCAGACGCAATAATACCCAACAAATAGAGAAGCAATGGCTCTTCACAGAACATTTAATTGTTACTTTATTTTTAATTCAATGTGTCTATTTGTGAGGAATATGTACTGTTATGAATGTGACAAGCTTGGAAATAACACTTACCATACTTTGGAAAATCATGTGCTAAAAAAAAAAAAAAATGCCTTAAAGAGAGATCTTACATGGATATTTGAACCACCAAATGCTGACATCTGTGCTATCAGTATCAGTATAGTAAAAACTTTTGTAAAAACTTTTGGTAAACACTTTTTTTTCATGGTAAGGTTGACATTTGCATGAAATTACCCATATATTTAAAAAAATTATTTGTATTTGTATGTAAACATTTGTGTATAATTTATATTATAAATTAATGTAAATATGTTACATGTAAATATAACACATTTTTCATCAGATTTTCAGCAGATAAATCTAACTTATTTTTCATCTGATTTTCAGCTGATACAGCTGCTGATTTCCACAGCCAGTAATATTGAACTGTAATTCTGAGCCTGTTGGCTTGCCATATGATACAGGCTACAGCACATATCACATATGGCCTGACATCTCATCTGACCGCAGTTCACTGTTGTTCTACCGAAGCTTCCTCGTCACCTGTACCTTTCCCGCGCTCGTTTGTCTAGCACCTGGCACAGAAGTGAAGTTGGAGTGTGTGTCTGAAAAGTCACTAGAGGTTGACCTATATTGGATTTTACCGATACTGATAAGTAGGTTGGACCACACTGGCTGATACCGATTAATTGACCGATAGTTTTTAAAATGGATACTAAACGGAAAATAAATAGTGCTGTACTATTTATAAAAAAAAGTAGCCTACTGAACCATACTTTGTAGATAAATAAAAATATTAATAATAATTATATATTGATCATTACAGTTAGTTCATTGTTCATTAATGTTAACAAAAGCAACTAAATTTTTTAAAATATATCAGTAAATGCTGAAATTAACACACTCTAACAAGCAACAATACTTCTATTCTACAGCTTTTATCAATATTAATGCTACAAATGGACTCATATTGTGAAGTGTTACCATTACATAAACAATCAAGCTAAAGATGGCCATCTTTAAATATCTGCACAAAGGCCACAGTATTGAAATTGCATACATATGGATATTGTGGACTTTCACAATTTAACTGCTTCTATTCTAGAACATTTGTGGTTATCTAATCAAAATATAAAAATATGTTAGTCACACAACGGGCAAAAGTGCAGCGCCGCGTCTAGAAGAACTTGAGCTATCCGGTGTCACACACATTGGATGCATCATGTTCAATTCAAGCGGCGTCTACAAGATTTCATTTGATCACCAAACGGGCAAAAGTATACTGCTGTCCTTTCTCGACTAATGCAGCATCTAGTCAACAAATTCATTGCTTAGTAATGACATGAAAACATGCACTACGGTATACTGTACACTACACACCGTTTCATTGTCGATGTTTTAAATCTGCCTTTGAAGTGTCCCGCTCTGTGCAGTGCGCATTGTCACGTGTCTAAACAAACGGCACGTGCTGTCAGTGATTTCCACCACTAGAGGCCACTCTCCTGCTGTATAACAAAGACTATAGGGACTTTGCTGTATAATGACGACCTTCTCAGCCGCTCCAGCAACGGACCCAACCCGGAAAAAACTATTGGCATAAAGTTTTTGCCGATAACGATAGTTCCGCCAATCAGCTACCGGTGCCGATTAATCGGCAAAACCGATACATCGGTCGACCTCTAAAAGTCACCAGTTTGATGTGGTTGTAAAGACGTTCTTCGACTAATAAATGCCCCTCTTGTCAAGAAAAAAAGAGACAGAAGCAACAGTTGTGAGTGGGGTGGCTAACCCTAGCCCCGCCCCTGCACTGACTGTGTTTAATATTTTTAACGCTGTTAAACTGAAAAAGTTAATAGCCTGCATTAACGCGCTAATTTTGACAGTACTAATATACTGTATATACTGTATATTAGTCTAAGTTTGTTTGTTTTACATAAGTGTAAAACCTGGAGTCTCATTGCATATTTCCTCAATTCGTCACCAGAGAGAAGGTCGTTTTCAGCTGAAAGTCCAGTTATGACATTTTGATATCAAAATGATTAAAATAATCAAATTAACAAAAATAGACATGCACAGATGAATTGTCCACAGTAAGATCTATAACATAAATATGGAAAATAGTAAGGGTGTATATTATGCAGATTTTTTGGAATTTTGTATAAACAGTCAAATTAATGCAAATATCTTATGTAACGCGAGGTTCATTACAAAAACACAGCTGGATTGCTGGGAATGTTGGAACGTTGTGTTTACAGTTTGCAGTGAGTGGGTTTTACTGCAAAAGTTCAGCATTTTACATCTGCCCTGTGATTGGTGGATGAGCGGCATGCTTGACGTTGCTTAGTAGCGCTTATTTATGCTTTCCCCATTCTTCTTCCCCAACTCTCGATCCATTTAAAGCAGAGTATGTAACTCAGTCTGCACTGTTTACAAATCGCAGGTCCAAAATGGAGCGGAGAGCATTAGTTCTCCTGTGTTTATAGAATTAAACAACTGCGCTGTTTGTGAAAGGGAATGGAGCGTGTTGCTGTTACATGGCTTATTGACAAAGACTTTTGTGTTGTCTCTTTATTGAGTCTGTCAGCATGCTATTTAGGTTAGCATCTTGCTCTTTTTTTTTTTTTTTTGTTTTGTTGGAGCAGCAATGCATCATACTGGTATTAGGACTCATATTTGCACACTTTCTGGTAATTTTTTAAGCCTAAGATGAATATTTCCCTTGAACTACATCAAAGATGTAATGGGACACAGTGTTCCAGGTTGGATTGCTATGGCTAATCAACATTTGCTGATGTGATGTGCTTAAATTATGCTTAACATGACGTGAGAGAGGTCTTATTTGCGTGCTAATGTAATTAATCATTGTGTGTTGCAAGTGAACGATTTGTTTTTAATGAGAAAAAAGGGTGTTTGAAAAGGTTTTTGGGGAGTCTACGTTCTAGAGAACACACTGTTTGCTTCCTTTTAACTTTCTCCAAGTAGACTGGACATCAATTCTGTTGTAGGAGTCCAAAAATAACTAAACCTCTGATGGGATTTGAATCTGTGAACAGATATGCAGCTGAAACTGAGACTGTGTTTGCATTATTAGACTTATTTATCAAAGCCTAGTAGACGATTCTACAATATTAGGACACGCCGCTGTGGAATACTTGATTGGGATTGGTTGTTTGCAGTATTTTCAGTCAAATATTGTTGTAGAATGGGAGTTAAATCATTGTATTGACTGTTGTCCTGGTCAGATTATTTCCAAACGTATTTTATTTCTCAAAGGTTTAAAAAAAAATCCACTCATTAATATTCCATGTGCAATTTTTTCTTTTTTTAATGTGTGCATATAATTAATAAAGTAGGTGAATGTACGAAAAGCCACATAATCACACAATTAGTATTTATTTATTTATTTATTTTTTTTTACAATTACAATTTACAATTTTTTCATAATTTTTTTTTAAGTAGTAAATAGGAATGTCACCGATGATTATTTTGGTAATCGAGTAATCGGTCGATTATTCGGATCATTAATCGAGTAGTCGGGTAATTATAATGTTTTTTTTTTTTTTAAATTAAATTAAATTAAATTAAATTAAATTAAATTAAATTAAATTAAAAATAAAAATTTAAAATTTAAAATAAATAAATAATAGCAATGAGGGAATAATAATTATAGTAATTATAATTTGAATAATTCAAATAAAGTATCAAAAGTAAGTAATCGTATGGTTTTACTGAACAAACCTGTTCAAATACATAATGTATAATAAACAATAGAGCTAACGTACATTACAGATTTTTATCATTTAAAAAAAAAATAGATTTTATTAATTTCCATGACTTTTTGAGATCTAGAATTCACTTTTAAAATTAGGCTGTCTCATATATCAGTTTTAACAAGACTGTGGGATTTTTTTCAGGATGTTTTAGCTTATTTTATTGCTTGTTTTGTCTTAGTTTGAGAAACGCTGTTATAGATTCTGATTTTGTAAGATGAATTCATGCAGGTATATTCCCCAATGTTGACGTGTTTCCTTATAGTCACCAGACTTTGGTAATAAAATGTGGTGGTGTTGCTGGTGGTTTTCGTTTGTCACACTTGGATGATCAGTCTGAAAATAGCCATGTGCTATTAATAGCAGTGTGTGAGAATTGTGGGAGATCAGAACGCTGAATTATAAATCCATCCCATTTGGTCAGGCTCATCTGTTCCTTCAAAAAGTTCCAGATCCAAAACAGGAAATGACTCTGCACCAGCTTGTAATCTTTCAACTAAACAGATATTTCCTGCTCAACTTGTTTTTTAACTTTTTCTTTTTTACCATTTATTCCAGTTCCAGTTTAGACCACCATTCCACCCCCATCTCTCTCTTTCTCGTGTTCCCTCTCGTTCCTTGGTTTGCTTCTTATAGACAAGAATCTTGGAGTCTCTGTAGATGTTATTAGTTTCTCATGCTGGTTATTTGTTGCTCTGCCTTGCCACATGGTCATCATCTCTTATTTGATTTTCCAGTAATTTCTGCAAGCAATTTTTTTGTTCTTGCTAAGCAAAATATATCTCTGTTGGGCTGATTCTTTGACCACCTGAACAGAAACATCACATTACCACATCACATTTTGTTTTCAACCACTGAAAATGGGTAATATTCAACAATTTGGACATGGAGCCTCATTGAGATCCCCATATCTCTGTAACGGAATGATGTAGGGCCTTGAAAATCAAGATTCCAAAAGAGAAGTTTGTTAAGAACTAGAATCTAAAATCATGCTGACATATCTTTAATGATTCTTGAGTTATAGGCACGCAAACTTTAGAAGAAGAATATTTACGGCACTCAGACAGGCATGTTAAATGCAGTTGTCTTGACAGAAGGAAACAAGATTCATTTCTAGTTTCAACACTATTTGAAGAGCTCAAATGCAGAAGCCTCTAAGTACGCCTGACCATTTCTTTAAAATGAGCATTTCTTTCTGACTACTATGTATAGGTTTCTATTTAAGTACTGCTATTTCTGAATGGGTTGAGTCTGGGATTTAGGGCATTGAAATGGAAGTACTTGATGAGCATATACTATGTGTGGAGAGCATTCACTCAGTGTTGTTATCTCATTTGTGACCAAGATGGCTTTTAGAGGCTTTTGCATTGAAACTCTTCATTTGTTCTTCAGACATTCCTTTTTAAAAGAAAAGAAGAATCGTATTTTTGCAGAGTGACACACATTTGTTTTTTCACCACTGAAAATGTGTACATTGTAGAGCTTTAAAAATGAAGATACCAAGAGTAAAATTTATGAAGAATCAGTATCTAAAAGGCTATTAGGATATCTTTAATAGTTCTTGAGTTACAGACATGCAAACTTTGGAGAAAAGTGCTGTTTCCTCATTTTTGAATGGCCACCATTGGCAGAAAAAGCAACAAAGATTGCTGAAGTCAACAGATTTTACTAACATACCTATCAATATCTGTGTAAAAATAACATAATGATGCTGCCAACTTTCTGAGGTCATTTTCAGCCCCCTTTATTTTGGTTCTGAACCTCAGGTGGAAATGGCCATTTTGACCCCCCTCTACAAAATAGTTGATTACTCAATTATTCATCCATGACTTTTAATATTTTGGCTTTCATCACTATACATATCTATCTTTCACCAGAGAAAAATATCAGCAAAATCAATCATATAAGCCAGAGACCTCTGGTTGAATTGACACTGAATGACCCTACATTATTATGGTCTGTTTTGGATTCCGACCATGCATGTTTCTTAGAAAACATGTCTGAAGGTCATCTTGGCTCTTGATTTTGAGTGTCTTGTGTGATTGCAGACAGTGCCGTAACACCTAGTCTATTACACATGGTGTTTTCAGTTAACACCCTTAACTTCATGTGCAGCTAATGCGTTAAAGACATGTTGGCTCTTGCTGTTCTGTTCTTCAAGTGCTCAAACGAGTATAAGATGTGTGCAAAGTTTTGGTTCAGAAGAGGAAGACTCACAAGACACAAGACAGCGCTTTTCTTGAGACCTGCTATGAATCCCTCCAGAAAGAGGAGGGCCTGGCTATTGTCGTGTTATTCAGGTCTGAGTCCGTCCCTTTTCGCTTCTCTGCAGGTGAACCGTCCCCCACTGTAGTATCCCGTCCGAGCCAAGGACATGGAGGAGTGCGAGACTCCCCCTGCCAGATCCAAGAGGAGGGCCTGGGCTCAGAGCCGAGACTCCTGGCAAGCTTCTGAGTCTCAGGACCAGGGCGCAGAGGAGCCGCTGTCCGCCCAGCCTATGGAGGATAAGACTTCGACTGCCTCAGAAACAGGTACAGTGCTTCTGTTAAAGGCGTAACACTTCAGATTTGTACATTTCTATGCTCACAGATACTACATACATAGTACTGGAGTTGAATTTTAAGACATTTCAACTAAGCAGCCACCACAGCCATGTAGATTCAAAATATTTAATGCAAGAACACAGTAGAAATGTAGTTAAAATACATGTTTTTAACTTAATCACTAGAATGATTTTTCATCAAATACTTATACCACTTAAGTAATTTTGTTAACACTGTACTTAAAGCCTTTATGTGTATTGCGTAATAACAGGTTGTTTAATGCATTATAATTATTTGTAATGTGGCTGTGCATTGTAATACATTAAATCTAGTTGTAAATAATTATAACCAAATTTAAAATGCATAGTGTAACAATGAATTGAAAAGTGTTATAATATATTAACTGTGGTTACAATTATTCATGAGATTGTACAATGCATTACAAGACATAATTAATGCACTAAAACTACTTTTATAATGCATTATACATAAAGGCTTTCAATAAAGTATTAGCGTAATTTTTAATGGTGATGCAAACAAATAGTTGAATCAGTTGATTTGATTTGAACTTATTCATAAAAATAAATTTAACTTACCCAGTCTAACAGCATCTTTGCTAATTAATTAATTAAAATTAAGTAGCACAGGTATAATTGTAGCAGTAGCCAAAAATGCATTGTGTTTGTCATTAGGGTTTTAAGTAAAGATCATGTTCCATGAAAATATTTAGTAAATTTCCTGCTGTAAATATATCAAAACTTCATTTTTGATTAGTAATATGCATTGCTAAGAACTTCATTTGGACAACTTTAAAGGCGATTTTCTCATTTTTTTGCACCCTCAGATTACATTTTTTCAAATAGTTGTATCTCAGCCAAATATTGTCCTATAATCATACGTCAATGGAAAGCTTATTTATTCAGCTCTTAGATAATGTATAAATCTCAATTTGAAAAAAATGGACCCATGATTTTGTGGTCCAGGGTCACATATTTACTTGAGAAAAAATATATTGCCAGGAAAATCGTTACAAATCTACTGTCAATATATTTAATATATCAGCCAGCCCTGCATTGCTATTATGCTGCAATGCTATTTATTTACAATCTTTTACTTAATATGGCTTGTAATGTCTCTTTAAATGTCAGCAATCTGCTTTTACCTGACTTAAGGTTACAGATAGCAGTCTGCATTTTGTGAATGTCAACATTTATTGGACTGTAAAGCTTCAGTGATGCAAAGCCCGTAAATACTCTTACAAATGGACCCCCAAAAAATGTATGCAAATTTGGTGTTACATTTATCTTTTCAGATTCAAAGCACATGCATACAGTTGTCATTTTTATCCTTTATATTTGAGAATCTGAACTCAATGGTGGGATTTTGGGAGTTAGAAGCTCTGCGGGAAGGTGCACTGGAAGTTGTAATGCGGTAATGAACACAGCATGGAGAGATTACAGAGGTTTGGCTGCTTGGCTTGGCATTTGATTCTCCATTCAAGTCATGATAAACCAATTAAGAGCAAATAAAGGTTTATGGAAAAAGAGAATCACAGACCACAGTGGTAGTACAGAGAACCTCTCTGTGTTAGATTTGTTGTTTACTATTTGCTTGTTGCTTTGAAGGAAATTAATTTGTTTATTACACGGAACAGTTACTTTTTTTTTTTTCTCCTCAGGTCCGAAACCAAATCAAGTAGAGAACTGGCTCAGGACCTGCAGGTAAGTTACCTAACAAGCTCGCCACTCATAAAATACAAACACAAATAGTTTGAAAAAGATCTGTGTACACGCCACAGTGTGACGTGAATTGGTAAGTAAACAAAGCTATCATATGCGGCATAGAAAGGCATTCTGTCCTTTGTTTTTGGTGTCTCTGACAAGCAGTAAATTTCAGAGAATCGTGTGACTAGTTCAGTGGGTTCAGACCGTGATCTTCCCAGAGTCAGGAAAGTCGTTACTTGTGAGGACTGACTATTGTCCTTTGTGCTGTCTGGGTTTTTTTTGGTGGCTAGTTTGGGTCCATTGGGGCCCATTAATGCTGAAGTTTTCCTCAGAGAGTTTGTAGTCTTTCTGTCTGTACTGCCAGGCTGTTGTTTTTTTTTTTTTTTGTTTTAATGTACGGCTGTTTAGCTCTGAAGCGTAGGAGGAAAAAGCCATTGATTTACTTTGTAGATATACGTCCCTTATGACCAACATAAACCTTTCACATGAAAAACAAAACAGAGATTCCAGAATTACTGGTACGTGTCTCTGCCGGCCGTTTCATCTTGTGATCTGAAAGAAAGCTGTCTGTTTTTATTTGAATGTTGCAGGTAATTTGGCTTATTTACTTAGCTTTTTTTCAGGGAACATGTGAGAACCGTTTGTTGTTGATTATGTCATTTAATTGCTATCTGAATATTTGACTTTAAATGCTGGAATGATTCCAAAAGTCATTTTGGCCACTGCCAAGTGCTGCGCTCTTGTATTTTTTGGTGTAGTGAAGGTATTGTTTGGATTTATTGTTACGTCGTTGTTGGATAAAAGAAAATTATTAAAATGGAGCCAAATCGTATTTGAAATGGGCCAAAATTTCATGTACAGTCTCGTGCAGATGTTTAGGGTTGAATTTTGGGAACACTTTACAGTAAGATTCAGTACTTTACAGCGTTTATTATTCTTAGTTAATGTTATTTTCAGTATTTACTAATGCATTATTAAAATCACAAGTTGTGTTTGTTAGCATTAGTTAATGCACTGTGAATTAACATGAACAAACAATGAACGACTTAAATAAATAGTGCGAACGAAATTAATAAATAGTGTAATAAATGTATTTTAAAATGCATTATAACTAATGGAACCTTATTTTAAAGTGTTACCAAATTTGTTTTTTTGTTTTTTTTTCAAATATTTTTGAATGAAGACTTTTATGCTCACCAGTTCTGCATTTATTTGATCAAAAATACAGTAAAAACTGTAAAATTGTGAATTTTCTTTTCTGTTAATTTTTTTTCTATTTTTTATTATATAGCTTTATGTATTATATACATATATATATATATATATATATATATGTGTATATATATATATATATATATATATGTGTGTGTGTGTGTATATATATATATATATATATATATATATATATATATATATATATATATATATATATATATATATATATGTATATATATATGTATATGTGTGTATAAATGTAAATGTAAATATTTCTTACATATGCACATTTATGTCTTTAAATATATACATAGAATATACACGGTACACAGACATTTATATATATATATATTTATATATACACACAGTACACACAAATTTATTATGTAAACACAAACTCTTATTTTGGATGCAATTAATCGATTTGATCATGCTTACATATATCGGTTAATCATGATTAATTGCATCCAAAATGAAAGTTTTTGTTTACATAAGAAATGTGTGTGTGTGTATATGTGTGTGTTATATATGTATGTATATGTATCTTAAATATGCACACGTATACATACGTACGTATGGTCTCAAGAATATATACGTACATGTATATGTATATGCATATATATGTGTGTGTGTGTGTGTAAATATACACAGTACACACACATTTATTATGCAAACATCACTTTTATTTTTGATGCGTTTCATTGATTTGACAACACTTTCATATATGAAAGTGCTGTCAAATCGAATAATCGTGATTAATTGCATCCAATATGTGTATATAAAAATAATAACTTATAACAATGTTTTAGATACTAAAAAACATAAAAAGAAAGAAAGAAAGAAAGAAAGAGAAAGAAAGAACGAGAAAATTGTCTTAATTTTGTATTCTGCAAAAAAAAAAAGCAAAATAACCAGTTTGAGATGGCATGATGAGTAAATAATGCAGAATTGTATTTTTGTCTGGTCTCTTCCTTAACAGCTGATTTAATCTAAACCTCCTAGTGTAAATTCCCCCTGTGAACCCAGATGCAGCATGTTTGAGCATCAACGCCACACACTAGGTCAATAAAAATACCTCGTGCTCGTCCTATTCCCAATTCCTGCTCATTATCATTAAACACACACGAGGCAGACATCCTCCTACAGCCTGACAGGAAATGTAATTGTCTCTACCGCCGAGAGTTTGTTGGATATCCGGAGCTAAAAAGACTTTGGTGGCGGCGGTGCTGCTGGTGTTGTGAAACATGGCCAGCGCTCTGCAGAGCGCGAGCTATTCTTAGCCTCGGTTTACGTGGTGTGTTTTTTTTCTCACGCCGTTCGGATCTCCAGGTGTCTGGATGAAAGTGGCAGGGGATTTCGGAGGCAGCTTTTTGTAAGTGTCGAGACGACAAGTTCATGCCAAGAGAATCTGTGTCAGCGCTTTGCTAAAAGAAAATAACACTTCAAGAGGGAAAGCTGTTTGTGTGTGTGTTTCTGCTCAAGTGACATTTTTTTAGGAAGAGATTTGGAGAGTAGAAAGAGGATATGACGTTTTATTGATTTTCAACAGGACTCCTCTCGGGGCCTCTTTGGACGAACAGAGCAACAGTCCGTCCAGAGGTGAGTCTGTCATCTCCTTCAGACTAAAACGGTGCATTTATCTGCACTTATGTTTCATGTTTTCTTCATTGGAGTGGGTTTTACTGCAAAAAGTTACTCAACTGCCTGCTGACTCTTTTTTTCTACCACTCCTTGTGAACTTTGGAGCAAGATCTCTCACAATGCACTACAGCGCATGCACTCTCACTAGCACACACACACACACACACACACACACACACACACACACACACACACACGTACACCGCTTTGGGGCCAATAGCAGACCCCCACACACTCCGGGCAAAGAAGTGCCTGATTAGATGAACGTTTCCTCAAAGTTTAGTACTAAAAGGACCAAACTCAAGAGCAGGATAATGTGTTATGGATCAAGTCATTCAATTTCTCATTTCGAATAACTACTTAGGTAAGGCAATTACACTTAAGAGTAAATATTTACCGTTAACCTCTCAGTGCGTGCGAGCTCAAGCCACATTTGGGCTTTGAAGTGCTACTTGGAAGTGTTTTTTTATGGGAAATGATCACTTGTTCGTTGCGAAGGGTCAGCGCAAAGTGTTTTCTCTCTGAAAGCCGTTCTCTGTGCTTTTCAGGACCTTTAAAGAATGGCTGTAGCTTTGAAGATGACCTGTCCCTGGGAGCTGAGGGTAAGTACTTTTCACTTTCTCCCTCAATCGGAGGTAATTACTCTCAAGTGTGCTCTATTGTAAGGAATCTGATCAAGAATTCCAAGAATTCCACGTAGCTCTTTTGAGGTTAATGAACTGACTGAGAAACAAGAATGGCTGTCTGTTTCATTTTTTTAGAGCGTAGTATGCCATTTGTTGATTTTTGTTGCTGATTAGTCTTTACTTTCTCTTTGGTTTCAGTCCTGTTTTTGAGTTTGCACAAGGACACAGGGTGACATGCACACGCTTGCATGTGATATTCAGGTTAAAAGACTGGTCTTGGCACATCAGATAGCTTATCTCTGGTTTCATGGTGTGCACCCTATGGCTCATGTGTTAGCGGGTGTGGAACGCTTCTATAAAAAATGTGACTGCTCATTTTACTTTTTTTTTTTTCCACAAGGTCTTGTTGTCGGAAGTGTAGCAGAAGTCTGACGTTAGCTGGCAGTTGTTTGCAGACAGGAATTATCTTATACTGATGCACAGTGTTTGATTTGAGAGTTGATTTTTGTTTTTTGTTTTATAATCAGGGTCCAAAATTGATTTTTTTTTTTTTTTTTTTGAAGTCATAAATATTTATTATTGGCCATTAAAACTTCATTTATTTATTTAAATAATTTGCTGGATTTGTGTTTTTTAAAAAAATTGTCAGAATATTATTGTACATGATATTCACTAATGGAAAGCTTAGTTTTAGAGAATATAAAAAAATTTAATAAATAAATGAGTTTTTATATAAATGCAAAAAAATCAGTTTTACATAACCACAACTCATTTTAATTTAAATAAATATTTTATATATAAATGATTTGCCTTATTGAGTCCAAAATATTTATTTTCTTCTTATACGTTATATTTGAAAACAAAAAAAAATGTGCAATTTGTTTTAAATAAATAAATATTAAACTGAATTAATTTATATATATATATATATTGCATATATTAATAGAATTAATTTCTTTAAATATATAAGAAGAAAATAAATATTTTTGAATCAATACTAATTGAAATAAAATATTTATTTAAATTAAGCTGATTTGTAGATTTGTTAAACTGAATTCATTTACATAGATGTATTATTGTAGTATTATTTTAATTTTTAATTTTAATATTAATGTTTTTATTTAAATACGTAATATAGGAAATTTATTTAGCATTTATTTATTTTTTTTTACATTCTTTTAATTACATTTTTATCCCCTTAGCAAATATCATGTACAATAATATTGACAAACTCATTATTTTTCTAACAAAAAAAAAATATATATATAATATATATAATTTATAAAAAACAATTTTCTGATTTTTTTTTTTTTTTGGTTTAAATAAATATATATATTATTTTATATTATTATATTATTTTTTTTTTATTTTTTTTTTTTTACAAACATCTTGCAGCATTGTATATAAAATAATGCAGTAAACTTGCATTCTATGATTCCTCATTTCCTAATTTACCAACAGGTGGGTAATTCTGTTTTATTTACTTGTCATAGACATTTCTTCACATTTAATTCTTCACAAGTGTTAATTTTGGACCCGTTGTGTGCAGCGTAAAAGAAAAATGACATTTTGAAAAAACTACGATAGTTAAAATGATATTAAAAGCATTATGTTAAAAGCACTTGCGTTTTTTGCTTGTGTAATTGGACCTCTGCTATACCTTATTTTCTTGGTAAATTACGATACGTGTGGGTGTATTTTTACATTTCTAGAATGACTAGTTTAAACAACACGACAAGCCAAATAAAAATGTTTTTCACAGACTCTCCACAAGATTTTTGTACTATTGCAGTCAAGCAGATTTCACCCTTCAGTGTGTCTGTACGTGAAGAAACGAGTCCGGACTAGTTTCACTGAATGACTCCGTCCGCACGTATTGACAAGAGCACAGGAATCAAGCAGCACCAGTTGTGGGAATTTCTGTGGAAATTCAATGATAAGCAGTTTTACCTAAGGCTGACAGATGAGCGCATGTAAGCCAAGACGCTTCAGGCCAGAAAGGCTCTGGCTAATGTCCTCCAAGTCTCTGTGTTCAATCCTGTCCTCCTAAGTGAACTAAAACCTGGTGTCTAATTTGATTTGTAACACGAATCGTTTGGCAGGTTAGGATGTGTGCGTGTATAATTCTGTCATTGTGCACTAAGTGCTGAGGAAAACGTTTCCCAATGTGGAATGTCATCCGGAGTGAATGGTTCTCCGCTGAGTAAATCACTTTTGGAAATTAACATCACCACAACGTTAAATAAGGCTTTTTCGTAAGAAATTTCTGGCAACCTCCACTATGCTAAAACGGCAGCCAGGGCTTTTGTTAATTGCACTTGTTGTGTCAAAGGTCGACAGGTGGGAATTCAAGGGAATTTGCTATTAAATTAGGTAGGAATCCAGCACAGCTAAGCCTCTATTTCTCTTTCTCTCTCATCTCTACAGCCAATCACCTCCAGAACAGCAGCACAAAAACAACGGCCAATGGGTAAGTAGGACTTCCACAATGTTCCCATCTCTTTCTGTTTTGGTCTGGTCACAGACGGGTCACTGTCTTCTTTTCACAGCTATGACAGGGCAGCCGAGGCCAAAAGGAGCCAGTTCAAGCAGAAGGGCAGAAGTATGAACTCCACAGGCTCTGGAAAGAGCAGCACCACCGTGTCCAGGTATTTTACAAGAATGATGTACTATGGTCATTAACACATGCAAAATCTCTGGGCTTGTGAAACAGCAACAATTCAACCAGACTGGGCAAGGAGTCTGAATATGATACATTTCATAATCATTTTAGTTGTATAAGTAAATATATAACTGTTTAAGCTATTTCTATAATATATAAATATCAGGGGCTTTTCTTTTGAGGAGGCAAGGGAGGCAGAGTTTTAACAGACCCCCTAAAATGCATGTTGAGTTTGTTGGGAGGTAATTGAGAATGAATGGGGGAAAGTCACTTGAGAGGAGGCAATGCCTCTATCGTGATATGATTGGATCGGACAGGTTATGTTGGCTGTGATTGGTTCATGTGATAAATCCCGCCTCTTGTGTTCATGCACGTTCTGTGTTCGTGCATCAGTCTGAGTAAACAATATAATGGCGGTAAATTTAAAAAAGTAAGTGCACAACTCAAACACTTCGATATTACCACTTTGTAATGTCAAAATAAGACCTAAAATGGCATGAAAATATGATCTGTGGGAGTTTTTAGTGAGTAATCAGCTTGGTGAAATTTAAGGTAAAACTCCATGTCTGTGACCAATATTTACTGAGGTTTGATGACTGATGCTCTGAAAACTTCAAAAATAGTTTAAAGTTAACTATTAAGAAAAATAACTGAACATACCAGTCAAAAGTTTTTGAACAGTATGATTTTTAATGTTTTTAAAGAATTCCCTTCTGCTCCCCAAGCCTGCGTTTATTTGATCCAAGGTACAACAAAAACACTGAATAGTGAAATATTTTTACTATTGAAAATAACAGTTTTCTATTTGAATATATTTTAAAATGTAATTTATTCCTGTGATCGAAGATGCATTTTCAGCAGGTGGGGGGATGAAATTATAGAAATTAATACTTTTATTTAGCAGTAATGCTTTACATTTATCAGTAGTGATGATGAAGACATTTATAATAATTGCTATTTCAAATGCATTTTCAGCAGGTGGGGGGATGAAATTATAGAAATTAATACTTTTATTTAGCAGTAATGCTTTACATTTATCAGTAGTGATGATAAATACATTTATAATAATTGCTATTTCAAAAGATTTCTATTTTAGATAAATGCTGTTCTTCTCAAGGTTCTATTTATCAAAGAAACCTGAAAAAATTCTACTCAGCTGTTTTCAAAATAATAATAATAATAATAATAATAATAATAAATAATAATATTTTTTTGAGCAGCACATCAGAATATTAGAATGACTTCTGAAGAATCATGTGACTGGAGTAATGATACTAAAAATTCTGCTTTAAAATCAGGAATAAGTTACATTTTAAAATATAGTCAAATAGAAAACAGTTCTTTTAAATAGTAAAATATTTCAAAATCTGTTTTTGCTGTACCTTGGAGTAAATAAAGGCAGGCTTGGTGAGAACATTAAACTCATTAAAACTCTTGCTGTTCAAAAACTTTTGACTGGTAGTGTAATTACATTGATTACTTTTTTAATGTAAAAATATAAAATAGATAGAATAAATTAGATTTTTATTTAACCAAGAAAATGTGACTGGGACATGAATTTACATTTGTCAAAAAGAAAAAAAAAATTCAGATCACCACTATATATCAGTTAGCTAGATGATACCAAAAATAATAATTTAATAATATAAGATAATAATACAAATAACATAATACGAAGTGGCATCTGCAATTAAATCACTAAATAAACTTCTGAACCATTTTTTGACTTTTTTTGTTCACTAGTGTGTTTGAATGTGTACTAATTTACATTTGCTCATTTCAAATCCAGCGTATTTTGCTATATTTCTTTAAAGGGGTCATCAGATGCCCATTTTCCACAAGTTGATATGATTCTTTAGGGTCTTAATGAAAAGTCTCTAATATACTTTGGTTAAAAATTCTCAATGATTGTGTAAAACAACACCCTTTTTACCTTGCTAAAATGAGCTCTGCAAAAATTGTCCCATTCTGAGGGATTGTTCCTTTAAATGTTACTGAGCTCTGCTCACCCCGCCCCTCTCTTCTCTCTGTGGAGTGAGAGCTGTGCTCTGAGAGATTGTTTACTTTAGCTGCATTAACACGTTTAGCCGCGAAACTTGTTAACTAGCACGTTATTAGGAAAGGTGATTGCAGAGATTCATAAAAAACCCTTATACTCACTTCTGCTGTAGGTGAAGCTGGATCATGAATGATTTGCGTGAACATAGACGCATTTATGTAGATGAGGAGGTGCATTCCCTTCACAAACAAATGTAATCTACTGCATCTTTAGTGGCTCAGATGTCAGGAGTAAATGACAACCACTATGTTCATTATTACATCCAACAACACAACACCTCAATCGCTCAATCAGATATATTTGTGTCATCGATTTGCATATAGATGTGAGCATGTGTCATTCATGGATGTTGTTTTTCCTGCAGCGTTTCTGAACTTCTGGACCTGTATGAAGAGGATCCAGAAGAGATCTTGTACAATCTCGGCTTTGGGCGCGAGGAGCCCGACATCGCCTCGAAAATCCCTTCTCGTTTCTTCAACTCGTCTTCTAGCGCCAAGGGAATCGACATCAAAGTTTACTTGGGAGCCCAGATTGAGCGCATGGAGCTGGAGAACCCAAACTACGCCCTGACAAGTATGTAAACCGTGCTGTCAACACAATCGCTGGCATCTGATAGTACTTCAGCCCCCGTGTTTCATGCCTGTGCATGTTCAAAGTCATGATCAAAATGAGGCGTGAAAAGAAATATTAAATGTTGCAAGTAGGGGTGTAGCATTAAGAGCATTTAGTCATTTCTATGTGTGTCCCACACTTTTTTAATTTGAGGAATAATCATTACTTCATAGTTTCGTTTAGCATGGTCTCGGTGCGAAGAAAAAACATTGTAGCCAGGCAAATGGACAACTTTTAAGTCAACACCAAGTCAAAATTGACTGTTTACTTTCTTAATGCGCGTTCTCAGTCTTATTGTGCACAATTTATTGTGTGTGTTATTTCAATCAAAACATGTTTGTCATAGAAATCTTTAATCAAAATAAGTTAATAATAACTTTGCATTTTGGCTCACATGCAAAACATTCCCTGGTAACTCCACTCTGGGTTTTCTATTTCCGCTCTTCGCTTGCTCCCTGCTTGCACGTGAAAGTAAAATTTGCACAGTTACTGATCTACTGTAAAGTTCATTCAGTTTTTTTTTTTAAAGGTGAAATGTCTGCGTGTTTATAATCTCAATAATATTTCATAAACCTTTCTTTTATTTTGTTTGCTTGTAGTCTATTAATGCTGTTTCATATTTCATACTTTTAATTTTAGCGATGAATGTTATAATATAGACCAATATTAGTTTTTCATTGGTATCAATTGATACCATTTTGCATGTTTACTGAAAGTTAATCTTTTAAAACAATAATTATTTTACAATACTGTTAAAAGTTAGAACTGTTTTAAGTAACTTGAAGTAAAATGAATAAATTAAAAATATTAACTGCACAGATATTTAAAAAAACTAATAAAATTACAAAAACACAGCAGAATTAATATTTTAAATCTGTTTGTAGTCTATTAATGCTGTTTAATTAAAAGCATATTTCTGGCATGCACCTAATTTTAGTGATGAGTGTTATATTACTGACCAATATTAGTTTTTCATTGGTGTCAATTATTGATATCAATAATTGTTTTATTTATCCATATTTGTATCAATTATATCATTTTGCATGTTAACTGAAAGTTAATCTTTTTTAAAAGTTATAATTTTACAATAATGTTAAAAGTTAGAACTGTTTAACTAACTTGAAGTTCAAAAAAAGTAAAATTAATAAATTAAAATAAATAAAATTGCAAAAGCACAGCAAAATTAATAAAACTTGTATTTTGTTTTTTTTGTAGTCCATTAACACCGCTTAATTTAATTCATATTTCATGCTTTTAATTTTAGCATTGAATGTTATATTATTGACCAATATTAGGTTTTCATTGGTATTCATTATTGATATTGATATCAATATTTTTTTTATTTATCCATATTTATATCAATTATATAATTGTGCATATTAACTCAAAGTTAATATTTTTAAAACAATAATAATTTTACAACATTGTAACTGTTTTAACTAACTTGAAGTACAATAAAGAGTAAAACGAATAAACTAAAATTAATAACTGCACTGATATTTAAAAAAAAAACTAATAAAATTACAAAAACACAGCAGAATTAATATTTTAAATTTATTTGTAGTCTGTTAATGCTGCTAATTGAAAGCATATTTCTGACATGTAACTGATTTTAGCGATGAATGATTTATTATTATTGATCAATATTAGTTTTTTCATTGGTATCAATTATGGTATTGATATCAATTTTTTTATTTATCCATATTTGTATCAGTTATATAGTTGTGCATATTAACTGAAAGTTAATCTTTTAAAGCAATAATACTTTTACAAAATTTTTAAATGTTAGAACTGCAATAAAAAGTAAAATAAAATAAATTAAAATTATTAAATGCACAGATATTTAAAAAGTTAATAAAATGCCAGAAACAAAGCCAAATTACCAAAAATTATTGTATTTTGTTCGCTTGTAGTCTATTAACGCTGCTTAATTGAAAACATATTTCTGACATGCAACTGATTTATAAATTACATATTATTAGCAATACATTACATATTATTGACCAATATAAATTTTTCATTTTCATCATTAATCAATTTTTTTATTTATCCATACTGCTATCAAGTAATTAATTGTGCATGTTAACTGAAAATAACCTTTTAAAACATTAATAATTTAATAACACTGTTAGAACTGTTTAACTAACTTGAACTACAAAATATTATTACATTTAATAAATTAAAATGAATAACTGCACAGATAAATGACAAAAACAGCAAAATTACTAATATATATAATATTTAAATTATGTAAAATACATATGATTTTGTATATAAAATTATATAATTTTTGTCTCTCTCTCTCTCTATATATATTATATTTTATTTTATTTTATTTATTTATTGAGTTGAACCATTTTTTATAATTGTATGTTCTTATCACTTCCATTAAATGCTGCTTGTGCTGCAGAAAATTGAACACTTTACCTTTAAATATTAAAATAACAAAGAATTTTTCACTAATGTAATTTTTTTTTTTTTACATCAAAATCAATGTCCACCCTTTTAAATACTGTATACTGTAAGGTTGTAATGATAAAAAAAAAACACTAAAAAATTGTTTTAATTTTAATACTTTGATTTAAAAAATTGTTTTAGAGATTTTATCAACCATAACATGATAAATTTATCTGCATATTGGTATCAGCCAGAATTTTAATGACAATGCATCTTTAATTTCATTATTTGTCATTAACATGGAGTCAAGAGAGAACAGCACTTTCAAAAGAGATTCTCACTAGACAGTCTTACGCTACTGAATCCAAGTATCTAACCATAGAGAAGAAAGATAAAGACAACTAAGCATAACTTGAGGGAAGTTGTGGTGCCTAAAGGAGAAGTGTGTTTGATTTTAAGACCACACTGCAAAACACTAAATCCATGGGTTTGTGCTCATTCTTCAATAACTCGAAACCTTCGAGCAAATGCTGAGCTCCGAGCCCTCAAACACTTGCTGATAAACAACGAGCGCTGTACAGACTCGGCTCAATAGAAGTAGAGCACAACGAAGCCATTGTCCTCCGTGGGCACAGAAATGAGAGGGAGAGACAGACGGCAACAGAGAGAGAAAGTGTCAAGCAGGCTGTGGCACAGCAGAGCTGATCCTGCCATCCGCTCACATCAGGATTGGGCCTGTGTGCCAGCTCTGTGCCAGCTTGTGTATTGGCCTACATTTGCATAATTCTCACTGAGCCAAGACAAAGCAGCGGAACAGGAAGAACCTGGGTGAGAGTGGAGATGTGCGAAGTTTGTAATAAGGCGTGTTTTGTTGATTGTGAATGCACTGCTTTTGGATTCAGGTTAGTTTTGTGGCTTTGTGCTTGTGTGCCTTCGGCTGATTTTGACTTGCGTGGCTGTGAACTGTTAATACCAGTAATGTGCCATTTAATAATTTACATTCCAAATGAAGAAAAGAACCATAAAAGCTTGCATCTAGCCCACATTTGCATTCATGAATAATAGCTCAAAT
Organism: Labeo rohita; assembly: GCF_022985175.1. Taxonomy (NCBI): domain Eukaryota; kingdom Metazoa; phylum Chordata; class Actinopteri; order Cypriniformes; family Cyprinidae; genus Labeo; species Labeo rohita. The sequence continues at coordinate 29,628,181 of NC_066877.1, forward strand.
CTCGCACAGCTTTAATTTAACTAAGATTTACTAATACAGTATATAATACAGCATATAATAATTGGAATATACTAATATAGATGTTAAAAAATATATATATATATATATATATATATATATATATATATATATATATATATATATATATATATATATATATATATATATATATATTTAAACAAGTAAATAAAAAAATTATTGTTAACTGAAATAAAAAATAAGAAACTTACTTTATTTCAGCTAGTATCCAAAGTAAATAGTTTTCATTTAGTTTAACTTGAAGTACTACTTGAAAAACTAAAACTAAATAAACTAAATCTAATCAATAAAATTAACTATAACTTTATAGATATTTTTCTCTTTAAAAGAACTAATAAAAAAAAAAACACACAAGAAAATTACTAAACTAAAACTTTGGCTAAAATTAAAGAAAAGAAAATATTCTAAAATCATAAAAAATTAGATTTTAAAAATTACTTAAACTAAAAACTACTTAAAACTTTTTTAAAATATAAAAAACCTTCTAAAATGTCAATAAAAAATAAAATCCAATACATACATTTATATATGAATGTGTGTGTGTTACCATGTTACCTTAAAATATTAATATAAATATAGACAATTTTCTTATTTTCTAATATGTAGGTATGTATGTATGTGTGTGTGTGTGTGTATATATATATATATATACAGGGGTTGGACAATGAAACTGAAACACTGGCCAATATAGTGTTGGAGGTTTCATGGCTATATTTATGCAGCCTGGTGGCCAGTCTTTACTGATCGCACATTCCACCAATAAGAGCAGAGTGTGAAGGTTGACTATGTGCACCCAATAGCTCAAACATTGTACCCTGAAGGTGGTGCCGTGTATTAGGATGATAATGCACCAATACACACAGCAAGACTGGTGACAAGAGTGATTTGATGAACATGAAAGTAAAGTTAAACATCTCCCATGGCCTGCACAGTCACCAGATCTGAATATTATTGAGCCACTTTGGGGTGTTTTGGAGGAGCGAGTCAGGAAATGTTTTCATACACCAACATCACATAGTCACCTGGCCACTGTTCTGCGAAAGGAATGGCTTAAAATCCTTCTGGCTACTGTGCAGGACTTGTATTTGTCATTCCCAAGATGAAATAATGCTGTATTGGCTGCAAAAGGAGGCCAAACACCATACTAATTGTGGTCTAAACCCAGGTGTTTCAGTTTCACTGTCCAACCCCTGTATATATATATATATATATATATATATATATATATATATATATATATATATATACATTTTACATATATATATATATATGTGTGTATATATATATATATATATATATATATATATATATATATATATATACATATATACTAAAACTTTAACTAAAATTAAAGAAAAATATAAAACTTTGCAAAATATAAAATCTTTTAAATTATAAAATGTAAAAGTCTTCTAAAATATTAATGATCAGTTGATATAAATAAAATAAAATTACTATAAATAAAATTAAAATATCAGTTAATATAGAGAATTTTTCTTTTCTAATAAAAAATACAAATCACAAAAATTACTAAAACTTTAACTAAAATTAATGAAAGACTAAATATAAAATCTTTAAAAATATAACAATTAAAAATCTTAAATATCAGTAAAAAATGTATATATATATGATATGCATAGATAGATAGATAGATAGATAGATAGATAGATAGATAGATAGATACATACATACATACATACATACATACACGTTTATATACACACACCCTGGACCACAAAACCAGTCGTAAGGGTCCATTTTTTAAGATGACATGTATACATTATCTGAAAGCTGAATAAATAAGCTTTCCAATGATGTATGGTTTGTTAGGATATTACAATATTTGTCATATATATTATATACAGTATATTTTATATATTGCTGACGTTACCTTAAAATAATATAAATATTAACAAAGAATTTCAAACGTATGTAAGTTCATTAAAGCAATTAAGTAAACAGGAAAAACAAGCACTAGCAATAGAACATGGCAACAGGTCTCTTAAGTTACTAGTGCGGATGTTTTGAGATGTTTTTTTTTTTTTTTTTTTTTTTTTTTTTATAAAACCACTTGTTTACATTCACTTAAATCTAACCGACTGTTTATGCCCATACCCACTAAGTGGGCATTTTGACCAAGAAGTGTATGTGAATGTTTATTCACATTACTGTGAGGTATTCTGTGGATTTGTTCTCCCATGTCTTGTTGACTTTTCTTACATAACACTTGCTTCTTCCTCCCCAAATGCTCGTCTGTGGGGGCTATGATCTCGAAATGCTTGTCCCTCTTTCACAGAAAACCATGCTCTCTGTTCCTCTTTTCTTTTTCTGGCACATGTCCTGCAAGCCGTTCCTGAACGCTGACTCAGACATCCTGGCTGCATTGCAGGAGATAAATGAAGACTATTGATTTCTGAGCAATGCACATCACTGGCTTGTTATCACTTGTTATCATTCCATGACATGCCTGCAGTATTGTCAAATCCTTTTCCTTTATGTCTGCCAGAACAAATGACAAGCTTGATGTTGATAAAGACCATCATGTCGCTGAGAAGTTGACATACTTCTAGCCCTGAAATTGTAGAATTTTCCAGATCGCACGGATTCCAATTGGAATGGCTCGGTTTTGTTCTAAATGTTACAAGCAGCCGTATAAATGACCGCTCCAGACCTTAAACAGAAACAGTGCTTGACTCATTTTGAATTTGACAGGATTTAATGTGGTTTAAGTTACCGAACGAGTCAACTGAGCCAATTCTGTCCATAATTCAGAAATATGATTCTTGTGGGCAATTCAGTCTTAATTTGTGGTGTGGATCAGCTGTTTCAGAAATTATTTTATTTGCTGGTTATTTTCGTTCATTTTTTTTGAAGTTAATTTGTTAATATATATGTGTGTGTACTGTGCATATTTATATGTATATATAAAGACACACACATGCAGGTGTATATTTAAGAAAAATGTTATGTTTATATATTTAATATATTTATATATAATATTCATTATATGAATAAAATGTATACCTCTAAATACATATAAATATTTTCAAAATATATACTGGGTGTGTGTATTTATATATAGATGCAATTAATTGTTTGACAGCACTAATTATATTATGTTTTATATATATCTCTCTCTTATATCTTATATTATCTTATATTATATACATGATATTATATGCATTCAGTTATTTTTTTAAACATTAATATAAAAATACAATATTAACAACAATATATTATGATTATTATTATTACTGTTAACTATTATTATTGTTCTACTTATTATTTTTATATTAATAAACATTTAATAATTGTTATTTGTGTTTGTTTGTTGAAGATATATTATATATTAAAAATTATATTATATTATATTATTAGATACATTCAATTATTATTATATTAACAACACCATTAAAGATATATTATGATTATTATTAATAATAATAACAATAAAAATAAAATAACTTTTATTATTGTTGTTCTTCTTATTATTATTCCTATTTTTATATTAATATACAATTTATAGTTCTTTTTGTTTGTGGAAGACCTGTAGAATTCATCATTTATATTGTTATATTATATTATATTATATTATATATTAAATTATTTATTAAATATTAATATATAAAATACAGTATTAACTGATATATTATTATGATGATGATTATTAATAATATCAGCTACTATGATTGTTATTATTATTAATAATATACAATTATTATTTGTTCTTTTTGGTTGTTTGTTGAAGACCTGTAGAATTCATCATTTATTATATTATATTTTTTGTTTTTATTTTGTTTTGTTGTGTTCATTTAACATTAATATAAAAAACTATATTAACAACAACAACAATGATATATTATGATTAATATTATTAATAATACTATATATTATTTTTCTTTTTTTTTCTTCTTCTTCTTATTATTTAATTAAATATTAAATTTTAGATATTAAAAGTCCATTATTATTTATATTAATATACAATTAATATTAGTTATTTTTGTTTGTTTTTTTTGAAGACCTGTAGAATATTTATTATATTGTATTGTATTGTATTGTATTGTATTGTATTGTATTGTATTGTATTGTATTATATTATATTATATTATATTATATTATATTATATTATATTATATTATATTATATTATATTATATTATATTATATTATATTATATTATATTATATTTATGGCTGTTGATTTAATGCATTAATCTAATTAATTAGTTAGGGAAAAAATAACATTTTTTATTTTTACACAATTAACAAAAAAAGAAAAAATTCTTTTATTTTATATTATATTATAACAATTGTGTATTACCTTATTAATAATTCATAGTAATATAATATTTATTGTATGTATGTTTGTATGTATGTATGCATGTTTTTATTTTATTTATTTGTTTGTTTTCTGTTTTTCTATTTTTGATTTCTGTTTAAATTTCTTTGAACTTTTCTCTTTTTTACTTGAGTAAATCATTTTATGGTTTCAAGTCAGCTCTTTATAATAAATTATTCTAAAGCTCTCCTCCTCCTTTTTCTTTAGGTCGGTTCCGTCAAACAGAGGTTCTGGCCACGGTGGCAAATGTCTTCTCCGAAATCTACTCCCAAGTGTCTGGAAGACCCATGGAGAGAATCGGCAGCAGCGAAACAGAGACTAAAACCCCCTCTCCATTAAAAAGGAATAATTCCGCTCTAAATGCAGCCAGGATTTTAAAACGTAACTTTACGAAACCGAACCTGCTGGCCGCTGCCAGTGAAGGAGCAGCCAAACAGGCTTTAGCGTCTGACGCTGACAACGCAGAGGGTACAAACTCTGACGTACGGGCCGGACTGATGGATACCGAGCACAAACTGCAACAGAAAGGCTTTAGGAAAAAAGATTCATCTCTGGCTACAGTGACTGAGGAGGCACAGCAAAGTACCTCAGAGGCTGCCGTCAACGGAGACGTCCCAGAACCTGCGTTAATGAATGGTAACCACTCCACTGAGACTCCAGCTCTGGACAAAGACATGCCGCTCTCCCCGGTCCTGGTGAGCATCAGTCGGGCGTCTGACGAGAGTGACTTCAAGGAGCTTGAGCCCCAGGAAACCATCACTTCCACCCCAGATAAAGAACCGTCCAACCTGCTGCCCAACCCACACATAGCCCACCTACTCAGCCAGCCTAGAGATTCGTTTGAAATGGAGGAGGTACGGTTCTTTCTCGTCTCCACTTTACCAAAACAATTCTCCCTGCTTTCCCTTATCCAGTTCTCACGCTGACAATCATCTTCAAGCTTCTCCTAAAGTTTTTTTGTTGTAACAACAGCAGAGGGTCATGACACTCGAAGCTAAAAATAAGTAGGGAACATAGAGCGCCTGGAGGATGTTCTGGGGATTATGGTTTTGCCTTTATGTTAAAGCATGCTACTGGATCCTGATAGCAGACAGTGTTTATCAGTGATACTGAAGTCCAGCTTGCCGCAAGTTTATCAGTGTCCAACACCATGGCCTGCAAAACTTACATTTAAAGCTGAAGTGTGCTTTTTGAGCTTAAAATATTTTCCTAACATTTTGTGCTATTTCAACATCGCTTTTAAAAATCAACATTAAGTAACAGCTCTTCCCACATTTTGAGTCTGATTCTGTGGTTTAGTTGAGCAAGTGAATCATGTGAGTTGATTCTGTCCATGATTCACAAAGATGACTCCTGCAGATACTTCTGCAATGCGTTTCCACTGGTTCAGTAAAAATATCATCAGATTTTTTTAAAGCCCTATACAACTCAAATGATTAATTATATTATAATATAATATAATATAATATAATATATTTTTAGGGCTGTTTAATGCATTAGATTTAATGCATTAATCAAATGAATTAGTTGTGGAAAAAAATAACGTTAAAATTTGTAATGCAATTAACGCAATTAATAAATTTAATTAAAAATGTAAACAAGTAAAAAGTAATTTAACTAGTAAATAGTAGAGTATTGAAATATAATTTTAAGCCTAAAAATACATAAACAAATAGACAGACAGACAAACAAATAAATAAATATTTTGTTGCTGTTTTTGTAGATACTACTACTTCTACTACTTATTGTCCTTTAATTTTTATTATAATTATTGTATTGTGTAAATAATAATTATAGTAATAATTATTGCTATTTTATTTATTTATTTATTTGTTTGTTTGTTTATTTAATTTATTTTTTGCTTGCCATAGCAGGTGTAAGAAGCTTTATTATATTACATTACATTATTCTATAAAGAACTGAATAGTCAAATATTAATTATAATTTGATATTAGAAAATCACAATAACAGTAGTAATAATAAATAATTAGAATTAATATTTTTTAATATCAGTGTGCAGTTACTATATTGGTTTGAATTATTTATTAATATATTGTTAGTCATTTTTTAAGCCATAGTTCACCTACATTTTTAAAGAATAGTTTACCCAAAAATAAAAAAGCCCCTTGTGTCATTCCAAACCTGTATGACTTATTTTTCCGTGGAGCACAAAAGAAGATATTTTGACATTTCTTGAAAATACCTTTTTGTTTAAGCAGAAAATAGTAAGTCATGTAGGTTTGCACCAACATAAGGGTGAGTAAATGATGACAATTTTAGGTTTTGGATGACTTATCCCTTTAAAAATCTTAGACAATTACAAATAAACCACTTGTTACATGATGTCTCTCTAACATTGTCTCTTATAGCTCTATTTGTTTGAGAATCCCTACACTTCATGGTATAGTAACACTGGCTCGACCAATAGTGTGAGTTGGGGTGTGACTATCTGTTTGTCCAACCACCCAGTACTTGTACAAGGTCATTTTATATGCTGGCCTCTGGACATACTGCATTTTCTAACAATGGCTCATGAGCTGCATAATTTGAGTATCTAAAGCTGGTGTAATGTTCAGGTGTGACTTCATGCTGCTGTGTTGTGATCTGTCAGACTGGTAATAATTTATTTTTTTTGCAGTTGCAGAGTAATGAGGATGAAGCTCTTCCTGGTCCTGGTGGCATGTCTCGAGCTGGCAGCGGTGAGTGTGGACCGATTGCGGTTATCAGTCGCACGCTACCAGGAAACTGAATTTGTATTTGTGTTTAAGGCTATATGCAACTTTGAGTCATTCAAAACATATAGCATGTAAATAAGACTTCTTAGCAACATGTTGTGTAGTTCGTTTTCCTACGGTATTTTTTTAAAACATCTGTAAGATTTGGATTGCTGGGCTTTTTTTTTAAAGCTAAAAATGATTTGAGACTTATTCCTCTTGAGAACGCAATGGTCGTGAGGTTAAATCCGGTTGTCTGTCCCTAAAGAAAAACACAGACACTTTTTCCAAGAACACAGAGGAAGAGATGTCTTATTTAAACACTCAACATAACTGTGATGTGCTTTATCACGCTGATTTACGCCCAGCCCTAAAAGCTGAAGCAGACTGTAGAATGTGTTTTAGATAAAATATGGATCAAGTCTGCCCCCATGTGGTAGAATTCAGTAGATGTTGACTATTCAATATGTAGAAGAATGTTCTGGTTTCAAGTTCTGTTATATCAACAGCATTTGTGACATTATGCAACATCATTAAGCAACCATCAGCTTTGCTTGTATTGAAACACTCCTCAAAGTAATTTATAGAATTACAGTGAGACAGTGATAGGAAAACAGAAAAATAGGTGGCAGTAATTTATAATATAATGAGATCTAAGCCTTAAAACTCATAAGCATATAACAACTGGACTGAATTTGAAAAAGTCTTTGACTGCTGGGAAATTAGTCAGTCAGTCACACTCAGTTTTGGTGCTCACGTTGTGTCTCCCTACAGAGAGGTTATTGAGGACAGCCAGCCAGCAGTCTGACAGCAGTGGGTTTGCAGAGGACCCATCCACAGACGGGTCGGGTAATCACCTGAAGGTACGTGAGTGTGCGCGTAACCATCTGGGCTCTATACAATCTATGAATACTAAGATGTCATCCTCTTCGAGCCCAGCAAAAACAGTATTTGAATTGAATTAGCTTGCACTGATACCATAAAAAGTATGATACTTGCAGTTATTTAAAAGATTAATATATTTCATACTTTACTAAATGAATATTATTGTTTTTTTATATTAGTATATGAGTAATAATAAAATTTATTAGCACTGCCTTCTTTTCATTGAAATGTAATCGTGTGTTTTTGTGTTTTTATTGGCACAGAAATCCCAAATTACATTAAACATACATAAACCAAATTTGCAGGTTGTTAAAAAGTCTTAGAAAGTCCTACAATTTAGTTTTATTTATTACAATTTATCATATTTAAGGCCATAAAAGTCTTAAATGGTACACTCTAAAAAATGCTGGGTTAAAAACAACCCAACTTATTTGGTAACCCAGCACTGGGTAAATTTTGGAGAGAACACATGCTGGGTTATTTTCACCCTGCTGGTTGCGTTAAATGTTTTTACCAAATATGCTATTTTATTTTATTAAAGTCAACTGTTAAGACTGGTAAAAATTATTATCTTGCTGGTTTAAAATGGACTGGAACTTCTAAAAACACACACAGAATTACTAGAGGCAACAGCAATAATCAAAAGATGAGCATTTATTATTAAGCAAGAACCCATGGACAAAATACAAGACAAATTGAATTTATTTGGGTGAATGCACCACAGTTTACAATATTACATTTAAACTTGTTTAACAAGAATTTTAGACACAAAAATGTAACATTTAAAAGTAGAATTCTAATTTTAGTGTATTCAACTGTATCTGAAAAGATAAATGAGCCAAATCTGAGCCGGTGAAGGGCTGCTGTTCGTCGGGTTAACTGCGAACTTCAGACCACGGCCTCGCGTTTCACTCGTAGCTGAAAGATGCCATGACTGACTCCAAAAACTGCCCATAAACAAACAGTACTAACATTGGAGAACATATTTTAAGATTAAACTCAGTACAGTAACGAATAAAATCCATTTATATTATGCAAGGCAAATGGTGTTTCCATCCTGTGAATCAACCGCTGCTGACGCAGATGACTGACATCTCGTCCTTATGTTGTGTTCGTAAACAATTTACAGCACAGTAAAGACTTTATAAATGAAATAAAATCTATACATACCTTTATTTCGCTGAAGAAGTGCAAATCGGCGGCGCTGAGAACTGCTCTCTCCTGTAGAGGACCCAAAAAGACTGACTGTCACTCAGCAGCTGAGTTGTTTTGTCAGAGACAGGCTCAACCCAGCAGTTGGGTTGAAAAAAAAACCCTGCGTTAAAAATGACCCAGCAACTTAGTTTCAGAAAAACTACCCAGCACCTAGGGGAAAAAAAATTAAAAATAACCCAATAAAATGACCCAAGAACTTGATCCCAGCATTTGGGTTAAAAAAAATAACCCAGCATTTTTTTTAGAGTGTACAAGAAAGTTTTTATTATGATTTCAGGAGGCTTTAAATTTGAGAACGGAAAGACAAAATTTGCGATATGGCTGAACATGAAGATTAATCAATTAAACAACAATCTATGATTTAATTGAATAAATATGAGTATACTGTGGTTATCGGGGGAAAACACTATATTTCTGCCGTTCTGAAACCGCCACCTGCTGGTAGAGAATGAATTTGCCTTTCAGTAAGCCAGTCTGCTTGTTTTTGTTCAGACTGAAAGTATTCAGATATTTTTACACAGCAAATATGCAGCTGTAAATGTGAACCGTTTTTTTTTTTTTTTTTTAATGCATTATAAAAATCTAAACAATTTAGACACTAAGATATATTTATATGTTATTAAACTAATATAATTGATTTTGAATATAGTTTAAATATAATAGTTGATACTTTTGACTTATCCCTTTTCCTAAAAATGGTTTAAAGGCTGCAATGTGAAGTTTATCATCTTGTAAATTTTTTTTTTTTTTTTGTTTTTGTGAAAACCACTATCTGAACTGTAAACCGTTCTTTTTACGGTTTAATGTTACCACAGACATTGCTCTACCCCACTCATATGATATTAATTTTATTTGTGCAGGTCTTAAAGAGTCTTAAATTTTATTTTAAAAATCCCGCAGATACCCTGCCATAGTTGTTATAAAATATATTATAGAATAAAATGCATATGTTTATTAAACTACTTATACTTATTATACCCATTATGTTAAAAATGGATGTTCCCAAGCTCATTAATATTGTCTAGTTACTTAAGAACATGGGTTTGTGGCTACTGGTAATACTAAAAAAAACAATAATGAGAATATTAACTTCAATAAGTTCTATAGGAATATCTCATATTTTATAGGAATGTGAAGGTGTAGTAAGTTGTGGACTTTGTCATGTCCAAACCCAGCATTTTGCATCTCTGAAAAGCATTCTAAATTGCGAAAATATTGAAATTACGAATTAAGATGCACCAGAACTTTAAATTGTGGCATATGTGTTCATAGGGGAATTTAGAAAGAAAAAAGAAAGTGAACGAAAGCGAAGTATGGTGACTCATACCATGAATTTGTGCTCTGCATTTAACCCATCCAAGTGCACACACACACGCTAGTGAACATACACACCGTGAACACACACTCGGAGCAGTGGGTAGCCATATTGCTGAGGTGCCCAGGGAGCAGTTGGGGGTTTGGTGCCTTGCTCAACGGTCTCACCTCAGTTGTGGTATTGAGGGTGGAAGAGAGAATGCTGGTTATTGACTCTAACCACCTACAATCCCTGTCGGACCTGCGACTCAAATCCGCAACCTTCAGGTTACAAGTCTGACTCTGTAACCATTAGGCCATGACCTGAATTTACAAAGGTTAAATGGAAACAAAAATAAATTGCTGGGTTCCAGGAGGTTAAATACAAAGTGTTGAAAGTGACTTTCAACATTAATGTTTTCAAGAACCAATCCTTCATTTGATAATGGAAGTGAAACTTCTCTCTTGAACTTTTCTTAGGTACAAGAAAGCTCAGATAGCTGTGACAGCGAAACTACAGTGACATCGCATGCAGGAGAAGTCAGCACACCCATAGCATTGGAATACCCCAACTTTGAAAGACTTCAGGGTGAGGAAGCCCATCCTCAGCCCAACAGAGGCACACTTAGCCAGAGTGGAACCAACCAAGAGGTCCCTAAGACCACCAGCCTTCAGATCCCCAATCCAAACTCTGACAATGTTAGCACCAGTGGACTGTCCCTTTCTCCTGACTCTGATAGGGCTTCCGTAATTGAGTCCAATTTCACCACAGCGCAAGAAACCACAGACTCTCCAGAAGTGGATTCGAGCACAATGGTAGATCCTGCAACAGATTCAATCTCGGACGTAGCTCATGAAGGCCACATATCCCAGCCTGGTTTAGGCATAAATCCAGGCTCCACTGAGGATTTATATCCATCCTCTGGGCAAGAGTCTTCAGACCTTGAGCAATGCCACACCATGACTCAAAGGAGACAAATGGCCCTCCAAACAGCCCATCAGAGGTCATCCTCTATGGATGAGGAACGTCCTGGCCGAGTATGGGTGAGGGACAGGAACTTGCTGAGGGAAAGCTTTGAGAGGAATCCTTTAAGGAGATCCAGCTCCCTCCCATCATCTCCGCTCAGCCCGGCTCGAGTGGTCACTTCCATGCGGATCCAACTCGGAAGGGGCTCGGTCAAGCACTGCACCCCACCTTCGTACTCATACCGATACGATGAGGAGAATCGCAGTGACCGAGAAGAAGTGGATTCTATTATGGAGGAAGACGAAGTAGATCATGTTGCCAGCCAATCTACTCTCCTAAATTCTGCTCCGAAGATAGACATGGGAACGCCACCACACCTCAACATACCCCAACATCTGACTCGCTCTTCCAGCTCGCTTTATAGTGTCCCTGCAGACTGGCCCCAGAGGCCCTTGGGTGAAGGTCCAAACTGGAGCACATGTAGCGTCCCAAACCTTAATCAGTTTACAGGTCCGGCTTACCCTCCTCCTCCTTTTCCTCCTCCTCATGGGTCCGTCTTCTCTCCGCAACACAGAGTAGGCTACAGCTCCCCGTACCCTACTGGACTTCCCCACCACACTCAACCACAGAGCTCACCTTGTCCTCAACCACTTCAGAGCAATACATTTACTCCACCACAGGGGGTACAGTTTACACCCCAGCACAATATGCATTATGCTCATCCTCACAGTGCACCTTACAGCCAATTCCATTCACCTTATAACGTTCCTCAGGGAGCTCCCTACGGCTCTTCGTTGAACATGCACAGCAGCCCGTACCAACCTCACATCCCTCTCGCACAATCCCACAGCGCCCCCTATAGTCTGGGCTACAACAGTTCTCCTCATCACCCTGGTGCCGCCTACAGTCATCCATACTATCCATCTCCCACTTACCCTTGCTCTTTTGAGACGCCTCCTGCACGTGTCCCTGCAATGGGCAGCACAGAGATGCAACTCAGAAGGGTCCTGCATGACATTCGTGGGACAATGCAGAACCTTGGTCAGGTAAGAATGGCCAATATTATTTTTATCCTTAGTGTATTACATAACCTGATGTGATTTTATGCCTCTCCAGACAGCCTATGGTTATTAATGAGACTGATTCTTATTCGTTTGTGAGTAAAGCTGGGTGGAATGATGGTATACACTGTTTGACATTAGAAATGGGTTGATTGGTGGAGTTTTTTTGTTTTTCCTATAAAATGTATTTTTTTTTAGGTTTTTGAGGAAAACATTCTAGTACTTTTCTCCATATAGTGGACTTCAATGGGAGCCAAAGGGTTGAAGGTCCAAATTGCAGTTTCTTGAAGCTGCATTGAAACTGCAATTTGGACCTTCAACCCTTCCATTGATGTTCACTACATGGAGAAAAATCCTGTAATGTTTTCCTCAAAAAAACTTATTTTCTTTTTTGACTGAAGAAAGAAAGACATGAACATCTTGGATGACATGGTGATGAGTAAATTACCAGGAAGTTTTTATTCTGGAAGTGGACTAATCCTGTAATGGTTATATATTCAGCCACTTATCATAATCAGTGAGATATAAACAACACAAAAATGCATGAAAATCAAGAAGGTTGTCACGCAGTTCTGCTCATTTATCCCATTCTTACAAGGTGCCAGAAATTATCCCACATTCTTTGCACTTCTCCCACACTATTCATTCTAACCAAAATACACACATATGGAGCAATTCCAGTCGTCCCATCAATCCAGTCTTCAAATTCTGGTGTTCTGGGAAATTTTCAGTTGTGTAAATCATCCTGGCAGCCATAATTCAACCAGTCTTGAGAAAAATGCAATTTTTGTTGGTTACCATTGATTTATCTCCATGGGTAGATCAAACCCCAACCATTCTTCAAGTATTCCCAGAAATTTACACAAGAACACATGAACTAATTTTGTCAGGATTTTTGGTAAATAGAAAAGAACAGCATACTGTATGTTTTAAATGGGAATTAGAAATCATTTGTATCAGTGATTATAAGTCTTAACTGTCATTTTTGATCAATTTAATGCATCCTTACAGTATGGAAGCCCGTTTCCGCCACTGAAAAAAAAAAAAAAAAAGGTTGTGACCTTTTTTCTCAGAATTGCGAGATATAAACTCACAATTCTGAGAAATAAAGTCGCAATGGCGTGATATAAACTGAGTTATAAAGTCAGAAGTGTGAGATATGAACTCGCAATTCTGTGAACATATCAGTCTTTTTTTTTTCTCCTCAGAAATGGACATTATAACTCGCAATTGAGAAAAAAGTCTGAATTGCGAGATACAACCCTGCAACTGCGAGAAAAAAGTCACAATTGTGAGTTTATATCTTGTGATTCTGACTTTATATCTAGCAATTCTGACTTTACAACTCGCAGTTGTGCCTTTATCTTACAGTTCTGAGAAAAAAGTCAAAATTGTGAGTTTATATGACGGTTCTGAGAAAAAAAAATGTTAGAATTGCGAGATAATCGCAATTACCTTTTTTATTTTTTATTCCATATTAAAAAATGTGGCTTCCATATTACAGAATAAATATATTAATTAAAAAATAATCTGCCATATACATTTATATGCATGTGCTTATACATGTATGTGTCTTGCGTGTATGTATATAGCCTCTGACCTGGAATAACTGTTCTGTTTCGAGTCAGTAGTATATCTGCATAAAGTGGAACAAGGAAGTGTGTTCCGGTTTCTTGCGAATCCCACCCGAAATGCAAATAATCAGCCGAGTCAGCATGCTACATTATCCTGGGCTCCGTTTAGACATGCTTTTCCTGTGTGACTCATAAGTCATAACCGATCTGTGGTTTTGTTGGCAGAGCTCATCCGTGCATGGAGGGGACACACCCATTGACAGGATCAGCACACCGCACTCTGTCCAACCGCTTTACGAGGTACATCATTTCCCGAAGATTGAAGCAGTCACATGCTAGTTCATTTTCATAACCTTGAGTTGTGTCACCAGTAGCCCATATAGCTTGTGCAATAGTTTTTGGGTAGTCTTTAATCCTATTGTGTTTGTCCTCGCTGATTTCCTGTGGGCTGCAGGAGCTCCAGATGCGACGCAGGAGTCTGAACGTCTTCCGGACTCAGATGATGGATCTGGAACTGGCTCTCATGAGACAGCAGTCTATGGTCTACCAGCATCTTAGTCCAGATGAGAGGTGAGGAACTTGAAGTTAGTTCCCCAAATCACAAGCCACAAAGAGAAACATTTGGCCAAAATTTCAGACACTGTGAGATGTTCTGGTGTAGAAAAACCAAAAAAGAAAAAAAACAGCTAATTTTTGTAGCAGGTTGGGTGATTTTCAGACTTTTATTTTTTTCATTCACCTAGGGTTGATTTTTTTCCATTTTTGTTTATTAAGTCGAATGTAATGTTTTGCCAATGTCTTTATTATTTAGACATTGAGGAATCGCGATTTTTAATAGAAATATTACCAAACATCACAATTAGACAGTTTGACAATATGCCAGTGAAAACAGTAAACGGGAACAGAACGATCCAACCGCATGCCGGCGCATGTGATTAACTGCTTATCGCTAGGCGCCATTCACAGAATGTGCTTTTGTTTTGACAAAGATGTGACGCAGACCATGGAATAGGAAAAACATGCAAGAAAATGAGAGTGAACTACTTTTAACTTGAGCGCTGCATTTTTAGAATGCCGTTTCATGCATTAGTTGCTGCAAGAGACGCGAGTGCAACAGTTCAAAGCATCAGTGTTTACATATAATCAAAAACAATGGAAAAGTAGCACAATCTAATAAAAAAACCTGTGAAGAACTACTACTGTATGTCTCAGGGTTTCCGCGGGTCTTAAAGTCTTTAAAAGTCTTAAATTGCTTTTCTGTGAATTAATGCCTTGAAAAGGTCTTAAATCAGAGCAGCAAGTCTTAAATTCATATGATCATGACATTGTGAGGGATTGTTTCCTCATGTGTTTCATTTTAAAGTGAAGCGAATGTGTATTTTCTGTGCTACATGGCTTAGGTCGCTCAATATTCGTTAATCAATACACGGTAGATGGCGGAATGTGCTGCTTCATCTGTCAGTCACCTGAAGTAGAACTTGTCGTTTTGATTTTTTTTTATTAATTTTTTTTTATAGTAATAAAATTTATTTAGTTCACGCTGACGCTGAATTGCCGCTAATTTGAAAGTGAAAGTAAAATGTGCACGCCGCACCTTTTTTTTTTTTTTTTTTTTTTTTCCTCTTACATTTTCTTTAGTTGGTCTAAAAAAGGTTTTTAAAAAGTCTTAAATGTACCCTCATAAAACCTGCAGAAACCCTGATGTCTGATATTTCATGTTTGTATTGTGGTGACAGGCTGAAAGCTGGTGTTCAATGTTTTTACAGAAGATTTATAGTTAATAATAGTCTACAGGTGTTATACCTTAAGTCATTTTGAAATTGAACTACCTTGACTTTTGAGGGTTTTTTTAAAAGCATTTTCCTAATATTATTTCTGAACATATAATCTGAATAAGATCTTTTCTGCAAAGATATTTAACAAGTGATTTGTTTAACATGTTGACAACTTAATTTGTGATGCACTTGAAATAGAATTTTCCTTAACTATAGATTTGATAAAGAAAAAGTTACTTGAATCATGTTGTAGTTATATTTTCAAGCTGACTAGTTAAAAATTGTTAAAAAAAAATCTAGATTTTAATTTTTTGCCATATCACCCAGCCCTACATTCACCAATTTTATAATAGACTGCTCCCATAAAAAGAACTAACCATACAGTATGTATGCAGTACAGTAAGTAGCACCTATTGTTATATGTACATGTTGGCACCACAGTTCCTGTTGAACTAGACGCCTGTACAATTTGACAGAGAAAAGGCGGATATAGCCATAAATTGATTGTTAAACAAAGAATCCTAAAATGTGTAAACAAATCATAAATACTAATGAAATCAGCATATTAGAGTAATTTATTTAGGAGGATCATGTGACACTGAAGGCTGAAGTAATGACTGCTGAAAATTGAGCTTTGCCTTTACAGGAATACATTGAATTTTATATGTATAAATATATTACAATAGAAAACAGCTTTTTTTTTTTTTTTTGTTTGTTTTTGTTTTGTTTTGTTTTTTGTTTGAAGTATTTCACAGTTTTTACAATATTATATTAATTTCCTGTAGCACTGAATGGCTGTGCTGTTTGACATGGAGAAAAGGCGGATGTAGCACTAAATCAGCCATAAAACAAATGACTTTAAAATGTTTGAACAAATCATAAATGCTACACTATGTTAACTCATCAAATTAAGTTTAATTAAGTCACGAAAGTCAGTTTAAGTTCAAATGAGAGCCAATTTGATTATGAAAGGTTAGGGCAGTAACAAGTTTTAAGTATTGAAATTGAAAAACAAATAACGTCTATCAGATTAGTACTGGCCCTTCATAGTTCTAAAATATAGATTTTCTGTATTAACCTTTACTAGCTTTCTGTAAAACTGATAAAAACTGAACAATGAGAAACTTACATCTTGTATTGGGGTTTGTGATGTTGCAGGCAGGAAGCGGAACAACTTCAAGCACTGCGGACTGCAGTCAGGCAGGAGCTACAGGAGTTGGAGCTGCAGTTGGAAGATCGTCTGCTCTCCCTGAATGAACAGATACGCAGCAGCTCGCAGCAAAGCGGCCTCTACCGCCACCACATGGTCAGTGGATGCAACAGCGCTACCACCTAATAAATTGTAAACTGTGCTGTAATAGCATAGCTCAGACCTATTCTGGTTTACCTAATATGCTACCTAAAGTATGTTTCTGTTAGAAAATAATAGAACAGAACAGTAATTTCTCATTTTTATTATAAGCTCTCAGGATTGGAAGTACAGACTAGTCTAAATGTGAATTCCAGTGTGAATTTCACTGAACCTAATATGTTTAGAATAGCCATAATAAACAGACATCTACATTGTGATTATGTAATATATAAAATATTGTTATTGAGTTATATTTCCAGCAAAAATAACTTTTAACTTTTATATAATGTTAGTATTACGATTTTCACAAAAATATTAAGCAGCACGTCTGTTTTCAACATTGATCAGATTTTTCTAGTTTCTTGACTAGACATGTTTCTTAAGCAGCAAATCAGTATATTAGACTGATTTCTAAAGGATTGTGTGACAGTGAAGACTGGAGTAATGATGCTGAAAATTCAGCTTTGCATCACAGAAATAATTTATATTTTAAAATATATTAAACTAGTAAACAGTTCTTTTAAATTGCAATAATGTTTCACAATATTACTATATTTTTGATCAAATAAACACAGCCTTGGAGAGCATAAGAGACTTAAAAAACATTGAACATTTAACACCCAAATCTTTTGAATGGTAGTGCGTGTTGATGTTTTTTAACCTTTAGTAACAGATATGTGTCTCGCAGGGCATGCACAGAGGTCACAGCATGGAAAGCCTGTCTAATTCTTCAGCACTGCGAGCCATGGAGCCGGTGAGTGGATTATTCTCATATTACATAGTCCTGTATCAGATATCATCTGCATGCCTTGTTCTACTCTCAATTTCCTCTCATCCATTAAGTTATTGTATGTGAATGAATGTACAGGTGACGGACCTCCTGAAGGAGCAATTGTACCTTCAATCCGAACTGAGATATGAGGCTGCCACACCCAGTTCTGGCCGCTCGTCGAGGGCCTCCAGCCCTGGAAGATTCAACAGAACGCTTGAGTCTTGCTCTCCTTCCCCTCAGAGAAGCAGTGTTTACCGGGCCACCCTTAATGTCACACCCTCTGTCCCTCCACGGCCTGGAATGGAGGTTCCTCGGCCTGTTTCCCCAGAGAGGATGGAGCAGAGCATGACACCTACTTCTTTAGAGTTAAGCAGAGATGAGGACGAGACGTCATTGGATGGTCGCAGGAGCGGGACGATGGAGGACTGCAGTCCCACTGAGTGGAGGAGTAGAAGTGGAGGGAATGGTGATCTGCAGCATCTTATACAGGAGGTGAGAGAACTTATACAGTCAGCCTGATGAGAGGACGAATGTACTGTACAGCATTGCCAACGGCCAATGTTAAGAAATATCTGAGAGCTTAATGCCACAATTGACCAATCAGAATTGTATGGTAGTATCACAGAATGTATCACAGAATGTAATTTTTTGTTTTCAAGATGAGCCTTTTTAATCTCAGAATTCTGGCGTTTTTCTTGGAAAAAAAAAAAAAAAAGAATTAAGATCTATAATTAAGATATTAAGATATTAAGAATTAAGATATATAAAACTCACAATACTGAAAAGAAGAGTCTGAATTGCGAGATATAAACACTCAATTCTGTGAAAAACAAGTCTGAATTACGAGATAAACTCAGTTTTGTGAGAAAAAGTCTAAATTGCGAGATATAACGCTCAATTCTGTGAAGAGTCTGAGTTGTGGGATATAAACATTCAATTCTGTGAAGAAAAGTCTGAATTACGAGATAAACTCGATTCTTGCAAAATATAAACACTCAATTCTTGAAAAAGAGTCTGAATTGTGTGATGAGAAGTTGATTCCGTGAAGAAGAGTCTGAATTGTGAGATTTAAAAAAAAAAAACAAGTCAATTCAGTGAAGAAAGGTCTGATTGGTGAGATATAAACACTTAGTTCTGTGAAGAAGAGTCTGAATTGCGAGATAAACTTGATTATGTGAATAAAAGTCTGAATTGCGAGATATAAACACTCAATTCTGTAAAGAAAAGTCTAAATTGCAAGATATAAACACTCAACTCAGTGAAGAAAAGTCTAAATTACGAGATGTAAATTCACAATTCTATGAAGAAAAGTCTTAATTTTTGAGCCATAACTCAATTCTTTGAAGAAAAATTGAATTGCGAAATATAAAAACTCAATTCTAAGAAAAGTCTGAATTGCAAGATATAAACACTCAATTCAGTGAAGAAAATTTTGAATTACGAGATGTAAATTCACAATTCCGTGATGAAAAGTCTAAATTTATTAACTATAACTCATTTCTGTGAAGAAAAATTTGAATTACGTAATCCAAAAACCCAATTCTAAGAAAAAAATCTGAATTGCGAGATATAAACTCAATTTTGTGAATCTGAATTGTAAGACATAACTAATTTCTGAGAAGAAAAGTCTGAATTGCAAGACTAGCTCAGTTCTGAGAAGAAAAGTGAATCGCAAGACATAAAGTCAATTCTGTGAAGAAAAGTTCTGAATGGTGAGATACATACTTACAATTGCTACAATTTAAGTTGTTGGATTCCAAAATTTGGAGGAACTTGTTCACCTAATCTCACTGTAACACTTTTAAACCTTGCTCTCACAAGTTAAAACTCACAATTAATAATTACCTTTATTTTGTTTTATTTATTTTGTTCCATGGTAGAAATAAGCTTCCATAGAGAGACATGTAAGAAATACTGTTAGATTCTGCTAAAGAATCAAGAAATTATTCTGTGTCAAACCTGAAAATGCAAAAGTGGCATGTGTTTCCTTCTTCATCTCAAAAGAAAGCGGAAAAAGAATATTTAACACTTTGGCACCTTTTGAGCGAGCTCTTTGTAGCCGTAATGGTTTTTGGTGGTGTTTGTGATGATTGACACATTTTCTCATGAAATATCATGCATCAGTTTATGCTAATTTGCTAGACTGTCATGATGGTCCAGCAATTCTGATGCTTCTAAGGGAAACTTGGACCGAATTGGATCGCCTTGTAGTCGCCTGGCTAATTTCATGGCCTGTAGAGTGATGTAACAGCCTGGCAATACCCGATGTTCCTCATCTGTGTGTCAATATGTATTTGACACTGCATAGTACTGCCAGTTCTTTGGAGTTATATATGGAGAAGTGTTCAAATTGTTTAACATAAATGACCTTGTTGTTGAATGACAGGTTTATACAGTAGATGCCTATTCTCACAGTGTTGGGCAACTTTTCAGTGGTACAGCCATTTTCAAAATAAAAAGTTTTTAGCTTTTCTAATAACAAATATTTAAACACCAAATCTAAATTAATTCATTTAATGTGAAACTAGTCTTAGAAACTAATATGTTTAACCAAGTTGCTTTAGAATATGTTTCAGCTGATAAAAACATGACTGATATTCCAGAGAGTATTTTTTCGACTGAATAGTAGTGGTGTGTTGCCAAATGTTTGTGTAGATAAAGAAGTTAAGATCAATTATTCACCAATTCAAGTCCCTATGCAGCATTTTAGGTTTTATTGTATATTTAGTGTTTGATTTACCTGCCTTTAATGCAGTCTAACATCATTTCTTATTGATTATTTTGCAGATTAAAGAAAGTATCGCACATGAAATCAGGCAGGAGATTGTGAACGAGCTTCTGGCTGCTGTCTCGCCACGTAGATCTCCTCTCCCAGCCAGGAAGCCCCCTGTGTAAGCATCATAACAGAGGATGGAGGTTGGTTCTGATGGATCACATTATTATGCGTAATACAGACCTGTTGATCTGTCGAATGTAAGATGTTTGAAAGAAGTCTCTTATGCTCACCAAAGCTGCATTATTTTGAGTAAAAAACAGTAAAAACAGTAATAATGTGACATAGTTTTCTATTTTAATATACTTTAATATGTAATTAAGTTGGCTTAAGAAAGACTATTAAAAATTCCATAGACTTACAAACGGAATGTTTAAATGAGCCAAGACTATACAAACTCCAACAAATCAAGCTCCCCTTCTGTGTACTATATCTATCTATCTATCTATCTATCTATCTATCTATCTATCTATCTGTCTATCCCACTAGCCAAGCCTAGCAACTAGAATCATGCTAGTAGCTTGATAATCATGCTAACAACATGATAATCATGCAAGCAACATGCTAGTAACTTGATAATCATGCTAGTAATTTGCTGATCATGCTAGAAACATGCTAGCAACATACTAGTAACTTGCTAATCATGGTAGAAACATGCTAGTAACATGTTAGTGACTTGCTAATAATGTTAAAAATGCTAACAACATGCTAGTAACTTGCTACCCTGGTGAAAAAACCAGCATATGCTGGTAGCTGTGTTTTGATGCTGGTTTAAGCTGGTCCTTAGCTGGTTTATGCTGGTCATGTTGCTGGTCAAGGACCAGCTTAAACCAGCATCAAAACACAGCTACCAGCATATGCTGGTTTTTTCACCAGGGTAATCATGCTAGAAACATGTTAATCATGTTAAAATATGTTAACAACATGCTAGCGACATGCTAATCATACTAGAAACAGGCTACCAACATGTTAGTTATCTGTCTGCCTGTTTGTCTATCCATCTATCTATCTGTCTGTCTGTCTATCTGTCTGTCTGTCTAGCCAACTAGAATCATGCTAGTAGCTTGCTAATCATGTTAGAAACATGCTAACATAATAATGCTAATAACATGCTAACAATGTGTTAATCATGCAAGCAACATGCTAGTAACTTGCTAATCATGTTAACAGCATGATAATGATCTCAGCAACATGTTTGTAACTTGATAATCATGCTAGTAATTTAATCATGCTAGAAACATGTTAACAACATGCTAATCATGTAAAAAACATGCTAACAACATGTTAATCATGCTAGAAACATGTTAGCAACATACTAGTAATTTGCTAATCATGTTAGAAACATGCTAGCAACATGCTAGTAACTTGTTAATGTTTAAAACATGCAAACAACATGTTAGTAACTTGCTAATAATGATAGAAACATGTTAATCATGTAAAACATGTTAACAAAATGCTAGTGACATGCTAATTATGCTAGAAAGATGCTAACAACATGTTAGTTATCTGTCTGTCTGTCTGTCTGTCTGTCTATCTATCTATGTATCTAGCTAAGCCTAGCAACTAGAATCATGCTAGTAGCTTGCCAATCATGTTAGAAACATGCTAGTAACATAATCATGCAAGCAACATGCTAGTAACTTGCTAATCGTGCTAACAACATGGTAATCATCCTAGCAACATGTTAGTAACTTGATAATCATGCTAGTAATTTGTTAATCATGCTATAAACATGCAAATATGCTAATCATACTAGAAACATGCTAGCAACATACTAGTAACTTGCTAATCATAATAGAAACATGCTAGCAGAAACATGTTAATCATGTTAAAGGAACGCTCCACTTTTTTTGGAAATAGGCTCCCTTAGAGTTAAACAGTTGTTTTACCATTTTCAAATCCATTCAGCTGATCTCCGTGTCTGGCGGTGGCACTTTTAGCATAGCTTAGTATAGATCATTGAATCCGATTAGACCATTAGCATCTCGCTCAAAAATTACCACAGAGTTTCGATATTTTTTCTATTTAAAACTTGACTCTTGTGTAGCTACACTGTGTACAAAGACGGACAAAAAATTTAAAAAGTTGTGATTTTCTAGGTCGATATGGCTAGAAACTGTAGTCTCATTCCACCGTAATAATCAAGTAACTTTGCTGCCGTACTAGGGTGCAGCAGGCGCAGTGATATTACGCAGCCATCAACTCTGCCGGCTGCAACTCTGCATCTACACAAACTTAGTGCTGGTGAAGTTGGACAGCCTATTTTCAAAAAAAGTGGAGTGTTCCTTTAAAACATGCTAACAACATGCTAATCATGCTAGAAACATGCTAACGACATGTCTATCTATCTATCTATCTATCTATCTGACAGACTTGCCTTTAAAACATTTAAAGTTTAAGCTTTAAAACTACTTTAAACTACCTATCTAATCTATTTCAGAATGAAAACCATCAAACTTTTTTGGTAGTTTATTCCTGTGATGCAAAGCTGAATTTTTAGCATCATTTCTTCAGTCTTTAGTGTCACACGAACCTTCAGAAATCATTCCAATATGCTGATGTGGTGCAATATTAAAAACTGCTGATTTTTGTGGAAACCTTGATAAATTGATTTAAAATAGTAATCTTACTTTTGACCTACTATTTGCGTGCGCTGTGCAATTTTACACTCACTAGAAGGCAGTAGGCAGGCAGCTCACTAGGTTTTGGAACAGTCTTCTCAATCAATATCACTGTTTTGTTTCCTTCAGGAGGTGAAGAAGAAATAATCCTGTGAAATAGTCACAACGAACACTGGTTAAAGCTTTGCACTGAGAACGGCCCAACACCTCTGTCTGGTTCAGTCTGTGAAGCCCTTTCAGTCTCAACTCGCTTCTGGACTTTAGAGCTGCAGGGAGTCTGCTTATGCGCCTGTGTCCAGATTCCACTTTTTCAGCGGTTGAGATCTTCCACTGCCCGAATCCGGAAAGGGCACTCGGCTTATCGTGGTATCCGTCTGGTACATATTACTGCAATGTAATGAATCTTTTGGGATGTATTTAAGTATGTGATGCAGGTCTTGCTGGATGTTTGCAGCGGTTGAAAAGACTTGTGGGAGACTAAAGGTTTCTGTGTGAGTGTGTCTTTGTCTGTCTAGGACAAAAATGTCTACTGTAATCAGACTTGTTTTCTAATTCAGCCTCTGTGAGGAACTAACTGTGCAATACATTTCACTTTTTTCTCTCAAACTTGAACTGACCAATCACAACTACTGTTCTACTCAAGATGCACACCGCTGTCTTTATTTCCTGTTGATAGTCTATCACATATTGTATGTATAGACACTTAAGACACTTCAAAGCACATTCATAAACACATTGTCCTGTGAGAAGAAAAAGCACTAAAATCTCTTTTTATATATGCACACACATTAGCACGCCCGTAAAATATATTTTTATTCTTGCAAACAGCAGTGAATAGTCAAATCTTCTGATGAGGATTTAAAGTGTTCAACTTAATTTTCCTCAGTGTGAATGAGTTTTTTTTGTCTAAGCTGTAATGAATTGTAATACTAATTGATTTACGCGACAAAGGGGACATGTTCCCTTTCCGCTTGGGATGCATGAGGGATAATCTTTAATGCAAATCATTAATAAAGATTTATTTATTTTGTACATACACTTGCCGAGTCATAATTTTGTTTGAGTTCCTGGAGATGGTGGATAGTGTTTGCATTATGGTTTACAATCTTTATACTCTACAAACATACTGAATATTACAGGTAACCGCAGAATTTACTCTGTTTGTTGGAACAGATATGAAGAAATGTATCATTACGTCACTTGCTCACCAATGGATCCTCTGCAGTAAATGGGTGCAAATAGCTGACAAAAAAACATCACAATAATCCACAAGTAATCCACATGGATCCAGTCCATCAATTAACATATTGTGATGTGAAAAGCTGCATGTTTGTGAAAAATAAATCCATTATTAAGGCATTTTAATGAGTCTTTAATCTATAATGTCTACCATAATGAAAACCATCTACTTTTGTCCTCTCACACCAAGATCCACTGACAAGTGGATTGTTTTAGTCTGATTTCACTTGTTAATGGTGCTTAATATGTGCATATGTCTCTCCTGATTCAGGTGAGACTACATTTTCACTGGAGAAAGCAATATTATAAATAGAGGACTCCTAAAAATGTCTTAACAATGGATTTGTTTCTTACAAACACAGCATTTCAGTTCACAATATGTTAATTGATGGACTGGAGTGATGTGGATTATTTATTTTTATCAGATGTTTGGACTCTCACTTTGACGGCACCCATTCACTGCAGAGAATCCACTGGTGAACAAGTGATGTAATGCTAAATTTCTCCATTTAGGTGACAAAACAAACTCTCAAACTTTTAACGATATGTGAAAGGATACTGGAAAGGGAATAAACTTACTGTAGCCTGGATGATTTAGACACTTTTACAGCTCTAATAACACTCGTTTATACAAAATGGTTCATATAAGTGCTTCAATAAAAATATGAGCTGCACATTTGTGCTCTGCAACCCTCTGGTATGCCTGGCCCCATAAATGTCTGAAGGGTGGATTTACAAGCCCTACTTTTTATTATTATTATTATTATTGTTGTTGTGTGTTCCTTTTTGGTTTATTAATGAGTTTGAAATTAAATGTATTAATGATTGTTGTTATTGTGCTATCAACAGTTCATCAGTCTTCTTAATCAAGTGCATTTATTCACAGCATGTGTTTAATCTTTTATTAGTTTTACAAGCTGTGTGTATATTTGGGATCTGAGAGGTGACTCAAGATCTTGCCCAGTCCAGGAATCCATTTACAGTGTTTGATCAGGTAACATGGCTTCCAGAAAGTAAACATGCACTTGCGATGAACTTTGTAGATCTTTTGAAAATTAAGAATTATATTTACAGAGATATATTTCTTTTGTTTAATTACATTCTTATTCTGATCCTGAGTTCATCTGATGCTGATCCAGGAAAATATTAACCATGATATAATCTGGCAATAAAACATTCCATAAAGCGCAAGACTGTTCAGAACTTTGGGGTCGGTAAGATTCGTAAGAAATGTTTTTAAAAGAAGGAACACATGCTCACCAAGGCTGCAAAAATACAGTAATATTGTGAAATATTATTACAATTTAAAATAATTGTTTTCTATATTAATATATTTTAAAATGCAGTTTATTCCTGTGATGCAAAGCTGAATTAATGTTGAAAACAGGTGCTGCTTAATATTTTTGTAAAAGCTATGATACATTTTTCAGGATTCTGTGATCAATAGAAAGTTCAAAAGAACAGCATTTATATGAAATATTTCATTTTTACATTATAAATGTCTTTATTGTCAGCTTTGATCAATTTAATGCGGCGCTCATCGGTTACTCAGGCAAAATGTGGATAGAAACTTTTTGATGAAACCATTAAAATGCATTTAATATTCACCTTATTTTTCTAGTAAGATTTGTAAATTTTATGAGTCTGGCTTTATGTTTCATCCATGTCCAGCTATTTTAGGTCTACAAAACAGCTCATCTTACCATGTTATTTTCATGTATTATCTTATTTATGAACACACTGGTTTGTAGTGCAAACAGTTTTACCGTTTAGCTTATTGCATGTTGTTATTCTTTTGGTTATTTTACTATGCGTCATCAGTCGGCCATATTGGCGGCACTGCATGTAAACAATGCCACAGAACCAAATGAAACTCGCATATTTTGCTGATTATTGCTGCTGACAATGGTCAATTATTTTCATGTTTTGGGCTGTACTAATCGGTCAGGACGGGAAAAACATTTGGAGTTCTATAGACTGCCAAAAGGTGTAACAAATAAAAGAGAAAAGTGCAAAAACTGTCTGAGGAACAAAAGACGTTTGTGGTTGGCTAAACTGAACCAGGATTTCCAAGGGCAAGAATCTTGACAACATTCATGTTTGTTCTTGTCATTTCCGGTTAAGTAGTTAATTAATACTGCTCGTACATATCTTTACCACCTATTAATTTTAGTTTGTCAAAATAATGTGCCCTTTCCTGCTTACTAGGGCCCTATGAAATCTGTTTTATTTTTTCCCAAATTCCGTTTTTTCCATTTTAATTTTTCTGGATTCAGTTTTTTCCCGTTTTAATTTTTCTCAACTTCTTTTTAATGGCTAAATTACATTTTATTAATCAAAGAGCATGTCTAATTAATTAAAATCATGAAACTTATACAATTTCACATCAATTTAATAAAGGTTTAACAAAACTGACATGTTTAGAGCCCTATGAAATGTTTTATTTTTTCTCACCATATGTTTTATTGTTACCAAATTCTGTTTTAGCATGTCTAATTATTTGAATGCATACTTAATTTATTCAAATTTATTCTTAAAATAGCCTTATGAAAAGTTTTGTACCCTCAGAAATTCTGTGTTGTGTATTTAAAATGTTCTGGTTATCAAATGAAGGCATAAAACATTCATTTCATTTATCTTTTAATTACTGAAAATTAAGCTTTTTTTTGGCAAACAAAGGGGAATTTACTATTAAAATTAAAACATGGAAGAAATGTTGTGATTATACCTTAAAAAATAATGTTTTTTCATTTTAGTAGTAGTAGTAATAAATATCTGGCACAATATCTTCAAGTTAAACAAATGCTCATGAAGTGACTCTCAGCAGATATTGTTCATGTAATTATGTCTTCATTTATTGAGACGACAGATAAACAAAACCGTTTATCTGCTCCGTTCATTAAAACAGAGACACGCAGAACATGCAGGATTCACATTTAAATGGTATTTTTTGCAGCGTAATATTTACAGATACTAGTCCATATTGCGGTTTGATTTAAGTATAATGACCTATTTTTATTTAATTCATTCGAACTTCATTCGAACTGACAAATTCTGTGATATTCCATGTTATTCAGTAAATTCCGTTTTTACGACTGGATTCCGCGATTCCGTCCGCGTTTTCCGCATGGCGGAAATCATAGGGCCCTAGCTTACTAAGACCTTCTCTATATGATTTAGTAGCTCCCACATGTTTTTTCTGTGATTTAGACAGCATAAATTAGCAGAACAACGTATTTAGTAGTACATTACCCATGCAATCCATGCTAATGTCTACATCCGAGTATTGCAAATATGGTTGCACATCAGGGTAACTGACCAAATCGTGACACAAGTGCAAACCCTCTAGCGGCTAATGAACCGGAAAGTCTTGCGCATAGGCTTATTTCCACGTTGAAGAATAAGGTGGAAAAAACCTGTAAGGGTTCCAAATATTAAGTACCCAATAGAACCTTCCTGTATTTCAATCATGCTTGATTTGATAAAGGCTTTCTCAGTAACTCTGCTCTTTTAGCCCTGATCGTGTTTGTCCTTTGCACTTACCATTTTTAATGCAGGCAACAATGTTAATGGCAGACTCCCACTGCTGTGTTTAGCCAAGTATGACGATGAAAATACCTGTGGGTCAGAAAAATTATTTTGATCCATAACTCAATCCAGCACACTGTTACCATGGCAACATGTCTCTGAGATAGAAGGTTGGCGGGAGAGTGAGTTTGATATTGTGGGCACGCTTGAATGGATACAGAGGGCGGCCATTAACATAAAAAGCTACATTAGACCTGGGGGATATACCGATATATATAACAGAAATGGGTTGAATAACTTGACGATCGTGTGGGATTTTTATTTTAAACTGTTAGAGCAGCTCGGCTATGTCCAGGACAGCAGCATAAAGGTGTTTTGTGTTCCTCTACAGAGGAGACAGACTGAGTAGTCAGGGAAAATTAACTTTATTACAGGCACTATTGGATTGCACTCTCCGTCACGTCTAAGGAGGGTGCTGGATATGTTTCCCCACCGCTCAATTTTACTTTTCTTCATCTCCCAGCTTCTTGCTTTAGGCAAACACCCATGAGCACAAGGACGCGGTTGTACTTTTGTCCTTGTGTGTTCTTGAACACACATTTGACAGGACATCATGGTTAGCCTCATGACATCACCTTGCTTTTTTATCAAACCTCAGTGCATAATGATTTTGACAGCTTGTGTGACACAGCCCTCTACCGTTTAATTGCGCCTGCCATAAAATAAAAGCATATCTGTTAAAACTTGCGCAACGGTCTGTCAGACGCACTGGGACGTAGGTAATAAACAGCGCCTGGTTTGTGCTTTCTCCGCCCTGTGACGTTCATTAAGCTCCAGTAATTTCCTGTCTGATATAACCTGCTCCTGATGATTAGGGTCATAAGGTCAAGCTAAAACCTGTAAATGGGAGGCAGTCATGACGGGGTGTAAACATGAGTGAGGTAAGGTGGTTTGGTACTGTTTGTTCCAGAGGTGAACGGGGTGAAATGATGTGAGTTTGTTTCTTCAGGATTCTTACAGTCCTTCTTTTTTTTCCAGACTAACCTCAGGTGACACCAGATGACTCCTGAATATAATATACTATTTGTTGAATCTAGTTTAACAAGCGGAAACAGACAACATCTTGTTGTGGAACTATTTTGTTTAGTTACGTCTCTGCCGTTTTTATTTAAGTATGAAAGTAGAATGCCAATTAAAAATAAATAAAAATAAATAATGAATAATATAATTATTTTTATTTGTCAGTTTGACAGTTTATACATTGCTTTTTTTTATTAATGAATTGCTAATAAATTAGCAATTTATTAATAAAAAAGCAATGTATAAACTGTCAAACTGACAAATAAAAATAATTAAATTATTCATTATTTATTTGTTATTTTTATATCATAGTATTTGTTATGCTATGATTCAGGATTTTGGAGTTGGGTAGAGTTTTTAATATTTTAGAGAAAAGTCTCTTATACTCATCAAGCTTGCATTTATTTGATCAGTAATACAGTAAAAAACATAATATTGTGAAATGTTGTTTACAATTTAAAACTGCTTTCTGATATATTTTAAAATGTAATTTATTCCTGCGATGCCAAAGGCAAATTTATTCATTTATTTATTTTTCATTCATTCTTATTTATTAGTTTTGTTTTGTTTTTTTAATAGAAATCTTCTGTAACATTATACATATTTTATGGTTACTTTTGACCAATTGAATGCATCCTTGCAGAATTTTTACTGGAACCAAACTTTGGAATGGCATTGTATAAACTTTATTTAATTATTAATATTTAAAAATTGTAGTTAAATTTAATAATGAAATAATACACTGATAATTATGTTTAAATGCTACATTTAAATTGATTTTAAATTATATATTTTTCTGCATACTGGAGCTTACAATATGTGTAGGAACATTTACCCAACTGTTTATCATTTATTTGTTCTATTTTGCAGAAATCTCCATTTCCCCCCTTCAGGTTGCGTTTTAGACAGGCCGCAGACTAATGACCTATTTCAAAGCAGGCAGGTGGATCAATAGCAGTTATCTCATTGGCAGATGTCCAGTGACCCGAGCAAACAGCATAGGTGGCGTCTGTCCTGGGTTACGGTTAGGATCAATACATGGTCACACTTTGAACTATTACACCAAATATTATGCCGAATTTATTTTCGTAATCCACAAAACAATGTCATTGCTTCTTCTTTTCAAAGAATTTGAGATAGTTTAGATGGAGATAATATGTTTGTATTTTACAGGACTGTGTTATTTTAGTATTATTATTTATAGTATTTTGAATATTTTAAATAATTTGAGTTAGCTCTTATTTGAATCTTTTCAGTTTCCATTTTTATTTTAGCTTTTGCTATGTACTTTTATTATTTTAATTAGATTTTTAAAAACTATATTTCTATCTATCTTTAATTTCTTTTTTAAGTTTTTCAGTCTCAAACTTAAGTTACCAAACTTATTTTATTAATCAAATTTTTTATTTATAAGTTAACTTATTCTATTTTGAGTTTGTTGCAAAGGCAACATATCTGTTTGTTTTCTATTTTTTAAAGTATTCTTTGAAGTTTTTCCGTCTAATATTTGTTTTATGTTAGCTTTATTTCAATTAAAAAAACTGTTTAGTTTTATTTAACAGTTACAAGGCTATGGAAAGCCTGCAAATATCAGGGTATTTTAAAATTATAATTTTCATGCCTGGAAAGTGCATGTAATATACGACCCTGAACCACAAAACCTGTCATAAGTTATACTGGTATATTTGTAGCAGTAGCCAACAATACATTGTATAGGTCAAAATTAGATTTTCCTTTACCGTAAATATATCAAAACTTAATTTTTGATTAGTAGTATTAGTAGGCAATTTTCTCAATATTTAGATTTTTTTGCACCCTCAGATTCAAGATTTTAAAATAGTTGTATCTCTGTCAAATACACTCGTATCCTAACAAACCATACATGTGTAAAGCTTATTTATTCTTGTTTAATCAGATGGTAATTATAAATCTCAATTTAAAAAAGAAATGGACTCTTATGACAGGTTTTGTGGTTTTATTCAACTTTTTATATTTTGAGGTGTCATTCATTTTTGAGGTCGAACAAACATTACAGAACAAGATGTCCACTGAAGTTTAATACACCTTTTATAGAAATATAAAATATTTTTGTTATTTTGTATATTTATATATATATTTTAGAATACATTATATATCTCATATAAATATATTTTTTTAAGTCAAATATATTTTTTTAATTAAGTTTTATGTATGCATATAACTTTTGTTTATATACCAAACTCTATAGCAATAGCAGTAGTGATGCTTGCCTTAGAAAGTGCATCTAAATATAAAATATATATCAGCTAAAATTGCTCTTTGTGAGTGCAGTTTTTATTTACTGAATTTTGTCAGCACATATGCCAGTGTAATGGAAATCCATTGAATCGAAAGTATTGGACTCCTCATTTAATATTTTACATATTCCTACACAAAAACATCTTTTGTCTTAAACCCTTGATTCATTCTACATCCGCTCTGGCTAAAAATAAAACGGCTGTTTTAGCAGGACAGTGAATCATTCCCAGCTCACAAGAATCCCTGAATAATTAAAAATCCATAAATGAAGTGCCAGTGTGATGGAGCTTGTTATACATTATAAAGAACATTCTCTTGTCTCGCAGTTTACCCGTGTCCGTGAAGAGAAATCCGGCCATGTGATGCGAAAACTGCAGACAGCATCCTGAATCAGGATCATAAATAATGTAGGAGCATCAGCAGGTCCCGGTGGGGGCTTATATTGCATTGCTCTGAGTCTTGCTAATGATAGTGAGAGAAAAAAAGAGAGAGAGAGTGAGAGAGAGAGCAAAGCAGAGAGAGATCAGAGCGTGTCCCGGAGAAGTCGGAAAACTCGCACTGAGAAGACCTGCAGCCATCTCTGCTTCTGGGAGGTT
Source organism: Labeo rohita (assembly GCF_022985175.1). Taxonomy (NCBI): domain Eukaryota; kingdom Metazoa; phylum Chordata; class Actinopteri; order Cypriniformes; family Cyprinidae; genus Labeo; species Labeo rohita. The sequence goes on from NC_066877.1 coordinate 29,660,278, forward strand.
TATGGGACACGGGACCACAGTGAAGTGAGTGGGACAACACGGATGTGGGAAGGACAGACTGACTATTTGTTCTGCTGTTTGTCTGTGTGCCTCATTCTCTCTCTCTCTTTCTCTCTCTCTCTCGTGGAGTAAAGGAAGGCGGGCCGTACAGGAGGGAGAGGAAATCACAGGGGCTGATAAGTAGGGTCCAGTTTGTCTCCATCTCTCTCTCCGTCAGCTCTCTCGTTCAGCATGGAGCCCAACAGCCCTAAGAAAATTCAGTTTGCCGTTCCACTCTTCCAAAGCCAGTTGGATCCCCAGGCAGCCGAGCACGTAAGTAGAAGAGGCTCTTTTATTGCATTGTGCCTAATGGAGACTGGCCTGGATTGCTTTTGGACTCCCTTGAGACTGTCTTGAAGCATCAGATCTGTGCAGATTGCTGCCAAAATCAGTTTTATGACATGATGTCATACATAGAGAGATTGTAGTGCTTGGAAAATATGTAATTTTTTAATGCACACCACAGTAATGGCTGGAACAAATAGTGTTTTGCATGCACTTGTGTGAGAAGGGGGATAAAACATTTGCGATTTGCTTTCAAATTTCAGTACAAAATAGTTTTTGTCGACTATTTTGATAGCGGGTTCGAATTGATGGCAATTTTTTCTTCTAAAATTGTTGTTTGTGGTAGATTCTTATTGTGTTCCCGCTATAGTAGAGCTGTTCATTGATGGATCCGGATCCAGCGGTGAGGCTTCATGCCCGACAGTAAAAGTGTTTGATGTTGGTGCTGTTGCTGACAGTGTCATAACAGAAAAGAGCGAGGCTGATTTTATGATGATGCCAGCTTGTCCAATCAGTGGCAGTCTCTCTTGTGCTGAGTAAGTTCTCCATCAGTAAAGGCAGTGTTCGCTCTTGTTTCTTGGAGGCTTTTTAAAAAATAAATAAATAAATGGCAAACAACCTGGTCTGATGCAGGTTCAGGGCTCAGTGATTTTATGTGCTGGCACAATCAGGCAGTAGTTCAGATTTTCACTGACCCTGCAGCTAAAGCCGTGAGTGTAATATACCATTAGGGAGAAGTACTTTTAGTCAGTTATCATTTGCTTTTCGAGGAGCCTATGACTCGCCAGAATTAAAAGATATGAAAAATCGTTTTAGTTTCTAAAAATTGGATTTTAGTGTTAAGTGTTGTATATATATATATATAGATTTATTTTTATTTTCTTTACATCAACCTGCCATCAGACTACAGCTGAAAAGTAAAAACCTTGGCTAAATCTGGCACATTTTACGTAGATTTTATGTATTATAATTTCTTAATGTATTATATAATAATTTTATGTATTGATGTGAGTAATTTGTTGCAAATTGAAATATATATATATATATATATATATATATATGTGATTCTGGACTACAAAACCAGTCTTAAGGTATATTTGTAGCAATAGCCAACAATACATTGTATGGGTCAAAATTATCAAAACATATTTTTTGATTAGTGATATGCATTGCTGAAAACCTAATTTGGACAACTTTAAAGATGAATTTCTCAATATTTAGATTTTTTTGCACCCTTAGATTCTAGATTTTCAAATAGTATCTCGGACAAATATTGTCCTATCCTAACAAGCCATACATCAATGGAAAGCTTATTTATTCAGCTTTCAGATTGAAAAAATGACCATTACGACTAGTTTTGTGGTCCAGGTCCACATGAGTTAATGTGGTACAATATGTTGATTTGTTTTCAAGCTATTCTAGCTGATCCAGAATGCTTTAATTAAGATCCAAGGGCTTTTTTTTGTCTTGTTAGGTAGTGGTTTTCGCCTAGCTTTCGCCATATTTATTAACATCGAATTAACTTGAGGTTGTGTAACTAGTGAGTTGGCTGGGGCGCAATAACAGATGTACGTGATCAACAAAACCTCATGTAGTGAGAACACAGTACTGGCTCAATAGGTCAAGTGATTGCTCCTGAATCTCTCTCACACACTGGGCCATTCTTGTAGGTTAATCTCTTATCTCTTATAAAATTGACTCTGATGTTCAGGTATACTTCAAACCACATGGAGGTGGATGACATTGTTGAGTGTGAGCTCATGCTGTTTCACATGTGTTGAGACAGCATGTTGTGAGGCTAAAAGTGATCTAAACCCAGCAGCCTTCTTCAGGGAATTGATTGTATTGACCTCAGTGAATCACCCAACAAATGCTGGTGTCTGGACACATGGGGTAAATCAGTCAGCATGAACATTTTACACCCATGTTCCATCTGTTACTGTCAGTTAGGGTACTACTGAGCGATATACCGGTAAACCGGTTTGAATTACATACACGGCACAAGTGGCTATAAGCAATTTAGACCGCATTGTGAATTGAGAGGAGGGCCCTGTTGAAGGAGAAGTCCACTTTCAGAACAACAATTCACAAATAATTTACTTACCCCCTTGTCATCCAAGATGTTCATGTCTTTCTGTCTTCAGTCGTAAAGAAATTATGGTTTTTGAGGAAAACATTTCAGGATTTTTCTTCATATAATGGACTTGATTGGTGCCCCAATTTTGAACTTCCAAAATGTAGTTTAAATGCAGCTTCAAAGGGCTCTAAATGATCCCAGCCGAGGAAGAAGGGTCTTATCTAGCGAAACGATCGGTCATTTTTTTTTTCGGAGAATAAAAATTTGTCGACTTTTTAAGTATACCATGTGTGAAATATTGGAAGAAATTGTAAATACTGAATTGGGGTGAGGGTTTATATAAATGTATCTCTTTTCAGAAAAGTTTAAATGGTATTTTCTTTTCATCTTACCTCTGTATAATGCTTATTAATGTAGTATTTAAAAACACAGTGCTGCTTTGTTTACAGCCGTAACAAAGGAAACACTGTATTGTTGTTGTTCCATAAGCGCCACCTGCTGTCAGAGAGCGAATCTGCATTCTCATTCAGCCCGTCTGCTGTTTCTATTTAGTTAAGATGTTATATGTAGATGTGCATATGTCATATGTAGCACAAATTCACAAAGCCAAGGCTTTTTAAATTAAAAACGATCCTTGTCTACACTGGTGTTTTCACTGCATTTCAGAAACGATTTCCGTCTACACTACACATCCAAAAAAGCACGTCACATGACCACTGAGGCTGTATACAGTAGGCTTTCGAAAAATCCCTGCAGACCCCATTTTAGTTTGAAAACCCTAATAAAATTGACTCTTACTCCTTGGGGTTTCTTTTTTTTTTTACTTTGGAATTTACGGTTATTTTTTTAAAATGAGCATCTGAAATGAGATGCAACATTTACGAAAGTCTCCGTTTTTGAAGGTCAAAAACGCCGGAGTAGTGTGATTGACAGGCGTAACTGTAGCAAAACGTATGTGTTTTAAAATGAAAACGCACTAGTGTAAACATAGCCAAATTTACATCAAAAACTGCTCATGGTGTATGTAGCATGTTTGTTTGGATCGTAGTTTCATGCATTCTGATTCATATAAAAGCACAGCCAGGCTAAAAATCATGATAAATGGTTAAACGGTAATATAAACAACCCGGGCTCATGAAAATACATGCCTCCTATATACATTTCTGCATGTCTACACCAAACCCAACCCTAAACCTACCCGATAGTATTAACAAATGCAAAAGTAATATAAAAATGCATTTGCTGATGCAGCCGTGCTGTTTTAACTTCCTTATGCGGATCACTCAAGTGAAAACATATCGTGTGAGCTACTGAGCAAACCTACTGAATTAGAAAACTCATGACTATAAAGCTGCTGATTGTTAAAATTGTTTTAAAGACATTACATAATATTTTGCAAGTAATTGTGTGAAAATTAGGCTTCATTAATCAAAACTCTGTTCCTGTAAATCATACCATATGTGGAATAAAAGTTGTTGGAGTTTTACTACCTCAAATATTCATTTCAGCTGGAAACTACTTTGATTTGCACATACAGCTATGTTTTTTCAGTTTTGCAGAAATGTATATAGAGGCATGTATTTCCATTGAGCCTATGTTGTATATAAATGCCAAACAAATAAAGTAAAAACATCTTAAAACTAGCTTTTTTTTCCTGGTCTAATAACTGGTTAAACAGGGGTTTTGGGGCATTTTCTTACTCATCAGGCTAGGGAACCAAGCAAACCAGCTTAAGCTTGGTGTTTTTCCAGCAGGACGCTATATTAAATTAAAGCAATAAGCCACTTAAGGATGTGTATCGTAGGGATTTTAACACGGTTAAATGGGTTTCCGCAGTACTTCTGTTAATGGCCGTATAATTATTATACTTTTTTTTTTTTTTTTTTCTCTTCAGATTCGCAAACGCAGACCTACTCCAGCCACATTGGTCATCTACAATGAGCCCAGTGCATCAGGTAAGAGCCTTAAACCATTCAATGAGTTGTATGCATCTTTGTAGTCACTGAAAGGGCTGGTTCAACCTATACAGAGCATTGGGTCATAGCAAACAAGGCGCTATTGAACTACAGCGCTTCTGTGCGTCTAAATTAAGATAAGAATCTACAGCGAATGGTCTGTTCCTCATTAAGCTGGCACTTTAGGGTAAAGTTCTTAGTATTCTCTATACTTTTGCCTCGGTTAACTGGCATCAGCATCCCTAATGCATTAATTCTAGACCTCATGAGTGACGAACAAGAGTTGGTCTATTTGAGCATCATTTGATGGTGTTTTTCAAGGTTCGATTGCTGTAAAGGTTCAGCTGTGGAGTATTTCTTTTGAATTTTCCGCTATTGTTAACATAAAGCCGTGGGCGTCTGTATTGTTATGAAAATAGGCCCTCTCCAATTCTCATGTACAATCATTATATGATATTGCGGGAGGAAATGTACTCTTCTGGTTTAAAGGACAACTTGATAGGTCTGACGAGGTCATTTCACGTCGAAGCGTCTGTAATCTAGCCTTGGGTCGGAACAGTACAACACGCTGTGAATGTGGCAACGGTCAACAGGCCGCTATCAGCACAAACAACCCACCTATGGCGTCAGCATATGCAGCCGGACAGGCTTTGTGGAGCGTTGCACTGTAGCTCTGTCATCTTTTCAAGCGTTGTCTCTTCTGGGTGAACTTTCAGTTTAACCTCAATGTAGAACGATACGGCTTATCTCTGAGTGGAATTCAGGGTTATTTGGGAATTGGATGGGATGTATTTTGCTGAGATTCAATTATACCTACTGTCTGCAAATGACCCTTTAGAAGGTTAATCCAGAAGCCTGTTCTCACCTCAGAGTAAATAAAAAGGGAATTCTGACTTTACACCCCACAATGTGACTTTATAGCTCTCAATGTGACTTTAAATCTCTCAAAATGGCCATATATCTCACAATGTGACTATATCCCACAACAGTGACTTTATATCACACACTGCGACTATATTTCTCACAGTATGAATTTAAATCTCCAAATGTGATCTTATGTGTTCCAGTGTGACTTTAAATCTCACAGTAGTGACTTTATATCTCACAATGTGACTATATATCTCCAAAAGTGACTATATATCTCACAATTACGACTTTTTGTCTCACAATATGACTATACAGTAGTCAACATTTGAAGTGGATCAAAACCTTTCGTCAGAGTTGTCCAAAACAACCAAAACAATACCCATTCTTGTCTTAGGACAACTTTGATAAACTATTTTGATCCACTTCAAATTTTGACTACTGTATATGTCACAACTATGACTTTATATCTTACAACATGACTATATATCTCTCAAATGTGACTTTATATCTCACAATATCTCACAATATCTCTATATTATCTCACAATTTACTTCTCACAATTATTATCTCACAATTATAACTTTATATCTCACAACATGACTATATATCTCTCAAATGTGACTTTATAGCTCACAATATGACTATATATCTCACAACTATGACCTTCTATCTCAAAATATGACTATATCGCAAATGTGTGACTTTATATCTCACAATATGACTATATATCTCACAATTGTGACTTTGTATCTTACTATATGACTTCATATTTCACAAATGTGACTATATCTCACAATATCACTACATTATCTCACAATTTACTTCATATCTCAAAATATGACTATATATCTCACATTTGTAACTATATCTCAGAATTGTGACTTCATATCTCACTATTTGACTATATATTTCTCAAATGTGACTATATATATCACAATATGACTATACATCTCACAACTATGACTTTATATCTCACTATATTACTATAAATCTCTCAAATGTGACTTTATATATCACAATATAACTATATATCTCTCAGATGTGACTTTATATCACAATGTGACTATATATCTCACAACTGACATTATATCTCACGGGTGATGGGAATAACGGTGTTATAAATAAACGGCGTTACTAACGGCATTATTTTTTCAGTAACGAGTAATCAAACGAATTACTGTGTCCTACGTTACAACGCCGTTACCATTACTGCCAATAAAATACGGCGTTACTATCATTTATTATAATATTATAATTTAATTTTTCAGTTCATCTGAATGCATGCGCAGCTTACCTGTATTTGACGAGCTATAAACTCCAGTGTGAAGGCACACGACTAGCCGTCACTTTGTCTCACACACACCCAAAGAAAGATACAGAGCGACAGAGTCTTATATCATGCAGAATTGACGCGCTACGTGTAAACGATATTCTTTGTTGTATTTTCCTCTCAAAACAACGGAGCTCCTTTGGAATACTTCAGCTTTTAAGAACTGCTGGTTTCTCCGGTAGTAGGCGGAACTAATGTGAAAACAGCAATCTCATTGGCTGGCGCTCACCTATTATCGTCCCTGTTTTGATTACAGCAAATCAGTTAGAGCGAACGCAGACAACGTGATTAATATTCATGAACCCAGCAGCCAATTAAACCTTAGTGTGTTTAATATTGTTATTAATAGTAGAATTCGTGGTAGTAACAAGACGTTCATAGAAACACTAAATTACAAACAATATCACCACCAGTCCTAAGTTCAGTCAACATGACAAACATGCGTTCATACATGGTTATTCTAATTACTAAAGTTCTAATGGCTAAAGTTGAATGCTAATTATAATTATAATATTATATCAGATATTTAATATTAGTCTGGTGAGTAAACTAAAAATGTAATCAATTTCATTAAAATTTCATTCATTTAACATATTTAATATTGGGGTCATCCAAGTTATTTAATATATTTAATTTATTTTATTTTATTTTATTTTTTATTTATTTATTTATTTATTTAAAAAGCAACACAATAGTTACTTTCCCTGGTAATCAGTTACTTTTATAATGATAAAACTCTGTTACTAACTCAGTTACTATTTGTGAGAAATAACTAGTAACTATAACTAATTACTTTTCAAAGTAACATTCCCAAAACTGCCCACAACAACATTAAAATAGTGTAGATTAGTGTACAATGTTTTAGATTTATTTTATAGTTATATTAAATTAGATTTTTTTTTAAGTAACGCAATAGTTACTTTGTCTGGTAATTAGTTACTTTTATAATGATGTAACTCAGTTACTAACTCAGTTACTATTTGTGAGAAGTAACTAGTAACTATAACTAATTACTTTTTTAAAGGTACGTGCCCAACACTGTATCTCACTATATGACTATATATCTCTCAAATGTGACTTTATATCTTACAGCATGACTATATATCTCACAACTGTGACTTCATATATCACAATAACTCTATATATCTCATAGTATGAATTTATATCTCCAAATGTGATCTTATATGTCCCAGTGTGACTTTAAATCTAACAATAGTGACTTTATATCTAACAATGTGATTATGTTTTTCACAATATGACTATATATCTCAGAATGATGACTTTATATCTCACAATATGACTATATCTCTCAAATGTGACTTTATATCTCACAATCGTGACTTCATATTTCACAATATCACTAAATACCTTACAATTGTGACTTTATATCTCATAATGTATTGTGACTATATGTCTCACAATTTTGATTTTATATCCCACAATATCACTATGTCACAGTTGTGACTCTATATCTCACAAATAATGTGACTTTAAAAACCACAACTGCACTTTTTTCCCATACTTTAACTGCAACTTTTTATATCATAATTGCAAATCTCACAGTGTGACATTTATTCTGACGACTTTTGTTATTTTTACTTTTTTAAAAGTTTTACTCTGAGTCAGAGAGACTGGCTTTACATTCAGTACAATACTGTAGTTGTTCCTCAAGACTTGCATGGAACATTTGTGTGTTCTTTACCTAAGGACTTTTGTTTTCAAACCTACATTATGCTGAGGAAGTTCATATGTTTTCCACATGCAGGCAGAATCAATAAAGTTTTCCACTTGAGGGAAATGCCAGCACATTAGCGTCATCATCAGTAAACACGGTAACCTCGACCCTAATCCCACTCAACAGCCCACACGAGAAACCGGTTTTTGGCACAGTAAATGTGGAGAAACCATTCCAGAGTCTAAACAAATGCTGCCTTCAAGTCATGTCAGAACGACATGCTCACGATTTGAGCACACATGAATGCCATCACAATGTTTCTGCTTGGAAATTAAAGAATAAAGGTGGAAGCTAATTGGTATAATTTACTTTGTTAAGATTTTGATGATGACCAGAAATGTGCCAGACAGCACTACTCATTTAGCCACGTTTATGAGGCGCCAGGCTTGTGGGACAAAACTTCCCATAATTCTTTGTGGCAACATGAAAATTATAAAATACACAGATAAAGCATCATTTCCACACCTAATGCGCATCCTTTGATCTTCAGTGTTGCATTAGCACTGTAAACACTTCCTGTGTTTGTCAAGTGAAAAGAGAGCAAGAAATATGAAATTGCTCAACAAGTTCAATTTATTCAGACCAAAAATCTATAACGCATCAAATCATAATTGTGACTTCCAAGCTTGTAAGTTGGACTATCCCAGAAGCACTTTAAGGCAGAAATGTCATATGCTCATGCTGTGACAGTAAACTGTTTTAAGGTCAGACATCAGTGATTTTAAAGAACTGGGACAAATCAGGCTCCAGAACTGAAAGTTTACTCTTTGTGTTAAGGAATTGTTTTGAATGAATCTTTTCACACATTCACAGGTTTTCACAGTTTTTGGACCCGTTTCTTTCCTTTTCTCACAAAATTTGTGATTTTGTCAGTAAGTAATGGTAAATTTAGCATTCACTTATATTACATGCTGTTTCAAATTGATTTTCTACTGAACTGTAGTTTCAGTCAGAGAGAATATCATATGATATTTTCCCACTCACTTTGCATATCATAAATGTTTTAAATCCAGTTGCTAACTGGACCTATTTAAAATATTAGACATATCTAAATAATAAAATAAAATAAAAATATTGTAATGTTTTTTAAAGAAGTCCCTTCTGTTCACCAAGCCCACATTTATTTGATCCAAAGTACAGCAAAAACAGCAAAATTGTGAAATATTTTTACTATTTAAAATAATAGCTTTCTATTTTAATATATTTTAAAATATATTTTATTCCTGTGATTTCAGAGCTGAATTTTTAGCATCATTACTCCAGTCAAATGATCTTCAGAAATCATTTTAATATTCAGATTTGCTGCTCAAAAAACATTTATTATTATTATGATGATGTTGAAAACAGCTGACTGTTTTTTTTTTCAGGCTTCTTTGATGAATAGAAAGTTCAGAAGAACAGCATTTATCTGAAATAGATATATTTTGTAGCATTATAAATGTCTTTATCATCGCTTTTGCATCCTTGCTAAATAAAAGTATTACTTTCTATACATCCCCCCCCCCAAAAAAAAAAAAAATAAATAAATAAATCTACTGACTCCAAGCTTTTCGAAGCTTTTAAGTGTATAATGTTACTAAAGCCTTTTATTTCAGAATCCTGAAAAAAAATGTACTCAGCTGTTTTAAATATTGATAATAATAAAAAATGTTTCTTGAACAACAAATCAGCATATTAGAATGATTTCTGAAGGATCATATGACACTGAAGACTGGAGTAATAATGCTGAAAGTTTACCTTTGATCACAGGAATTGTACATTTTTTAAATAGTAAAAATATTTCAAAATTTTACTTTTTTTTTTTGCTGTACTTTGGATCAAATAAATGCAGGATTGGTGAGCAGAAAAGACATATTTAAAAACATGAAAAATCTTACTGTTCAAATATACTGATAGTGTATATAATTAAAAAATTGTATAATTGTGTAACTCACCAGATAACATATATTAGACACCAGCCAATATTTACAAAAAGAATGACCACAAATCTGTGAAACATTATAAAACAGGTATATTTTTTTACATTCACCTTTTTAACAGTAATGTTTCTTATTATATTGTATTGTATTATATTATATTATATTATAATATAAATGTGTACAAAGTATTGGTTTGAGATGATGTTAGGGGTTGTGAGTGATATTTAATGTCTGAATTTTGCTAAAAAATAAACCATAAATATAATAAAATAAAGTGGTTTATTTGTATTATGAACATTCCAGTGATAATATCTATTTTTAACACTAATGACAGGTGAAGAAGTGTGATGTTTTTGTCCTGAGTCTCAAGAATCAGTGATGTATAATCTGAAACATCCAGAATGTCTTGATAAATGGTTTAATATCAGTGAATAAACATAGCAATGATCCGCTTAATCCAAATGTTCAGGACTAGTCTTGGCTGGAAGCTCACCGAGATCATATGTGCCCATACTCTTGTGTTTGACTTGGCAGAGATGGCTGGTTTTCATGATAAAGCTTAACCAAACCTCGTCGCTGGAGCCAGCATTGCCATCTGCCAGTTCTGCTTGTGAAGAGGGCCTTGTTATGAGCTCACGAGCTTCCCTTGACTAAGAGCGTTTATTGTCCCCCGTCGGTTGCCAGGTCTTACTCAACAGAGATGACAAGCTCTTCAGCAAAGCCATTCAAACCTGACAAATGACTGGGAAGTGCTGTTAATTTCAGAGCTGTTTGTTTTTCCTGATTGATGCTGACGATCGCCGGGCGGTTGTTGTGGCGTTGTGGTTGCGCGCGGAGAACGGCTGCTTATTTCCCCTGCTGATTTTGGATGTAGATCGCAGGGGCGTGTTGAGGAGGTGGGACGCACAGAGCTGCATTCACAAAACAAGCACCTCTTTGTTTGGCTGGCATTTCTTCCTCTGATCCAAAACACTTGGAATCGGTCCCTTATAAAGAAAGTTTTTGAAGCTTTATGAACTTACGTCACACGATCGCTGCTTGTCATAAACTGGGCACCGTGGAACTGCGAGCAGAAGATGAAGTTGAAGAGCGGCTTGGCTTGTGATCGCGGTTAGAGTGGTAATTTGGTGCAGTGTTCATGGAGCAGAACCGGTGGCTTTGGCAAGGACGTTTTGTGTGATATGTCTTTGTAATAAGGGGCTCATGAAAGCGGAAAGCTCTTCTGGCTAATGTGGTTCACCGTGTACCTCTGGTTCTACTTAACGTCAGGTCTAAAGTCATAATCCAGCGTTTGCTCGGACTCCATTTAGAGTCTTAAGTGGCTATTAGGTGAGGGAATAAAGATGCTCAGTGGCTTTAAGAGAAATCAGGGGCTTTTAAAGTCTTCTTACCCCCTTAAACAAGTGTAACGTCAGTCTAGTGGTGCATACAGTCCTCGCAGTACATAATAGTTTTCATTGTATGAAAGTACAATACAAAACAGAGACTACATTCTAAAATAATTCAGTATTTGCTAAATATTTACAGTGGCCCTCCAAAACATATGAATTTCATTATCAAACCAAATAGCATTTACCAGGGTTCGAACTTGAAGTTGAATTATTTGATTGATGTTGGGGCACATATGGGTTCATGAATCATTTAGCAAATTGAATGATTCAAATCAAATGATTCACGGTACACGATTTGAAGTCCTGATCTAAATCAAATGATTCACGATTCGCAAACTCCTGATCTGAAATGATGGTTCAGGAATCATTATTCAGTTTGGAACTTCAAAGCGTGAGTCGCGAATCATTTGATTCAGATCGGGACCGCAAATCTCGTAGGCCAATCACGAATCATTTTATTTAGATCAGAACTTCAGAGCAGGTTTGCGAATCTTTTGCTTTAGATCGAGACTTCGGAGTGTGGATCGTGAATCATTTCATTCAGTTTGGGACTTCGTAAACTTTTTTTTTTTTCTTTTTTATCCTCTTAAACAGTAGAAAACAGCAAACATTAAAGGAGTAGGGTTGTAAAAACAAAACGAAGAGTAAAAGAAAGAAAATATGCACCAATATAAATCCCTAAAGAAAATTAACTGTGGTTTTATTATAGTAAAAGTGTAGTATACTTTGTAATACTTTAGTAGTAATACTTTGCATGTGCTTCATTTTATTTTTGCCATTTTTTATTAGTATATTTTTATTTATCTGTTTCTCTTTCTTTAAAAATTTGAAATAGAAGACATTGTACATGAGTTATCTGATTGAAGTCCTTGGAAATAAAAAAAATAGTGCTTGAAAAGTCTTCTAATGCCATTTTACAGTATATGTATGAAACCTGATTTACAAGCATATTATTTTGTCATAACTTCACTTTTCTTAACCATTTATTTAATGAATCAAGTTTATTTTAGTATATATTTCTTCTATATAAATGCAACTTTGATATTTTTAGTGCAATAACATTTTAAGATTTTTTTTTAATGTGACTTGTTAGTGGAAAACATTTACTACTGTTTAAAAGTTTAAGGTCAGTATGTTTTTTTTTATTAATTAATTAATTTATTTTAATTAATACTTTTATTCAACAAGAATGCATTAAACTGACCAGAAGTGACAGTAAAGACATTTATACTGTTACAAAAGATTTCTGTTTCTAATAAATGCTGTTCATTTCAACTTTCTATTTAACAAATAATCCTGGAAGAAATTATAATGGTTTCCACAAAAACGGTTTTCAACATTGATAATAATGAGAAATGTTTCATGAGCAGCAAATCAGCATATTAGAATGATTTCTGAAGGATCATTTGACACTGAAGACTAAAGTAAATATGCTGAAAATTCAGCTTTGCATCACCGGAATAAATTACATTTTAAAATAAATTCAAATAGTAAATAAAAGTTGTAATATTATATCTCAATATTACTTTTACTGTATTCGTGAAATGCATAATAATAAAACTTTTTGTGTGAAATAAAATAATGAATAATTTGATTATTCTGTTTTACTGAAGCTACAGCAATAACAACCTTCCAATTGATACCAGACTGCAAATGTTCCATGTCCTCATTGCAAAATCTACCAATTAAAAAAAGGTTTATAAGAACATTCCAGTATTTTATAAAATCATTTGGAGCTCACAGTCCACTATGGGCTCCAAACACTTCAAACTCAAGGCGTTTCATAAGCTTAGAGAGCATACATGAAACTGTAGGATGCTTTGAAAGAAACATGATGAGCCTGGAAGATAAATTGGTCTTTCAAGTCCTGAAATGAACAAACAGCCCTACATTTCATAACATATGAAATAATGTATAAGCCTCTCTTAGTGCAGCCATGGAAAGAAATGGGTCGTTCTCCTAAAAGCGGTTTTGCATTATGAAAAAGAAACTTGGGAGTGGAATGTAAAATCAAATTTTGTTAGATGCCTAACACATTCCATTCTTCGATCAAATAAGGTATAATTGGTCTAAATTTGGCTTTGCTCTTAGTGTTGTTTAACAGAATTTGTGGAGATAGATATTTAAGAGAAATGAAGCAGACGTTTCCATGATCACGTGACCCAGTCTTACAGATTAGTTATATGTGACTCTTCTATGGTAAAAAACACGTTGTGCTTCCAGAACCGAAACAACAAATTAGTTATATTGCAGCTATGAAAAAATGTTTCAGGTTTTGCTAACATCCCTTTTAAAGTATGAAAATGTTATTTGTGAATGTTCTCTAAACATTCAAAACATCCAGTTTTTAAGATTTAAAAAAAAAAAATTCTTGGTTATGCAAACAGTAGGGGAACAGTCAATATTTTTGTGGAAACCACTATACTTTTTTCCAGAATTATTTGTTCTTAAATGATTTTTCTAATGAATATCCCTTAAGAAATAATATTTTAATTTTATGATTTTAATAGCAGTAGTAGTACTATAATTACATAATATTTCTGTCACAGTTTCTTTAAGTTAAAACAAACTTTTATTTTGACGGGTTGCTGTGAAGACCTTTACTATTTGTTTGTATGATATGACCATAGTTTTCTCAAAAGAAATGGTAAAATGCTCATGAAGTGACTCTCAGAACAGTTCTAGAGATTGTTCATGCTTTTTATGGAAACCATTATACTTTTTTCCAGGATCATTTGCTAAATAGAAAGTTGAAAACAACAGTATTTATTTGAATTAGAAAATTTTTGTAACAATGTAAATGTCTTCACTTAGAAATCCTCCCTATGAAATCCATTTTTCCTAATTTCCATTTTTTTTCCAAATTCTGTTTTTTGCAATTAAATTTTTCGGAATTCTGTTTTTTTTTTTTTTTTTTGTTTGTTTGTTTGTTTGTTTGTTTGTTTGTTTTCGTTTGAATTTTCTAGACTCTGTTTTAATGGTTAAATAAAAAAAATATTAATTAAGCATGTGTAATTAATTTAAATCATGAGACTTACACAATATGACAGCAATTTATTAAATGTTTAACAAAAATTGCATACTCCGGGCCTTATGAAATGCATTTCATTTTTGTTTCTCAAATTCAGTTTAATTTTTACAAAATTTTGTGTTTTTCATTAATTTTCTATGTTCCATTTTTATTGAATTTTAATAATTGCATCTCTAAATTTTTTTTTTTTTTCCAGAAATACTGTGTTGTGTATTTACATTTTTTCTATTAAATAAATTGTTCCCATTTTCCGTTTTATTGGTTTCCAAATTCTTTTTTTTTTTTCATTTAAATTTTTCTGAATTCTGTTTTTTTCCCATTTTAATTTTCTAGACTTTTGAGTTTTAACGGTTAAATAAAAAAAATCAAAAAGTGTGTGTAATTAATTTAAATCATGAAGCTTACACAATTTAACAGCAATTTATTAAATGTTTAACAAAAATGACATATTCAAGGCCTTATGAGTTTTTTTTTTTTTTCAAATTAACTTTTATTATTACCAAATTTTGTGTTTTTCATTAATTTTCTAGATTCAATTTTTTCCAGATTCCATTTTCATTAAATTTTAATAATCAAAAGCATCTCTAATTAGTTAATATATAAAAAATACATTTATTATCATTTTATTTTATTTTTCCAGAAATACTATGTGTATTTACGTTTTTCTGGTAAATAAATTCTGGTAAATAATTTTTCTAATAAACACTCCTTAAAGTGAAAAATACTCTTAATAGTAATAGAAGTACTATCATAACATAATATCACAGTTTCATCAAGTTAACCAAACTTTTATTTTGACAGGTTGCTGTGAAGACCTTTACTTTCTGTTTGTATATGATATAACAATAGTTTTCTAAAAAGAAATGGTAAAATGCTCATATAGTGACTCTCAGAGCAGTTCTAGAGATTGTTCATGTGTTTATGTGCTTATATATTAAGGCGGCAGACGCTGAAAATATTGTGAGTGTCACGCATGCTTCAGTATGTGTGTAGTAAACAAAACCGCACGTTTGCGCCATTCATTCACACACAGACACGCAGATACCATGCAGGATTTATATTTAGCATTGATGCAGCTTAGTATTCACAGAAAATAGTCCACATTTCGTTTTGATTAAAGTATGCTGACCTACTTTTGATTTATTCATCCAAAATCTGGCAAATTCATCAAGGATCATTTTATTAAAAAAATAACAAAAAAAAGAAAAATCCTGCTCACCTAAAACCTTTAAATGTCATTTTTCCCTTGGAGAGTTTTTTTTTCCTCTGTAGCTACATTTTCTATATTTATGAAGCATGGAAATTACATTAAAAATCCCTCTGTTCTTTTTTTTCCCCTTCAGGAGATGACAAGCAGACTTCAAGCAATCAAACAGAGGTGAGTACCTAAAGCAATAACAGAGACATGAGATTAACCCTAGCACTTAAAATGAGCATTAGATTTGATCTCCCTCGCTCCTGTCTCCAGCATCACCATATCAGACATCACACGGTATTCTTTTCAGCCGTCTTAGTGGACGTGGCGGTATGTAAGCTAAGCCTCTGGCTGCTTTTCTGCAGAGCTCTCTATGCTAAGATGCTCAGCGGAGGGCTTTGCTACGAGATGGATGGAGCTCTGATGCAGTTGTCATTGATTACCTGCTGGAGCAAAGCTCCTGAAATAGAGTCTGCGTGAAATCAGATCCCCTCTCTCACGCTGTGCTTTTCCACTGTCCACGCCAGGCCCAGAGTGCCCAGCTGTCTCCAGCCCAGAGGAAACAGAGTGTCTACACGCCACCGACCATGAGAGGTACGAGGCCCACATCCAACCATATTCACCATCTGCACATTATGTGACGTTTCAGGCTCTTACGTAACCATACCATCTGAGTCATTCCTGTTATGCAGTACCTTTTTGAGTTGAATATGCTGAATATGCTTGTTTCGTAATTTAGTATTTCTATAAAAGGACCAGACTTTCAGAACAATGGACAAATTCAGAAACTTGAATTTTGAAGTATATAAAAAAGTTTGAGAGGTATTTACAATATAGGTAAATACATTTATAATATGTTATTTTATAATGTGCACATCTTTACTTCTGCTTACTCCATATATGTATATTATTTTTATTATTATTTTATACATAATTATTCTTATTTGTGCACTTTTTGCACTCAAATATAGATGATCTAATTCTGATTATTGATGCATAAAACAAGAGAATTTATCAAATCCATTGTCCATACCAGTGTTGTTTGACTATCCTTTATATATTATGCTGCATTTTTTTATATTCTTAATTAGATTTTTTATTATTTTAGTTAAAGTTTTAGTAGTTTTTTTGTTTTGGGTTTTTGTCTCTTCTGTTAGTTTTTGATTTTTACAAGTATGTTTGGGTTTTAGTTTTAGTTATTTTAGTGCTTCAACTTAAACTAAACAAAAATGAGAAATGCTACTAAAATAGCTAAAATAAAAGTTTTTCATATTTTATAGTATTTCAGTTTTTAGTTAACAGTAATAACCCTGGTACTTACACTACCAGTCAAAAGTTTTTGAACAGTAGGATTTTTTATGTTTTTTAAAGAAGTCTCTTTTGTTCACCAAGCCTGCAAGTACAACAAAAACTTTGAAATATTTTTACTATTTTTTTTAAACTATTGTTTTCTATTTAAATATATTTTAAAATGTAATTTATTCCTGTGATTTCAAAGCTTTTTTTTTAAAGAATTTTTAGCATCATTACTCCAGTCACATGATCCTTCAGAAATCATTCTAATATTCTGATTTGATGCTCAAAAAACATTTATTATTATTATTATTATTATTATTGTGTTAAAAACAGCTGTGGAGATTTTTTTTTAGGTTTCTGTGATGAATAGAAAGTTTAGAAGAACAGCATTTATCTTAAATAGAAATCTTTTGTAACATTTATCATCACTTTTGATTTAAAATACCATTTAAAGCATATTTACTAAATAAAAGTATTAATTTCTATCATTTATTTCCCAAATAAAAAAAAAAATACTGACTCCAAGCTTTTGAATGGTTAAATGGTTATTTCAGATAAATGCTGATCTTTTGATCTTTCTATTCATCAGAGAATCCTGAAAAAAAATTACCCAACTGTTTTAAATATTGATAATAATAATAAATGTTTATTGAACAGTAAATTAGATTATTAGAATGATTTCTGAAGGATCATGTGACACTGGAGTAATGATGCTGAAAATTTAGCAATACTACTGTAATATTTACAATATTACTGTTTTTTACTGTACTTTGAATCAAATAAATGCAGGCTTGATGAGCAAAATAGATATCTTTAAATCTTACTGTTCAAAACCTTTTGACTGATAGTGTATATATTGGTGGTAATTTTTGATGTTTGTGCTGCTGTTTTCCTTCCAAAATCATGTCACTTTCTGGAGGTTTTGTAATTAAGGAGCTGTTTTTATTGGAAAGTGATACTGAGAACACAGGAAACATTTATAATTTAATTTTCAGTTAAAAAAAGAATTAAACATTTCAGATAGTTCAAAATACTTCATGATTTTTTACGGCAGAAGTTGTTTTATCAAAGACATGAAATCCTAGAAAAATGTAGTGAAAATATGTCAAATTAATTTCAAATTTCACTTAATTGTGTACTAATATGATTTCAGCTTTTAAAAAGATAATATATTAAGGCAGTTAAGTTACTGCATAGCAGGAATGAACTGTCGATGCCATCTGTGTGTACAGTATGATCCACAGTACTCTTACTTACTCAGCCATGCCATCTTCTCCATTAACATTCACACTACACATACTTCACCAATGGAGGCGGCGTTTTGCACCCAATGACCCACACATGCAGCCCACTCAACAGACTACTCACACTGCGCGTGCTTACGGATCAGTCGCTAATATTAATACAGTTCCTCCGCTCTTAACCACCTACAGTGAGGTCCAAAGTCTGAGTCCACTAGTGAACAATACGTCTGTTTTTCCCAGCATGATTTGAGAGTCATCCAAAGAACATTTTGAGCTTCAATAAAAGAAAGAACATCGGTGAATCACATGATCATTGTCACAGATTTGATTAGTAGTCTGGAGATAATGCAGAATTTTAAATGTTTTTTTATTTAGAATGTTTCATTGTTTTAAAAATGTAAGAATTCCAAATGTTTGTATATTTATGGGTTTAAATTAAATTCTGAATGCCAGATTTTCAGTGTGGTCTCAGACTTTAAACCCACTGTACATGACATAATACACTGCCTGTGTCCATTCATAATTCTTCATTAAAAAGCATTTATTTTAATTTGAAATATTTTTCCATTATAAGCAGACTTCATTCAAAGCAAAGACTAGACATCTAGTGAACTACTTTTCAGATTTTATTTCAGTTCTTGATTCTTTAGTTTTCCTATCAAATAGCTTCAACTTTATTTAGTGTTTGCTCCTTCCTGATTTTCAGCTGCAGTTGTTTTATTGATGATTTATTTGTGTTTTTTCAGTGTTTTTAGTTAGCCAACAACTCTGAATCCAATTTTGTGACCATTCTGTCACTCCTAAAACTTTTTAGTGTGTATGTAGCCACTGTTTGTTTTTTCTTGTGGTGTTTCCATTCGGGGTTTTCGGGTCTTGAAAAATGTCTTAAAAAGTCTTAATTCGCCCTTCCACAAATTAAGGTCTTAAAGGGATAGTTCACCCAAAAATTAAAAAATTACCCCATGATTTACTCACCTTCAAGCCATCCTAGGTGTATATGACTTTCTTCTTTCAGACGAATACAATTGGAGTTATATTAAAAAATGTCCCGGATCTTCCAAGCTTTATAATGGCAGTGAATGGGCGTTGAGATTCAGCAGTCCAAAAGAAGTCCAATAAAGTGCAGGACAGGACATTTTTTTAATATGAACTATCCCTATCATAGCAGAAAGTCGTACATTCATAAAGCCATGTGATTAAATGTTGCCTGCATTGCTAAAAATGAATATCTTCCAAAATCTAACCATCCTTAAATTAAGATACTTTTGCTTGAAATGCAAAATGAAGATATGAAGTCTTGTGTCCTAAGAAATTTACCAAAATTATGTGAGTTTATACTTAAAACAAGAACAAATATCTGTGACTGGGATATAAAAACTTGTTATCCCTTTTAATTAAGTTGACTTTTCTGAGCCCACTGGAAGATATTTTGTCTTCTTTTAACCATAAACTCACTTTTATGATCAGTTTCACAAACAAAAAAGGGAGAGAAAGAGACTTCTTGTCATTTTGCTTCTCATGTATAATGGAGACTTTGAATTGTTGCTAATATATAGTTGAAGTCAAAAGTTTACATACACCTTGGAAAATCTGCAAAATGTTAATTTTACCAAAATAAGAGGGATCATACAAAATGCATGCTATTTTTAATTTAGTACTGACCTGAATAAGATATTTCACATAAAAGATGTTAACATATAGTCCACAAGAGAAAATAATAGTTGCATTTATAAAAATGACCCTGTTCAAAAGTTTACATACGCTTGATTCTTAATACTGTTGTCACCTGAATGACTCGTATGCAACCATTAAAGAAAGTTCAAATGCTCTAGAAGAAAAGACAATGCATTAAGAGCTAGGGGTGAAAACTTTTTGAATTTTAAGGTCTGAATCGGAATTTTACAGATCTTCTGTAGCTGTACACATCTTCATTCTGTTCAAACGTTTACATCCCTGGCTCTTAATGCATCATTTTTCCTTCTGGAGCATCAGTGAGCATTTAAACTTTCTGTAATAGTTGTATATGAGTCCTTCAGTTGTCCTCAGTGTGAAAAGATGGATCTCAAAATCATACAGTCATTTTAGGAAAGGATTCAAATACACAAAAATGCAGAAAAAAAAAAAAGAATTTGTGTAACCTGAAAGATTTTTCTGAAGAACACCAGGCATTTTAACTGTTCTGGACAAATAAGGGACTCATGTAAACTTTTGACTTCAACTATAACTCACTGTGTTGTTTCTATACTGTGTTCCCTTTGATTTATTCCTTAAATTTTCTTTACTTGGTCTTAAAAAGATATTTAAAAAGTCTTGAATTTACCTTCAAGAAACCTGCAGAAACCGTGCCACTCCAGTAATGTCACGTAACAACTGTGTCATTTCCTTTTGGACGTTTTGTTTTACCAGTGCATGTGCTGTGTTAGGAGTAGAGTTTGTTTATTTCAATATTTGCTCATTTTTGGCAATTAAAAGGGCATTAGAGAGGAGAAAATAATCCAAACTGGATTCAAACTCAGGTTAAATGCCACTGTGCAGCATGCCAGAACATGTGCACTGCCCGCCAGTCCACGTTTGTGACAAAGTCAAGGTTTTAAGACAGTGAACTGGGGGGAGGGAAAGTGGTGGAGTCCACCTCGCTGACTCATAGACGAGGCCATTTCCTGGCATGGACGTGCTAAATTCACATTAGCTTGAGCTATTGATTGGAGTGGGGGGAGGAGAGAGAGATACATCATTCTAGAGAGATGGCCTCAAATGGACAGCCTGGCAGAGCAGTTTTGAATGAACACTCAGCATCCTTTTGGTCGGTGCAGGGCAGAAACAGCTAAAGCAATCTGATTTGCAGTGATGCCAAGCTAACGTGCTGTGCTGGTGTGGGCTAGTCATGGTTCAATGGTGTCAGAACCTCATTTGTGTAAGTAGGGGTCTCTTGTCTGTGAAAAGACTGTTAAAAGTTTTGAGAAGATTGCTTTAGATAGTGACAAAGTGGTGAGCTGAACTCATTCCAGGGTAAAACTGCTGAGCATATGTAGCAGTACATTGAGCATCCACTTTTTAGTGGTCTTAATTGCGGAAG
This sequence comes from Labeo rohita, assembly GCF_022985175.1. Taxonomy (NCBI): domain Eukaryota; kingdom Metazoa; phylum Chordata; class Actinopteri; order Cypriniformes; family Cyprinidae; genus Labeo; species Labeo rohita. Next base: position 29,681,718 of record NC_066877.1, read on the forward strand.
CATTTTTCACATTCATTTTCTTAATTAGGATTTCAGAATACTCTTCAGTTAAGTGATGAATTAAAGCAACCAGCTCTGAGCTCAATCAGAATATTATATACACTACTAGTAAAAAGTTTTTAATGTTTTTTTAAAGTTATTTGATCCAAAAAGTTAAATTTTGAAATATTTTTACTATTTAAAATAACTGTTTTCTATTTTAATATATTTAAAATGTAATTTATTACTGTGATTTCAAAGCTGAATTTTTAGCATCATTATTCCAGTCACATGATCCTTCAGAAATCATTCTAATATTCTGATTTGATGCTCAAAACATTTATTATTATAATTATTATTATGTTGAAAACAGCTGAGTAGAAAATATTCAGGTTTTTTTGATGAATAGAAAGTTCAGAAGAACAGCATCTGAACTTGTCTGAAATAGAAATTAACATTATAAATGTCTTTATCATCATTTTTGATCAATTTAAAGCATCCTTGCTAAATAAAAGTATTAATTTCTATCATTTCTTCCTCTGACTCCAAGCTTTTGAATGGTACAGTGTATAATGTTACAAAAGCTTTTTATTTCAGATAAATGCTGATCTTTGGATCTTTTTATTCATCAAAGAATCATGAAAAAAGTACTCAACTGTTTTAAATATTGATAATAATAAAAAAAAACAGCAATCAGCATATTAGATTGATTTCTGAAGGATCATGTGACACTGAAGACTGGAGTAATAATGCTGAAAATTTATATTTGATCACAGAAATAAATCACGTTTTAAAATATATTCATATAGAAAACTGTTATTTTAAATAGTAAAAATATTTCTAAATTTTACAGTTTTTGCTGTAAATAAATGCAGGCTTGGTGAGCAGTAAAAAATCTTACTGTTCAAAAACTTTTGACTGGTAGTGTACTTTGTACAGTTCATGTCTTTCTTTCCACAGTCAAAAAGAAATGAAGGTGTTTGAGGAAAACATGTCAGGATTTTTCTCCATATAATGGATTTCAGTGGTGGCCAACAGGTTAAAGGTCCAAATTCCCATTTCAGTGCAGCTTCAAAGGGCTCTACACGATCCCAGCCATGGAATAAGGGTCTTGTCTAGCAAATGGATTGGTCATTTTCTAAATAAAAAAAAAAAAATATTTGTATATTTTTTTAACCACAAAAGCTCGTCTTGCACTAGTAAGAAGACTTAAAGTTGGAAAGGTCACGTGTGACATAGGCGAAAGTACCAACCCAATCTTTATGAAGCAAATGTGCAAAGAAAGTCAAACGACCAAAGGTAAAACAACGTTGGATCATTTTGAAGTTGAGTTTTTCACCCTACACTACCTTTTTGAACTGGAGTACATAGACTAAGCACTAACCGGGCGTGATCTTTCCAATGTGATTACACAATTTGCATTTGTGGATAAATGTATATAAATTTTTATTTACTTATTTATTTTTTTTAGAAAATTACAGATTTTCGGGTGGGATCGCATAGAGCTCTTTGAAGCTGCAGTGAAACTGCAGTTTAGACCTTCAACCCATTGGCCACCACTGAAGTCCACTATATGGAGAAAAATCCTAAAATGTTACCCTCAAAAACCTTAATTCTTTTTGACTGAAGAAAGAAAGACATGAACATCTTGGATGACGTGGGAATGAGTAAATTATCAGGAAATGTTTATTCTGGAAGTAAGCTAATCTGTTGCGCTCTGTAGTCTATCTGGAGATCACACTTCTGTTTTGTTCACAGTAGTTTATTATTCAGGATTCCCTGATTTATTTTTTATTGCTTTGTATCTTTATTTGATACAAAGTTATTTAAATTACGATGAATTCTCTTTTAAACAACCATTTTTAACGCATCAGTAATTACTGCAAGTCGTTTTAGATGAGTTTGTTATGTAAATGAGTGCTGGAAGTACTGGGCATCATCATGATCAGAAAAATACATTTGGAGGTCTGCAGATGAAACCTTCTGAAAGCTCTTAAGATGCTTTCAGACCTGCTTCATGAGAGAGCTATCAGCTTACAGTGCATTAGCTCTCTACTTTGATACATCACCAAGAAATATGGTGCTGTTGATCAAAAGTGATGTCAGCCTAACTTGGGCTGGTGATATATTGTGTACTCATGATTTTATTTTTCATATTTGAAGTGATTTTGCTGACGATATAATATGAAGCAACATTAAGAATATCGGGATTATTTTAATACCTTTTTTTGGCCATTAAGTTACCTCTTTAGACTCATTAGACTAATTTCACAGTCTCTTACAATCTTCAAGTCTTGTGGCTTGCTAATATGCACAAAACAGCATTTGAGGTGGCAGGTTTGATGAGGTCAGTTTTAATCAATCGATTTAAAAGTCAGTGATTTAACAATTTGTTTCTGTCATCAGCCAGAAATTTTGACAGAAGTGTTTTTAATTTTTTTTTTTTTCCATTTATTTTTTTTTTAATGTTGGTAATATTATAAAATATTATAACTATTACTGAAAATCTATGTAGGTAAATTTATATATATTGTAATATATAAAAAATGTTTTTGCTTTATTGCCCAGCCCTAATATAAAATATTACAAATTAAATTCAGATTTATCAAATATTACAAATTAAGTTCAGTTTTTCCTCAATAACTCAATAATTTAATGTTTTGTTTCTGCTATCACCCAGAAATGTTGACAGAAGTTTTTTTTTAATATAAAAAAACCAATTTTATTTTATTTTTAATTTTTATTTTATTTAGTAATATTATAAAATAATAATTATAATAATAATATTAGTTATTAGTTCAATTTTATGTAGTTTTTTTTTTTTTTTTGCAATATTGGCCAGCCCTAAGCCAAATATAAAATATTACAAATTAAATTCAGATTTATCAATTATGAAAAAATTAAGTTCAGCTTTTAGAACTAAATAATTTAATAATTAGTTATTAAATTAAGTTAGTTAGTTAGTTATTAATAATTAGTTTTTAATATAAAAAAGACTAATTTTACTTATTTTATTTTAAGTTAGTAATATTATAAAATGTTAGCAATATTAGTAAAATTCTCTATTGTTGTTGTTTGCTTTTTTGTTTGTTTGTTTTTGCTATATTGATTTATCAAATATTACAAATTAAGTTCATTTTTAATCAGTCAATTCAAAACTCAAAAGTCAAACAATTCAAAAGTGATTCAACAATTTGTTTTTGTCCTCACCCAAAAACGTTGACAGAAGTCTTTGATTTAAAAAAGACATTTTTTTGCTATGTTGTCCGGCCCTAAGCCCTAAGCCTAAATACTTGTCTTTTTGTTATAAGTTTTTGGTTTGTGATACATAGCATGCATACATCTCGCAAGTCATTCATTTTCCATTTCATAGCCGATCGTTGAGTGTTCTTTGATTGATGTCATACATTTGGATGGGGTTCAGAGGTCTCTCACTGTTCCACACACTGCGCGCCTGTGCTGATAGCCTGTGTCCACTGTGTGGCGCTGTGCTGTGTGTCCTGTGTTGAGTGCAGAGCTGCAGCTGGTGGTGGAGCAGCACTTTCAGAGGCAGGAGCAGCAGGAGGCGGGGCTCTCTGACAGCCCAGACACGCCCAGTCCAATCACAGCACAGCATTTTGCCAACGAAGCTCAGTGGGCCAATCACAGCAGCTCAGAGCCCAATGGCAATGAGTCTTATGTCAGTACTGAGGTGCAGCCAGGCAGCAGTGGGGCTGGGGGTAAGTCCAGATCAAAAACTGGGAAGCAGTGATTATATCATTGCTTTGAACAATACACAGGTAGCACGGAAAGTACACGTAACAATCTCTCACTTATAACAGATATATTAAAATCAGGTTAAAATAGATAAAGAAAGCTGTGCAGAGAATTATGAAGGACCAATGTACTCTAAATTAAATAATGAAATCAATTAAGTAAGCTATTATTTATTATTCAATGAAAACCTTAATGAAACTATTGCATTTAAATAATACTTTTGAAAATATTTTAATATAAAAAAAAAATTTACTCTGGGTCTGTAATTCATGTTTCAAGCCTGTTATTATTTATAATCATATATTGAATCCAGTGTTACTTTAGTATCATTGAGATATATTGATATTTTTAATCAGTTTATTTTTGAATCAGTAGCAATTTTGTTGTGTGTTTTTGCAAGTAGTTTTTAAGTAGTTTTTGAGTAGTTTTTGTTTTTTATTTTGTCAATATTGGTTTCATGATTTTTAAAAAATTAATTTGCTTTATTATTATTGTTATTATTATTATTATTATTATTGTTATTATTTTGTTTTATTATTAATTTTTGTTTAAAGTTATTTTAGTACATCAAGTTAAACTAAATTAAAATAGGAAATCGCCCATTATGTTATTAAATACATACATATATATATATATATATATATATATATATATATATATATATATATAATGTATTGGTTTAAGTGATATTATGAAAATGTGTATATATGTATATAAAATACATATAAAATAAAATATTACAAATTAAATTAAATACATTTATTGATTAATTTTATCATTGCAAAATGTGTACATACAATTGATTTAATTGTTTATTTTTATAATACAGAGTAAATTGGTATATGTAATTTCTGTTTCATTATTTATTGATTTAATTATTTATTCTGAGTGCTTTTATCCTTCATAGACAATATCTTTGTGCACGATTATGTAGTATGAAAGAAAAGCTGTTTGCTTGGTTGGAAGATCTGCTGCACTTGACTGACAAGACTTTTTTGTCTCTGTCTCTCCTCCACTTTTTTTCTTTTAATCTTCTTTTTTTTCTATTATTATTTTTGATATTATTACTACCATTGTTTTGTATATTCATATACAGGAGAAACAGCAGAAACCTCAGGGAGTGAGCAGAAAAACTTGAGCAGTCCTTCATCTGTCTCTCGATAGCCGTAATAATGTACCCGGCACACCGTAGACCCTTCCTAAACATTTACTGTCCCCTCCACTCTTTGGACTCTGAATAAGAAGATATGCTTTCTCTAAATACACGCATTGTACTTTCTCACCTCTTTCTAAGTTCACTACCGGTGATGACTTCCTTTAATCAGTTTTATTTGTGTGAAATGTAATGCTTGTTCTTCACTCTGAAATCTGTACTGAAATGATTTGTCCTGTTTGTTTTTCTATTTGATAAAATGGCATTTGAAATATTTCCAATATGTATATCTGTGGCATCAGAAATACGGGCAGCATATTTTTGGCACTTTCAGATTAGTTGTAATAATTTCTTTATGGGTATGGATTTACTTGTGAAGTAGAGACAATGAAATAAACTTTTTTGGAGCTTGAAATAAAAAAAAAAACAAGGAATGATGTAAATAATTTTGAGTAAGTGATGTTTATCTAATGTTACTGTCATTTTGGTTTTTCATCTAATACTTCCAAAATGTATGGAAGCCTGTTTCCACCACTGAATAAAAAAAAATGGTATTGTGACTTTTTATCTCACAATTCTGAATTTTTTCCTCAGAACTGCGCAACACAAACTTGGAATTCTGACTTTTTCTCACATTTGCGAGTTTATATCTCACAATTCTGACTTTTTTTCTCACGACTCTGACTTTTTCTCAGAATTGTGAGGTATAAACTCGCAACTGCGAGTTATAGAGTCAGATTTGTGACTTTATTTCTCCAAATGTCACAATTGCGAGTTTAAATCATGCAATTCTGTGGAAAAAAAAGTCTGAATTCCAAGTTTATACCCCACAATTCTGACTTTATTTCTCAGAATTTTGCAATTGCGAGTTTAAGTCACGTAATTCTGACTTTATATCTCAGAATTGTGACTTTATTTCTCAGCATTTCGCAATTGTAAGTTCAAATCACACAATTCAAAAAAAAAAAAAAAAAAAAAAAGTTTATATCTCACAATTCTGACTTTTTTTTCTCAGAATTGTCTTTATTTCTTAGAATTTCGCAATTGCGAGTTCAAATCACGCAATACGGAGAAAAAAAGTCAGAATTCCGAGTTTATACCTCACAATTCTGACTTAATAACTTGCAGTTGCAAGTTTATATTTCACAATTGCAAAATTGTATCACGAAATTCTCAGAAAAAAGAATTGCGTGATACAAACTCGGAATGCAGACTTTTTTTATGTGAGACATAAACTCAGTTTGTCCGAAAAAATGTCAGAATTGTAAAAAAAAAAGTCGCAATTATCTTTTTACATTTTTTTATTCAGTTGTGGAAACAAGCTTCCATAAAAATGTCTCGGTCTTAGATAAGTAAATGAAAATGGAATAGAGCGCTGCAGTGATGAAATAGTTTTGCAGGTATATTTTTAAGTTAGCATCACTCTGGTTCCTTCAACAAAAACCCTATAGGATTTTTCCTCTGGATTTTGTATTATTGCAGTTCTGTGAACAACTAAAGTTTATTATTCTTACATGATTTGTTCATCATGATAGTTTTCACAAATGAACAAAACTTTTTGAAGCTTAAAAGAAAAGGCCAGTAGTAAAAATCTAAATGTAGACTATAAACGACACCAACCCCAATCTTTATTTTACAAAAAAATAATTTCATTTTATATCCCTGACAACCTCAGTAGTTCTGATTATTCACTTGTTTGCAACCAGCATTTTCAAGACAAAAAAAATCACAAGTAGGTATTACTGATGTGTTTTATGTTGTAGAATTAAACTTTATTTAGAATTAAATACCTTATTTTAGCCAAGTAAAAATGTGAACCTATTTTCAGGTTTAGACCCATAAAAAATGTCATCTCTGCAGCACACTATGCCTTATTTATGCCATAAGATATGTAATGAGGCTTAAATGTGAAGTATGTCATTTCTGTGCAAACTAGCAGCACCAAACCAGATTATTTTCTCTGTGGAAACAGAAGAAAAAAAATCACCTTATTCAATATGGCGTCCTGATTTTCAGGCAGCATTTTAATAAAGGCATCGCTTGTTTTTAACTTTAAAACAGGGCTATTTAAAATGTAATGCTTGTTGTCAGATTTTATTGCTGATTTGAAAATATGTCATTAGGAATCTGGAAATGCTGGGCTTTCCCCGTTAAAGAAGATATAAGCAATAACTTTGTAATGCACTTGCACATTAATAAAATAGACAAAGTCGGTCAACAAGCTTTTATGTCAAGATAAAAAATTAAACTTGTGAAAAGTGATTAATGCTGCAGGTGTGTTTGCTCAAAAATACCATGCTTTATAAAAAAAAGAGCTTATTGTAACCTCCTAAACGGTCTCTTTTCCATCCATAATCGCAATCATCGCAAACTAACTTTGTCTATTCAACTGGAACTAGATGGGTAAGTCAGGTCACACTGGGACAGGTGCATGCTAGGACTCACGCTGTGTTCGTCCTGCAGGTAGGGAGCACAGCGATAGCCAGCAAGAGGAACGAGAGAGTCATCATCCTCCGAGACTCTCTCAAAAACACCTGGACACACTGTCAGAGGAACCCGGAGATCTGTCACCACGTCGCAAAGACACACCGTACCAGCACCAGCCACCCTTCGTCCCTGGTAGGACCAGATAATAAGCGCATAATATTGCCATGAGAAACATGACACGTAGGACAAGCTTTCACTATGATTTCCATATTATATTGATGTATTGTTTGTTGGTCCATTGGTTCACGTCAGTCTTTCGTTCTGTTAATATCCACTCATATGCATAAGAACGTTTGTGAACTTTTGACCTGAAGATGCTAGAGCAAAAGACAACTGTTTTCTGTTTTAATATATTTTAAAATGTAATTTATTCCTTTGCCAAAGCTCAATTTGACAGGACAAATTTTTTAATTATGCAGTTTAAATTATTATATTACTAAGAGTAAAATGGGTAATGATACCCACTTAACTTTATATTTAAAATGCATTTTAACATTCAGTACACCTTAATTGCAACTTATTAGGTTAGAAATATTATAGTTAAATTACAGTCGGTTTACTAAAATAATGGTTCATTTTCATAAGGGACTGCCAGTGACAGGCTGTTGCACACATAAAGTGCAAACTTTTTATTCTGACAGTGTATAAGTTATATTAACATTACAGAATAGAACTTGATCAATATAATCGTTCAATTTAAATTAATGTAATTGCACAAACTATGTAGGCTATGTATTTCCATTTGTTTATTATAAAATAACTCATACATGTTTTTTTTCTGTCCTCTGATAAGCATTGTTCTGGGCTGCTGTTGCCAAAAGCATCAACGCTTTCTAAAGATACTTTTGGGAAACGCAGCCCTACAATGTTTGAATGCACTGTTAGAAGTGAGTGAATGCTGTCTGTGATTAATTGGTCTTGCAACATAGTCCTAGTAGTCCTATCCTACACAATTATTTGCTAACATAGGTTATTTTTCAATTTAATGCATATTGTACACATTAAATTTATTTTGTTAAATAAAAACACTAGTAAATAAAACACACCTTAGTATCAATATTTTTTATTTGAGTATCAATACTTTCGATACCTGCATCAGTATCGATATACCGATACTTCAGGATGGATACACCCATCCCTAGTGTTTACAGAGCAAACGTACAGAAAGTCAAATGCCCTTTACAAATAAAGTATAACAACGTTAAATGATTTTGAAGTTAGAGCAGAAAATGAGATGAATTTCATCCTACCCTATCAATTTTAACTAAAGTACACAGACAAAGAATTAACCAACAACCCGTGACTTTTCCAAGGTGATTATGTAATGTATGAAGACACGCATCACAGAGCTAGTGCAAGATGAGCATTTGTGGTTAAAAAGTATATATATATATATATATATATATATATATATATGTGAGTGTGTTAGAAAATGGAAAATGGCCAAAAGTTTTGCAGAAACTGCAATTTGGCCCTTCAACTTGTTAGCCATCATTGAAGTCCACTATGTGGAGAAAAATCCTGAAATGTTTTCCTCAAAATCCTTCATTTCCTTTCAACCGAAGAAAGACATGAACATCTTGGATGACAATTCTCAGGAAATTTTTATTCTGGAAGTGAGCTAATCCTTTAATAAGGTTTCGTGTTCATACAGTAAGCTTTTGTGTGAACAGGATGGTTTAAGAGTTGCACCAATTATAGAAAGGTGAAAGTTGACTGTTTACCAAATCTCCTCTTTTCACAGGGGTAAAGATGCTGAAAAACCAGACAGACCCTTCTTCACTTTTTCAGGAGGAAGAGGAGAGCAGTGGAGAACAGAAGGACAGTCAGACAGAGTAACACTGATTGAATTACATGTACAAGTGACATCATTTATAATATTGTTTGAGAACTGTTTTTTTTAGTTTAACCGTTTTTTTCCAAGCAGTAAAATAGTTTGAGTAATTTTCATTTTTAAGTCTTTTTTTTATACATTTATGCAATTTCACTCCAAAATACTAAGAGATCCAAATGTTGAGACTGCAAACTTTAATTTATGAAGCATATATATATATATATATATATATATATATAGATACATAGATATATGTGTATATATATATATATATATATATATATGTGTGTGTGTATGTATGTGTGTGTGTGTATATATATAATACATACCAGAGGTTGCGTTAACCGAAAATTGTGCATCATCGACAGAACTTTTTTTATCAATGACGGAAAAATCTGAAGGCCATCGGTCACTTTGACAGATTACACTGAGGGTGACCTATGGTAAATTGTAACTGTAATTCCCAACCCCTGTCCAGGCGAGTGCACTCCAGTGTGTCAGCAGAGCACAGGATCCAGAACAAAAACGAAACTGTCACGAATGTTTTGCTATGTTTTTGATTACACACAGGCACATACACACAGAAGGTACAACGGTCTATTACGCCACATTAAAAGGCGCCAAAGCGGTATTTATTGTTTGAATTTCCTAATGAAATGGACAGAATTTGAAATCTGACACTTTGTTTCATATTAAAATTTAACACAAAGCTTAGCATAGACCAAAAGATCGATTGGGATTTACGAATAGATATTGGTTCATAAAAATGAGAATTTATTAAAATCGCTGTCATAAGCCTAGTGTATATCGTCCTGTAGGTTCATGATTAAAAATAAAAATGTGAACAAAAATAAAAGCAATTAAATGTGTCATTATAATTAAAATACGAAAATTACAATGACGGGTTATAATAGATTATGACGGAATTTTTACGACCCTGTCAAAATGACGGACAATGTTGAAGTCTAACGCAACCTCTGATACATACATATGCAAAATATAGGCTTTTTTAGTAGTGATCTCAATTTCTTTTATCCCCACTTTACATTCTCTGGTATTGTGATTTCATAATATTAACTTTCATGTAGAATTTCATCATGAGTTGTGAAATGAATGCATAAGAAAACTCACGCTCCGCAGATGATTTAGCAATACATGGGGAGGATTGCGAAGCCAATCACATTCTGCCACGTTATTTTCAATCACCTCATGTGGAAAGAGCTTGAGGCTTTGATGAAACTTTCTCTGACAGAAGCAATATTTTTGTAGGTATATGGCTGTTTTGTATGCAGACGTGACTCTGAAGTCCCACACGGCTGTTGTACAGCCCACCGGCTCTTTGACAGGAGTGTCTGAAACGTGGGCATTATACATGTAGTTAAAGCTTGATACTGTACATGCTAACATTATTAGAATGTTTTAGATCTTCTGGGACACAACATTTTTTGTTTTCCCAAAAAATAATCAGCCTGTATCAACATGTTATAGTAATTTGCATTTTTATGAAATGAAACTGCATTTTTTTGTGTGTAAATGCTTTTGAACAGATAAGCGCTCTTTAATAGCATCCTGCTAATATTTTTCTGTAACATTAAATCATTAAAGTTGTTAAACAAGCATTTCCAAAAATGTATTTTATGAATTACAAAATGTACATCTGTCTCAGTTTACTTTAGTAGCATATTTAAAAATAAAGTCTAAACAATTATAGGTAAATCTCACAAAAAACTATTAAGAAATGTACCAGTATTTTTTTTTAATGTTTTTAAAGAAGTCTCTTCTGCTCACCAAGCCTGCATTTATTTGATCCAAAGCACAGCCAAAATGGTAACATTTTGAAATATTTTTACTATTTAAAATGGCTGTTTTCTATTTGAATACGTTTTAAAATGCAATTTATTCCTGTGATTTAAAAGCTGAATTTTTGGCATCATTACTCCAGTCACATGATCTTTCAGAAATCATTCCAATATGCTGGTTTGCTGTTTAAGAAACATTTTTATTGTTATTATTATTATTATTATGAATATTTAATACAGTTGAGTAAATTTTTTTTCAGGATTGTTTGATGAATAGAAAGATCCAAACATCAGCATTTATCTGAAATAAAAAGCTTTTTTTTTTCTTAAGGACATACAACATTTATAATGTTGCAAAAAATAAATAAAATAAATAAATTCTGAAATATATATATATATTTTTTTACATTTAATAATAATAAATATTTTTAGGCAGCAAATGAGAATATTAGAAGGATTTTGTGACTCGAGTAATGATGCCAAAAATTCAGCTTTGAAATCACAGGAATAAATTGCATTAAAAATTATATATATATTAATTTTAAAAAAATATATATATATATATTCAAATAGAAAACAGTTATTTTAAATAGTAAAAATATTTAAAATGTTATGTTTTGCAGTACAAATAAATGCAGGCTTGGTGAGCAGAAGAGACCTCTTAAAAAACATTAAAAATGGTACTGTTCAAAAACTTTCGACTGGTAATGAAAGGTACATTTTCCCCAAACTATCATATATATTTTTATTTTATTTTATTTGCATATAATTTTCCTTACAATGAAGACTCATCTCTACAATTGTTATTAAAGCAAAAAAAAAAAAGTGAAACTGTACAACACATTTGTACGTTTTTAAGTTTTTATTTCTAAGCCTTCTTTTGTGTGTGCTTAATTGTAATGAAAATGATATTAGTCCAAAAAATCAAATGTTTAATTCTTAAGGCCATTTTTTGTCATGAGATTCAACCATATAAAACAATTCTTTAGTGAAATTACATCTGAATGCCATTGAGTAATTATTTCAACATATTCCACAGGTGTTTTTTTCATCCCTGACAGAAAATAAGATGCAGTATCCTGTTTTTGATGCTTTTCTGTTTAATAAACTTTAAATAAACTTCCTTTCTACAATTTAATAGACCCTGAGCTCCAATGTGCTTTCAAAATGCGTGTGAAGGTGAAGACAGTGGGTGTTACATCAGACCTTAAAAGAGATACAAATGACAAACATCTTGTTTTTGGCAGTTTATGTCATATATAATGCAAAAAAAATGGATCAGTATTTTCACATAAAGTTATAAAACATGATACAGTGATTTGGTAGCATATGTTTAGTACCTCATGAAAGTTCTGAGACTCTGAAGAACAGTGTAATGCACAATGGCTGTGTTCAGAAAAGCATACTATTACAGTTTCTCTATGGATGAAATACCCAAATGATCTACTTTTTGTAAGATTTTATTTCTAAGATTGGACTTTTTAACACAAAATGTGACCCTGGACCACAAAACCAGTCTTAAGTAGCATGTGTATATTTATAGTAATAGCCAATAATACATTGTATGGGTCAAAATTATTGATTTTTCTTTTATGCCAAAAATCATTAGGATATTAAGTAACAATCATGTTCCATGAAGATATTTTGTAAATTTCTTACCATAAATATATCAAAATTTAATTATTGATTAGTAATATGCATTGCTAAGAACTTCATTTGGACAACCTTAAAGGCGATTTTCTCAATATTTTTGATTTTAGTTTTTTTTTTTTTTTGCACCATCGGATTCCAGATTTTCAAATAGTTGTATCTCAACCAATTATTGTTCTATAATTAACAAACCATACATCAATGGAAAGCTTATTTATTCAGCTTTCATATGACATAAATCTCAATTTAAAAAAATGGACCCTTATGATTGGTTTTGTGGTTCATGGTCACAAATAGAGCATATAAATGTTCCATTAAATTTAAATTGTTACATTGTTACATTTTTCAAAATAAATTCTTACATAATTCCATTTTACTACTTTGAACAGTACATACTGCATAGTGTGTAGTAAGCTAGAATTCCAATCCGAACACAGCCAAGGTGAGTAACATTTATTTAGACACTGCTATGTACTATAATACTGAATGGATTTAAAGGGACACAGTTTTGTTCATTTGGAGAGTGTGGTTTGTTAAAATAAAACAACGCCCCCTTGAGGACATATACCTCTACTGTTAAAAAACTGGCTCATGATTTAATAGGCGGCATGTTCTACTAAAATTTTACAGCTGCGCATACTATACGTGTCATGCTACAATAAAAAACTGCTCTTTATGGATTGTTCTGGAAATTGGAGGGAATAACATTCATAAGTCCACAGAGACATCATGCCAGAATGAAGTAAAATATTCCAGCCGCTCTGACCTAATGTGCCGCAAAGAGCCGGTAAGCATGACCGTATCGAGAATAAAATACTGAAACTAACTGTGGTGCAAAGTGTAGCTGCGTAATCTTTAATAAATAACGATAAACAGTCTACAAACAAACAAAAAAAAAAAAAAAAAAAAAAGAGAGAGAGAAAAGAAAAACCTAATTGAACCAACAGGAATAAAGCCCGGGAAGCAAATAGGTAGCGTTGCGTTTCAGGGACACTCGCTAAATCCTCCTCAAGGGGATGATAGAGGTCCGTCTCCAGCAATAACATAGTCGCCATGACAACACTGCACACTACCGTCTCTCCGTGGACATTCGGTGCGTCCGTCTGCACAATGAGCCCTCCGAGCCCGAGAGTATAATAGCGTTACGATACAATGAGGACAATGCTATGTACATCATCCTGGTTCTGATTAAAAACATTCAGGTGTGACGTCAGGCGCTTTTGCCGTTCCAAGGCAGAGTTTCTGAGCTGTGTTCCTCTGGGGAGCCGTCGCCCGGTCCCTCCGTCGGGGACTGGGAACTCTGGTCCAGAGAGTCCTGGGAAGAGTGGGTCGAGTCCGTATTGTTCAGTTCGTTCAGGGACTTCGACTCCGAGTCGTGACTCCCTCTGGCCGGACTGCTGCGGGACAGTGTGACTTGTGTGTTCCTTATGGGCTCCTCTTCCAGGTCGGACATTCTCTCGTGTTGTTTGTTGGCCAGCTCTGGGAAGAGACAGGAAGTGAGATCAGCTATCGGACAATATGTTACACTATGTATAGCTCACTAAATACAAATGATGGGTCACTGTGCACTGAAAAAAAAAAAAAAAAAATTGGTGTAGAAACATTTTTCATTCAGAAATTGCTGGTAAATTTCACAAATAATGACAAAGTGGCGGCAAATAACACCGAAATGAACAGGAAATTTCGAAAGGGTCGTGTATGTGGAAGAGTTATATTTAGAAGGAAATCAATGGAAGTTAAGTTTAAGAATTTGTGGCATAATGCTAATTACAAAAAAAAAAAAAAAAAAAAAAAAAAAAACTTTTTTTTTTTCATAATATTATTCGACTTTTACAGTGCCTTTATTAAAATAAAATAAAAAAAACAATTGGCACTAAAATATGAAGTCTTGTGGAAAAAAAAAAAAAAGAAGTCTTGTGGAAAATATGAAGTCAGGTGAAGTCTTATAATTTTGAAAACTAGGTGTAAGTGATAAAACTATGTATTTTAATTTAATTTAATAATAAATAAAATTAGGGCTGTCAAATAATTAATCGCATACAAAATAAAAGTTTGAGTTTGACTAATATATATGTGTACTGTGTGTAATTATTATATACATTAAATACATTCATGTATATTTTTAAGAAATATTTACAAGTATATGTATTTATTATAATTTTTATATAATTTATATTATATATAAATAAAAATATTTGTACATAACATTTTCTCTTATATATGTACATTTAATTTGTGTATATTTATATATACAAAATACTTACACACAGTACACACACATTAATTAGGCAAACTCAAGCTTTTATTTTTTAATTTATTTTGTTTTGACAGCCCTAAATAAAATAGAATGCATAATTTTATACAATCTTAACCAAAATATAAATACATATATGTGACCCTGGACCACAAAACCAGTCTTAAGTCGCTGCGGTAAATTTGTAGCAATGGCCAAAAATACATTGTATGGGTCAAAATTATAGGTTTTTCTTTTATGCCAAAAATCATTAGGAAATTAAGTAAAGATCATGTTCCATGAAGATATTTTGTAGATTTCCTACTGTAAATATATCAAAACTTAATTTTTGATTAGTAATATGCATTGCAAAGAACTTAATTTGGATTTATATTTAAAAAATGTAAATATAAGTGCAAATATTTTTATAAACATTATTTAAATATAAAAATGTGATTTTATCACATTAGTCTCATGTCAACATGCATAAGTCCTGTCATAAAACAACCACATATTTTGATATTTAATAATAACATTTATGTAATTTAATTAATTAAAAACATACATATACATATTATATTTTATTAATATGTTACATTTTATTTTATTTTAAATAACATGTATATTTTAATATATATTGTCAAATAAAAGAAAATATAATTGGCACATCAGCTAATAAAGGGTTTAAAATTTGTATTAAAATTTTATATTTTTGAAAACTAGGTATAAAACAAGGTGTATTTTAATATTTAATATTATACAATCTTAAAAACAGGGATATCACATTAGTGTCATCTCAACATGCATATTCTGTCGTAATACATATTTTGATATTTAATAATTATTTAATGTAATAAAAATATTTATACTTTAACATATTTTATTAATATTTAAAATTGTATTATAATTTAAATATTATATTTATATATTAATATATATATTGTAAATAAATTTAAATAAAACAAATAACTGGCACATAAGCTAATGAAGTGTTTAAAATTTGAATGGTGAACTTATCTTTTTTGAAAACTATGTACAAGTGATTTTATGATAGTGATAAAATAAGGTGTATTTAAATATTTAATAATAAAATAAAATAGAATATATAATTTTATACAATACAATATTAAATATGAATATACAATATTAAAATATCAATATATATTTTATAAATACATATATAATATAAATATAAAATATATAAAAATATATATACAAACATTTTTAAATGTTACTTATAAACACATGTGATTTTATCACATAAGTCTCATGTCAACATGCATAACGTCTGAGTCCAGTCATAAAACAATACGTTGATATTTAATAATAACATTTATTTAATTTAATAAAATAAGAAATATATATATATATATATATTTATACTTTAACATTTTATTTTATTACTATTTTAAATGTTATTTAATTTTTACTATTTTAATGTTGTTTTAATTATTTTAAATATTAATATTTATATATGCATATATTTTTTTTAAATAAAATTTAATTTAAAACATAATTGCCACATAAAGGGCTAAAAATTTAATTTGTGAACTCTTATATTTTTGTTAACTAGCTATAAGTGATTTTATCAGTCATAAAACAAGGTGTATTTTAATATTTAATAATAAAATAAAATAAAATAGTCTCATGTCAACATGCATAACATCCATGTCTGGTCATAAAACAATACATTTTTTGATATTTGATAACAACGTTTATTTAATTTAACAAAAATTAAAACATTATTTACACTTCAACTATATTTTATAGTTTTAATTTTAACTATATTAAAATATTTATACATTAATATATTTTAAAATTATGAAATTAAATTAAAAATACATAATTGGCACATAAGCTAATAAAGGTTTTAAAATGTAAATGGTAACCAGTTATATTTTTGAAAACTAGGTGTAAGTGATTTTATCACAGTCATAAAACAAGGTGTATTTTAATACAAAATACAATAGAATAGAATACATAAATTTATACAATATTAAATATTAATATAATACATATCTAGATTTTTATAACAACATTTATTTAACAAAATTAAAAAAAAGTATTTATACGTTAACATTTTATTTTGATAATATTTAAAATTTTATTTTATTTTAAATATTAATATTTATATATAAACATATTTTAACAAAGTGAGGTGGTTATTTTGTCATTTTGTGGTTATTTTGTGGTTTACAAAACATTGTGTGAATTAATAATTTATTATTTTGACAATCTACTACATGTAGATATAGTACCACTATATGTTTTTTTCTTCTGTTACTTTAACAAGCAAACATTTGGAGTCACTTGACTAAATGTATGTTTTTAATGATCTTAAAAATGTTTAATCTAAAGGCTTACGGCACATACTTGAAATGAGTTTTGCAGACAAATAAAATGTGTTTAGTGAATAGCGGATGGAAACAGAAACAGATGTGTGCAGACCTTGAACAGACAGCTCTTTCCAGCGCTCCTTGTTGTTCTGGATGATTTCCGAGAGCAGGTGTCGGACTCGTTTCAGGTCGATGCCGCCCAGTGAGTAATCTGTCGTGCCTCCCTGCTCATCATTCGAACCCCGACCGCTGTGTCTCTGTACGGACTCCACCACCGCGGCCGAGCCCCGACCCGTCAAACTGCACCACAACAGCAGATTACGCTCACATTACCATCCCCAAATCAAACACTTTTACTATGATGAACGCATGACCGTCACCTCACCTTGACCTGCGGACACCTCCGGATTTTACAGCTTCCTCTATGAGAGGACTAATGATCTTCTCTGTGGTGTCGACCAGAACAGAGAATGTGGGCTCAACGATGAAATCGATGAAACCTTTCAAGGAAAAAAATGGTATTTGTTTAGAAGCCTGACATTTATTTAACCAGCTAGAAACTCATTAGCAATAATGGCTTTTGATCCAATCAAGACGCGTGCAGTTATTGTGTCATTAAATCAAAACACATTTATATTATGAGCTCCATTAAATATTACAAGACAGCATGTAATTGCCTCAGCAGCCTCTTGATGGCAGTAAAGAGCTGAGCATGATGGCAATAAAGGCAGGTCTGCATGATGTTTACAACAGTGTAGTAACTCTGATACTATTCTCTTATACTGTAATGTATTATGCAACGTATTATGTATACTGTCCACAAATATGCACGTATAATACATGGCTGTTCATGAGTAGCATAAAGTTACCATGCTGCAAAAAAGTTATTTAGCATTTTTAACTTTTTATTTTATTGTTCTTCTAAAAAGCCAAAATGTAATATATATCCAAATTAAAATAAAACTGAATATATATATATATATATGTGTGTGTGTATATATTTAAAAGTATACACATATTATTCTCTCATATTTTTATTGTATTATAAAATGTTTAAACATACAATAACATATTTATGAATGGCAACCAGTTATCATTATGCAATAAATAAATAATTAAATATAAATAAAAATAAATAAATAAATATAAATACAATAATATATATATATATATATATATATATATATATATATATATTTTAACTTTAATTGTTGTAGTTTTTTATTGTTATTAAAAAAATACAAATTAAATATATTTCCAAATAAAAACAAATATAAAAATCATACGCAAGAAAACACACACACACAAAATAAATAAATAAAAATAAACACATTAATACAGGGAGATGAAAAACATATTATTAATTTTACAAAGATAAAACTCTATATTAGTGGATCCATCTTGACTATTACTGTTCAAACGAGAAAAAAAAAACATTTCTGTCTTGACAATTACTGTTCTAATTCCAAAAAAACATTTCATATTTTAATATTATTGTTTCTAAATATTTAATTCTAAAGGCAATTTTTGTAAATAAAAATATTAATTAATTAATTAATTAATTTTAATTACTTAACTTTAACTGTTGTTTTTTTATTGTTATTCTGAAAAAAATTGTATATATATTTCCAAATAAAAACTATATAAAAATCATACACAAGAAAACACACACTAAATAACAAACAATAATAATAATAATAATAATAATAATAATAATAATAATAATAATAATAATAATAATGGGTCTATCGTGACTATTACGGTTCAAATTCAAAAATCATTTCATATTTAAATTTTTATTTTTTAAAAAACTACCCACTACAATTTATGCAATGTTGAATCAAAACATTTCTTTCTAGAGGTAGTTTAAAAAAAACTAAATACATGAATTAATCACTTTTTAAACTTTGTTTTCATTGTTTTTCTGAAAAATCAACATGAAATATATTTTCAAATAAAAGACAATTCTAAAAATCATACTCAAGAAAAAGCACTCACAAATAAATAAATAAATAAATAAATAAATCATTTTATATTTTAACATTTATTTAAAAAAAATAAAATAATGCCCAAGTATTACAATTTATGCAATGTTGAATCAAAATATTTCTCTCTAAAGGTAGTTTTGGCATATAAATACATTAATTAATTAATTCTTTTTTTTTTTCTTTTTTTTACTTTAATTGTTTTTTACTGTTATTCTAAAAAATCTAAATTAAATATATTTAAAAATAATAATAATAATTATATATATAATTATATATATATATATATATATATATATATATAATATATATATAAATGATACACAAGATAACACATACACAAACAAATAAATACAAAATAAATATAAAAGATACAAATCTATGTTAGGGGGTCATTCATTTAAAAAAAATAATACCTATTCAATACAATTTATGCAATGTTGCATCTACAGATTTCTTTCCAAAGCTAGTTTTTGTCATGTCTATTCAATGCTTTACTCAACTAAAACAATTTTTGTATGAGGTGATTTCTCAGCTAAAACTGATGTGAAATTAATTTGGATCAATCTGATTAATTAATCAGCATGATCTAATTGATTAGATTAAAATTTGTAATCTCTTGACAGCCCTATTTTTGTTAAAACAGCATTTGAAGGTGTTAGGCTTGTGTTTTAGTGTTAACATTAACACCAAATATTTGCTGGTCCAATTAAACAATGACTCAAAATAACAATGTTTATTTATCAGCCTTGAAAATGGAAGGTCAGGCTGAGCGTACAGCATTGTGCAATACAGTATTGAACGCACTGTTCTGCTTTTGCCAATTGTAGCAGATCATCTGTCTATTCCATGCATAAACTTTGCAAAGCAAGCACACACAAATATTACACAGTGATAGCAGAAGTAATATGTGAGTATGCTGTTCCAAACATGGCCTCAGTGGCTCTCAATGCTCGCGTGTTTATGTAAGTATGTGTGTATGTGTGTGTGTGTGTGTGTGTGTGTGTGTGTGTGTGTGTGTTAGCTCTACCGTACCTATCTGAGACTGGGCAATCATGGTAGCTTTCCGGTCACACAGCGGAGAGAACGGCAGCCCTAGTTCTGCTTCCTTGTCACCCTGCAGAGTAAAACAATCAGAAAGAATTACTCACTCGCACTGATTCAAAGCCATGTGAATAGTCTAATAAAACTTTCCTCTTCCCTCTTTGTGCTTGAGAAGCAGAGCAGACAGAGACATCATGTACCCGTGACTTCTGAGCCAACGGGATTCTTAGTGCAACTTCCAAAACAAACTCAGAATACAAACGGATCCTGATTAAGTTCAGCTGCAACTTTGCATGGTTTTCACGTTTTCATTTTTTAATTTAATTTAATTTAATTTAATTTAATAATTTAATTTAATTTAATTTAATTTAATTTAATTTAATTTAATTTAATTTAATTTAATAATTTAATTTAATTTAATTTTATTTTATTCTTAATACATCTATTCAGCAAGGATTTTTTTTTTTTAATTTGTTATTTGATCCCAGGTTCCCTCACGCTCTAAATTCTCTATTGTATTCTATTCTATTCTATTCTATTCTATTCTATTCTATTGTTATTAATAAAAACTAACTCAGAATACAAAGGGATTAAGTTAATTTGCAACTTTGCATGGTTATCACACTATTTTATTTTATTTTTTTATTTTTTTTATTTGTTATTTGATCCCAGGTTCCCTCACTCTATTCTATTCTATTCTATTCTATTCTATTCTATTCTATTCTATTCTATTCCACTCTACTCTATTCTACTGTGATTAATAAAAACAAACTCATAATACAAATGAATCCTGATTAAGTTCAGTTGCAACTTTGCATGGTTTGTCACTTTTTTTAAAATATGAATTTAATAAAACTGAATTTTATTTTTAATTAATACCTTTATTTCAGCAAGGATTTATTTTATTTGTTTGATCCCAGGTTCCCTCACTCTCTCAATTCTATTCTTCTATTCTATTCTATTCTATTCTATTCTATTCTATTCTACTGTGATTAATAAAAACAAACTCAGAATACAAACGAATCCTGATTAAGTTCAGTTGCAACTTTGCATGGTTTGTCACTTTTTTTAAATATTAATTTAATAAATTTGAATTTTATTTTTTAATTAATACCTTTATTTCAGCAAGGATTTATTTTATTTGTTATTTGATGCCAGGTTCCCTCACTCTCTCAATTCTATTCTATTCTATTCTATTCTGTTCTATTCTGTTCTATTCTAATCTATTCTAAAGTTCTGTTTCATCTTGGCATGATTATCATATTTTTAAAATTGTATTTATTTATGTTATTTGTTATTCTATTCTATTCTATTCTATTCTATTCTATTCTATTCTATTCTATTCTATTGTGCTTAATAAAAACAAACTCAGAATACAAACAGATCCTGGTTAAGTTCAGCTGCAACTTTGCATGGTTATCACAATTTCATTTTATTTGATTCCAGGTTCTCTCCCTCTCTCAATTCTATTCTATTCTATTCTATTTCTATTCTACACACACACACACACACACACAATACAATGCACAACTGTTTTCTTTGATTATTATATGCATAACCTCTTAGATATGGTTATTAAAAAACTAAATCTAAATTAATTAAAATATTTTTGTTATTGAAAATAAAATGAAGTTTGGTCATTTTTAGCTAGTTGCCCAAGCTACTCATTTCTCACTTTCATTGAGTTTAACGTCATGTACTAAATTAACTAAAACTTAAATAAAAATGTATAGATGTAATTAATTATAGGTTTTATATATATATATATATATATATATATACATACATATATAAAACCTATAATAGTATCTGATGCTAAAATAAGACTGCTCTTTGATGGACTCCAGTTTTGCCTGATAATGTTTGTATCTAGTATGTGTGTATCTCATGGAGCTCTGTTTGTGTTATGGGGGACAAATATTATGAAGTGTGTACCTGTCTGAAGAACTCCTCCATGAGGGCTTGCGTCCAGCGGTAGTGCAGTTTCCAGCCCTTAGCGGGATGGCTGATATCCGCAGCGTGCAGCATCAGGGACAGCGCTTTAGCCTTGTCTATTCTAATAGACACACATTCATCAGAGCTTCATCAGTCACATGCAAACACTTCATCACAAATACTAGCAGTAAAATCCACTGGAGTGCATGTAAACAAATTATGAATCCATAAATTACACACACACATATTCACAAACAAAGGACACAAGAGGATTGTCTAAATGGCACCATCAGCCTCTGTCTGTCTCTGTTTCAAATTTGCAATTTGCAGCTGTAGTAACAACTACAATATATTTTTGGCAGAAATACCACCTACATCATTTTTATTATAGCATATTTAGTCAGTTTGGAAAAAAAGACTACACTAAAGGAAAAAATTAAAAAAATAAATACTACTAACAATATTTATAATAATTACAATATATAGATATAGTCAACATCTTATAGAAGTTTAAACTTATATTATATTTAAGGTACTTTAACTACAAAAATTTATTTAGTTTATCACAACTGTTTTTAACATTGATAATAATAGGAAATGTTTAATTGGTACCAAATCCAAAAAATAAATAAATAAATAAAAATAAAAATAAAAATAAAAATAAAATAAAATAAACGTTTTTGTTGCTGTTTTGTTCTGGAAAAAAATAAATAAATAAATAAAAATAAAAACATCTAAACAAAATATATAATAAGCATACAAAAAGAAAATACTACGAAAATACAGGGAGATCAAATCAATGTATTATTCATTTTACAAAGATAAAAATCTATATCAGTTGGTCTGTCTTGACTATTTCTGTTCAAATTCGAAAAATAACTTCATATTTCAATATTCATTAAAAAACATAATACCCATTTATTACTATTTATGCAATGTTGAATCAAAATATTTCTTTCTAAAGGTAGTTTTTACAGGAATAAAATACATTTTAAAACAGATTAACAGAAAACCGTTAAAATGATATTATATATAAGTTTAAATTATAATATTATTTCACAATATTACAGTTTTTACTCTATTTTTGAGCAAATAAATGCAACTTTGGTGAGCTTAAGAGACTTCTTTAAAAAAAAAAAACAACAACAAAAAAAACAGGTAAATGCACACAATGAAAATACATTAGACAAAAGTAGGCCTAGGTAAAGATTAGACAAGCAGACATAAAATAAAATAAAATAAAATAAAATAAAATAAAATAAAATAAAATAAAATAAAATAAAATAAAATAAAATAAAATAAAATAAAATAAAATAAAATAAAATAAAATAAACAGATTTTTTAAACTTCTGAGTTGTTGTGTTGGAAAAAAGTAATCTAAACAAAATATATAAAAAGCATACACAAGAAAACATAACCAAAAAAAAGACAAATGAAAACGTCAAGTGAAATTTAAGACATGCAGAGTCTTAAAATAAATTACTCAAATTACTCATTCATTAACGCCCTCATTTTTCTCACACGTTCAGAAAGAACAGCAGGAGCGTCACTCACCCCTCCGGCTGCTGCAGCGCGTTCCTCATCGTCTTGATCTGCTGGAAATGGCAGGACATATCTGTGCTCATGACCATCTCGATCACCAGCGTACGCAGCTCCCTGTGGGAAACACAACACAGCAGCTCTTTACAACTCAAAGCACATGCAATTTCCCGGAACAGGAACGGGACGTCCGAGGACATAAAGCTAGAGATGAGTGACAAACCCCAGCGTACCTCCAGTCATCCTTCGAGAGGTTGACCAGGATGTTCATTTCATCTTCTTGCATGAGTCTGTAGGCTGCACTCACGTGGTGGTTTTCTAGAACCGAGCGATCGTTGTACAGGATGGCCACTTCTGATCTGTGCAGGACCAAAGAAAGAGGAGTCAAAAAATGACTTTGTAGTACCTTTAAGGTTAGTGAAGGTTAGTACACCCAGAAAATAAAAATTTCATCATCATTTAGTCACCTTTATGTCATTTTGAGCCTGTATGACTTCTTTCTTTTTTTCTTGGAACACAAAAGACGTTTTTTATAAAAGCTTATTGTTACCAGGAGCTGTCAAGCTTCAAAAAGGACAAAAAAACCAACATAAAAGTAGATCATATGACTCATACTGTACCTTTCAAGTCTTGTGAAGTTTTGTGTGAAGAAATGACGGAAATTTCAAAGTCATTTTGCCTGAAATTCTTGCCCTCAGTTGTTCAAATTTGTCATGTTGTAACCCATCATGTGACGCACGAGAAATACTTTGGCATCATTGATGTCAAACTCAGCTTGACAGATCTAAAAGAGCTTTAACTTGAGATTTGTGATCTCAGTTGCACTTGTACATATTCAAAATCGTACATATTCATACCTTCGGTTATGAAAACAATTGGGGCTTTATCAATTAATGTCAATGGCATATTTTATGGCATGAGTTTAAATATAGGAATACAACTTTTTTTTTTTTTGGTATGAAAAAGAGCAGTATGGAAGCCCGTTTTTCCCACTGAAGAAAAATGTAAAATGTAATTGCAGCTCACAATTCTGACTTTTTCTTGCAATTGCAAATTTACATCTTGCAATTCTGACTTTTTTTCCCAGAACTGTTTGATACAGACTTGCAATTCTGACTTTTTATTTTAAAAATGTGATACAAACTTGCACTTCTGACTTTTTATCTCAAAACTTACAAACTTGCAATTCTGACTTTTTATCTCATAATTGATACAAACTTGCAATTCTAACTTATCTCAAAATTGTGTGATGCAAACTTGCAATTCTGACTTTTTATTTTAAAAAATGTGATACAAACTTGCACTTCTGACTTTTTATCTCAAAACTTACAAAACTGCAGTTCTGACTTTTTATCTCATAATTGATACAAACTTGCAATTCTATTTTTATCTCAAAATTGTGTGATACAGATTTGCAATTCTCACTTTTTATCTTAGAATTGTGAGATATACTCACAATTGCGAGATATAAAGTGTGAATCGTGAGATATAAACTTGTCTCTCGCAATTATGACTTTTTTTCTTGCAATTGCAAGTTTATATCTCACAGTTCTGACTTTTTTTTTCAGAATTGACAATTATTATAACTCACAATTCTGAGTTTATAACTTGCAATTGTGTTCTAAAGTCAGAATCATGAGATTTAACTCACAGTTGTGAGAAACGTTTCAACTGCGAGATATAAACTCAATCTGTCAGTCAATTCTGACTTTATAGCTCGCAGTTGCAAATTTATTTCTTACAATTATCAGATAAAATTTTTGAATGTTTTGAAAGAGTATGCATTTATTTAATTTAAAAACTGTAATATTATTAAATATTTTTACAATTTAAAATAAATGTTTTTATTTGAATTATATTTAAAATTATTATTTATTCCTGCTTTTATTTCAGCATTTCTTTTTTCAGCTATTCAGTCTTTAGTGTCAGAAATAATTTTAATATGCTGGTTTGGTGCTCAAGAAGAATTTCTTATTATTACCAATGTTGAAAACAGTTGTGGTGACTAATATATTTGTTTCATAAATAGAAAATGAAAAAAAGGAATTTATTTGAAATAGAAATGACTTTACTGATACTGACTACAGTAAAACCAAACAAGCAACTTTGAGCCAAAAAAAATTGATTAAAAACAGGGCTTTTTCTGAACCAAAACCTTGAAGACTATACTGAAAATTCCTGCTAGTCACTCTTCACCTTTTAGCCTGTTCCACACAAATGCATTTCAAAGAAAACCAATTTTGTTCAGTGAGATATTACTCGGGAGATTTACTTTTCATTCTCTTGAGGAGTAAATTTGAGAAGAACTACAATCTGAGGTGGAACATCAGCGGCAATCAGAGATATCAAGAGTAATGGCTCCATTTTTCCCATCACACAAGTCTCGTCTCCAACAATTCACTGATGAAAATCACTGTATACCGCAGTACCGTCCTTGTCATCGGTTTTCTGTCTGCTGTAAAAATGAATGCCGTGATGTACTTCTCAGAATAATGACGTCTGCCATGGGCTGTCATGCAAAATGAGGCCTGTTACTGTAAAAAGGATCTCAAGGATCCTTTGGCATGTATTAATGCGAATAAGATGTCCTGCCTGACGTGAACCAACACAGAGCAACAACAACATGAGTGGAGATTCTGACGTAGATTCTGCCACTGAAGATTAATTGAAAACATGATTTCAGCTCCGCAATAGCCCAACAGAAGGAAGATAAACTATGTCAGAATGTGACCAGTGAATTATCTCTCCCTACTACACACACAGACACACTCTCTTTGGCTTTCACACTAGGCTCCATTCCAAAACCTATAGCAAGCTGCCTACGTAGGCAGCATTTTAATGCATCATAGAAACACTCCAGATGCAAACACTGTTCCAAATGGTAGGTAGTATCATTATGCTTCTAAGACAACTTCATGGCCAAATTCTAAGGCAGCATCAAATGCGATTAAAAGTATTAATAATAAATACAAATAGTAATACATGCCATGAAGTTTTATTTGTATAAATAGTAGAAATATTTTACTGAAATTTTAATGAATACAATTTGTGTGTGTGTGTGTATATATATATATACATATATATACACATATATATACACACACACACACACACACACACATATATATATATATATATATATATATATAAACAAATTGTACCAAGTTTTTACAGTTACTTTTCCATAAGTTTGATTAATATTTTTTTTTAAAAAATGGATATATATTTCTACTATTAAAAAATACAAATAAAACTTCATGGTGTGTGCGTGTGTGTTTTTAATTAAGAAAAATAGAAAAAATATATAAATATAAAATTTTATATATATAAAATTTAACAGTGAAATATATAATCAACATATGATTTCATTTACACGAACAAACAAGCATTTAATTTACTAAATATTAGCTTGCTTATGGCTACATTTTCATAGAAATTGCTGTAGATGACTAAACTGCATTAATCCAAAATGTAGATGAGTTTGTTTCCTCATCTGAACAGATTTGGATAAATTTAGCATTACATCACTTGTTCATCAATGGATCCTCTGCAGTGAATGGGTGCCGTCAGAATGCAAGTCCATACAACTGATAATAAAATTTAACATCTTGTGAAGTGAAAAGCTTTGTAAGAAATACATCCACCATTAAGGTGTTTTAAATATTTAGACTCTCTTTCTGACGGCACCCATTCACTGTCACCTATTCATCAAGTGGAAAAAACTGTAATTTAATTTAAAGTTTTGTGTGTGTGTGTGTGTGTGTGTGTGTGTATATATATATATATATATAAACAAATTGTAACTAACTTTTACAGTAACTTTTCCATAATTTTGATTATTAATAAATATTTTTTTTTAATTGGGTATATATTTCTATTTATACAAATAAAAGTTCATGGTGTGTGTGTGTATATATGTGTGCGTGTGTGTTTGTTTTAAAACATTAAGAAAAAAAAAATATATATCAAATTTAACACTGAAATATATAATCAACATATGATTTCATTTACACTAAGAAACAAGCATTTCATTTACTAAATATTAGCTTGCTTATGTCTACATTTTCATAAAAATTTGCTGTAGATGACTAAGCTACATTAATCCAAAATGTAGACGAGTTTGTTTGTTCATCTGAACAGATTTGGATAAATCTTTGGATAAAAGATTGGATAATTTAGCATTACATCACTTGTTCATCAGTGGATCCTCTGCAGTGAATGGGTGCCGTCAGAAAGCGAGTCCATACAACTGATAATAACCACAATAATCCACAAGTAATCCACTCTACCCCAGTCTATCAATTAACATCTTGTGAAGTAAAAAGCTTTGTAAGTGTTCATAAGAAATAAATTACACATTAAGATGTTTTAAATATTTGAACTCTCATTCTGACGGCACCCATTGACTGCAGAGGATCCACTGCTGTAATGTAATGCTACATTTCTCCAAATCTGTTCTGGTGAAGATACAAACTCATCTACATCTCGGATGGCCTGAGGGTGAAATTTTTAATTTTTGGGTGAACTATTCCTTTAAGGCAGCCTAATTCAAATTGGGACACTTGAGACTGCTGTCTGCTTCTTATGGTCAATAACACACCTGGTTTGGATGTGGAAGTTATTGGTCGTTCCAGTGTGTTCAAAGTCGTGGATAGCAGCAGCAAACACCATGGCCAATATTTCCAGTTCAGTGAGCCAGTGCTGTGGGAGAGCAAACCAGTCAGCCATTACCCAAATAATCATCATCACCATGATTCAACATCATCAAAATAAATTTTAACAGCTGCCTATATTAACCTGTAAGTTAGGACCTCAGGCGTTCAGCTCGTATCGGCTACAAACAGATGTCATATTTGTTTGTCTGTGCGAGACATGCATGCACAATTCACTGAGCGTTCACTCACCATAATGCCAGTGTGTAGCATCAGATAGTGTGCCGTCTGCGTGACATCGGCAGCGTGGATCAGATTGTGGTAGGGGTTTCTGTGCTTGCTGTAGCCTATTTCCAGAGCTTCCACAAATGACACCAAGGAGGACACTGGTATCTGCACAGAGAACAACAACAATCACAGTTACAAAACTAGAGTACAACAAAAGGAATCAGGACGTCTGACAGAATTTTATTTTATTTTGTAATTAATACAACTATTCAGCAAGGATTCACCATAGAATCCTGAAAAACACAGTTTTCGCATTATTAGACATTATTAATAAGAATAGTTTCGTGAGGAGCAACATATTAGAATGATTTCTAAAGGATCATGTGACACTGAAGACTGGAATAATGATGCTGAAAATTTAGTTGCCATCACAGGAATATATATATACTTTTTATTAGATTAAAATAGAAAACAGTTATTTTAAATGTAATCAAATAAATGCAGGCTTTGTGAGAATAATAGTCTTTTTTTAAAACAATACAAAAAATATGAAAGACCCCAAACCTTTGGCAGGTAGTATACATGTTGTCAGATGAACAACTAGATAGTAATCACTAATTTAAATCGCCAACATCAGGAGTGCAATATCAATTATTTTCATAAATAAAATAACTTGGGCAATGCTTCAGCAATGCATGAATTGCAACTGTTTGTGAGTCTTTTTTTAACACAAAAACTGCCATTTTAAAATATTTTTCACGATATCTCACAATTGCAACTTTATATTAATTTATCGTAATTGTGCCTTTACATCTCATAATTAAAACCCTTGTATCTCACAATGTTATTTTAATTACATTTATTTATTTATTTGTTTGTTGTTTGGTTTTCTTCTCTTTTTTTTTTTTACTTTCTCTCACTTTTTAGTTTGAGGCAAAAACAAGTTTTCATGTTGTTCATTTTTTTCTTTGTCATGTTTGAATTATTTATGAGTCTTTTTGCACCCTATGTTCCTTCATCATTACATTAAATTCATAATGCAAACTATAAATCTTTTTCTTTTCTTTTTTTTTTTGGGGGGGGGGGGGGGGGGGGGGTTGTGGGGCTAGGAAACACTGTCTTGAACATCTGCATTCTTTCACCAAGGTGGATGGAATGCTGTACTAAAATATACTAACATTGTTATTGTTAACTAAAACTAGGACTAAAAATCTTAAACATTTTTTTGCAATTAAATATAATATAAAATCTAAAAATATAAAAGCAGAAGCAAAACATTAAATGAAAATGTTGCACTGGAAAGTAAATTAAAAAGTTTAAAATGATGTAGTAATATTACTAAAACTAAAAGTGAAATAATATAAATATATATATACTGTATTAGTATTTTTTTTATTTTTTTTTTAAATGGAACTAGCTCTTGATTTCCAACCCTACTAGAGACATAGAAAGGGGTTTCAGGCTGCAGTGTGAGGCCTTAAATTTCCTGCCACAGCAGATTAATGGAGCATGTTACAGGGAACCGAAGTGTAAGGGACGCATTTGCAGGAGCGTTATATCCATTTGTAATCACTCGGAGAGAAGGGACTTCATACCTGACCACCTAAACCCAAATACAGGCAACATGTGTCTCTTGCATTTACATTGTAATCATGAGGCTCTGTGTGTGTGAGTTCAGAGTCTGTCGTCACCGCGCTTGTGAAAAGGGTAAGAAGTGATGAGAGCTGACACAATGGTGAAAAACAACGAAAGAGCACAGATGGAAAATGTCAGACGACGTATATCACATATAAATCTCCTGTTACAGGGAAAAAAACATGCATGCTTTGGAGACACTGTCAGCTTTGGTTTAGAAAAAAGCGTGATTCCAAAAAGATGAAATCATTATATATTACAGAAACAGCTCACATAACAACTCACTTTCAAGCCATTTCAAACCTGTGTGAGTTGCTTTCTTCCACTGAATGCAAATAGAAAATTATTTGATGAGCTTGTTACTTTTCTCTATGCAGTCACAAAGAATGGAGTCTGAAGGTTTTAAGCTTTGAAAATGAAGCAAAAGAACCATAAGCATATTATAAAACTAATTATTACTCATGCATTATATTCCAAGTCTTTTGATGACAAATGATAGCTTTTTGTCAATGATACACAGTATAATTTCATTTGCCATTCACTGCGAATCTTAAGACCCTTGTCACCAACAATTATTTGTCAACGAACCATTATTTGAGTCGAAACATTTGATCTGATTCGCAAAACTGAATAACTCAGTGAAAAAAACTGATTCAGTTATAGAAAACCATTATTTGAGTCTAAACATTTGATCTGATTCGCAAAACTGAATAACTCAGTGAAAAAAACTGATTCAGTTATAGAAAACCATTATTTGAGTCTAAACATTTGATCTGATTCACAAAGTTGAAAGGCTCAGTGAATCAAATTGATTCGGTTATAGAGAACTTTGATTATAAAGTCCTCAATTCTTGGCACAATCATGAATTACTTGTCAACAAACCATTATTTAATTTAATACATTTTATCTGATTCACAAAACTGAATACCTCAGTGAATCAAACTGATTCGGTTATAGAGAATTTTGGTTATAAACTCCTCAGTTCTTGGCACCATGATGAATTACTTGTCATAGACCCATTATTTTGAGTCGAAACATTTGATCTGATTCACAAAACTGAATCACTCAGTGAATCAAATTGATTCGGTTATAGAGAACTTTGATTAGGCTATAAAGTTCTCAATTCTTAGCATCATCATGAGTTACTTGTCAACAAAACACTATTTGAGTTGAAACATTTGATCTGATTCACAAAATTGAATGACTCAGTAAATCAAACTGATTCAGTTATAGAGAACGTTGGTTATAAAGTCTTTAATTCTTGCCATCATTGTAAATTACTTGTAAACAATCCATTTTTTGAGTCAAACATTTGATGTGATTCACAAACCTGAATGACCCAGTGAATCTAACTGATTCTGTTATAGTGAACTTGAGTTATAAAGTCTTTAATTCTTGGCACCATCATGAATTACTTGTCAACAAACCATTATTTGAGTCGAAACATATGATCTGATTCACAAAACTGAATGACTCTGTGAATCAAATTGATTCCATTATAAAGAACCATTATTCGAGTCGAAACATATGATCTGATTTGCAAAACTGAACGACTCAAATTGATTCGGTTATAAAGAACTTTGGAAATAAAGTCCTCAGTTCTTGGCACCATCTTGAATCACTTGTCAACAAACCATTTTTTGAGTGAAACATTTGATGTGATTCACAAAACTGAATGACTACCATGGCTACCTTCAGGATATTCTATAAGGTTCTTTGGTGTTCTTTTTGGAGTTTGAAAGTCTTATGGAGCATGGTAAAAGGAACACGTAAAGTCTGAAAGGCTGAAATGATATAAGGGTAGGTAAATGACAGATTTAATTTTATTCAGTGGCAGCATGGTATTTTCCCTATGGGAGTATGAGTCAGTATCACAGGTAAGTAATATGTGTAATATCACAGTTTTGGTGTGTGTCTGGTTTTCACAGTCTCTCATACCCTGAAGCGGCTGATCAGGTCATATCTGGTGAGCAGTTCATACACCAGGAACTTCAGAGCGTGTTCACTACTCGCCTCCTGAAGCGTGAAGACGTCAAATGACCATTTATCAACATCCTGAAAAAGAGAAACACTTCTATGAGTAGGTGGCCGACATAAAACTTAAAGGAAACAAACCAAAGTCAGGTTATAGTCTATTGTAAAGATAATGTGTACCTTTAAAGCTGTAATTACAGATGGTGGATAGGTCAACCCTGCCATATTGGATGTTCTTCTGTACATTCTGCAAACACAAAACATAATTTCAGTCTTTTTTTCCCCTATGACTACTGCTGAGAACTTATTTTTAACAAGATAAATTTCAGTACAGTTTGTAAAAATTGCATTCAAATAGTTGAAATTAAATAGTTTTTTAAAGCTGATGTCCTGTGGTGCCGCATACTCCATCTGAAACTATTTTAAAAAGCATTTTGCTCGTTCTTTTATGCATGCAAAGTATGTCACATTATGTAAAATGAACCAGTATAAGCTAAAGTTGATTCAAATGGTGAGAAACTTTAATCTAAAGTATACATTTTCTTGTTCTACATTTACAGAAATGATATGAACTCTTTAAGCTTACACTGTAAGTGGCATTATATAAGACCATTAAATTGTTAATCACAATCAGGAAGGTTTTACTAAGGTCTGGAGTATAAATGGTGCTTTACAGAAGTGTTTAAAAGATGAGGAGGAGAGGATATTACATACAGGGATAAAACCACAGAAACAACACTGGACTTTTTGGATTTTGACAGCGGCAATAAATTCAGTAGTGATGCATCTGCATGTGGTTGACCGAACCTTGATTCCCCTCTAGTCTCAAGTACATTCAAGTGGGATTCAACATAAAGAAAAAGCAGGACATAACACTAAAACTTTCCTTTTTTTAATGAGACTGGAAAAGCACTTAAAATGTCATGTTACTTCACACTGTCCAGATTCCAAAATAATAGTACATAGTGATCAAATCCAGTTCCAGTGTTCTTATTAACTTGGCTCTTGCTGATAAATCCTAATAATGGAAAATGAACAGGTTCACACTATGCAGAACATTTTTATGTCTCCTTTCAGTATTGTTATATTCAGTAAAATAATGAACTCTGAAATCATATTTAGTTTTATTTTATCATTTATTTTAAATAAATAGTTATTATGATATGTCATCTAGCACTAGGCTTTTGTAATATGATTTTTATAACAATACATTATTATAACAGTTCCTTCATGATGTCATCCTCTAGGAAGTGACATCATTCTACTGGAAAACTAAATCATTCAATCTTGTCTGCTAAAATTATTTAAAAAATTATGATAATACTATAATATATAGGCCTATATATACCATTCTACAAAATTTAAAAAGCATTTAAGTATTTAAATTTTACATGTTTATTAAGATCATTCTATTATCTATTGAAACCCACAAAAATATTTAAAATATCAGTAAGCTTAATATATATAAAATCAGCTTTTTTCAGGTACTTTCAACTGGGAGGTGGCCATCCTGAAACTTAACCCCTAAATTAAAATTTTAAACAATATAGAATTTTTTTTTATTCCATTGCTTTTAAAAAATATCTTTTTGATTTTTTAAAAAAGTGAAAGTATACTGAATTATCAACTAAGATGTTATGATAGCGTTTGGTTCAATGTATCTTCAAACTAATGAATTCTTAACTTTGAAATCAGTATGATCAACTTTATTTTTACAAAGAAAAATTGGATTCGAAATTCAACAAATCTCATAAATCACACTTGAAATATTGTTAAAATTGTAATTGCTATTGATTTACCTTTAAAAATTTTATAATAAAAAAGCAAAAAATATATTTACAAGGTAGATGTAAACAAAATCTTAATAGGTCAATATAGCCCTTTTTATTAAATTACAGTATATATTATTATGTTTCAGTAGTGACAAATTTGGGGAGAGGAAATATATTCCAGAACTTTCTGAAAATACAATATTAGAATTAACTACTAACTACTATTAATTAATGTGTACCTTAGATATTGTACAATCTGCATAGATACAAAATTTGTAGAAAAAGACATGATTTTCAAGATGTTTCCAACTCTGACTTTAAACCAGTTCTGCAGAATGGCCCATATATAACAGTTCTTTCTGGTCCTTGAATCTGATTGGCTGAGAGGAGTGTGATATTCTAGTGATATCAGAACTCCATCCGTTTCACAGTTTGAATCACTCCGCTTGCAGTATTTCTTACAGCAAGTGTCACGGCGGACGCTCAAATCTACTATAATTTTATAAATAATACTGTTTTGTGTCACAAGATGTAGTTTTAGGAGTTTTAAGGTGATAATGTACTTGTTTAGACTTAAAATAGGCAGTTTGTTAATAAAGATAACTTCTATTTGAAAATTTGTTGCAATGTTTTTGAAGATGTGAGCTCCAGGGCATCAAAGGGCGTTCAGCGCTTATGAACCCTCTCTTACAGAGAAATTAGCTATTTGTTGTTGTTTATATTACATTGTAAAAAATGACCGTGAATTTAACGGTAAAAGACTAAAAATTATACAGTAAAATCCTGTTAAATGGTTAACGGTAAATTCTCCTACAATACATGGTGAAAAACTGTACTGGACATTGGATGTAATTTTACGGTACTATACTGTTTTTCAAAGTGGAAAAAAACAAACATAAAATTTACAGTATATAACTGTAAATTGACTTTCCCAGAATTTCCTGCCAATGGAATTTTCAAATGGAATTTACATTTCAAATTTAATGTTTTTTTGTTGTTGTTGTTGCTAAAATGACTATGTTTTTTCTTAGTTTTTTCTTATCAGTTTTGTACATTAGAGTTGTATGTTACATCTAATGTTGTTAAATGAATGTTTATTGCATTATTTCAGTTACATGTGTGTTACCATGGTGATGTTTAGTGTTTGTGTGAATGACACTGTGCACCTTCTATATATATATGTTCGTATTTAAAAGCTGCTTGTGATGGGCTTTATTTCATCATGTGACGTTCTCATCACAACCTGCTTTGGTGGTTATCAGTATATTACAAAGGTTCAAAAGAGATTTCAGTACTTCAATATGTTGGTTAACAACATTACGCCAGTTAAAGGAGAAGTCCACTTCCAAAACAAACATTCACATATAATGTACTCACCCCCTTGTCAAGATGTTCATGTCTTTCTTTCTTCAGTCGTGAAGAAATTATGTTTTTTGAGGAAAAAATTTCTGCATTTTTCTTCATATAATGGACTGATATGGTGCCCTGATTTTGAACTTCCAAAATGCAATTTAAATGTGGCTTCAAAGGATCCCAAATGCGGTTGTAAACGATTCCAGCTGAGGAAGAAGGGTCTTATCTAACGAAACAATCGGTTATTTTAATTTAAAAAATACAATTTAAATACTTTTTAATCTCAAACGCTCATCTTGTCTTCCTCTGCCTGAACTCTGTGCATTCTGACTCAAGACAGTTAGGGTATATTGAAAAACTCCAATCGTATTTTCTCCCTCAACTTCAAAAATCATTTAAAAATCATCCTACATCGCTGCAGAAGTTTTGCACCCAGTTTTTGCAAAGTAAACAGGCAAAAAAGATTAAACACCCTCAACAAAAAAGGCAAAACAGCGATATAGGACAATTTTGAAGTTGAGGGAGAACATGAGATTTTTGACATACCCTAACTGTCATGACCCGGAACAAAAACAGTTTAGGCAGAGAAAACCAAGACGAGTGTTTGACATTAAAAAGTATATAAATTGTATTATTTTTATGAAAATAACCGATCGTTATGCTAGATAAGACCCTTCTTCCTCAGCTGGGATCATTTACAATCGCATTTGGGATCGTTTGAAGCCGCAATTAAACAGCATTTTGAAAGTTCAAAATCGGGGCGTCATATCAGTCCATTATATGAAGAAAAATGCTGAAATGTTTTCCTCAGAAAACATAATTTCTTTATGACTGAAGAAAGAAAGACATGAACATCTTGGATGACAAGGGGGTGAGTACATTATATGTGAATCTTTGTTTTGAAAGTGGACTTCTCCTTTAATGAAATTATGGTATTTAAATGTACATGTAAAGCTTAAGTAATGGAGTTTAAGTGGATTTACCTCAAAATAACAGATATTTTGGATCATTTGGTTGTCTTGCATCATTAATAGGGTCTCTAACATGCGTTCGATATCACCTGGTGATCAGCGCTTCAAGCTCAACAGGTGTCTATGACATTCTGAATGAGTTTCCATGGAAATGAGGAGCTCTGCCTGTGTAAGAGGGAGGCGGCTCGCGCGCATTGCTCAGACTTGAGGGTACATGCCACAGAGAGGACGGCTGCAATGCAAATGGAATGGATCGAGACATTCATTTTCAGTTACTGGAAAAGATTATGCAGAACAAGCCCTTAAGTGTGTCTTACGTGCCGGTAATCTTTGTAGACATTTTCCCAGTTAGCAGGAAAAAAACGGACAGGTCTGTGAAATGGGACTGTCTGTATGATTTAAGCTCACTTAGAGGCAGCACGTAAAACGGTAAAACAAAGGCTCTGTCTCAAAACCTAGTGAGCAGCCTAACTAGGCAGCAGCCTTTTTAAAAGGAAATATCTTGTTTAAGATGGAACCCAAGTAACTGATTTAGAATGTTCTATTTTTCATTTGAATATTGGAATATTTGAACTATCATGAACTCTGGTCATGATTATGGTGAACGCACCAACTCTTAGGTAACAAACAGAATAGATACCGTTCAACAAAGATCCCAGCCTGAACGGCGTGAACGATGCTGCGGAACCGGGGCTTCTCTTCTGGCCGTCTGCGCACCACTCCCATCTTCCTGGTGAAGGTGGAGGCCAGCCAATCTCGCACCTCCATTGGCACAGAGTCTGCCTGGATATCACTGAGCTCATCCTCTGTGTCCAGAAGCCGCCTGGAGAACAACAAACATTTTCACAGAGGATATTACTACAAAGAGCTTACAGCAGCTGCTGTGAAGAGCCTACAGCATGACCTTTACCAAGATAAATATTATATGTTAGTATGTGCAAGAGAAGAGTGTGCAATCTAGTTATTTGGCTGCTGTTTTTTTTTTATTTAATTGATCCTAAGCTAACTAAATTGATCATTTTCAAATATTTAAACTTCAGAATTTTGTGCGCAAATCATTTCATCATATATACATCTATCACCAATAAATCATCTGTCAGCACTTTTCTCTTGATATCAGCTTTGGTAATTGAAAACCTATAGTCTGGATGACCTATATCAGCATGTGGTCGACCTATATCGGTCAACGGGGAATCTGTGCTCTAGTGACACTATCAGAAAACATCAGTGAAAATTTGAAGTACAGAGCTGGAAAACCCAGAGAAGGCTGCAGCCTACATTCAAATGTGCGTTGGTGGGTGTTACAATCACTGGAATGTGCAATAACTGATGTGTAAAGATTAAGAATACTGCATATAGAAGTTATATTTTTGGCTTTGTACGTGGGTTGTAATAGGGTGAGTCTCACAAAGCCTGTCAGGAATATGTCCCAGTCATATTTCACACCTAAGTCAAAAGGGGGGAAAAAGTATATATTTTCCTTGTAAAAAAAAATTAAAAATAAACCCCATTTTTTGGAACAGTAAGACTCGAAATTAAAAAAAAAATAAAAAAATCTTAATGGTTCAAAAATATGTTTTCCTTTGTAATTCTAAATCGCATTTCTGGATGTGCCTGTCAGCATGCTGTATAGCTAATGTGGCTAAAATTACCATTGTCGCTGTCTGTATTGACACGGAGCAGAGCTATGTTGTTCGTTTTATCCCAAAAACGCTCACCGTCTGCATAATTTAGAAACACAAAATGACATTTTGACTGCGTGAGATTGCCCAGTTTTCTTGCCGGACTATCTAAAGTGGGAGCTCATTTGCATTTAAAGGCATACACATGAAAACTCAGGATTTTTGCTTACACACCGTTAAGTTATATTACATATTGTAAAAAAGAGCGTAAAATAACAACAAATAGATAAAATAAATATATATTATAAATTATAAAGTAATAACACATCATGGTTGTATTTGTATAAAAAAAAATTAGTAATGGGAATCTGTAATAAATAAATAAATAAATGTAAAAAAATCTTAATGGCCCTATAGTATACACATTATGATTTATTTGAAAAAAGAGAATTGAAACTTTAAATACTAAATAAACAACAAATAAATCATACATTTTACATTATAACTTTTTTTAAAAGTAGTTTAATAAACTTTAAATACTAGAACAATAATCTTTAAAATACTAAATAAACAACAAAATAAATAAAATTATATATTATATATATTATATTATGCATTATGAAGTATTTACACATTGTATTTGATGTAAAAAAAAAGATGACAGTAATGAGAATCTGTAATAAATAAATAAATAATTAAACTTTAAATATTAAAACAATAAACTTTAAAAACTAAATTAACAACAAAGTAAATAAAATAATTCTATATTATAGATTATATTATATATAATATTATATATTATGCATCAAAGTATTTACACATCATTGTACTTGATGTAAAAAAAAAAAATATTACAGTAATGAGAATCTGTAATAAATAATCAATCAATCAATCAATCAATCAACCTTAATGGCCCTACAGTATATGTTCATGCTTCATAATTTATTTAGGGAAATAAATTAAATAAACATATAAATTATATATTATACATTATAAAGTATTTAAGTATTTTAATAAACTTGAAATACTAAATAAATAACAAAATAAATTAAATAATTATATATTATACATTATATTATGCATTATAAAGTATTTACACCTCATGGTTTTATTTGATAAAAAAAAAAGATTACAGTAATGAGAATGTGTAAAAAAAAAAAGGCCTAAAATATGTTTTATTTATAAAAAAAAAATATTAGAGAGACTGAAAATATTCTCATTATTACAAAAAATTAATGAAATGTATAATATTATATAATATACATTATAAGGTATCTACAAATCATTATTACAGTAATTAAAATCTGTAAAATAAAAAAAATCTATCTATCTATCGATTAGTCATGGGTCGTTCTTGAACGATTCGTTCATTTTGAATGAATCTTTAATGTGACTCGGAAAGAACAAGTTGTCTCGTGGAGTGATTCGTTCAGTTGCGCATGCGCATTTGCGCAACATCCTATAGACGACTCGAACCCGAAGACTTGAGAGATTAACTAATTAATCAACTAATCAACTAATCAAATCAATGTACAATGAAGACCCAGGTAAACAATGAATTAATCTTTTCTGTTTCTTATAGCATTATAGTTTTGTCTTGTTTGTAGTGTGATCAACGTTTGTGTAAGCAGTAGATGTGTTAGGAAAGTAACACATAACATTTTAATTATAGTTCGCTAAAATGAACGAAATGACTCGAAAAAAGATTTGTGCATTTTGCTGAACGAGACTCAAAAGTCCAAGTTCGTCTAAGTTCGTCTGTGTACTCTGGCTAAAAAAAGTTAGAGTATGGCGAAAAACTCCATCTTATTTTCTCCTACAACTTCAGAATCGTCCGACATCGTTGTATCTTTTTGTTTGTAAACAGCGTTTGACTTACTTGCACTTTCTTAGTCTTATATTAGTATTGTAGTATTATAAAATATCTTTATACTTTTATATGTAGTAGTATATATCTTTTCAATTTTGGTTCCAATAAACCCGAATGCAGTTCCACACCTGTGTGATGTTCTGAACTGAAGGTGCTGTTTACGAGTACGTGCAGACAGAAAGCAAGAAAACGTCTCCACAGCCACTTGCTCATTTTCTCACAGTGCCGTGACTCATCCTGCCCTCGCTCTATTGGAGAGAAAGCCGGTATTCAACGCTGAAGTACCTTAAGCAACCAGCATAAGATTAAATAAATAAGCTTTTCCTGAGAAATGAATGCGGCAGAAAGAATAGTGACTGTTATTGCTCAGTCTTACGTAGGAAGCCCGACCGGCGCAGGAAATGCGACATGTTATCATAACAAATATTCACCGAGTTCCAGTAACAAGCTAAAATTGCTCAAAGCTGCTACCATGGAAATACATCCTGTGCCTGTCATTAGGAAAACGTAATTAGCCATAGCCGAGTCTGTCTAAACACAAGCCCATCAAACGAAAGGCTGTCAGGGCTCTAGTGGGACAACGCTGGCGCTCTGTACACGCCAATCTGAAGCACAACAGAGCGACAGAGCTCTAGGTCTCGGTTAATTAGGATCGAGGGCCCATGGGACGTGCAATTCTGTCGGCTAACTGTGCGGCTCGCTTCCGCGGGGAGCGAGCTGAACAAGAATACTCTTCAGACGAATGTGAAACACCTCCTGCTAACTGCTGGAGATAGGGATGAGAATACTTGTACAAAAAAAGGGTGAACTAGATGAGAAATTCTTCAGAGAGAGTCATGCAATGAGACTCATTGCATTTATACATGTTGCATCTTTCCCATGGGCTCCACGAAAGTAAAAACAGTTACGATCATCTAGAAGAAAACTAGACATCCTTAAATGGGAAGAAAGAAATGTTAAAAATCATGAAACTAGAATATAAGACAGATCAGCTGCATAAGGCAGAACTATAGGATGCCGTTTGTCCCATATTTTAGAATTTTACTCTCAAACAACTGAGAATGCATTAGTATTAATTGCATTTGAATAAAATTACAAACTAGAACGTAAAACAAATCAAAGATAGCTGTTAAAAGTGGGTTTTTATATTTTTATATTTTTATTTTTTGAAAGAAGTCTCTTATGCTCAGTAAAATCAGTAATATTGTGAAATCTTACAATTTAATATAAAATTCAATTTTATTATATTTTAAAATGTAATTTATTTCTGTGATGCATAACTGAATATTTTCAGAAATAATAAAAAATAAGAATGTAAAACAAAAGATAAATGTTAAAAGTAGGTTTCATATATTTTTTTAAAGTCATCTATTATGCTCAGTAAAATCTGTAATATTGTGAAAAGTTATTACAATTTTATATAACTGTTTTCTATTTTTAACATATTTTAAAACGTAATTTATTCCTGTGATGCAAAGCTAAATATCTTCAGAAATCATCAACAAAAATCTTATTATTACCAATGTTAAAACAGTTGTGCTGCTTAATATTTTGTGGAAACTGTGAAAAAAATTTAGGATTCTTTGATGAATAAAAACTTCATTTATTTGAATAATGTACAAGTTTTTGTGTGATTGTGTGGGTTTTGTGAAATTTAACACATCTCTGCTGAAATAAAGCATTACTTTCTTTTAAAAACTTGATGGATCAAGGAAAATCAAGAACGATGAATCATATGTTCATTAAAATGTCTAAAATCACAAATAATTATAAAGCTGAACTGTTAAAATCCTTTTAAAAAATTAAGTAAATAAAACAAATTTTACTGGAGTTGCTAAAATACTATTTTAGTAGTATTTTAGTAGTAAAATTTCACTTACTTGCTTGGTTCATATTTCTGAGTGAAAATGGTTTCAAAGTCAATTGCTTTTTGTTTGTTTTTTTCAGTGTAGTGTTATAAATCGCTAGTAGAAGCTGAACTGATATGTGTGTAATAGTAAGTGACATTTTACAATGACATTACAACCCATTCAAAGATTTAATGAATTCATGAGCCAAAATCAAAGTGACTGGATCAAATGCATTCATCAAGTAATGACGGATCTTATTTATAACCTAAACACTTACATAGCCAACAGTCCTATACTGTACTGCAGCTGCACAGAATTTTGACTTTGTTTACAAAGTGTTTTGCTGTCACCAGCCACCAGTGATTAAAATTTAAAATGAATCTCAAGCGGCATATATTGTCTAAAGAACAAAGGAGTGTAACTTCTTTTCCACTGCTTCACTTACCTAGTTTCGTCGATGTACACGGCTTCCAAAACCGACGCGGCATATTCAATGTTTTTCCTCAGATCTACGACATTCACCTCCCCCTTATCCAGCTGCTTCACCAGACATCTCAATCTGAAAGAAAACAACAGTCACAGTTTCAATTCAGGAAAATTCCACGTCTGATCTGAAAGCATTGGTGTTATTCGTTGACATTCCACTGTCGGTTACAGAAATAGTTCACATTTTTACATCATTTATTCAACCTCATATCTGTATTATTTTCTTTCTTCTGTGAAACACAAACAGAGATGTTCAGAGTTTGACTCTGAACTCAAATCACCATCTATTTTCATAGAAAAGAGCAGCTCTGAAAGAAAGTCATATGGGTTTGGAATGACACAAGGGTGTGTAATGATGATAAAATTTTCACTGCTGTGTGAATTTTTCCTTGAAAGCCTACAATAAACACGCACAAAGAGATATCTATCCTTGACACAGGAGAACACAGTCTGTTGTATAAAAGAAATGAAATGGATAAATGAGACAGACACTGCCAATTCCACACCCACAAGAAAACAAAGAGCGTTAAACATATAAAATAAAAGATTACAGTTCATCAGCATCTTAATCATCACATCTCATGAGCCAAAAGGCTACGCTCAGTTAATCTCTCATGGCACTCACAATAAGACTTTTTTTTTTAATAAGCAAAGCAAATATCTTGGCAGAGTTAATGTGAGGTAACCCCGTAAATATGTAGGTCAAAAAAACAAAGTTAACATTTGACAGTAATGAATTCCATGTAATCCAATCACACACTGCCTCCCATTCCTTGTTTTTTGAACAATATCCCTCTTATCGCTCCTGAAAAATGATAGCGTAGAATGATTTACATAGTGCAACAAGATGAAAGCACAAAAATATATAAAAATAAAACATGACTCCACCGAAACCTCAACATAATATATCAACTTGGTCTCTTAAATGATTCTCTTAAAGCAGCTGTTAATAAAAAATTCTTTAACAATGACTTTTGAGAAATTAAAGAAAAATAGAGGAGCTCAGATCATTGGTCTTTCATTCAATAAGAAATAAGAATAAGAGTTCAAAAACTACGAGTTCAGTTTGAGACATTGTTGAGATTTCTTTTGAAACTTTAGAGGAGACAAATGTGAGATAACGGTATTTTTAGAAGAAATTTCTATATGCTTTGTTTAATAACATTGTTTTCTAGGAGAAAAGAAATATATGAACTAGGACTGCAATTTCACACTCACATACACCTTATATTATGAAGAGAAGAATGTGCTTTCATCTGTTTCAAGGACTTTTTCAAGCTTTTTGTCCATAATCCGTCAAAGCTCAGATCTGATGTCGAGTCTTAAGGAGGAGCTGTCAGAAACACACTTCTAACCGGACGATCAAGCCCATGCAGACAAACCGTTGATCAGGCTGTTAGGGTAACAAACAGAAGAAAACTCTGGTCGTGCACTCTAAAACATGCTGTTTTTTTCTTTTACCAAAATGCTGGGTTTAGCCTGTTGGGTCATTTTATTGGGTTGTTTTTAACATTTTTACCCCGGTGCTGGGTAGTTTTTCTACACTCTAAAAAAAAAAAATGCTGTTTTTTTTTTTTTTTTTTTTTAACCCAAATGCTGGATTCAGCCTGTTGGGTCATTTTATTGGGGTGATTTTAATATTTTTACCCAGGTGCTGGGTAGCTTTTCTGCACTCTAAAAAATGCTGGATTATTTATTTGTTTTTTAACCCAAATGCTGGGTTCAGCCTGTTGGGTCATTTTATTGGGTTGATTTTAATATTTTTACACTCTGAAAAATGCTGGGTTATTTTTTTTTTTAACCCAAATGCTGGGTTCAGCCTGTTAGGTCATTTTATTTGGTTATTTTTAATATTTTTACCCAGGTTATGGGTTGTTTTTCTACACTCTAAAAATGCTGGGTTATTTTATTTTTAACCCAAATTCTGGGTTCAGCCTGTTGGGTCATTTTATTGGGTTGTTTTTAATATTTTTACACTCTGAAAAATGCTGGGTTATTTTTTTTTAACCCAAATGCTGGGTTCAGCCTGTTTGGTCATTTTATTGGGT
Source organism: Labeo rohita (assembly GCF_022985175.1). Taxonomy (NCBI): domain Eukaryota; kingdom Metazoa; phylum Chordata; class Actinopteri; order Cypriniformes; family Cyprinidae; genus Labeo; species Labeo rohita. Next base: position 29,725,910 of record NC_066877.1, read on the forward strand.
TGTTTTTAATATTTTTACCCAGGTGCTGGGTTGTTTTTCTACACACTAAAAAATGCTGGGTTATTTTTTTTTTTTTTTAACCCAAATGCTGGGTTCAGCCTGTTGGGTCATTTTGTTGGGTTATTTAAAATATGTTTACCCAGGTGCTGGGTAGTTTTTCTGTAAATAAGCTGTTGGGTTATTTTTAATGCTGAGTTATTTTTTCTACCCTACCACTGGTTTGAGCCCGTCTACGACGAAAAAACCCAGCTGTTGAGTTACAGTCAGAGAGTGGGCTTTTTGCGTCCTCTACAGGAGAAAACAGTTCTCAGTGCCACCGTGCACTTCTTCAGCTACATAAAAGTTTGTTGTCAGTCAGCTGCGTCAGCAGCAGTCGTTCGTCGCAAGCCTTTTGCCTTGGATAACATAAATTGACTTTATTCATTGTAATACTGAATTAAATTTAATTTGATGTTAAAATATGTTCTCTAATGTCAGTACTGTTTGTTTATGGGCATGTTATGGAGTCAGTCACGGCATCTTTCAGCTACAAGTGATTACAGAGGATGGTTGAATACACTTAAATTAAAATGCTACCTGTAATCACAACGTTACATTTGTTATTTCTAAAATGACTGTTAAACAAGTTTAATGGTATGTAATATTGTAAACTATGCTGTATTCACCCAAATAAATTCAACTGTCTTATATTTTTGTCCATGGCTTTAGCTGCTTAATAATAAATGTTCATCTTTTGATTTTTGCTGTTGCCTCTACAATTGTGTGTGTGTGATTTGAGCCCATTTTAAGCCAGTAATATATTAATTTTTAAACAATAGTTGACTTAAATAAAACAACTCGGCATGTTTGGTAAAAACATTTAACCTAACCAGCTGGGTCAAAATAATCCAGCATGTGTTCTGTCCAATATTTACCCAGCGCTGGGTTGCCAAAAATCCCAAGTTGGGTGGTTTTTAAACCAGCATTATTAAAGTGTTGTTTTGCTTTTGGTGTGGAGGTCATCTTTAAATACTCTGGATGGGATTGAGTAAAGGCAGTTCTGTAACAAAATCTCAATCACAATCAGCTGTCTGACAACAAATGGGGACACAATTGTCTCTGACACCTAGAATAATATCTTAATATTAAAGGGATATTTCAGCCAAAATGAAAACTGTGTCATTATTTACTCACCCCCATGTTGTTTCAACACTGTATGACTTGCTGCAAAATAAAAACTCTGAAGAACTTTGAAGTCCAAACAACACTGGATCCCATTACCTTTTATTCTATGGACAGAAAATAAATCCAAAATCTTCCACAGAAGAAAGTCATACAGGCTTTAAGTGCTCACTGTAAAAACTGAGTTTTTATTCTTTCCTCACCTTAACCAGTTCCCACATTATCAAATGCTAACCAAAAGAAAACAAGTTAATAAAATGACTGGAACAAGATTTGGTGATAATATAGCATAAGAGACTTACAAAACCCAAATGAAACCCATTAAAACTGCACAACACTAAACACAGCTAAACAGCTGTGTAAGATGCTGTGATCCAAAACATCTTAAAGGAATAGTTCACCCAAAAATTAAAATTCTGTCATTAATTAGTCACTCAGACCTTCGTTCATCTTGATACACAAATTAGAAATTATTAATGAAATTGAGAGCTTTCGGACCCTGCATAGACAGCAACACAACTGGCACATTTAAAGCCCAGAAAGGTAGTAAGGACATTGTTAAAAGTTCATTATTTCAACCAGAATATACAGACGATTAACTAAGAGAGATAAACGTTCTACATTGTACGCATGCGTCGTGGTACTGTCATGAACGTGCAGCGAAGACTGATACAGAAGAGAAGAAATTGTTTAATAAAGTTATTTTTGTTTTCTTTGTGCACAATAAGCATTTTCATAGCTTCATAAAATTACAGTTGAACCATTGATGTCACATGGACTATTTTAACAATGTCCTTACTACCTTTCTGGGCCTTGAATGTGTCATTCACATGCTGTCTATGCAGGGTCAGAAAGCTCTTGGATTTCATCTAAAATATCTTAATTTGTGTTTCAAAGACGAACAAAGGTCTTGCAGGTTTGGAACGACATGAGGGTGAGTAATCAATGACAGAATTTTTATTTTTGGGTGAACTATCACTGAACTATCCCTTTAACATTCGAAAGTTGTTGAAAACACCTGTGCTGAGGTACACGCTTATCTGTTCTGATGAATCCCAGACAACACTGAAGTACCACCCACTCACCTGTCAATCACTCACTGCACAAAAACAAGGGGTTTATCCTTTGCCAGGTACCCAAAGCTTTAAAAGAAACTACTATCTGATTGATAGCTGACACTGGCACAGCTTGTCATTCAGTTAATATGGGTATTCCACTAAAAGGGTGCGTAACACCTCTGTTAATCAGCCAAGCGGGAAGAGCTATGGAACGATAATCTCCAAATGGCTAAATGTCCTCTGATTAATGTCTGCTTTCAATCACCCACCCGATTTTTTGTTTATGACAGTAGTCTGTAACATAGCAACTTGAATAAACACCTCTTCATCGGCGTGCTATTGACAGATAACATGTACGCCTAAACTCAAACTGGCTGAGGCTCTCTGCCACAGAAAAACGCCATGACAGGATGAAAGACAAACAACAGCAGGAATACAAACAGATGAAACCACTAGTTAAGTGAAAGCAACAGCAGTGAATACAGCGCATGTTGTTTTTGTCTGTGTTGAGTCTCCTGAAGTCTGAAAGTCTAACCTGACTTCATTCTCTTGCCATTCCCAATTCCAGTCACGACAGGATCTGGGATGATGTCTGACTTTGATTGTAGTCTGGGGTGGATCGGAATAACATCTGATGTGAAAATGACGCAAATGTTCAAGGTAAACTGCTTTCAAAGCCAAGCTAGTCATTCTTGCATTCACTGCAATTTGTCTGTCAAGTATGTGACTGGAAAGAATGAATTACCTTTGGAAGATCCTGTGAAAATGTGTGTCTGACATTCCTACCGCGGCTCTTTTAATGTGAAGATTTTGTCAAATTACCGGACTCCATAAACACACACTGAGAGCAGAAGTATGAAATGCTTCATGACATAAGCATACAATGACAGAAACCTTACCAAATGTGGATTTCAATGAGTTCCAGTGAGTTTAGCATTCCATCACTTGCTCACCAATGGAATGGTGAATGGGTGCCATCAGAATGAGAGTCCAAATAGATTATATAAACATCACAATAATCTACAAGTAATCCACACAACTCTTACTACACTGACCAAGATTATAAACGCAACACTTTTGTTTTTCCCCCTCATTTTTTATGAGCTGAACTCAAAAATCTAAGACTTTTTCTATGTACACAAAAGGCCTATTTCTCTCAAATATTGTTCACAAATTTGTCTAAATCTGTGTTAGTGAGCACTTCTCCTTTGCCAAGATAATCCATCAACCTCAGGTGTGGCATATCAAGACACTGATTAGACAACATGGTTATTGCACAGGTGTGCCTTAGGCTGGCCACAATAAAAGCCCACTCTAAAATGTGCAGTTTTACTGTATTGGGAGGGTCCAAAACCCAGTCAGTATCTGGTGTGACCACCATTTGCCTCACGCAGTGCAACACATCTCCTTTGCATAGAGTTAATCAGGTTGTTGATTGTGGCCTGTGGAATGTTGGTCCACTCCTCTTCAATGGCTGTGCGAAGTTGCTGGACATTAGCAGGAACTGGAACACGCTGTCGTATACGCCGATCCAGAGCATCCCAAACATGCTCAATGGGTGACATGTCTGGTGAGTATGCTGACCATGCAAGAACTGAGATGTTTTCAGCTTCCAGGAATTGTGTACAGATCCTTGCAACATGGGGCCGTGTATTATCATGCTGCAACATGAGGTGATGGTGTAGAAGATTTTCATTAATCTTGAATCAATATAAAAGATAGAATTATGCCTATGCATAAGAGGATATTATTCTACTTAGAACAAAGAGAACTATTTAAAGCTTGAAAAACACTCATGTATGGAAAGAACCTGTTCAGAAACTAGAAATATATGAGAGCTACTGATCAACCTTCAGGAACTCCTAAAAATACCTTGTCCAAAAATACAACAGTGCATATATGGAATGCTTCAGGATGTATATATGTGTGCTTGAGACGAAACTCTGGAGTGGTGTTCGAACATTACTTGGCCTTTTGTTAACTTGTTAATAAAGGTCTATCTGGCTTCAAAACCTCTTCTGAGCAATTTGAGTAAGAAAAATTCCTGGGCCTCAGGATCTCGTCACGGTATCTCTGTGCGTTCAAAAATGACATCAATAAAATGCACCTCTGCGCCTGGCTATACCATAACCCCACCACCACCATGGGCCACTCAATCCACAACATTGACATCAGCAAACCGCTCACCCACATGATGCCATACACGCTGTCTGCCATCTTCCCTGTACAGCGAAAACGGGGATTCATCCGTGAAGAGAACACCTCTCCAAAGTGCCAGACGCCATCGAATGTGAGCATTTGCCCACTCAAGTTGGTTACGACGACGAACTGCAGTCAGATCGAGACCCCGATGAGGCTGACGAGCATGCAGATGAGCTTCCCCGAGACAGTTTCTGACAGTTTGTGCAGAAATTCTTTGGTTATTTAAACCGATTGTTGCAGCAGCTGTCCGGGTCGCTGGTCTCAGACGATCTTGGAGGTGAAGATGCTGGATGTGGAGGTCCTGGGCTGGTGTGGTTACACGTGGTCTGCGGTTGTGAGGCCGGTTGGATGTACTGACAAATTCTCTGAAACGCCTTTGGAGAACGGCTTATAGTAGAGAAATGAACATTCAATTCAGTCAGCATGCCAATTGTACGCTCCCTCAAAACTTCTGTGGCATTGTGCTGTGTGATAAAACTGCACATTTTAGATTGGCCTTTTATTGTGGCCAGCCTAAGGCACACCTGTGCAATAATCATGATGTTTAATCAGCATCTTGATATACCACACCTGTGAGGTGGATGGATTATCTCGGCAAAGGAGAAGTGCTCACTAACACAGATTTAGACAGATTTGTGAACAATATTTGAGTGAAATAGGCTCTTTGTGTACATAGAAAAAGTCTTAGATCTTTGAGTTCAGCTCATGAAATATGGGGGCAAAAGCAAAAGTGTTGTGTTTATAATTTTGGTCATTGTATGATGTTTTTATCAGCTGTTTGAGCTCTCATTCTGACAGCACCCATTTACTCCATTGGTGAGCAAGTGATGCCATTCTAAATTTCTCCAAATCTGTTCCGATGGAGAAACAAACTCATCCACATTTTGGATGACCTGAAGGTGATCTAAATTCAAAGACATAAACAAGCACATTGAAATACCACTGATCATTTGTAATATGAACAGAAATGTTTCCATACAAGAATCTGCAGGTTTATCGAGTATAAGCGAGGACAGAATCTGGTTCTGGTTAAGTAGCCGGGGGCGAACAGTGCTGCGGTGACATATCAACCTATCAGGGCCTATTTTTACCTGGAGTGTGTGAGGGAGACGGACTCCATCTGACTCGTGGAGAGTAGCAGAGGAAAAGGGCAGGAGATTGATAAGGACTTTGGAAACACTGTAGGCAACACTCATTGTTTCCCTCGACTATGGTAAACTGTGTCTGTGGAGATCCCCGGCTTTGAGCACCTGGGTAATGGAGTATGATAGAGAGGAGGCTGTATAACTGTGCATGACATAAACAAACACACCCACCCACCCAAAATGTCACAGTGTGTATAATTAGAGGGGAGGACTTTCCAAAGCATGATAACCATACAGCACTGTGTTGGGAAAGGATGTAGAGTTCACAATCAAGCTCTTCAAAGAATTTTCTTCAGGTATCATCCTGTCTAAACATCGTTTCTTTTTCATTCTTTCCTTAAAATAGTGCTGTGCAACAACTAATCACGATTAATCGCATCCAAAATAAAAGGTTTTTTTTTTACATAATATGTGTGTGTGTACTGTGTATATCTAAAAAATTTGACTACACACACATACAGTATATATTTTGAAAATATTTACATGTGTTTGCATGTATATATTTTTTACTTTAAAACAACTTTAGATATAAGACTTTAGAAGATACAAAACGTAGACACATTTAAACCAGGGCTATTATAGATAACTAATTAAAACCATAAAAAAACTACTTGCAAATAAAATAAACTTTAGCTGAAAAAAGAAAGAAACATTAAGTTTATTTTATTTCAGTTAATTGCCAAGGCAACAATTCTCATTTTCATTTAGTTTAACTTAATATACTAAAACAACTTAAACTAAAACTGAAATAAAAATGACTAAAACAATATATACATGTATTGAATTATTATTAATAATATATTATATGCATTTAATATAATTTAATAATAATAACAGAACAAAATTATTACAACTTTAACTGAAATTAAAATGAAAACAGAAAATATAAAAATAATTTAAAAAAAAAACTATAATAGCACTTTAATGATACTGAAATAACACTGTTTTGAACAGATTTCAAAGAAATCTTTCTCATGATTTTGTTTCCAAATAATTTTTGCATAATAATAAAATAATTATTATAATAATTTTGCTTTAAACTATTTACTTAAATTCTACAAATTAGTTTTGCAGGAAAAACATAATCTGCCCAACTGTGATAAAAAATAAATATTGTGATCTAAGTCAATCAATCAATCTCTCTCTCTCTTTAGTTACTACATACTTCCCATATTTCATTTTGTGCTTTGTAGAACTTCATTATTTTGATGACTTTCATTTTATTCTACATTTTATAATAATAATAAAAAAGTATTTCAAAAAAAGAAATAGTAAAAATTGTAATAATACAAAAATAAATAAGAAATACAATATATATATATATATATATATATATAAAATACAGAATATAATAATAAAAAAAATACACCACCAGTCAAAAGTTTTTGAAAAGTAAGATTGTTAATGTTTTTTTTTAAGTCTCTTCTGCTCACCAAGCCTGCATTAAAATAAATGTTTTCTATTTGAATGTTTTAAAAATGTAATTTATTCCTGCAGTCACATGATCTTTCAGAAATCATTCTAATACTCTGATTTGCTGCTCAAAACATTTATTATCATTATTATTACGTTAAAAAACAGCTGAGTAATTTTTTTTAGGTTTCTTTAATGAATAAAAAGTTCAGAAGAACAGCGTTTATCTGAAATAGAAATATTCTGTAACATTATGAATGTCTTTATCATCACTTTTGATCCATCCCTGATAAACAGAAGTATTAATTTCTATCATTTATTTCTATAATTTTTTACTGACTCAGCTTTTGAATGGTGTAGTGTACAACATTACAAAAGCTTTTTTTTTCAGGTATATTCTGATCTTTGGATCTTTCTACTCAAAGAATCCTAAAAAAAAAGTACTCAACTGTTTTAAATATTGATAATAATATTAATAAACACTAAACAGTGTGACTAGAGTAATGATGCTGAAAATTTAGCTTTGATCACAGGAATAAATTACATTTGAAAATATATTCAAATAGAAAAAATTGTTTTAAATAGTAAAAATATTTCAAAATATTACTGCTTTTGTTGTATTTTGGATCAAGTAAATGTAGGCTTGGTGAGCAGAAGAGAATTCTTTAAAAAACATTAAAAATCTTACTGTTCAAAAACTTTTGACTTCCAGTGTAAGAGAACAATAATGCAAATGCTTATATCTTGCATTGTACTCATTTATTGCACAACTTTCATATATTTATTTATAAAATAACATTTGCAAAAAATGATTTCTGAATGTCTTTGTATTCAGTTTGCCTCTTTTTTGATTTAATGACAGCAGTACTGATCCTGACATGAAAAGGCCTGATGATAATGCGCTCCGGGCAGCATTATTTGAGTTACAAATAACATCTTGTGCTTTAATGGAAGAAAGAAACAACAACAACCACAACAACAACATCAAATGCTATTTTGTGGCCTGAAACTTTTGAACCCCTCTGTATATGATATTTAATATGACACAAATGCAAAGCTCCTTGAGTGCATCATCCTCCCTCTGGTCCCCTCACAACAGCTGTTGTGCTTATCAGCATTCACACTGAGCCTGTAAGAGTGTGTTTAACATTGAGGACAGCAAGAAAGCAGAACCTCCGACATGCGCCGCTTGCTTAGATGACATATTACTTGTGCCAGTGTACTTTCATTTCTCTGAATTTTGCTCACATTATATTTGCCAGGATCTTTTATCCAAAGTCACATGCAGTGCATTTCAAATAGAATACTATCAATACTGTGCAAAATGTACTTTACATTGCCTGCTATTTGTTATAATAGTATGTGAAACAGTTTGCATCATGCAAATCTGGTCAGAAAGTTAGCCAAGAAACAGTTAATCAATTATAACACTAGAAGGTCAAAACAATAGCATTACATTTTGGGATGCAGTTGCACATTTGAGCAAATGTAGTAGGTCACTGGAGCTCTGCATGCAGATATTTAGCATATTATGCAAGCTATATACTGCAGAAACACTCAAAGAAATACACTAGTTCACAATGCACAGAGCATAAAATCTCCTTAAATGTGATAAAAACACTGTAACTTAAAGTCATCCGGTCATTATCAGAAAATAAACACTGATAGGATGATCAGGACGCAAAGCAGAGGGGTCTTGCATCACTCTAAAGGGTTTATTTTGCGATAATCACTGCTTGTTTTCAACATTTTACACACTATAGCCACTAACAAATTAACTTATTGTTTAAAAAAAGAAGCATATGACTAATAGTGTAATTACAGTGTAATTATGTGCCCGTTTGTTTTTTGAGTAGCCTTTCTAAGAAACTGAGATCAAATTAGTTTGTGCTACAATCAGCATGTACAATCTTTCAGCTGAGAATACAAATAAATACAAATAAATCATGTTTTACATTACATATTCATTATGGAGAGTTCTATATAAAGCAGTATTATTATTGCTGTTGATTAAAAGCTGAAGTAAAATAAATAAAATAAAAAATAAAATAAAATAACATTAGATGAAAAACTTTAAAAAAATATATATATAATGAAAATGGGAAATATTGCCTTGGCAACTGTTTAAGTACTAAAATGACAAACAAAACCTGAAATAAAAATAAAGCAAAACAGAAATATATATAAAAAATACTAAAAATAAATAAATGTTTTGCATGACACATGATTCATTATAGAGAGTACTATATGAAGCATTATTGTTGTTGCTGTCGATTAAAAGCTGAAATAAAATAAAATAAAATAAAATAAAAAAATAACATATTACAATAATAAAAAATAAAATAAAATAAAATTAGATGAAAAAATAAAATAAAACATTAGATGAAAAAAATGAAATAAAACATTAGATGAAACACTTAAAAATTAAAATGAAAAATATTGCCTTGGGAACTAATTAAAATAAAATAAGTTCAAGTACTAAAATGCCAAATAAAACCTGAAATAAAAATGAATTAAAGCAAAAAAGAAATATAAAAAATTAGTAAACAAAAATAATTACGTGTTATGCATGACACATTCATTATGGAAAGTACTATATGAAGCATTATTGTTGTTGCTGTTGATTAAAAGTCAAGTCAAGTCAAGTCAAGTCACCTTTATTTTATATACTGCCTTTAACAATACAGAATTGTGACAAGGCGGCTAAAAGCTGAAATAAAATGAAATAAAATAAAATAGAACACTAAATAACATAATAAATAATATATTAAAATAATAAAAAATAAAATAAAATAAAATAATAAATAATATATTAAAATAATAAATAAAAAAAATAGAAAATAAAATAAAATAAAAACGTGAAAAACTAAAACCAAAAAAAAAAAAAAAAGTTAATGAAAACAAGAAATATTGTCTTGGCAACTAACTAAATTAAAATAAGTTTAAGTACTAAAATGACAAACAAAACCTGAAATAAAAATAAATTAAAACAAAAGAGAAATATTAAAAAATTACTAAAAATAAATACATATTTTGCATGACATACTCATTATGTAGAGTGCTATATGAAGCAGTATTGCTAATTCTGTTGATAAATAAAATAAAATAAAATAAAATAAAATAAAATAAAATAAAATAAAATAAAATAAAATAAAATAAAATAAAGCTGATGAAAATAAGAAATATTGCCGTGGCAACTAACAGAAATAAGATTAAGTACTAAAATGACAAACAAAACCTGAAATAAAAATATATTAAAGTAATACAGAAATATTTAAAAATGACAAAAGCATATAACAAAATTACTAAAACTTAAACTAAAATGAAAATAAAGACTACAAAAATGTTACAATAAAACCTAAATCAAATCAATGTAGAAAATACTAAAATAACACCAATACAGAGTCTGCTACCAATAAAATAGCGGTTGTTTAAAAGAAGTTACTGACAATTTAGCTGCAATCCTAAATCATTTTTATGGTAAACGGATACTGACCATCGTAAAACTCTGAATGTTATCCAGCGGCGCCAGAGCCATTATATGGCTGGCTTATGAGGCGCGCAAGCCTTCTACTCTGTTTTAGTGACCATTAAACAGAAATATCTGACAAAATAAGCAATTGACCAATTAAAACCAAGCATTCCAGAAAGCTGTGAATATAACTGCAAACCTAGTTGAAAAACACAAGAGATATGACGGGTTGACAGACCCATCCTGTTGAGTGCTTTCAGAGCCACTTAGACCGACTGTATTTTTGGAGACTTTGCCATGGCCCCTGACATAGTGTACCGGTGGGAGGGTCTTCAGACCCGTATGGAAATGAAAATAAGCATCTAAAAAAAAATGCCTGTCTGGAAACGGGCCGCTTTACTTCTACAGCAGGCCTCCCAGAAGCAAAAACACAGTAAAGAAAGCTGCATCGTCCTCTTTTTAGCCGCATCTGGACTTTTCAGCCCATGCTGCTCCGTCTGAAAAGTCCGAAACGTTCCTCAGGGAGCTGTTCGAATCCGTCCCCACCCCGTCCCCTTTTCCCAAATCTAGAGCCACGAGGCTTTTCATAGCTCACAGTATATCCGCCCAGGTCAGATTAGGGATTGCGAAACAAAACAAACCCTGGACGTTTGCTTTGAGTTTTTCTAGAAGCGCTCCTCAGAGCCAGTTTGTTCTCCGAGGGTGCATGAGAAAGCCCTGGAGAAAGAGCGAGGGGGATGTTTCTCGTCGTCACTGTAGCAGCGGCCCAGTGAGACGCTGGCACAGGCAGTCGGCAGGCCATCGTGCCCCAGTCACACAAGTACAGAGGAAGGTCAACCTCAAACATTTTCCCATGAGCTTGCTGTGCCATTCTACGCGCAGAAGTCCTAAACTCAGAGCCGCTGCCGTCACTGTCGGTCCCTCAAGGGATCCTGCGATGGAAAGAAAGAAAGACGCGCTGCCAGCCTCTCAGACAACTCTACATTCCTCACCCCGCCAAGATGGCACCCATAGGACCACTCACTGACCTGAGAATAATTAGAGAGGTGGGGAAGAGCGTGTGATGAGTCCGGAGATGCAAACCAGCTCCTTTTAAGTACGAAAAAAAAAAAAAATCGCATGCGTAATGTGCACAAACCGGGCACAAGCTGTTTCCCGCCCCATTTATTCTGACAAATAAATGGACGTGTTCTCTGATGTCACAAATGTCCTGCTGCTAACTTTTTGGTTCCAAAAAAGTCCCTCGGCAACAGGGAAAATATTGTCACAAATTGTCCTCCCTGGACGCCCATAATGCTTACCAAATGTATTTATAGATAGATTGTGAACGCAGGCGAAGATTTGGAAGAAAGTGGATTGTCATCATGTCCACTTTTTTAAATTAACCTAGTGAACTAAATATTGAATGAGTTATGCACTTGAATATTGGCTTATTCGTAGCAAACAAATAAAAAGTTTCTGAAATAAATTGAAAGAACGTACTGTAAAACCAAAACAAACAAACAAAAAAATATTATTATTATTATTTATATTCTGTTATACCATATAGAGATGTGAGTGACTGATGTATGGATTCTGTAATTGGATGTAATTATATTTTTGTAAATCAAGCTAAAGACTTAAATAATGATACATTATATTATATTATATTATATTATGTAATTTACAATATAATATAATACAACATATAATAATAATAATAAATCTTAGTTATCTTTACAATAAAATAATAATAATAATAATATAATAAAATATGTAATAATAACACTTTCATAATATTTATATAGTTATAATGCACCATTAATATCAACTACTACTACTGATTATAATAATTAATATACTACTACCACTACTACTAATACAAATATTTTATATAATAATAATAATTACAAAATAATAAATAATAAAGATTTTCCTTATATTATTATACAATTCTTGAAATAAATAATAAATTGTATATTATATAATTTAATTACATTATATTATTATTATAATATAACATATTATATATTCAAAGATAACAGTTATATTAATTAATTAAATTTTCATTATATAGTTAGAATGCATCATTAATAACAACAACAACTAGTACTACTACTACTACTTATGATTATTAATATACTAGTACCACTACCTCTAATACAAATACAAATATTTACATAATAATAATAAGAATAAATAAAAAGATTTTCATGATGTAATTACAGTTTAAACATATTAAAATAAATAAATGATAAATAATAAATAGTATATTATTTAATTTAATTATATTACAGTATTACAGTATTATATTATAGTATTATAATATTCTAACATAGCATAAAATCAATAATAATAATAATAATAATAATATCTTAGTTCTCATTACAATAAAATAATGACATCCAATATAACAGGATCTAAATATAATAATGAAATATTATATTATATTATATATAATTATTATAATGAATCATTATTAATAACAACAACAACTACTACAATAATAATAATAATAATAATAATTATACATTATATATTATACTATTTAATTACATAATATTATAAAATAAATTATAATATTTTAACATATAATTAAAAAGATTTTCATTATATAATTATATAAGCATAAAAATAAACAATAATAAATATTATATTGTTTATATAATATTTTTATATTTTAACATTAATAATAATGATGATGATGATGATGATGATGATGATAAGATTTTCATTACGTAACTATATAAACATTAAAAAAAAAAAAAAACTAACAAATAAATACCTTTTTCAAAGCTTAAGGTCTCTTTACAAGAAAAGAAAATTGCAGCATCCAATTACATACAAGGAGGAAAAAAATAATGGTGCTGTCACCAATTTGTTTGGAATAGCAGACATAAAATGTGCCTACAACCTGACAAAATTTACTGAAGTAAATGTTTGGATCAGGGAAGCAACCGACACTTTTTTATACAATCAGAAATCTAGCCAAGCAGAAACTCTCTTCATTTGTGTGAACGATTTGCATATTCAACATAACATTTCTCATCATTCAGACAAAACATCTTGCAATCGCTACAAGAAGGGCCCTTCGAAGAGGCTGGTGCCCCGAGGCCTCGCAGAACCATAATCCCTGCAAGATTGTGCATGCATGGATTTGACTGGGGGACTTCAGCCCCTCTGGTGACGTGCTAAACCCAGGTTGACATAAGCAGTCTGCAGTGATCTGCGCTGCCAGAGAACAATTCCTCCAGCCAGCAGAGCTCTGATTAAACAAACATCCCATTCTTCACAAGCTCAGCTTCTCCACAGGCCTCCAAGTACTGAAGCCACATCTTAATGCCCGCAGGACAGGTTGGTTTACACTGGGTTGTAAACGAACCTCCTAGGTTCCCATTTGGAGCAGTTAAGCCAAAGCTCTAAACGCAAGTACGGTCGCTCTAGTTGTGTTTTGGCAGCACAGAGGGCACTGATTTACTGGCTAAGACTCTCTGTTAAACATCTCCCTGTGCTTATCCTCCGCTACCAACGTAAATCCCAACTCTTGGGGGATGTGAATGATTTGGCCTGATGTTCAAAAAACTGGACTAAAGTAGTGTCATTACTGTGTCATTAAGTGATGAATTTGTTGACTAGACGCTGCATTAGTGGAGAAAGGTCAGCAGTATACTTTTGCCCATTTGGTGATCAAATAAAGTCTTGTAGACGCCGCCTGAATTGAACGTGACGCGTCCAGTGTTTGTGATACCAGATAGCAGCGAGTTCTTCTAGACGCCGCGCTGCACTTTTGCCCGTTGTGTGATTAACATATTTTTATATTTTTACTAGATAACCACAAATGTTCTAGAATAGAAGCAGTTAAATTGTGAAAGTACACAGTATCCATATGTATGCAATTTCAATACTGTGGCCTTTGTGTAGATATTTAAATATGGCCATGTTTAGCTTGATTGTTGATGTAATGGTAACACTTTACAATATGAGTCCATTTGTAACATTAAGATTGATAAAAGCTGTAGAATAGAAGTATCGCTACTTGTTAGAGTGTGTTCATTTCAGCATTTACTGATATATTTAAACAATTTTAGTTGCTTTTGTCAACATTCATGAACAATGAACTAACTGTAATGATCAATGTATAATTAATATTAATACTTCATTAGGCTACTTTTTATTTTTTAAAATAGTAGAGCACTATTTATTTACTGTTCAGTATCCATTTTTAAATTCTATCAGTCGATTAATCGGTATCGGCCAGTGTGGTCCAACCTAGTTATCGGTATCGGTCAGTCGACCTCTAATTATTGTCTTAGAATTATCTTCATTCTCAGAAAACACTGATATATGCAATTAATTGCAAATAATTTGATTCAGATAAGGAGCTCTACTATGAATTTAATCACATAAAATATCCATATCATAAAATAATAATAATCACTCACATCTCTGTATGGTATAACAGCATATAAACAACAACAACAATAACAATACTACTACTAATAATAATAATTATAATTATTATTAAAAGCTTTCATTTTCATTACAATAATACATACATATAATTATTACATATAAATATTATGAATACTACTACTACTACTACTACTACTACTAATAATAATAAATATTAATAATAATAATATTAATAATAATAATAATAATAATAATAATAATTATTATTATTATTATTATTATTATTATTTTTTAATTATACCACTATATTACATAATATTTATTGTTATTACAAAATCCATACATCAGTCACTTACATCTCTGGTATAACAGCATATAAATAATAATAAAAAAATTAATAAAAATAAATAATAATAATAATAATAATAATAATAGTAATAATAATAATAATAATAATAATTATTATTATTATTATTATTAATTTTAATTATAATTATACCACTATATTATAAAATATTCAATTACATAATATTTATTGTTATTACAAAATCCATGCATCAGTCACTCACATTTCTGAATGGTATAACAGCATATAAATAATAATAATAATTATTATTATTCTTATTATTCTTATTATTATCATCATCATCTTCATCATTATTATTATTAAAAACTTTACTATTATTAAAAGCTATTACTACTAATACTAATAATGATCATTATTATTATTGTTATTATTATTATTATTATTAAAAGCTTTTACTACTACTACTACTACTACTAACAATAATGATAATTATTATAATTATTATTGTTATTATTGTTGTTGTTGTTTCAATTATCAATTATTATTACTACTAAACAATATCACTATCTATAAAATGTTTCATTATGCAACAACAACAACAATAATAATAACATTTCAAATAATTTAGTGCTTTTCCAAAGCATAAAAATGAAAAGTGTCATCACAAAAGAGGCCAAAGTCTGCCTCCCATTGTCCCTAAATAAATTCTAATCACTTACATCAAAACATCTTTTCCTGAAAAGGGAATTCTAAGAGACAATCATAAGATAATCAGGCAAAGAATCAAACTGGAGTCCTTGACTGCCCTATTAGGACTTCAACAGTCACGTTCATTTTGTGATTATCAGTCAGATCAGCCTGCCCTTCAACAGAAAGCTGGAGCCATCAACAACAAAAACGCTTTGCCAAGTCAATATTTGGGATTTCCAACTATATTTATTAACAAATGTGACTCTCCATACCTCATAGTTACTGTGAATAAAATATGCAACCATAGTAACAGTGACTACTGTGAATATCAAGGATGGCGATTTCCATATCACACCAGAAAGTCTTATCACAACTGACACGATGGGAAAACTGAGACGTGATGCAATCAGTCAAATCTTAATTAACTGAATGCTTTTATAAGTCACTTGACACTTGACAAAAAATAATGAGAGCAGCTCCAGTGGAAGCCCGGATCTAAAAGCTTCAAATGACACGCAACTCCCATGCTGAGATGGTGATGAGTGCACAGCAAGCTGTAAAAAGTGTGCATTTAATGCAGATTCAACATGAGATCAGCTTTAATATCTAGGGGAAAAAGTTTTGTTCTTTGTTCATCTTCAGAACACAAATTAAGATATTTTTGATGAAATCCAAGAGCTTTCTGACCTTCTGACCCTGCATAGACAGCAATGCAACTGACATGTTCAAGGCCCAGAAAGGTAGTAAGGACACTGATGAAATAGTACATGTGACATCAAGGGTTCAACTGTAATATTATAAAGCTTTATGAAAATGATGTCACATGGACTATTTTATCAATGTCTTACTACCTTTCTGGGCCTTGAACTTGTCAGTTGCGTTGCATCTTACTGCAATCTTAATTGCATCTTAATTTGTGTTCCAAAGATGAATGATAAATAAAATAAAATAAAATAAAATAAAATAAAATAATGCTGGGTAACTATTAATCGCGATTAATCACATCCAAAATTAAAGTTCTTGTTTATATAATGTATGTGTTTGTACTGTGTATATTTATTATGTATTTATAAAAACACACACATGCAGTACATATTTTGAAAATATTTACATGTATTTACATGTATATATTTATACTCATGTAATTAATATTATAAAACATATATATATATATAAAATAAAATAAAATAAAATAAAATAAAATAAAATAAAATAAAATAAAATAAAATACATAAAATAGTACAACTAGATACTAGTTGGTTAAAATTAAACAGTTTTATTACAAAAATGTCTGAAAAAATACATTTATGTTTATTTTCTATTGGAATAATATTCAGACTTTTGGTGACTTCAGTGTCCAAATACTTTATGGAAAATATTACACAAACCCCAGTATTCAATGTTTTGTTTAAAATAAAATATTATTTATGCATTTGTAACAGCAAGTTAAATGCATTCGTGTCCCTCTGAGCTGAATTAAACATCTAAATGCCTCAAATTCTTGACTTATGCCTCCGTTTTGGGTTGTATATATATTATTGATACATTTGTATTTGCATTTTGAATGTAATTTGGCATATAAATGCATTAAATGGGTTTTGTGTTCATGGTTATTAATGTATGCAATTTCAGCAATAAAAATGTTAATTTTTTTTAAAAAAAGGATTATGTTATTTTGTGAGGATTATGTTATTATGTTATTTTATATGTTATGAGACCTATCTTATTTTCTTTTGTATATTTAGTATTGCTCTTTAATAAAGAAAATGACTTCTTATCTGATTACTCGATTAATCGATGGAATAATAAGTAGAATACTCGATTACTAAAATAATCGATAGCTACAGCCCTATTCCATTACATCTGCCGCCTGCAGAGGTCTTTCGACCGGCTTCCAAAAGCACCATAACATCATGTCAAATGATCCAGAACAAATGTGAAGATAACCAAGCAAATATAGTATTTACTTCTTTCAACAGCTCCTTCTGAAAGCATTTTTCTTCTTTCAACCAACCACCAAACCATACACAAAGAATTGAGGCCTATCACAAAGGACACATCTATACTGATTTCAAAAACCAATAAATCAATGAAGGCACAAAGGAAAACATCAGAAACAAGTTACTATTCAGAATAGCAGGACGTAGGTTGTGCAACCTACGTAAGTGGCCCCTGAACTGGTCATTTATCACAAGCACATTCACACTAACAAAATGTGTATCGGTCAAAGACGAAAAAGGGTTTAAGCATAAAAACAATAAGTGTAATACTGCTTTAAATTGTTGTTTTTTTTCAAAATAAATTACAAAGTTTTCTGTTTAATTTAATTGCATTTGTATTTTTGTTTTTCTGAGCAAAAAAATAAATATTATACATTTTCCCCTAATTTACAGAAGACACCCACTGAAATGTCATTCAGTAGGCATATTTACAACAATTTACATCAATTTATGACATATTAAAAGACTAATTACTTTCACCCCAAATACTAATTAGTTACAATTTCCTACTATCCTAGGTTTTGCCCATTTGTCAGTCAGAATTTCTTACTCATTTGAAACACAATAAAATGTAATATGCTCCCTTATTCTTTTATATATTTTAATATGTACAAATCAGAATAAGCATGTTGTTTGAATTTTTACATAAATATTGTGTTACACTGAATGACAATGTAACATTATGTCAACCATATTTTGACATTTTATTCTCCAAAAATGTAAAAGTAGACATTTTACTTACATTTAACATGCTTTCTATGGACCTAAAATCACTTTTGTAAATTTCTTTTGACATCTTAACGTCTTTGACCCATATATCTTTTTTAAAGACTTCTGTAAAAGTTAATGCAAATCTGCAAATCACTCCACAGCCATCTTAGCTACATTCTTGGCAGCTACTTTCCAGTCATACTAGCACAGCTTGAGTCTCTTTCACAGGGAAAAGACAAAAAACAGATTATGTTTCAATAACATGCTTTAAATCAGGAATAACATCTAAAAACAACTGTATAAAACTTAAAATAACAGTACAATATTTCTCTGTTGGTTCTAAAAGACTGTTGGCTCTTGTAACTGACAGCAATTTATGAATACAGTCTTCATGGAAGAGATTTGGAGAAATTTAGCATTACAGCTCACCAGAATCTGCAAAATGTTAATTATTTTACCAAAATAAGAGGGATCATACATAATGCATGTTAATTTATATTTTTACTGACCTGAATAAGATATTTCACAAAATGTTTTTTTTTTAATTTTTAGTGATAGTCCCTTGTTTGTCCTGAACAGTTAAACTGGCTGCTCTTCCTCAGATAAATACTTCAGGTGCCACAAATTCTTTGTTTTTTCAGAATATTTGTGTGTTTGAACCCTTTCCAACAATGACTGTATGACTTTGAGATTCATCTTTTCACACTGAGGACAACTGAGGGACTCAAATATTACAGAAGGTTCAAACGCTCACTGATGCTTCAGAAGGAAACACAATGCATTAAGAGCCGGGGATGTAAACTCTTCGAAGATCAAGGTAAATTGAACTTATTTTGTCTTCTGGGAAACATGTAAGTATCTTCTGTAGCTTCTGAAGGGCAGTACTAAATGAAAAAAAGTTATTTAGGCAAAATAAAAACAATGTACACATCTTCATTCTATTCAAAAGTTTACACCCCCAGCTCTTAATGCATCTTTTTTTATTCTAAAGCATCAGTGAGCATTTAAACTTTTGCTAAAAACCAA
The DNA here is from genome assembly GCF_022985175.1 of Labeo rohita. Taxonomy (NCBI): domain Eukaryota; kingdom Metazoa; phylum Chordata; class Actinopteri; order Cypriniformes; family Cyprinidae; genus Labeo; species Labeo rohita. The sequence goes on from NC_066877.1 coordinate 29,745,487, forward strand.
AGAATTTGTGGGACCTGCAGGATTTTTCTGAAGAACAGCAGTTTAACTGTTCAGGACAAACAAGGGACTCATGAACAACTATTACTAAACAAACAAATAAAACAGCTGTAGATCATTCAGGTAATAACACAGTATTAAAAATTAAGCGTATGTAAACTTTTGAACAGGGATATTATTTTACAGGGATATGTAGACTATATGTAAACATCTTTTCAGTACTAAATAATAAAAAAAATAACATGCATTTTGTATAATCCCTCTTATTTTGGTAAAATAATGAACATTTTGCAGATTCTGCAAGGTGTATGCAAACTTTTGACCTCAACTTTACAAGCATTCATTATTTACATTCTCGTCTTACTGTCCTTGAAAGTACACATTTACACAAACTTTTGCAATAAAACACAAAAAACAAAGGCTTGTTTCCATCGCTTTATTCTTATTAAATGTCATGTCATCAAATTATAAACTGATGGATTGTTCTGGTAAATGAATGCGACAGAGTCACTGTCCCTGTGATTTATTTGACCAATTAATGCACAAACTCCTGAGTATTTACACATGAAAGGTAAATTAATCAGATGGTGTATTAATATGATAAGCAGGGTGAAATAGCAGTAACATAATCATCCTAAATGTATTGCCGTGTCATGCCCCTTTAAGCACACGAGCAGTGATTGATCTAACGCAACCCAATAGTGACTATTTATTCACAATTGTGTCATTTATCACATCGCTTTAGTACAAGCCGTTCCCTACTCTTAAAAAAACCCTTGACTAATTTTCTTGTAAAAACAAGCCAGAGATGTCAGGGGACGTGTTTGTGAGGTCAATGGTTTGAAAGCTGAATCTCCCCAAAGAGGAATACACAATATTCTCTTCGGGGTAAATAAGGCAAGGTTATGACTGTGTTCATATTTTTCATTAACTTCCTAAATGTTGCTGGCTTTGATGGGGAGCTATGGGCCAAAGTTTTCCCCACTGACTTTCCCCACAGTGACACCAGATATTGTGCTGTATTTTCTCAAAACACAGATTATCGAAGACTGATTCTGGTATGCAAACCCTTATGTGTTTTAAAAATTAGTGAGACGCTATTGCATAATGGGTGCCAGTGACAAGTCATGTGATGCATATTGCATGTAAGTCTCATGGGAAAAAATTAGCACTGTAAAAAAAAAAAAAAAGCTATAAGAAGCTCAAAGAATCTTAACATATATAAACACCCCTGGCAAAGAGAGTGTTGATTTAAAAAGCAAAATCTACAGAAAGCTACAGAGGCCTATTAGGCTGATTTACAACGATTTCAGGCAACAAGTCTGCATAATTTATGAGAGTAAAAATCTACTCATACTTTAGCCAGTTCATACATTTTGCATGGTTTGGCTTCAAGGTAAACTGAATTTTTCAGTCAGTCGCATTCCATCATTGCTATTTTTAATATTTATATTAATACACTACTATGCAAAAATTTGGGCTTGTCATGTTTTTAAAATAAGTGTATTTTATGCTCACGCATTTATTTGTTCAAAAAACAATAATATTGTGAAATATTATTACAATTTAAAATAACTGTTTTCTATTTTAATATATTTTAAAATGCATTTTATTTCTGTGATTCAAAGCTGAATTTTCAGCATCATTACTCCAGTATTCAGTGCCACACAATCCTACATAAATCATTGTAATATGTTTGTTTGTTGCTCAAAAAACATTTCTTTTTATCTTTGTTAAAAGCAGCTGCTTTAATATTTTTGTGGAAACCATTAAACATGTTTTCCCCAAGACTCCTTGATGAATAGGAAGTTCAAAAGAACAGCATTTATTTAAAACATACATATTTTGTAACATTATAAATGTCTTTACTGTCACTTATGACCAAATAAATGAATCTTTAAAGAACTAAAGCTTACTTTTTTTTTTAATAAAATAAAATAAAATAAAATAAAATAAAATAAAATAAAAAATAATTTAATTTAATTTAATTTAATTTAATTTAATTTAAATTAAATTAAATTAAACAAAACTTCCTCACCCTACACTCTTGAACGGTAGTGTATATTTTGCAAAGTTATGCTTTACTTGTAATACACAGAAAATATTACTCGCAGTGCACATTTTTTAAAACTATGGTTATACAGTATAGCATGTGCCCCCTCTCAAACAGATGGACAGCTGTTTTGTGTTACAAACAAATGTGTTTCACAGAGGTTTCATAACCAAAATCCCTCATATTCTTTTGTATTCAAAGCAGCACTGCATTTCTGCAACACTCCTTCTATTCGGGGTAAAATATTTGCTCCTAAAGGTGAGAAAAGATCTTTTTCCACTGCCTAACTGAGGCAACTAATGTCAATTGTAAGTAGTTAATTCATTTGACGTCCTCTGAGCTTTGTGATAAATTCCAAAAAGCTTGCAAAAGGAAGATGTCAGTTCTGAAAAATGCGCAATACTCCATTGTTTTCCCTTGACATTATGATAGTATCTGCAAAAATGCAATCTGATAGGTTCAGTTTAATCTACTTTACTAATTTAGCCTTCATTCTCTAAGACAGCTCCCTAGACTCTTCACAAAAGTTGCATAACCACAAGGATAAGACTGAAAAAAGCACCATAAAAAGATCATAAAAGTATCATCCGAGATGCAACAATTGATTGACCACTGAATGGTTTCAGCCAGTGTGCTTTTGATCAGACATTACATATAGACTATTTACATGGTAATTTTATGCTACTTTTGCATGCTTTTAGAAGCATGAAATCCCAATTTATTATAACTGCTTGTAAAAGAGCTCCACAGAAGAAAGAAAGAAAGAAAAAAGAAAGACATGAGCATGAGTGAGATTTGGTCCACTAACATTTTAACTAAGCAGACTTCCTTAGGTTGCTAAAAGTAGCAAGCAGGACAAACACTAGCTTTCACTAGCTAAGTTGCCAGCACAAAATAAGCGCAAACCAGTCTAGACCAACAAGGAAATATAGCAGGGAAAGGAAAAAAGAGATGATGATTGGTTGGTTGAATCACAGCTGATTCAGTTTGTCTGTTTGGTGCTCATAGTAAACAACCATGCTTTTAAAGCGGTCCATGTGATAGACTGCAGATGTCAAGCAGAACCGCCCAATGGGATGTTACTCATTGCAAACAAATGGTAGGAAAACCTGATTTCCTGAGCCTAGCCTGCAAGTTTCAGAAAACTTATATTCCCATGCAGGCCTCCCAGCAGGCTGATATTGGAGTAAGCAAGGAGAGGAACCTCAGGGGAAACATTAGGGGTACAAAACATACCATGAAACCCCCAAGACAGAACAAGAGTCAAAGAGACATACATCCCAGGATAATTGAAAAGCCAGGAAGTCCCTAGAAACCACAAAGTCCCTCAAACAACCTTATTGCAAACCAAAATGACAACAACAGTTTTAAAGTTTTAAAACTGAGCCACACTCATAGGCATTGTTATTGTTAACAAAAGCTAAAATGATTAAAAAAAAAATTCTTAAAATAAAATACAATAAAATAATACAATAAAATATTAGATGTTAGAACAGATTCTAAAAGTGCTAAAGGTTAAGTTTGAAAATTTGAATTAAGTATAGACATACACTACCAGTTAATAGTTGTAAGATTTTTAATGTTTTTTTTAAAGAAGTCTCTTCTGCTCATCAAGCCAAAAAAGTAAAATTTTGAAATTTTTCACTACTTAAAATCACTGTTTTCTACTTGAATATATATTAAAATGTAATTTATTTATGCGATCAAAACTTAATTTTCAGCATCATTACTCCAGTCACATTATCCATCAGAAAGCATTCTAATATGCTGATCTGTTGCTCAACAAATTTAAAACAGATTAGTACATTTATTTCAGGATTCTTTGATGAATAGAAAGATCCAAAGATCAACTTTTATCTTAAATAAAAAGCTTCCGTAACATTATACACGATACCATTCAATAGCTTGGAGTCAGAATCTTTTGTTTTTGTTTTTTTTTGTTTTTTTTTTTGGGGGGGGGGATTATATAAATGATCAAATGTGATGATAAAGACATTTATAATATTACAAAGGTTTCTATTTCAGATAAATGCTGTTTTTAAGAACTTTCTATTCAACAAAGAAACCTGAAAAAATTCTACTCAGTTGTTTTCAACATAATAATAATAATAATAAATGTTTTTTGAGCAGCAAATCAGAATATTAGAATGATTTCCGAAGGATCATGTGACACTGAAGACAGGAGTAATGATGCTGAAAATTTAGCTTTGAAATCACAGGAATAGTAAAAATATTTCAATTTGTATTTTGGATCGAATAACTGCAGGCTTGGTGAGCAGAAGAAACTTCTTTAAAAACATTAAACATCTTTTGACTGGTAGTGTAAAAAACAAAACTATTACAAAAACATAAAATTACTAAGACTTAAATTAATACAAATTTAATTAAATTTATGAAAGCATAAAAATTAAGCATATTCAAAATAAGTATAAATTCAACAATAATATACCAATAATTCTAGGTTAAGACATTGTATGCATGCTTCTGACTGTTTTTAATTTTTATGGCAACTTCTGCCCAATTTTTAAAGGCATCTCTGCATGTAGAAGGCAAACCCATAATGCACTTCAACAAGCTCAGTAAAAACTTCCCTCAAGATGACTGCAAATTAGAAACATTTTTATAATTCATGCAATAAAAAATTCTTTATAAAAGTATTGTACTGAACATGTGTCCATGCTACTTTATATTTTTTATGCTTTTATAAGTACCAAACTACAGAAATCAGTTGAGCTTTGCATGAGAACCGCTATTTTTATGACGCATGTTGTTGTTGTCTACTTAGAGTGTTCCGTATCTGTCACTTACGAGGTCCCATATCAGTTAATACCCTTCGTACTATGCACACAGGCAGCTCACTAGCTTTTAAAGCGGCACTAGTGTGACTTTATCTTTAAGAACGTACAACTTTAAATCCAGTCTGAGACCGCTAAACTGACATCCCTCACAAAAGCAGAGGAACCTGTTGCACATCTGTTTCCATTCTCAATGAAAAAAAAAGCGATTAGCAACCTGCTTGAAATAACGAAGCAATGCAATGAACCACAGCTTAATGTTCTGCCTCTAATGACAGCGTAACCACATTAAACAGGGGCAGTTAGTGAAGGGTATTTTGCTCCCATTCCTTTGAAATGCACTGTGGCTGATAACAGAGCAGAAGCAGATAAGCTTGGAAGTGCCCCTGGGAAGCAAAGTCATGCTTTGGATGCACTATTAAGTTTTGTTTATGTATTGACTATGTCTTAGATGTTTCTCCTACGACTCTTCAAGAGAAACAAAGCTAGATGGGGCAACAGTTACTGTAAAGTACGATCATTTTGATTGGTGTTTTAACAAATGCATGCATTTTGAAACTCAAGAAGAGACACATGAGGTTTTTTCTTAGGAGAAACATCTAAGAAGAAGCAGATTACTTCATTACAATACAAGCTAAACCACCACAGAAGCCGATTTGCGACTACAGAAAACAAACGTTCAACTTCAAAACAGAGTTCCCAGACAAACTCAGTCACAAAAGATGAAAACTGAACTGGAGTGACCAGGAAGCCGCAGCTGAATCCCTCTTACCTGAAGATAGGTCTATGGAGAAGCTTCCTTTTGATGGTCACATACTCATCCATTTAAGAGCACGAGTCCACAGAGTGTGTGAGCTGAGGTTTCATTCAGACTGTCCCCAGCTGCTCCTCACATCGCCGTGCGCTCAGCCCGATCCAGCCTCCCTCTCCTCTTTCTCTCTCACTGACGGCCCAGTGCAAAAGGCCACGGAGGCCACATCACAGAAAACGCTCAGGCAAACACCAAACGCTGAACTCGGAGAGAGCCAGGCGTCCAACGGAGCTCCTGCGCCAGCGTTCAACTCTTATCTCTTTGTCCCTCATGCAAAAACGCTTCCCAAATGCCTGCCTCCTCTCAGAGTCATGTCCTGTACAGCCGCTCTCCTTTCCAGAAAAGCTGTCGAGCACGCAAATTAACGCTGGCTGACAGGGTCTGGTCAAAAAAAAAAGGGGCTGGACCCTTGTCAGGAAACAGTAATTATATCACAATCTGGCTTGCGTTTAGTGTGATGTGTGGACAAAGTTACGTGATGCAGAGCGGGTCCTTGTTTTGGAGGTGTGCATTTCAAACAGTTGTGTCATGAGGAATCTAATTTTCCTTCATCTTTTGGTGCACTTTGCAAACTTTAACTTGGAATAACTTCTCCGGATTCTTTCTGATGTCTCATTTGAACATCACTTTACACCTCAACAATGCCAACTTTGGTATTGAGAAACGTTATCTGCATGTGGAAAGACAAACTGATTTGAAGCTTGTTGCATCATGCCTGGTTAGGACACAGTCGAAGGGTCAGGGAGAGAGTGGAAAATTGTCATGGAAAACTAAATACTGACTGCTTCTGGCACTACAAAAATGTCGCTAACATTATAAGTGGACCTCAGGGAGAACAGAAGATGATAAGAAGAGGAGAAAAGAAGAAAGATATGACCTCTTCAGGGGAGTCTCTCGTGCTTTAATCAAAAGGAACTTGGCTCTTTAGCCAAAGCGGGGCAGAGAAGCGCCCAGTGATGACTCAGGAACAGTTGAAAATGCTAAAATGATCTTCAAGAGAGAGGAGATGTCAGTCTCAAAGACTAACGGCATGGACACAGATGGAGACACATCAAAAAGAGGGAAAAAGAAGCATATCTGGCAATGACGTTCGTTGGATCATTAAAACCATCTTTAAAAAGAACACATAAATGTCTCCAGGTTCACAGTCCGTCAACTGTTCAAAACAGCACAACTTTATGAAAAACTAAGATTTATTAGCTACTAACATGTACTGATCTACAGTTTAAGTCAGAAGTTTACATACACCTTGCAGAATCTGCACAATGTGAATTATTTTACCAAAATAAGAGGGGTCATACAAAATGCATTTTATTATTTTTTTTTATTTAGTACTGGCCTGAATAAGATATTTCACATAGAAGATGTTTACATGGAGTCCAAAAGAGAAAATAATAGTTGAATATATAAAATTTTTGTTTAGGTCCTGAACAGTTAAACTGCCTGCTGTTCTTCAGAAAAATCCTTCAGGTCTCACAAATTCCTTGGTCAGCATTTTTGGGTATTTGAACCCTTTCCAACTATGACTGTATGATTTTGAGATCATCTTCTCACACTGAGTACAGCTGAGCGACTCATATGCAACTATTACAGAAGGTTCAAACACTCACTGATGCTCCAGAAGGAAAAACCATGCATTAAGTGCCGGAGGGTGAAAACTTTTGAACTGAATGAAGATGTGTACATTTTTCTTACTTTGCCTAAATATCATATTTTTTTCATTTAGTACTGCCCTTCAGAAGTTACAGAAGATACTGACATGTTTCCCAGAAGACAAAATAAGTTCATCCTGAACTTCAAATTCAAAGGTTTTCACCCCCTAGCTCTTGTGTTTCCTCCTGAAGCATCAGTGAGCGTTTGACCCTTCTGTAATAGCTGCATATGAGTCTCTCAGTTGTCCTCAGTGTGAAAAGATAGATCTCAAAATCATACAGTCATTGCTGGAAAGGGTTTAAATACACAAAAACGCCAAAGAATTTGTGGAACCTGAAGGATATTTCTGAGGAACAGCAGGCAGTTTAACTGTTCAGGACAAATAAAGGACTCATGAACAACTATCACTAAAAAAAAACACTGTGGATCATTCAGGTAACAACACAGTATGAAGAATCAAGTGTATGCAAACTTTTGAATGGCGTCTTTTATAAATTCAACTATTATTTTCTCTTGTGGACTATATGTAAAAGTTTTTCATGTGAAATATCTTACGCAGGTCAGTACTAAATAAAAAATAACATGCATTTTGCAGATTCTCCAAGGTGCATGTAAACTTTTGACTTTAACTGTATATTACAAAAGTTTATTTATTTCATACAGCATACATAGAGCCTTTAAATTCCACAAAATGTTCTTTATAGAGGGAAAAGATTCTTTAGATTCTTTAAATGATACTTAATGATTCTTAACAATAAGAAAAAAAGCTTTGAAACACTGAATATTTTGAGTTTGAGCATGCGAAAATAAAAAAGCCACAAAAGTCAAGTTTTGATTTTGTAGGGTCTTTAAAGTTTTGGGTAAAACGGTCTATTTCCTCTTTTGGTCAGAAAGGTAGACCCCATGTGCAGTTCTGGAAAAAAAAACATGTTTACAACATATAAACCAAAATCCTGGGGGGTTACTGGGGGTCACTGCAGACTTTTAACTTAGGAAAACTGATTATCAAAATAATAAATATTAAGACACAATATGCGTTGTTAATATATGACACACTCAGTCAACCAAAAAATACAACAGCATATAAAATCCAGACATGTCACATAAACATGGGCACTGGAAAGAAAGACCGAAGTGTCCTAATAAGGCAATGGACACAATAAAGCCAATACAAAATCTGAGTCCAAATACAATTACATCCTGTCAAATCATTGTAATTAAAATAAAGTAGTACTATATTGTCTGCTTACGCTAATAAAATATGTAGCACTGGGCTAAAAGTGGTAAAACCTCACAGAGATTTAAAGTCAAATGTAAGAAATTCCATATAAAGTCAGCATTACTCATAAGCAAACACGTCCCATGTTCTCAGGTAATCCAGAAGTTATCCAAGCTCTTTGATCAGTTACAGATGGAACATATATGTACATTTTTCAAAGAAACAGTAATATGGGGAAAAACAGACACCAGAGTCTGAGTAATGTTTGAGTTACTCTTAACTGGCCCATCAAATAAAATACAAACAATCCAAACTGTTTACTCGTCTATTATGAGGCTCAGAATGACAGAATACAGCAGATGGCTTAAGCAGTCATCTCTGGCATATCTGATGTAATTTTAATAATGGCATAATGCTCAATTATAAATTGAAATGATGAAATGGAGAAAGTGTTTTTAAATGTAAAATCTACTGTAGTTTGAAACGTTCTTACAAAATTCAATTTTTGCATTTCTGTTGGCTTTATGTTCTACACAATTCTACAAAACATTGTGGTATGCCAAGAGGTCATCATAATCATAAAAAAAGCAAACTCAATATTTGTTATTTAAAGTTTTCTTTAAGTCATTTGACATACATCAACCTAAACTAACCTTGCAATGTCATAAATAGTTCAAAATATCCAATATTCAAACTATCCAATAATTTGAACTAATAAAAAAAAACTACTGACCTTGCCAGATAGTCATGAGGGCCTGTGTGATATCATTTCCTGTTTTTCTTGTCATATGACAACAAAATGGCTTCCTTACATGTTGTTTTTCCCCACTAGCCCCTGCTGGTAGATGTTATAACTACATCATCTGTTTCTAAAAGGCAATTCCATTGACAGCCATTCAAAAGTAGCACTGTATTTTCACAGTACAATCTTTTTGTAAGAAACATACAAAGCGCTACTGTAATTTGTCATTATATAATAGCACATGTTTGCCACTGCCTGATTCTTTTTGGAGGCTCTTAAAAATGTGAAATGGATTTTTTTGGGGTGTCACACACAGCATAGTTGCTAATGAAGGCCGTGGCAAATCAGCACTGTGTAATTTTCCCATGACTCTACAGTGACGCATAGTATTTATTGTAATGCTCATGTAATTGGCTATTCAGATGAATTGAAATGTTAACGGATAACTCTCTCCAGGTATTGTGCACCTCCTTGGTTGTACTACACGACTTTATACCAAACTACATAATTTTTAAAACTTTTAATGGTCATTTTCAAAGATGCACAGTAGTGGCTAATATTACAGTTTTTTTTTTCAGTTTTATAAGTTAGTCTAGTATTTATGAAAGCCTCTTTCCGCCACTGAATAAAAATGTAAAAAAGGTAATTCCAACTTTTTATCTCACAATTCAGACTTTTTTTTTCAGGGTTGTGAGATATAAACTCAAAATTCTGAGAAATGAAATTACAATTACATGATATAAACTTGCAATTGCGAGTTATGATTTCAGAATTGTGAAAAAAATTGAAAGAATTGACAAATAAAGTCACAATTCTGAAAAATAAAGTCAGAATTGTGAAATATAAACTCACAATTGGATTTTTTTCTCAGTACTGTACGTTTATATTTTACAATTCTGATTTTATATAACATGCAAATGGGAGTTATAAAGTCAGAATTGTGAGATACAACATGCATTTACGAGAAAAAAAAAGTCTGAATTACAAGTTCATATCACGCAATTCTGACTTTATTTCTTGCAATTGTGAGTTTATATCACGCAATTCTGAGAAAAGTCACAAGTTTACAGGTGCATCTCAATAAATTAGAATGACGTGGTGAAGTTCATTTATTTTAGTAATTATTTCACTCAAATTGTGAAACTTGTGTATTAAATAAATTCAGTGCACACAGACTGAAGTAGTCTAAGTCTTTGGTTCTTTCAATTGTGATGATTTTGGCTCACATTTAACAAAAATCCACCAATTCACTCTCAACAAATTAGAATTCTTCATAAGACCAATAATAGAGGCTCCTTTTGCTTTAATTACTGCCTCAATTCGGTGTGGCATGGAGGTGATCAGTCTGTGGCACTGCTGAGGTGGTATGGAAACCCAGAAATCCTGCTGGAAAATGAAATCAGCATCTTTAAAAAGCTGGAAGCATGAAGTGCTCTAAAATTTCTTGGTAAACAGGTACAGTGACTTGACTCAAAAAACACAGTGGACCAAAACCAGCAGATGACATTGCACCCCAAATCATCACAGACTGTGGAACCTTAACACTGGACTTCAAGCAACTTGGGCTATGAGCTTCTCCACCCTTCCTCCAGACTCTAGGACCTTGGTTTCCAAATGAAACACAAATCTTGCTCTCATCTGAAAAGAGGACTTTGGATCAATGGGCAACAGTCCATTTCTTCTTCTCCTTAGCCCAGGTAAGACGCCTCTGACGTTGTCTGTGGTTTAGGAGTGGCTTAACAAGAGGAATACGACATCTGTAGCCAAATTCCTTGACACGTCTGTGTGTGGTGGCTCTTGATGCCTTGACCCCAGCCTCAGTCCATTCCTTGTGAAGTTCACCCAAATTCTTGAATCTCTTGATTTTGCTTGACAAGCCTCTCAAGGCTGCGGTTCTCTCGGTTGGTTGTGCATCTTTTTCTTCCACACTTTTTCCTTCCACTCAACTTTCTGTTAACATGCTTGGATACAGCACTCTGTGAACAGCCAGCTTCTTTGGCAATGAATGTTTGTGGCTTACCCTCCTTGTGAAGGGTGTCAATGATTGTCTTCTAGACAACTGTCAGATCAACAGTTTTCTCCATGATTGTGTGGCCTAGTGAACCAAACTGAGAGACCATTTTGAAGGCTCAGGAAACCTATGCAGGTGTTTTGAGTTGATTAGCTGATTGGCATATCACCATATTCTAATTTGTTGAGATAGTGAATTGGTGGGTTTTTGTTAAATGTGAGCCAAAATCATCACAATTAAAAGAACCAAAGACTTAAACTACTTCAGTCTGTGTGCACTGAATTTATTTAATACACAAGTTTCACAATTTGAGTTGAATTACTGAAATAAATTAACTTTTCCACAACATTCTAATTTATTGAGATGCACCTATATATCTCGCAATTCTGACTTTATTTCTCGCAATTTTAAGTTTATATCATGCAATTCTGAGGAAAAAAAGTCATTATTGTGAGTTTATATCTTGCAGTTCTGACTTTATAACTCACAATTGTAGGTTTATATCACGCAATTCTGAGAGAAAGTCTGGATTGTGAGTTTATATCTTGTAATTCTGACTTTATAACTCACAATTGTGAGTTTATATCTCAATTCTGAGAAAAAAGTCAGAATTGTGAGGTTATATTTTGCGATTCTGACTTTATAACTCATAATTGCTAGTTTATATCACGCAATTCTGAGAAAGTCAGAAGTCAGAATTGCGAGTTTATATCTATCTATTATATTTATATCTTGCATTTGCGAGTCTATATCTCACAATTCTGAAGAAAAAAGTCAGAATTGTGAGATAAAGTCGCAATAACCTTTATTTGTTTTTTATTCAGTGGCGGAACCGGGCATCCATAAGTGTTGGATATACATTGGCCTATATATTTAATTGTGCATGCTCATTACCTAATTTTTACATTTAGATTGCTTTTGCCATCATCTATCTTTAATGACTATAACTAATCTTTAAAAACACTAATAGTTTAATAAGTTAAATGTTTACTTTAGAAAATAAATATCCATTTTTCATGCTGTACATTATAATGTTGTGATGCCTTACTCACTTGTAGCTTTCAAAACAATTGAGTTCAGTTTTTGTTGTTTTATTTTTACTTTAAAATAACATTAAAATAATGAGAACTGTTGTAACACTGCATCCCTATGTTGTGTATTCAAATAATTATCTGTATGAATATCATTTTAAATACATTTTGAGTAACTTATTAGATATGGACAAAAAAAAACAACAGCTGTAGAAACATCTGCTGTTTTCCAAAATCACATCTGAAATTCATCCCTCAACCAAGTCTTGTACACTTACTGCATGTTAGTTTTGAAACAGTACAGGATACCATATGCAGCCAAAAATATTTGAGATTGTGGTATAGAAAACGTATCCTACCACAAATCCTTGATGTTTTCTTAAAGCCAGAATGGAAAAGTGAAGATGGAATCACCACAATGTGAAAAAGACCACCTCAGCCAAATATAAAATGTCATACAGACATGACTGAACATATCCATATGATATAATACAGCAGAAAGTAGCCAATGAAGGGATCAAAGATGGAGGATAAGTCTAACACCCGATGAAAGCCTCCAGCCACAGTATCTATAGCAACAGACTTCACAATCCAGGATACAGCAGATATTCAAAAGGACAATACAGACTTAAAGGATTATTATTGGATTTCCTTAGAGGCAATTTTAAGCACAAATGGACAGGTTGCCATGTCTGTTCTTCTTGGACAACACACTAGAGAAGCCACTAATATTGAGTTTAGTGTATGTTTTTGACTTCGAAAGTCAAAAGTCACCACCACAATCCTGCATTATAGTCTTGATAAAAAAAAAAAAAAGTTTGCTTTGTTTTTATGGTTGGGTTTTTTGTGTGTGTGCATCATGTATCAGATTGTCAGTGAACAGACTGTTTGATGCTAAGAACATGATCAAATAAAGCAGCACCTGATTCTCAAGTTTATGTTGAGAAGTCAGATCAAAAAGCCACAACACTGACCTCAACTGGCTGCAAAACAGATGAAACAATTGGACATCCTGCAGACTCTTTGGCTCATTACACAGACACTATTGAGCAGAGTCACAAATACCACTTTTGATGTGGTATTTCAGTGCAAAACCTGTGTTTTATTTACTAACCATCTGTAATCCAGTCTGTACAGACACATGATCAACACAACATCATGAGTAAAAATTCAGTCACTGTCCCGCTTTTCAGTGCAAACACAGACCTTTGTATTTTAATTAGGTTCATTATACATTGTGTTGTACTCCAAAAACTCAATTAACACCACACTGTTACTAACTATAAAAAGTACAATATGGTCTTTTTGAGATTTTTATCCAGTGAAAAGAAAGAGAACATCTTTAAAATAAAATACATTTGCTATTTAATAAGATATTAAGTTTTATTATATTAAGATTTGTTTTCATATGAATTTGTTTTTTATATACATTCATGAAATATGAGTGTATTTTGTTGTATGGCACTGGCATATTTTCCACTATACTTTAACTTTTAACCATTCTTAAAACAAGTGGAAAAAAGTGCATCTTAAAACAAGTGGAATAAAGTGCATTAAGTAAGATTTTTTTATTGTTTTTGAAAGAAGTATTTTATGCTTAACAAAGCTGCATTTAATTGATCAAAAATACAGTAAACTGCAGTAAAAATGCAGTAACTGCAATTTTGTGAAATTTTATTAAAACTCTATCTTTTGCAGAGTTTTTTTTCACCCGTCCAAATTCTCTTTTTATTCCCCATTTTTATTTTTCTGGACTTAATTTTAATAGTTAAATTAAAGATGATTATTCAAAAAGAAACTTATACAATTTAACAGCAATTTATTAAAAGTTTAACCCTATAAAAGTTTAGGACCCTATAAAATATGTTTTATTTGACTTTTTTTGTGTGTGTAATTAAATTAAGTCTCTTATGCTTACCAAGACTGCATTTATTTGATCCAAAATACAATAAAACAGCAATTTTGTGACATTTTATTAGAAATTAAAATGACTTTTATCTTTTATCTATGAATCTATTGCAGTGTTGCTTTTATTTTTTTCAAATTCAGTTTTTTCCATTTTCCATTTTCTGGATTTATTTATTTATTTGTCTGTCTGTCCCCTATTTTTAATTTTCTGGACTCCATTTTAATGATTAAATTAAAGATTATTATTTAAAAAGCAAAGTAATCAAATTAAGTTTTTTTTAAGTCTCTAAAGTGCATTTATTTCATCCAAAATACATTATAAACAGCAATTTTGTGACATTTTATTAGAAATTAAAATTGCTTTTTAATCTTTTGCAGTGCTGCTTTTATTATTTCCACATTCTGTTTTTTCCATTTTCCATTTTCTGGATTTATTTACTTACTTACTTACCTTATTTATTTATTTATTTATCTGTCTGTCTGTCTGTCCGTCCCCTATTTTTATTTTTCTGGACTCTTTTTAATGATTAAATTAAAGATTACTATTTAAAAAGCAAAGTAATCAATTTAAGTCTTTTTAAGCCTTTAAAGTGCATCTGATCCAAAATACAGTATAAACAGCAATTTTGTGACATTTTATTACAAATTAAAATAACTATGTGCAGTGTTGTTTTTATTTATTTATTTGTTTTTATTTTCACATTCTTTTTTTCATTCTTTTTTTTCCATTTAAATTTTTCTGGATTACTTTTTGTTGTTGTTTTTGTCCCCTATTTTTATTTTTCTGGACTCAATTTTAATGGTTAAATGAAAGATTACTTTTAAAACTATTGCAAGTTAACAGTAACTTATTAAAAGTCTAAAAAAAATACATTTTTACATTTTTATTGGATCAAAATACAGTAAAAACAGCAATTTTGTGAAATTTTGTAAAATAACTGTTTTATCTTTTGCAGTGTTTGCAAAAGTAATCTTGTTTCAAGATTAGGTATTTTATCTGCAAAATCTGAACAAAATACTCATAAAGTATAAGATTTCTGCAGTGTATTGACCATGTGGCATTTATCAAATGATGGAAAGCTGCATTTATTAAATGAAAGATACAGTAAAAACAGCAATTTTGTGAAAATGTATTAAAACTTAAAATAAGTCTTTTATCCTTTGCATTTTTTTTTTTTTTTTTCCAAATACTGTTTTTTCATTATAATTTTTCTGGATTTATTATTTATTATTGTTATTTATTTATTATTATATCATTTTAATGGTTAAACTGAAGATTATTATTCAAAAAGAAATTTATTTATTTATTTATTTTTTTTTTTAAACACAAATTACATTTTTAGAACCCTATAAAAACTTTTTTCCTTTGCTTACCAAGCCTGCATTTATTTGATCCAAAATACAGTAAAAACAGCAATTTTGTGATATTTTATTACAAATTAAAATTACTTGTTTCATCCTTTGCAGTTTTCCTTTTTTTCCCCCTTATTTAAATTATTCTGGACTCCATTTTAATGGTTAAATTAAAGATTATTATTCAAAAAGCATGTCTTGAAAACATGAAACTAATCAAATTTAAGAGTAATTTATTAAAAGTTTAACAAAAAAATACATTTTTACATTTTTATTTGATCAAAAATACAGTACGTTTTATTTTTTATGTAAAAGTTATCTTGTTTCAAGGTTTTTTATCTGCAAAATTTCATCAACTAAGATTTTTGCAGTGTATTGACCATGTGGCAGCAGTAATTCATCAAATGATGGAAAAAGTATTAGAGTTGATCTCTAAAACCACGCACATCAATTATTTCATATTTAGAAGTAAACCTACATTCCTTTACCTCTTAAAGTCTATATTTCTGTATTCAATGATGTTTATGTCTATAAGTCTCATAAAATGTTTTCAACCTTCTGTATCTAGATCAACTGCAGGTAAAACGTTGAACAAATGGCTTGCACCACAAGTTGCGCTTTTGGTCTCTATGGCAACAAACTGCTGCTGCTTTCTCCGCATTCCTGTCCTGAAGTGGCTTCATCACCTCATGATTAACAACATTTGTTCCACAATACAAATTCACTCTTTATCGAATGCATTACCATTGCATCTTAAAACAGATTAAATGTGTCAGGAATCTCACTTTCAGGAACAGACGTAGTACGAGAGCTCTCAGCTTTGTTGCAGCAACGTGTTAACTCTTTTTCTCATAACATTTTTTGCATAATAAGCATGCAAAAAATGTATTTTTAGGGGTACAACAGCTTGTTACTGTGGCAGTACCCTAAAAGTGACAACTTTCTACCCTATCTGACCCTAAAAAATGTAATTGTACCTTGTACAAATATATAGTACATTTACTGTCATAGTAACAAGCTTTTGTTTATATATTTATTCATGTATTTATTTATTCATTTTGCACATTCAGATGGTGGAGGATAAATATAAAATGTAAATGAATTGTTGGCATACAATAAAAATGTAAACTTAGGAATTACTACAGATTTAATTTCTCAGATGTTTTGGTTTTGAAGGAATTTGATGAGAAATGTTTAAGGTCATATTGAGATTTTTGCAATTTTGAGCACAGTTTTAAAATAGCAAATTCATGGATTATATCTCAGATAAATTGTTTTGGGAGGAATTTGATGAGAAATGTTAAATGAGGTTATACTGAAATCTCTGACTTTTTCACAAGACATCTTTGCGAATTGAGCACAGTTTGAAAACAGAAACAAAATATGGATATTATATCTCAGATGTTTTTTGGTTTTGAAGGAATTGCATGAGAAATGGTTAAAGTCATATTGAGATTTTTGCAATTTTGAGCACAGTTTTAAAAAAGCAAATTCATGGATATTATATATCTGATAAATTGTTTGGAAGGAATTTGATGAGAAATGATCAATAAGGTTATACTGAGATATCTGACTTTTGCACAAGACGTCTTTGCAAATTGAGTTTGAAAACAGAAACAAAATAAGGATATTATATCTCAGATAATTTGGTTTTGAAGGAATTGCATTAGAAATGTTTAAGGTCATATTGAGATTTTTGCGATTTTGAGCACAGTTTTAAAATAGCAAATTTATGAATATTATATCTCAGATAAATTGTTTTGGAAAGAATTTGATGAGAAATGTTCAATAAGTTTATCCTGAAATCTCTGACTTTTGCACAAGATGTCTCTGCAAATTGAACACAATTTAAAAACAGAAGCAAAATATGAATATTATATCTCAGATATTTTGGTTTTGAAGGAATTGCATGAGAAATGTTTAAGGTCATATTAAGATTTTTGCAATTTTGAGCAGTTTTAAAATAGCTAATTCATGGATATTATATCTCTGATAAATTGTTTCGGAAGGAATTTGATGAGAAATGTTCAATAAGGTTATACTGAGACCTCTGAATTTTGCACAAGACGTCTTTACAAACAGATCCCAGTTTGAAAACAGAAACCAAATATGGATATTATATTTCATATTTGATTTTGAAAGAATTCGGTGAGAAATGTTTGAGTTCACACTGAATTCACATTGAGAATCACATTGACTTCTGATTGCACAAGACATCTTTGCAAACCTGAGCATAGTTTTAAACATTATTAAGATCTCTTCTGACACTACACAAGATTTTTCTCCGTAAGATTTCTAGGGTCTTTTTTCAGGAGAAAATACACAAAGCTCTTCATTTGATCAACGTGTTGTCTAGGAGAAATAACTGAGACATTAAAGCAACATTACATATTTCTTTTCTTTCTATGGGAGATTTCTCTCTGCACTTTTTCATATGTGTCATAATCACAGAAGCTTGCGACCTCCCACACAAAACTGCTGAAGTGTGACTACATCCCTCATCTACTTCCACTGGTGGCTTTCTGTGGTTACAGATATGTAAAAGCCTATGAGAAAAAAAACGTAAGGTTCAGGTTTTAAAAATCATTCTAATTCTATGAGAAAAGGGAAGTCTAGACCACAACTATGACAATAATGACACAGGAACAATATTTTTGGAATCACTTGCAGAATGATTTTTCTTTCAGCCGATGAATATAAAAAACACTGCCAGCCAATCAGAATTCATCATGCTTTAAAAATCTCAAGCATTTAACCGTTGAGCTGTGCTGAAAATCCTTTACCTAATTTGGTGTTCACAGTCAAAAATGACTGGCTAATTATGCATTATCACCAAATCTTGTATTTAATCTTTCTGCCAACTTGTTTTCTTGTCACAGGTTTTGCATTTCTTTTTGGAACTAACAGATCGTAGGCCACACTGATGTGAGTTTATGCACCTACAAAAAATGAGAATTTTAATAATATGGCAACAGTTTTAGAAAATGAAACAGTCAAATGCTCATAAAGTGACTCTCAGAGACAATGTTCATGTTCATATGCTCATTAAGTGAGACGGCAGATGGCGAAAACAGTGAGCGTCATGCGCGCTTCAGTATGTGTAGTTAACGAAACCGCACGTTTGCGTCATTCATTTACACAAAGGGGTCATGGGATGCCCATTTTCCACAAGCTGATATGATTCTTTAGAGTCTTAATGAAAAGTCTATAATATACTTTCGTAAAAATTTCTCAATGGTTGTGTAAAACAACACCCTTTTTACCTTGTCAAAATTAGCTCTGCAAAAATCATCCTGTTCTGGTCGAGGCTGCTTTAAATGAGCTCTGCTGGCCCTGCCCCTCTCTTCTATCTGTGGAGTGACAAGCCTGTTTACTTTAGCCACATTTAGCGCATTTTATCATTATAGGGTAGATTTGTACATATTAGGGATGCAACAATACAGTTCAATACAGTTCACGGTTTAATACGTACCTCGGTTTTTAACCACGGTTTTCGGTTCGGTTCGGTTCTGATGTCTTGCCACTTCAATGTGTGTGTGTTTTTTTTTTTTTTTGCAACAAATTAACAAAATACTCCCGTAAACCTCTGTACACTGGAAAAAGCGAGGTTTAGTATATGTCTGCTTAATTTTTCTTTTGAGAGAGGTATTATTTTTTCAATTTTTACGCAAAATAGAATGGGTTTCATTCATACTGGATGCCAGAGGGCGCCCTCGTGCAGTAAATTCACATATGCGTCAAATAAGTATCACTGATACATTCCGTTCCAGCATCTTTAACATGGATAAAATCATCGCTATTGCTGTAACTGAATAAAAACAAGATATAACATCAAACGTTTTGAATGATGAAATGTAAGGACAATAAACATTTGTCTGCAATAATATATGATTTATCTGTGTTCCTTCTCGTGTATTTTCATAAGCCGATGCTAATCGACATACATAAAATATGAGTATAGAATTTATTGTCTGCCTCATTCTGTGATAAGAATTCACATCAGATCACATAAGGAAGTTATTTCAAACACTTCACTGATGTTGTGAATTAAAAACAAGTTATGATTTTTATAACTTCTCTTTTATATAACTCTTTTGTTGGACAACAGGTTTAGAAAGGCTTATCATTGCATGTCATTAGAATGGAAGATGTGTTGCTTTTTCAAATATAAGCACGTAAAATTGTGGGCACACATAACGTTACAGCAAATTCCGAGAGAAATAAAACAAGGAAGTTATTTAAATGCAAAACCGAAAAAACGCAATTCACAAGCGCGTATTGAACCGTGGATGTCGTACCGAATGGTTCGATATTATATTGAGTATTGTGACATCCCTAGAACATACACTGCAAACACACATTAATGTTCAAACAACATGAAAGAGTGAACTTCGCATCTGATGACCCATTTAAATAGTCTTTTTGCAGCTTAATACTCAAACATTAGCCCATATCACAGTCTGATTTAAAGGGGTCCTATTATGGTTTTTCACTTTTTGAATTTTAGTCAGTGTGTGGTGTGTATGTTTGGGCATAAAAAAGATCTACAAAGTTACAAATTTCAAAGTCCACTCCAAAGGGAGATATTTCATTTTTAAAAAGAAAAAACCCTTTTTAAGAACTACAACGAACGGCTCCTTTGGACTACAGCGTTTGTTTTCCAGATGTTATGATGTCACATCGTTCAAATGGTTGGGGGGTGGGTAGGGACGAGGTGGGGGATTAGCCTAACTTTAGGAATGCAGTGCGAAGAACTACTTCTGGGATGCTTCAATGCGGCGCAGCAGGTATAAACAGGCGTGGCAGTACTGAAACACCATCCAAGTTGTTCGCCAATCACAACGCAGTGAAAAAGCTAACCAATCACATCACATTTAGTTTTTCGGAAGGCGGGCCTTCAACAAACTCGGAACTAATCAAGCCATTTGTGCCAGGTTGGGAGAAAGATATTGTAATAATGTAAATTAAGGGAGTGTGAAAGTGACAACATATTGTCAAGTACGGTGACCCATACTCGAAATTTGTCCTCTGCATTTAACCCATCACAAGTGCACACACACACAGCAGTGAGAAGTGAACACACATGCACACACACTCTGTGAGCACACACACCCGGGAAGCAATTGGGGGTTCGGTGCCTTGCTCAAGGGCACTTCAGTCATGGTATTGAAGGTGGACAGAGCACTGTTCATTCACAATCCCCACCTTCAATTCCTGCTGGTGCGTGAGTCGAACCAGTGACCTTTAGGTTACAACCCCAACTCTCTAACCACCAGGCCACAACTGCCCCCAATGCAAAAAAATAATGTGTTTTTCGAACCACCAAGCATGAGAGCATGTTCTAGTACACCCCTACTTTCAGTTTATATTTTCAAAATTCAACAAATTCCATGACATCCCGTGTTATACAGTAAATTAAATTTTTATGACTGGATTCTGTGATTCCGTCCCACGTTTTCCGCATCACAGAAATCATAGAGCCCTACATAAGCTCAGATCAACGAGGCCTACAACCAATTAGTTTCAAAACCTGTGCTAATCGAAAGAAAACATGTTGATAAAAAGATTCAATCCAATATTTGGTAATAATACATCATAACAAAGGAGATTTATAAGCAATTTTATGTAATTGGTCATTTTTGACTGGGAACACCACAAGTGTAACAAGGTGTGGAAAAAAAAACACACACAAAAAAAAAAGTTGTTATACCATGTGCAGGTATGAGCAAAGTACATTTTAGTCCAATGTCATGATCAAAATGACTGGAATACAACATTAGTTACTTAAAATGTTTCGTGCATTGGTGTGAACACTAATAGAACGTAGTTAGTGTTACAGATCTTGTTCTTGATATAAAAGGGTTTTTAGGTATGTGAGATCTATCAGTTTAGCAAATCTCAACAGTGCTTTCCAGAGTCATATGGCCCGCCCATGTGATTTCAGTAAGTGTCTTGAATGGAAACAGTGTTGCACTTCATGTGCAAATAAATGGCAGAACTGTTCTAGTGGGGCAGTGGAACACAAAGCTGTGAGTTTGAGACAGCAAGACGTAGGATTAATTAGCACACGCAGGCTAACATGCTGATAATTAGCTTGTCTGTAGCGCATTCTGTTAAGACCGAGCCCCGACTGAAAGCCCTTGGGAAGCATGAGTCATTCCCCGCAGGAGGCTGAGGAAAACATCACTCAGGCCCTTTTTACATCGCTCGTGCCATTATGAGGCTAAAGAGTGTGTTGCTAGTGGTAACAGCCCTTTTGATGAAATTCCTTAGATGATGATATTATGAGTATTGATTTGACATTTCAAGTAAGTATGGAACTTCTTATTAAAAAATCTGTGTGCACATAAAAATAAAATAATTTCTGCATTCAAAGTGCCACTAAATACAACATAAGGGCGATGTGAAGACTGTGCAGATTGTGTTTTTCTGTGCTAATGGGCTTGATAGCTTTTGACTGAACATTTGATTGAGAAGAAATAATTTTATAGCAAAATGAGATAATATTAGCTGTTGATTCTTGAATATGAAAACACACAAACACCATTCAAACAGCCGCTTGATCCTAATAGACTTTGAACTTAAATTAAAAAGCGCCATTGCTTCCCACAGGAATGAAAAGTCGCAACTCAGATTTCTTTAATGTTGTAGCTGTTTCTCCTAGACAGCAAACGGAAAGCTTTACTTCAGACTGTTCAGATTTTACTCCTTTAAAGTTTCAGATAAAATCTCAACAATGGCTCAAAATGTGCTTAGATGTTCGAGGGAAACCAGATTTATCAATATGAACTCAGACATTTCTCATTAAAATCCTTTTAACACCAAATTATATGTCAGCGATTGTCTACTGAAGGACAAAGTTCATCAAACATCTGGGAACTCTAAAAAAGGAATAATATTTAACACTTATTTTGTCATCATGTACTTGCATTTGTGTTGTTTTAAATCCATATTTTTCTACTTTCTTTCATTCTCTGAGGATAAACAATGAAAACTAAGTCCATATGACTCAATTTTACTGAAGTCATATGATGTGATTTGCAAGCAGACAACCATTTAAAGGGGAAGTTCACTCAAAAATCAAGTTTTTGTTATTATTTCTATCATTACAACTCTCTGAAGAGTTTATCATAGAATGGATATGGCATTGTTAATATATTTGGTCTTGGTGGAATAGATTTTCTATGCTGCTGCTGTTGGTTATTGCTGGTGCAAAGCAAGTACAGGAACTTGCTACTGCCAGTACATACTCTGATACAGGGCTGTGAGTATTTAAGACATACTGCTGCTGCACAAGTAGCATATATAATAACCCCTAGCAGATCTATACAGGAGGACCTGGGGAGGTGGAGGGTTTCAGAGGAACTGCTCTAGTGAACGCTAAGACGCCATTTAAATGTAAAGCAGCAAGCCTATTGGCTGCGTATACAACATGAACCAATCATCTTGTGCCAAATAGTTTAACGCTGCGAATATCATCAGTTCCATTAAAGGAGAAGTCCACTTTCAGAACAAAAATGTACAGATAATTTACACACCCCCTTGTCATCCAACATGTTCATGTCTTTTTTCTTCAGCCGTAAAGAAATTATGTTTTTTTGAGTTAAACATTTCAGGATTTTTCTCCGTATAATGGACTGATATGGTGCCCTGATTTTGAACTTCCAAAATGCAGTTTAAATGTGGCTTCAAACGATCCCAAATGCGGTTGTAAATGATCCCAGCCGAGGAAGAAGGGTCTTATCTAGCGAAACGATCGGTTATTTTCATTAAAAAAATACAATTTAAATACTTTTTAATCTCAAACGCTCGTCTTGTCTTGCTCTCCCTGAACTCTGTGTATTCTGCCTCAAGACAGTTAGGGTATGTCAAAAAACTCCAATCGTATTTTCTCCCTCAACTTCAAAAATCATTTCAACATCATCCTACATCGCTGCAGAAGTACCGACCCAGTGTTTGCAAAGTGAACATGCAAATAAAAAAAAAACCCTCAACAAAAAAGGTAAAACAGTGATATAAGATGATTTTGAAGTTGAGGGAGAACATGAGATGGGGATTTTTCGACATACCCTAACTGTCATGAACCGGAAAAAAACTGTTCAGGCAGAGTAAGACAAGACGAGTGTTCGACATTAAAAAGTATATAAATTGTATTATGTTTTATGAAAATAACCGATCGTTTTGCTAGATAAGACCCTTCTCCCTCAGCTGGGATTGTTTACAACCACATCTGGGATCGTTTAAAGCCGCATTTAAACTGCATTTTGGAAGTTCAAAAACGGCACCATACCAGTCCATTATATGGAGAATAACCCTGAATAATTTCCCTCCAAAAACATAATTTCTTTATGGTTGAAGAAAGAAAGACATGAACATCTTGGATGACAAGGGGGTGAGTACATCATCTGTCAATGTTTGGTCTGGAAGTGGACTTCTCCTTTAATGACCCATCAGCCTACGCCATCTAAAGTTTCATGACTGAACTTGGCATTTACTCAACTTCACGTTGATCCAAATGTGTATGAATCAGCGGCTGAGCACAAAAAAAGATATTTTGAAGACTGTTGGAATCCAAACAGATGATGATAGCCATACAGTGGAAACTAATACAGGTTCAGAACAAGTGAATGGTGAGTACATGATGACAGAAATTAAATTTTTGGTTGAACTATGCCTTTAAGTCATTATTCTAGAGCTGCCCTTGACTAAAGATTTTTCTGCTAGTTAGTTGTTCGTTTTAAGCATTAGTCGACTAATCGCATGTTTAATAATAAATTATTTAAATCATAATAATAAGCCTTTAATTTGCCTAAATAGCCTAGCAAGAACTCAAGAACATAAAGCTTGCCATAGTACACCGGAAGAAGTGATGAATATAAATGTATCAGGGAAAAACAGTAAGGGGGCTGCATTAACATTTTAATAATTTATTGATAAACTAGTGTTTCTTTGTTTTCGACACATGTTTCACACAGATTACATAATCAGAGAATATTTGTCTATTTGAATTGGTTTATTTGAAAGTATAGACATATCAGTAAGGCAAGTATTCATGGAGTTTTGTTTAAAGTTCACAGAAACCGAAACGGCAGAAAGCGCATTCTATTTGTCTGCATTATTTTACAAAAGCGCAATGTTTTGTTGTTATTGTGAGTGCACACATATAAATATAGTCTTTACAAATTTGAAAGACATCTTACTCTTATTTATATGACCAAAAATGATGGAGTATTTTAAGAGCAAGTGAACGCACCAGCGCCAGAGCGAACAGCGGCTACTGTTTAGCTTCCACACACTGCACTTGAATAGCGCACATTTTTCTGGGTTAACATTAGATTGAGCGGCCATGTAAAGCTGATACTACATCGATTTTTCAGATAACAAGCCATATATTAGGTCATTGAATGATAGGCGAGCATTTGGATGTCCTGCCTGATGTACTGTATTACCATATAGACCAGCCGCCTCCGTGACTTCGCTACTTTCTGTGTATTTTTTTTAGCGACTAACGGTTAGTTGACTATTAGGTGGCAGCCCTACATTATTTACTGTTAATCTTCTCATCTGCTGTAGCTGTCAAATCAAACATGACGGCAATGATGTCAATGCGTTTAATCATACAATGCAAAAATCACATGGCTTCACGTGGCTTCTTTAATCCATTTTTTGCCATGTCTTTGTTCAATCCATTAATGCTGTCATTAATGAATCACCTTCATGATGTTCCAAACCCGTTAGACCTTCGTTCATCTTCGGTACACAAGTTAAGATATTTTTGATGAAATCCAATAGCTTTCTGACCCTGCATAGACAGCAATGCAACCGTAATTTTATGAAGCTGAATAATGTTGAATACAGTCGTTATTTTTGTTTCTTTTGCGCACAAAAAGTATTCTCGTATCTTCATAACATTACAATTTAACCACTGATGTCACATGGACTATTTTATCGATGTCCTTGCACCTTTCTGGCCACTGAACATGGTAATTGCCTTGCTGTCTATGCAGGGTCAAAGACCTCTCGAATTTCATCGAAAATATCTTCATTTGCATTTTGAAGATGAATGAAGGTCTTACAGGATTGGAACGACATAAGGATGAGTAATTAATGACTGAATTTTCATTTTTTGAATGAACTATCCCTTCAAGTCTTGTGAGCTGTGAACGAGCCACCTCTGAGAAATGCAATTTTCCCCTGTTTTGAGTATCTCTTTTTCTCTCTGTCTCTCTCTTTTGAGTTGTTCAGGTTGAGTTAGTCACACTGAAATTCCCGCAGCACCATTACTAAGCCTTGTGTTCTTTCATTCTTGACAAACTTGTCAAAAAAAACAAAAAAACAAAACTGAATTGAGCTCTGAAAATTTGAGATTATGTCATGGAAAGAAAGAGAATCAAAATTTTGTCGCATTTAGTTGCTAACGACTCTGTTTGTTTGTTTTTTTCCATAGCCACCCATAGCAGTTTTCTTCCGATCTAAAACTGATAAAGCAATCATAATTTAACCTTATAGCCTCACACTGTGATTCATGTTGCTATAGCAACCATCATACGTGAGCACGGAGCGGATAGTGCTGATATCAAGAATAAATGGGTTTTTGTTTTGTTTTCTGTTCACTTGTTTCTTTTATCGCTTACAGCCAGCTTTTCATGCTTTGCAGCTTTACACTGATAGCAAGTTATAAAATAATTGAGAAGGGACAGCTGGCATTTTCACTTTTTGAAAGGTGCTCTCAATGTATTGATGACATATCGTCAAGAATCTACTTCCTTTATTCTTTTACAATCACAGAGAAAAGCCTCTTTAAGAAAGGATTTGGTTGTTTGCCGAAATCATTACAGAGGCCTCGAGCATTCGGCGATTGAATGTGAGAAAATGGTAATTGCATTGCTACACTTTCATTTTCAGGCAAAATTGTTTGTCAGGGAGCCATTCTCTCTTCGGGTCATGATCTAATCAAGTCAAAGTCAGCCGGCCCTATTTAGACAGTCAACATCAGGTGGATATAAAACACAAAGTAAAAGAGGGAAAAAAAAAAAAACTGAGAAGAGAGATTAAACAAGCAAGGACAAATTATGGTCTAAACTGCTCTCAGGAAATTGCTCAGATCACTGGACGGCTTCTAAATACAGCCGCAGATAGCTGTCGTACAGGCTTATTGTTCTAGGCGCACATATGGTGCCGTGCTCTGGTATTCCAGTCCACTAAACAAATTGTTTAGCTGCCAGCTGAAGCCCCGTTCACACTGACAGCAATTTTAACAATGGAGGTTCGTGCACTGTTGGTTGTGAAGGCGCTCCTGCTGTGGGATGTCCTGATGGTATTTGTGAGCTTTTAAACCTTTCGAAAAATGTGAACACAAATTAGATAAAAATATGATGGCATTCTATTTTTTCCTTGTAGCTACAATTAACATTATGCAGAACAGAAAGGTTTCACACTACCTTTCAGATTTTTTAATGTTTCTGAAAGAAAAAGTCTTTTATGGTCAATGAGACTGCATTTATTTGATTAAAAATGACAGTAAAAACAAAAATACTGTGACATTACTACAATTTAAAATAATATATATTTTGAAATGTAATTTATTCCTGTGATGCAAAGCTGAATTTTTTCCAGTCTTCATTGTCACATGATCCTTCAGAAATCATTCTAATATTCTGAAAACAGCTGAAAACAGTCCTGCTGCTTAATATTTTAGTTGAAATTATGATACATTTCTTCAGGATTCTTTCATGAAAAATTTACACTGCCCAAAAGTCTGGGATCAGTAAGATTTTATTTTATTTTTTAAAGTCTTTTCTGCTCATCAAGTGACCGTAAAAATACAGAAAAAACTGTAATGTTGTGAAATATTATTGCAAATTAAAATTGTTTTCTATTTTAATATTCTTTAAAATGTCATTTATTCCTGTGATGCAAAGCTGAATTTTCATCATCATTACTCTAGTCTTCAGTGTCACATGATCCTTCAGAAATCAATTTAATGTGCTGATTTATTATCAATGTTGGAATTTGTTGTGCTGCTTAATTTTTATTAATTTTTTTAGAACCCGTGATACTTTTTCAGGATTCTTTAATGAATAAGATGTTAAAAAGAAATTACAATCTTTTGTAACAATATACACTATCATTTAAAGTTTGGGGTCAGTACATTTTTTCTTTCTTTCTTTTTCTATACTTTTATTAATTATCATTAACTATTTATTTATTATTTATTTGTTCAGTTGATAAAAAGTGATAGCAAAGACTTATATTTTGAATAAATGCTGTTCTTTTTAACTTTTTATTTATCAAAGAATCCTGAAAAAAAGAATCACAGGTTCCAAAAAAATATTAAACAGCACAACTGTTTTCAACATTGATAATAAATCAGCATATCAGAATGATTTTTGAAGGATTGTGTGACACTGAAGACGTAAGTAATGGCTGATGAAAATTCAGCTTTGCATCAGAGAAATAAATTATGTTTTAAAGTATATTAACATAGATATTTGTTATTTTAAATTGCAATAATATTTCATAATATTACTTTTTTCTGTAGTTTTGATCAAATTAATGGAACTTTGAATGGCAGTGTATTGCAAAAAAGGTTTTTGTTGTAAAAAGCATTTTTTACTTTTCATTTTCACTTTTTATCAATTTATTGCACACTTGCTGAATAAAATATACTTTTTTTCCCTTCAAATAAATAAATTAATTAAACAGACATACTTAAATGCAATCTTTCTGAGTATAAATATTTAATATAAATATTATATTATATTATATTATATTATATTATATTATATTATTACATATTATTACATATTTTATATTATGTGTGCAAAGTTTGAAAATGTGCAAAAATTTGAAAACTGAAAATGATTTTCGGTTATTTTATTGCTGCATGTTGCTGTCAGCGTTAATAAGGATACATTTAACAAAATCCTCTTAAAATGAAAGTGGATGGGGGTCAAGGGCGGCTGTGATCACTATTCACTTTGCAATGACACAACGGCGAGTAAATGATGACAGACCCTCCGTTTTTTTAAATTACCTGTCCTTTCAAATAAAAGTGCACTAGCCCAAACATGGTTTTCAGCTTGCTTTAGTAAACACACGAGGATGGAAAGTAAATGGCTTTCAAGTAAATCATAGACATGCAGAGGAAGTGGATAAAATAAACCAAACCATTCATTGTCACCACATGCGAGAGCGTGTGTGTGGCTTATTTCTGACAAGAAGCAGAAACAGACGCTCACTTCTGGCATGTTCACGGTCGCCTCTCTCTGACAACCCCGAAACAACAGTGGATTAATAAGCTACATGCTCCCAAACGAGCTCAAGTAACACAACCAAAGACCCTAAAGCCTTTTTGCTCACAGGATGCCGGTCTGTTTGTTAACATCTGCCAATTTCTGGACAGCTTGAAATGAATACAGATCCAGAGAACAGGAAACATTCAGTTGCCAGGAGACGTCACAGAATGTTTTAGCAAATGCTGGATAGGTGGTACGCGGCCTGAGACAGGAACCTGTTGACAGGAAGCCCACACAACACAATGCAGAAATATCTGGAAGGTCTACTGTGCAGATGTCATATTTTCTTTCTCGCATTAGCGGCTAGTTTTAAAATACACACAGCATGATGATCGAAACACTGGGCTCATTCTGCCCTGACATTTAAATAACAAACAGACTTTAAATAGCCGTAAACAATAATTTGCTACTTGTTATTGCTTATCACAAGCAGGTGGATTTTTTAGCATTTGATTGGACAAAAAGTCATAGCGCAAGATGAGCCATCAACATATTCGGTCCCAGAAGTGAAAGACTGTACATTTTAAATGTGCATACGTGCAGATCTCAGAACTGACAGACACTGGCTGAACTATGGCTGAAAATATTTCTATAAACATTTTGCTAAAGTTCTATTAACATTATTTCTGAACATTTAAATGTTCAAAACGTCTAGTTTAAAGGAGAAGTCCACTTCCAGAACAACAATTTACAAATAATTTTCTCACCCCCTTGTCATCCAAGATTTTAATGTCTTTCTGTCTTCAGTCGTAAAGAAATCATGGTTTTTAAGGAAAGCATTTCAGCATTTTTCCTCATATAATGGACTTCATTAGTGCCCCGATGTTAAACTTCCATAATGTAGTTTAAATGCAGCTTCAAAGGGCTCTAAATGATCCCAGCCGAGGAAGAAGGGTCTTATCTAGCGAAACGATCTCTCATTTTTTTAGAAAAATACAAATTTGTATACTTTTTAAGTATAAAAGCTTGTGTAGCACAGGCTCTGGGATGCACGTCCACGATGCTACGCATTAGTAATAGGTCGTTCTTGAACGATTCTTTTATTTTGAACGAATCTTTAATGTGACTCGGGAAGAACGAGTCGTCTCGTGATTGATTCCAATAAATGATAAAATGATCCGAACTTCCCATCACTACTACAAATCACATGTAAGTTCATAGTTCATTGTGATTCAATAGGACGTAGCGTCACGAACACGCATCCCAGAGCCTGTGCTACATGAGCTTTTGTGCTTTAAAAGTATAAAAATGTTTATTTTTATAAAAAAAAAAAAATTTAAATGACAGATCGTTTAGAGCCCTTTGAAGCTACATTTAAACTACATTTTGGAAGTTCAAAATCGGGGCACTAATGAAGTCCATTATATGGAGAAAAATGCTGGAGGCGGGCCTTCATTAAACCTGGAATTAATCAAGCTATTTGTGCCAGGCTGGGAGAAATGTATTGTAATAATGTAAACTATGTTAAAAAGAATGCGTTTTTCGAACCACCAAGCAAGAAAACGTGTTCTAGTACATCCACAAAACAAAATCTTTGTAAATGAGCATAATAGGACCCCTTTAAGGCAACATTCCATTTTAGAATTTTTCAAATTTTGAAACAACCAGTAACATTTAACATTTTTAAAAATGTTTTAGGAAAAAACATTCCAAATAATGTCTTTGTGCTAACGTTTTGAGAATATTTTTAAAGGCCTGATCACTTTGAATGAACATTTTATTAACTTTACTAGACAAACGTTTGTTCATAACTTTGAGAAAACCTTGCCAGAACATCAGCCAGAGTTCTGAGAATGTTCCCCGCTAGCTGGGTACGAGCTTTGAAGTTTTTTGTCAGAACTAAATGTTCAGACTTTTTTTTCTCTTTTTTAATTCCTTTTTTTAACTTACTGACATACAAAAAGCTAATTTTAACACTTACACAACAAAAGCAAATGCAAGTTATGCACATTATGTGTGGAATTGATACTTAATCTATGAATTATTCTCTATTTTACTTCCTGACATATACAGAAAGGTAATTTTACCACTTACACACACACAAAAAAATGCAAATTATACACATTATGTGTGGAATTGATACTTTATGATATTTTTTCGCTTTTTCCCTTCCTGACATATACAGACAGCTAATTTTACCACTTACACAACAAAAACACATGCAAATGATGCACATTTTGTGCGCAATTGATGTCAGAGAATGATGGAAAATGTTTTCGTCTCACAAGTCTGTTGTTTTATACATTGTCTTTTATCTATTAATTTTTTTCTCTCTCTTTTTTTTACTTTCTGACATATACAGACAGCTAATTTTACCACTTACACGACAAAAAACAAATGCAAATGATGCACATTTTGTGTGGAATTGATCTCAGAGAGTGATGGAAAATGTTTTGGTCTCACAAGCCTGTTGTTTTATACATTGTCTTTTACACTTCAGCAGCTGATGACACAACACAGCAGGAAATTGTTGGATGGCTACTCGACACTCGTTGTACTGTGCTCTATTCTTTTCCATTGTGTTTTCAGAGACAGAGGGCCAGCACAATGCCGCCTCTTACATGAACATCCAGCTCTTCACACTTTTTTATATACTCAACAGCCTTACAGACAGCGCTGCTCTAATGTAAAGGTCAGTACGAGCAAGCTTTTGGTGTCTCTGAAGTGGTTTTGCTGCAGCTGAAACCGAGAGTAGTGTTTGAAAAGAAAATCTATGCAGTTGATGGGATATTAAAATAATGATAACTTTATCATTATTAAGCGTAGAGTAAAGTGTTTTTTTCAGCCATGCTATAGAAGAACCATCATGGATTCACCAAAGAACCACTGTACACTATAAAGAACTTTTTATGCACTGTAAAGGTTCCACTGATGCCAATAGAGAGTGTGGTGAGATGAATAAAGCTGTTCCTTAAATCGCTTTTTAGTAAGAAGCCACATTATGCATGTGAATGTTTTTAGTGAACTTTGCTGGGACAGTTTAATGGGGGCCTCTAGTGGATACATTACTCACATCTTCTATATTCCCAAAGATTTGTGTAAGGATCCTTCATTTTAACACCATCTAGAATTTAACTCAATATTATCGTTTAATCAATGAGACCACCATGCATTATTCATTACTGACAGCTTGCTGAACACCTAGTGCTAAAAGCACTGCTGATATAATTAGCTGGATTGATTATCTCCTGCATTATAAGGTGTCTCAAGCTGTCACTTCACATTCTATTTAAGTTCGCACTATAGACTAATTGTGGTTGAATACGCTTTACCTTTCACACTACAAAACAATCATTTTATTATTGAACGTGCAATCTCATTCACAAGTGGGTGAAACTCATAAAAACATGTTTGTGTCATGTGATTTTAAAATGAAAAGAAAAAATATTTTGCACAACAAAAATTAAGCCTATTTTTAGAACCACTGAGATTTTATTAAAACCATTGCAACATTATTTCCCTGCAAATCCTGTAATACAAATTCAAATGACTGAGTTTTTGCTTTTTTAAAATTGATAACATTTACATATTTATTTATTTATGTATCTATGTATGTATGTATTCATTTATTTATTATTTAAACAGATTAATCTGGCAAATGTTTGAAAATAATGTGTAGGATATTTTTGAACTGATTTTGAAATTCCTATTGTCGGTGCTGATTCTCATTATTAAAATGCACTTTATTTCAATACACATATTTATTCTGGTAAATATATTTTAGCATAAATTCCACTATAACGTAATAATATACGTTTTTTTTCCCTCACAGCACATTATTTTACTAATTGTTTTTTAAAATCCCACTATTCCCAATGCAGATTCTCATTATTAATTATCATCATTTTAATTTTTTCTAAGCTGATTCTAGAATATTTAACCAACATAAATTCCACCATGACATAAACAATATACACTGTCGGACAAAAGTCTTTTCTGATTTGACTAAAATTATAGAAACAACTGAAATATTATTACAACTTAAAATAACTGTTTTCTATTTGAATATACTTTAAAATAGAATTTATTCATGTGATGCAAAGCTGAATTTTCATGCATCATTACTCCAGTCTTCAGTGTCACATGATCCTTCAGAAATCAATCTAATATGCTGATTTGTTATCAGTGTTGGAAACAGTTGTGCTGCTTAATATTTTTTTGGAATTGCAATGGCCGTAAAGAATGCCTTGTTGTCTTCAAGCTAAATATATGTCATATTTCTTTCTCTTGAATTTGAGGTTAAATATGACCAGGACTTGTTTCTGACAGGTTTTGTGAGATTCACCCAATTACAGTAACCACTGTTTTCCACATAAGCCTCTCCCGCCTTCGGGACATGACTGATTTTGACACATGAATTACCGATCGACTCTTGTTTCCTGGGGTGAATACTGATGCAGAGATGTTTTTGTCCTCTGCAGAGATTCTCTAAAGTGCACACGCGGAGGTCCGCCTAACTGATAGTGGAGAGCTGTGCTTTGAAGGAAGGCCATTGTTGAGTAGCACCTCTCAGCGTGCATTACATAAATGTGGGGCTGTTACTGAGGGCAGGCGAGTGTTTAGCATCAGAGGCAGTAATGTGGGGGTGTGTGAGGGCCACTTCACCTGAACTAGACTGCTCTGATTGGCCTTCACATAAGAGCTTGACAGAGGTTTCCACACAGAGGAGGGCCAGTAAAGGCATCAGGGCTCTTCAGAGTCAGTAATGCTTTGAGTGTGTATGTGTGTGAGAGAGAAAATGCATTGACACGTGTTTTATTTATGCACTACATCTGTACTATGTAAGTACTTTGAATTATTCACTTAATATGTGTCCTTAAATTAGCTGCATCATTTGTAAGGCAGGAATTATGGGTTCAAGCGCGTAGCGCTACAACCTTATTGCAATTATTAGAATGGCCAAGGATCAGCAATCTCCATATAAAACGGATCGTGCAGACCAAACTGTAAGTCATAGAGACTTGAAACTTGGAGGGCTGGTAGTACTCACACCGCCGACAACATAACCAAGGCTTGGCCAATTCAGCCTGAAAGGGGCACTACAGCGATCAAAAGTACATAGTTGTTCATAACTCCTAAACCATCAGCCTCAAATGTCTTATGTCACTGGAATCCTTGGCTCATCTCAAAAACACATGGCCGCCATTGACCGATGAATTTTTAGCACCTATTCGACAAGGTAGACAGAGGCCAATTGAAACGAAACTTGGCCTGTGGGAAATTTGAAAAATGTGAGATCGGCCACTGGGGGCCATCTTTCAAGGGCGTAAACGATTTTGCGCACATGGGCGCAATATTTGTATCATATGATAGAACTCCTCATTCTGGACAACTTTGCCTCTAGACTCACTGCTGTCAATCAAATTGTTTGTTAAATGATCAAGAAGATGTAAAAAATCTACTTATGGGAACTAGTCCTAGGTTTTTCGCT
Organism: Labeo rohita; assembly: GCF_022985175.1. Taxonomy (NCBI): domain Eukaryota; kingdom Metazoa; phylum Chordata; class Actinopteri; order Cypriniformes; family Cyprinidae; genus Labeo; species Labeo rohita. The sequence goes on from NC_066877.1 coordinate 29,779,789, forward strand.
CAATCTGGAAAAAAACACTGCAGGACTCTCTATGTCAATAGTTATCAAAAAAAAAAAATATTTAATTTATCCTTTGGGAAGCTATAATGGGGTCGTTTAGAAAAGGGGCCTGTCCAAATTTACCCAAAATCCTATAAAGCCTAAAGGAAAACTCAAAACTTCACAAAACTTGGTGAGCATGTGATTCTAAACAAGCATGCAAAGTTTTAAGGAGATCGGACCACAGCTGATGCTATAACAGTCATAAATGTTAAAACACATAATATTTCTATGGTAAATTACCTGGATTTGCCAAAAATGCTTTTTTAAATTGTGATTTAGGTGGTCACAGGCTTGCTGCATAATGTATTTTTTGTGTTTAAATTCCTTAAAGCACTACAACCCTGGTAATCACTGCTTGCAGCTATAGTTTTGTTTAACGTTTTAAGTAAAGATTTAGTTGTAGTAAAACAGAACACTGTATTTGTCATGATCATGACATTCACAACATTGACACAGTTATTGAACTGAACTGAATCAACATTGAACTGGCTGGAGCTGAAAAATGGCACTACTGTCTTCTGTAGAGCATAACTGATGAACTTTGCAACACTGACAGAGTTATTGAACTGAACTGCAGCAACACTGAACTAAACTGAGCTGAATAATGGTACTATTGTTTTCTGTACAGCTGTTTATAGCTGAATTGACATAATTAGCTGGGTTTAAATGCGGCTTCAAACAATCCCAAATGCGGTTGTAAACGAGTCCAGCTGAGGAAGAAGGGTCTTATCTAGCAAAACAATTGGTTATTTTCATTTAAAAATACTTGTCTTGCTCTCCCTGAACTCAGTGTATTCTGGCTCAAGACAGTTAGGGTATGTCGAAAAATTCCAATCGTATTTTCTCCCTCAAAAAGTGTTTCAAAATCATCCTGCATCGCTGCAGAAGTACCGACCCAGTCTTTGCAAACATTATATGTGAATCTTTGTTTTGGAAGTGGACTTCTCCTTTAAAAGCACCATTTTTTGATAGTGTAAAGAACATTTTAATAATCTAAAGTACCCTTTTCCACAATTAAAAAAACTTCAGTGCAATGAAAAGATTCAATAGATGTTAAAAGTTCTTCATAGAACCATAGACTCCAAAAAAGAATCATTATTTTTACGAGTGTATCAGTGTTCCATGAAAAGCACACCCAATTCTAAAATGATCCACCAAACAGTTCAAATAAAGTCTGTACGTTAAACGGTTTGGGCTGAATCAATAGCACAAGTTCAATACTTAGTGTCAGGGCTTCAGAACAAACCCTAACCAGAATGTTTGAGGAATATCAATACAAAGCTGCCATGTGATAATCTCTTCAGCATTCCATTCCAGAGCTGCCCCACTTCTGTAATCCGTACATCATAAGACGGCATCAGACAGCGAGCGCAGTTTGTATTGTGTGGGCTGTCACACATAGAAATGGAAGAACACCAATGTCTCGTTCCTGGTTGATGCTTTGTCTGGATCGAGATGCTTAGCCATTTAACAAAGCCTAATTACAGAGACGGTCTCCTTGGAGCACCATGTTCACTGGCACAGGTGAAAGAGCTGGATTGTAATGTCAATATCCCTCCAGCTCCTTGATCAGCCCATTTAATCGTGATTTTAGCTGCAACCTTCACGTTAGCACGCCAGATCTTTACCCATTACGCAACCCCCACACTATGGAGGTGGTGATGAAACCATTAGTGACCCAGCTGGAGTGATAAGATTGCGGTTAGATTCATCTAGCCTGCATTACTTGTCATGCATGAAATGTTCATTTGGTCCAATGAATTGCCGTGACACAAATAGAGACCAACTTTGGACTTACCTTTGAGATGTGCTTTTGTACTTCTGCCTGTAAGACAAAAAATGGAAGCGCATTAGCATGCAGCCATAACGAGCACACGCCGTAGTTTTACGTGTGTAAAGGACAGGACTGACAAGAACAGCATGCTCTGTTTCCAGTGTGAACAAAGCCAGGATCTCAAGGAATTCTCACTTTGCCGCTTCAGTGAATTAGTCATCGTACGAAGCTGCTGTTACTGAAAACCTAGCGCTCTCGCTGAGCACAGACGCATCGGAACGTATTGCAAATCATTAGCTACTATTTCATTATATATTAAACCTCCTACATCATTCATTTCGCTTTTGATTGTGTTTATTCCAACTGGGAGTTTGTGAGGAACAACTGTGGCCTGGATGTTGAGCAGGAGGGATGTTTTGAGATGTCAACACATCTCAAAAGGACACTTTCCACCTCAGATCGGACTATAAAGATAGACGGAGCTCACCAAAGAGGCTTGGATGAGCTTTGCAGGGAGGTGATGGAGCTAGAGCGGTTTAAATCCTGGGATCAACAATTCAGTCACTTTGACTTCCACAAATTTGCTTCTGTTGTAGGTCATAACGTCTGATTAAATTGCCCTCTGCTTCGGCAGCAATGCATTTAACAGCAGGCTGAAGGTTATGTTTTAGCAGCGACTAGAACAACAGAAGGTCATTTTATGCCGGAAAATGAATTTATTGGCGTAACAAGAATAATTTAATATTATACATCATTCATACTGAATAAAGAAAATAGAAGAATATTTTTTTGTTGCTGTTATGAATATAAAGCAGGGTTATTACTGTTAGCTAAAACCAGAAAAAATAAACATTAACTGAAAAACTGAATTAAAATCTAAGTATAAAATCTAATTTTAAAAAAATTAGAAAAAAAACAACAGAAGCATATACTAAATTATACTAAAATAACACTGATATTAAGTTTGCCAAATGATTCATTATTTAGTCATTATGATGGAAAAAAAAGCTGAAATGCTTAGTTGATATTACTTTTACTTATAAACTTATAAATATACCAACTACAGTGATTGTGGTTTTATGCATCTAAGGTTGTAGCCTTTTATTTCTGTTTTTTATAAGTGTTATTAATGATCCATTATTAATTAAATAAAACTATTTTAAATAAAAGAAAATAAAATAAATAATACATAAAAAATAAAGCTTAAAACTATGTAGACATATTAAATGTATGTAGAAATCTATATAAATATAAAATCTTGTTTAAAATATTAAAACAAAACTATAACAGTATATTAATGATACTAAAATAACAGTTTAGTTTGCCAAATGATTCATTATTTAGTCATTATGACAGACAAATAAGCTGAAATGCTTAGTTAATAATAAAATTAATGTTCATTAAATTGCAAATAAATTACTAACGATACTCATAAATATACCAACTACACTGATTGTGGCTTTATGCATCTAAGGTTATATCCTTTCATTTCTGTTTGTAGTTTAAAGTGTTATTAATAATTTATTATTCATTATTGTTGCTGAAAAATAAGTTGGAATTTTTAATTAACTTAAAATCAGGTTAAATTAACAATAAAAAAAATTTAAACATTAACTGAAAAAAATAAAGCAAAAAACTATGTAGACATATTTTAAAAAAAAAAATGAATAAAAATAATTTCAAATATTAGAAAGACTATAACAGTATATCAACGATACTAAAACAACACTGATATTAAGTTTTTTAAGTTTGCCAGTGATTCATTATTTAGTCATTGTGACAGAAAAATAAGCTGATTGCTAGGTTAATATTAAATTGATGTTAATTACGTTGCACAACTAACGATACTTATAAATATACCAACTACAGTGATTGTGGTTTTATGCATCTATTAATACATACAATTAAACAATAACAAACATTAACAGAAAAAAATAAAATATAAAAAAAAACTTAATTCAGCTAGTTGTCAAAGCAACACATAAAATCAAATAAAAATAAATTATAAATAAAGCATTAAACTATGTAGACATATTTTTTCAAAAATAAATAAAAATGCTAAAAACTAAGAATTACAAAAACTTTAAAAGTAAAATGACATTGAAAAATATAAATATAAAATCTAATTTAAAATACAAAAAAACTAAAACAGTAAATCAATGATACTCAAATGACAATGATATTAAGTTTGCTAAATGATTAATTATTTAGTCATTATGACAGAAAAACAAGCTGAAATGCTTAGTTAATATTCTATTTATGTTAATTAAATTGCACATCAACTAACAAACTCAGCTGCCTGAGTGCATCTAAGGGTATATCCTTTTACTTCTGTTTGTAGTATTAAGTGTGTATTGTGTCTGAAAAATAAGTTGGAATTTTTAGTTATCTTAAAATTATGTTAAATTAACATTAAAGTAGTGTTGTATTATGCACAACACTATTGTTGGCTATAATTGTAATCGCTACAGAGTTTGTGATGAAATGCAACGTTCAACGTCAGCATTAAAAATTAAATCCACAAATGATATTCAGATAGTCAAAGTTTCTGGACAAAATGACACAATCCAAACACTGCCTAACCCAAAAACTACACGGCTGATCTGAATTCATTAAGAAAAACTGTCAGCAGAAGCAAGTATGTGAACAACAACATTGCTTGATTAGGCTTGACAGTCTCATTAGTATTACATTCACACACTTGCTGCCCCAAGAGTCAAGACTCACCCACTCCCAGCATCACAGCGTACAGTGAACACAACAACCACACGGCTCATAAACAGCTCTCTCTCTCTCTTGCCAGTGCTGATGAAAGAGTATGAAACAAGAAGCACTTACATTCCCTTCAGCCTAATCCACATCTTCTCCGTCTGGTCACACTTGGAGTACTTCAAGGAGTTCTCCAGTCCGTCCGTGTCGTTGGCCAGAGAATCCATGGTTTGCACGAACGCGCGAGAGAGCGTGCGAAGCGGTCTAAGATGCAGAGGGATACGCAGGTATGCGATTCAACACGTGTAGCGCAGAGATCCGGGTCTTCAAAGCATCTCCGGCAGTTCGAGCGACACGCGTCTCCCAGAGGGTCCTGCTCGCAGCTCCAGAGCGCATCAGCCCGTTGGAGTGAGTGTCAGCGCGCAGACCTGTCTCTCCGCTACGCACTGAGGGAACGCTGTCACACACACACACACACGTCACACAAATGTTTCTCTCTCTCGCTTGCTCTCCCTCTCCTGCTCTCCCACTGACCGGAAAAGCTGCGCTGTGCCTGATGAGTATCTGAAAATTTCACCCTCTCGCTCTTTCACCCAGACTACGATGGAGGCTGCGCTGCGCTCCTTTTGACATCTCTAATCTCACACATTAATACGAGCACGCACACACACCTTAAGTAGCAAAACGAGCACCTGTGTTGTCCCTCAGATGGAATCCGTTGGTTGGAAAGAGAACGACGCAGACAGATCAACGGTTTCCCCCTCCTTTTCCGCGCATCATCATCATCATCATGCCGAGATTCACCTGACACATCGTTCCACAGAAGCCGTCGCGAAGCCCTCGTATTTTACGGAGACTTCTCTCGCGTCGGCCAGCTGAGCGATAAGCTCCCCCGGCGGCATCTCCTGGTCCCGAGTTGGCGTTTTAATGAAATTAACCTGCGCGCTATCATCCCGCGGCCAGCAGCCTAGTTTCAGCACGCTCTAATCCCCTCATTCCAGCGCAGCTGCGAGAAGCAGCGTGCCGATAAAAATTTCATGATTGTTTGTGAAGTACAAAAGGGCTGATTAGGCAGGCACACACTCAGAGAGACCATGAAGGGTTTCGGTGGAAAATAAAATCAGCAAACATGCTCCAGTCCGAGGCAAGAGCACCTTGCCTAATATAGCAGCACCCCTATATCTCGTTTCAGTAAATAAGAAGGAATTGTGGGATTTTTCCAATGCCGTCGCAGCCAGGCATGGCTGATTTTCATTCATTAGGGGGAAGGGCACATCATCTCCTGCCTACGGAGCATCGGCGGCATGAATAGACTGAATCCTAATGATCGCTTCTTCGGGGTTACCGGTCTATTGGATTACACTTTACAATGTAAAACAGCTTAATCATTGCTGCATTAGCATAGGAACAAAAATACATTTTCCCCATTAGTTCATCGCATAGGAATTGCCTATGAACATTCAGAGCCTCTGTTTACTATAAATCCTTTCACATAAAGGTGGTTCAGACAGTAATAAGATAACCGTGTTTGGTTAAAATTGCATTAAGTGGAAAAATAGCCTTTTATTTTCCATTTAATGAGATATTAGTATGTTTGTTGACTGCTGGAAGGTTGATTTCGCCGTTTGTTTCGTACAAAGCAGTTCTGATAAATGGAAACGCATAAAATGGGACACTGCGTGTGTAAATAAAACATTATTCATATTCACTTTCGGCACTAAAATGGTGATTGATGAAAGGCGTTGCCATGGCAACACACACTGCCATACAAATGGCTTTGGAGGGAATGATTATGGCTGTAAAAGAATGACTTGAAGGAGAGACAGACAAACCGAGACAGAAAAGAGCAGCAGCGACAACAACAACTGCGTTGGGTTATCTATAGAGGTCCACTTATCCCGTATGATTGTGGCTAAGATGATGGTGATTATCGACTCAAAGGAGCAAGGTGCAGTTTGATTCGGCACATCAGGGAAGCTTTTGTGCTCGAACGATCAGTAAAGATTGTTCAGATGCGTTCTAGACGCATACTGTATGAGAGGAAGAGGTTGCGGTTGTGACAAACACTGCCAGGACCTCCTGACATGTGTGATTTGTGATGTCAGAGAAGTGTCAGCAGTTAGACAGTGCACAGAACTCTATTAAGCAAACATTATGGCTTCGCTCCAATACCTAGCAAGCTGCAGCGCTGTCTACTGCCTTTTAAGGCAGCGTTCTGACTGACACAAAACTCATAAGTGATTGATTTGGAACGCTCTACATATATAGCAATTCTACGTTATATCAACATTGATTTTTTTATGCGGAGCAGAGACTTGACTGTTTGATTTCAAGAGTTAGTGCTAGCATGTTAACAATGATATAGTCACATAAATATTAAGCATGACAGCTTAAACCAGCTCAGAACCAGCTTATAACCAGCTTAGGGCCAGCTTAAACCAACTCATGACCAACTACACTCTAAAAAATGCTGGGTCATTTTTATTGGGCTGTTTTGAATATTTTACTCAGGTACTGGGTAGTTTTTCTGCACTCTACAAAAAAAATGCTGGGTTATTTTTTTTTAACCCAAATGCTGGGTTTAGCCTGCTGGGTCATTTTATTGGGTTGTTTTTAATATTTGTACCCAGGTGCTGGTTAGTTTTCTCCACTTTTAAAAAATGCTGGGGGTTTTTTTTTAACCCAAATGCTGGGTTCAGCATGTTGGGTCATTTTATTACGGTTGTTTTTAATATTTTTACCCAGGTGCTGGGTAGTTTTCTGCACTCTAAAAAATGCTGGGTTGTTTTTTTTTTTTTTACCCAGATGCTGGGTTCAGCATGTTGGGTCATTTTATTACGGTTGTTATTAATATTTGTACCCAGGTGCTGGGTAGTTTTCTGCACTCTAAAAAGTGCTGGGTTATTTCTTTTAACCCAAATGCTAGGTTCACCCTGCTGAGTCATTTTATTGGGTTGTTTTTAATATTTTTACCCAGGTGCTGGGTAGTTTTTCTGCACTTTTAAAAAATGCTGTTTTTTTTTTTTAACCCAAATGCTGGGTTTAGCATGTTGGGTCATTTTATTACAGTTGTTTTTAATATTTGTACCCAGGTGCTGGGTAGTTTTCTGCACTCTAAAAAATGCTGGGTTATTTCTTTCAACCCAAATGCTGGGTTCAGCCTGCTGGGTCATTTTATTGGGTTGTTTTTAATATTTTTACCCAGGTGCTGGGTAGTTTTTCTGCACTTTTAAAAAATGCTGGGGTTTTTTTTTACCCAAATGCTGGGTTCAGCATGTTGGGTCATTTTATTATGGTTGTTTTTAATATTTTTATCCAGGTGCTGGGTAGTTTTTCTGCACTCTAAAAAATGCTGGGTTGTTTTTTTTTTACCCAAATGCTGAGTTCAGCATGTTGGGTCATTTTATTACGGCTGTTTTTAATATTTTTACCCAGGTGCTGGGTAGTTTTTCTGCACTCTAAAAAATGCTGGGTTATTTTTTTTTAATCCAGATGTTGGGTTCCGCCTACTGGATCATTTTATCGGTTTGTTTTTAATATTTTTACCCAGGTGCTGGGTAGTTTTTTTGCATAAACAAACAAAGAACAATACATTTATTACACTATTTATTAATCTTTGTTAATGTTAGCTAATAAAAATGCTATATAAATTAAAAATAATAAATGCTGTAGAAGTATACATTCCTAGTTCATGTTAACTTATGTAGTTAACTAATGAACCTTATTGTAAAGTGTTACCAAAAAATACTACAACAGTACTGAAATAACACCGTATTTGATGAATTATATTTATCATTACATTTATCATCTGTATTGTTTCATTTGTCATTTTATTTGTTAATTAATAAATTTATTTATTTTAGCTGAGCAGATAGCAAAGTATCATAGGATTGTCTTTTCGTCCAAGGATACACGTGATGCTGTCTTATTATTTTGTTAGTGAAAGGTATCTTAGGAGACAGCATGATCTTGCTGTCTGTGAAGACAGGTCAGGAACACAGCTATTGTTTTGATCAACTCCAGTGTTTCAGAGATCATCAGTCTTTCATTCAGTGCTTTATTCGGTGGGAGAAGCACACATCTGATACGGGGGTGGATGCAGGTCATGTGTTCATGCATGTAAACAGCCATCATTCAAGAGTGTTAATAGCTGCAGCATTATGTGAAACGCTAAACCTTCACTTTCATTCAACAACAAGCTCCAGCCTCCATCATAATGGGGTGAATCTCACAAAACCTCTCGACTCAGATTTCATCTCAAGATCAAAATAAATGAAAAATAAAGTATATTATGGATATTTAGGTGTATATTATATCGTAAAGTATTAAAGTTATACACTATGGCAGCATTTGCTATATTTAATGCCATTATTTAAGTATTCATTCATTCATTATTAAGTATTCATTCATTAATGACAATTTAAGTAAAAAACAAACAAACAAACAAACAAACAAAAAACATTGTATTACATTAAATAGAATATAGAGATTTATCTTTGAGAGTAATGGAAATTATAAATAAAAACAAAGTAAATATCTGAAGACATTACAGTCCAAAATGAGCTTTATTTAAAATTAAAATAAAAAGACAATAAAGAATATATATATATATATATATATATATATATATATATATATATATATAAATATATATATATAGATATATTAATGTAATATGAATTAGCTTTTATACTTAATATACTTAATTAAACCTAATGAAAATGATAAAAAAACAACTCTTAAAATAGCTTTAGTTAATAAATGACAATAAAAACACACATCTTAAGTTACTTTTATTTATTTATTTACTATTTTTTACTATTTTATTATTTCAATAATGTTTTAGTAATAGTGTTTTTGTCATTTTTAGTTTCTGTTTATGTCAATGATATTTTAATTAATTTTTAATTTTTATTAATTTTTAGTTTTAGTGTTTGTTATTAAACTAAATGAAAATGAGAAATGTTGCCTTGGCAAATAGTTAAAATAAAATTATAGCTTTTTTAATATTTTATTTCAATAAATGTCTTAGTTTTCATTTAATTGCAACAAGTTATTAATTTTTTTTTTAATGCATTTATTTTTCTACGAATTTTGGGGTGAAATGAGACTTGGAGGTGTTGTAATTCACCAGGATTCACCCAATGACCCTGATTTGTCATTTACAAACAATTATTTTTAATCTTGACAGCTCTCAGTTCATGGACGGACGAGCAGCTTTGACGTCAGAGAACAATCATCATCAAGCAGGTTATTGTTATAATGTGAGTGTGGGTGTTTCCTTTTGGTTGGGCCTCTTAATTAAATGGAGTTTTAAGAGCCAAAAGCTTAGACAATGTTTATCCCCACACCCAGACAGCATGACATATGCTGTATAATACACTTGACACTTTAAATACATGGGCGGCTAATGTTTAATTCAAATAACTCCTGACAAGCTTGGCTTTTACTTATGACAGCCTCAAACTGAAAATGCATTGGATTTCTTCAGACACAAGGAGTTTTTATACATGTGACAAAGAAAATGTGACATATGAATGCAGCCTTTGAAAGATGTGAGCACTGAATGAAACTTTTCTGCATTGAAAATACTGTTTTTATTTATTTTATCATTAATTTGAATTACTGGTTTTATTAAATATGACAGAAAAGCAAAGTAAGCTTGGTATAAGAATGGAACACATGGCCAGATTCAATCCCATATCCATCTAAGCACAATACCTTGTTATTACCACTGTGCCACATGTGCGACAAATTCCTGTTTTAAACATACAAAAAAAAGACAATACTTAGACAAATGACCCTTAAAAACACTACAATGGTTTCTGATTTGTCTCTGCAGTTCAATTCTATATTACAGCCCATTTTACTGACAATCAGTGTTTTTGTTAACTACAACTTAAAAAAAATAAATAAATAAATAAAAATGTTTTTGTTTAACACAAATGAGACAAAATGTCTTAATTTGTAAAAATCTAAACAACAAAAATAATTATTTTATTTTATAACTGGTCAGCCTAATTCAATTTTACAGCACACCAAACTGACAATAAGCCTTGTTATTGTATACTCAACCTATTTAAAATATTTTTCGATAACTGAAATGAAGCTGAAATAAAGTATTAATAAGGTGAACATAAAACTTAAAAATTAAAACAAAATTTTTAAATATTTTACCTTGGCAACTGAAATAAGTACTGAAGCAAAATAAAAATATATTAAAAAATGTGTAAAAAAATAATAATAATGAAAGCAAAAAAATTATCTAAAATAAAAAAGTAAAAATATAAAAATAAAAGCGAATTTTAAATATTAATCAAGCACTAAAATAAATATTATAATGTAAATAATATTAAAACAACAATGCTGATATTTCCAGCTCATTCCAGTGGATTGTTCTGCAAACCTCTTCTGAGTTAGTGTCAGTAACCGAGGAGGAGGAGCTTAGCAAAGGGTCAATTATACCATGACTATGACCTTCCTAACTGCTCATTTAATAAATATTTAGGTTCATGCCTTATCAATCGTTAAAGCTATTTCCCAATTATGGTTTACATTATGAAAGGTTTGTCCCCAGCTCAGTAAAGATCAGAGGATAATTATGGATCCATCATGTGTGGTGTGTTTCCTGGCCTGTAGAACATTACAGAACATTCCGGTTTAATTACATTTAACAGAAAGGTCATTTCATTTCAATCAATACACAGGCCATTACAGTAAGAAAACCAGAGGGGAACCATTAATGAATATAGCATACATTTAGCTTAACTAATGATCTGCGCCTGGTTGCATAAAAGGTTTAGACTAGTCTTAAAAGTTAGTCATCTATTTTTTTTCTTCAAGACTGGTCAAAATGTTTAAAATTCAGTTACATAAAAACTTAGATTAGTCTAAGTTAAATCCAAGATATAAGACTGCTTACCCCTTAGTCAAGTACTAGTTGGTCAAACTAGTTCTTAAGACACTGTCTTAACATAGAGGCTAAGTGTATGCAACTGGCCCCTGAACTGTGGATCATTTAGACAGGATGTTTGCATATTCAGCTATACATAACCACACCCACATGTGTGTAATATTAAAATGAACAGTTTGCCCGGAAATAAAAATCTGCTGAGAATTTATTCACCCTCAGGCCATCCAAGATATAGATGAGTTTGTTTGTTCATGGGAACAGATTTGGAGAAATGTATCATTACATCATTTGCTCAACAATGGATCCTCTGCAGTGAATGGGTGCCGTCAGAGGGAGAGTCCAAACAGCCGATAAAAACATCACAATAATCCACATGAATCCAGTCCATCAGTTAATATCATGTGAACTGAAAAGCTGCATGTTTGTAAGAAACAAATCCATCATCAAGGTGTTTTTTAATGCTAAATCATTGCTTCAACTGTGAGAAGGTTGTCTCATCTGAATCAGGAGAGAAATACAGTTGAGGTCAAAAGTTTACATACACCTTGCAGAATCTGCAAAATGTCAATTATTTTGCCAAAATAAGAGGAATCATACAATTTGCAAATCATTTTTTATTTAGTACTGACCTGAGTAAGATATTTCACATAAAAGATGTTTACATATAGTCCACAAGAGAAAATAATAGTTGAATTCATAAAATGACCCTGTTCAAAAGTTTACATATGATTGATTCTTAACACTGTGTTGTTACCTGAATGATCCACAGCTGTGTTTTTTGTTTAGTGATAGTTGTTCATGAGTCCCTTGTTTGTCCTGAACAGTTAAACTGCTCGCTGTTCTTCAGAAAAATCCCTCAGGTCCCACAAATTCTTTGGTTTTTCAGCATTTTTGAGTATTTGAACCCTTTCCAACAATGACTGTATGATTTTGAGATGATTTTTTCACACTGAGGACAACTGAGAGACTCATATGCAACTATTACAGAAGGTTCAAACACTCACTGATGCTTCAGAAGTAAAAACAATGCATTAAGACCCAGGGGGTGAAAACTTTTGAAAAGAATAAAGATGTGTACATTTTTTTTCGTATTTTACCCAAATATCATATTTTTTCATTTAGTACTGCCCTTCAGAAGCTACAAAGGATAATTACATTACACTTACAAGACAAAATAAGTAAAATCTACACTGATGCATCGTTTTACCTTCTGGAGCATCAGTGAGCGTTTGAACCTTCTGTAATAGTTGCATATGAGTCCCTCAGTTGTCCTCAGTGTGAAAAGATGGATCTCAAAATCATACAATCATTGTTGGAAAGGGTTCAAATACACAAAAATGCTGAAAAACCAAAGAATTTGTGGAACCTGAAGAACTTTTCTGAAGAACAGTTCAACTGTTCAGGATAAACAAGGGACTCATGAACAACTATCACTAAACAAAAACACAGCTGTGGATCATTCAAGTAACAACACTAAGAATCAAGCATATGTAAACTTTTGATCGGGGTCATTTTTATAAATTCAACTATTATTTTCTCTTGTGAACTATATGTAAACATCTTTTATGTGAAATATCTTATTTAGGTCAGTACTAAAAAATAACATGCATTTTGTATGATCCCTCTTATTTTGGTAAAATAATTAATATTAATAATTAATAATAGTGTATGTAAACTTTTGACCTCAATTATATGCACAGATCAAGCACCAGTTACAAGCCAAAACAGATCTAAACAAATATTTCAGTGGATTTTGATGGGAGACGAAGAAAAAAGATAAACATTTTTACTGGAGAAAAATGTATTATAGATAATGGATTCATATGTCCAAATGCAACATTTTATAGTTAAAATCCCTTAATGGTAGATTTGTTTCTTACAAACATGCAGCCTTTTGTGTCGCAAGACATTAACCGATGCACTGACGTCGTTTAGATTACTTGTGGATTACTGACAGCTGTTTGGACTCTCATTCTGATGGCACCCATTCACTGCAGAGGATCCACTGGTAAGCAAGTGTAATGAAAAATTTCAAAATTTCTGCTCAGATGAAGAAAACAACTCATCTTGGATGACCTGGAGGATTTTTTGATAAACAATTTCTTTAAAGCAAACTGAACATAATTATTTACTCTCCCCAATGTCATTCCAAAAACAGGTATTCTATATCCCGCCCAACATATCTTTGTGTGCTTTGTATTGAGTGAAACTTCATGGAGGTGAGTAAATGATGACAAAATGTTCATTTTGGTTGAACAGCTGCTCTGGTTTGCTTCTGAAATTCAGTACTGCTAATATCATTTACTTTATGACAAATAGTCTTCCTCACTTTAGCTAAATGATTTGTGCAAATGTAATCTAAATTACAGTAATGTAAATATAGCATAAAATGATCAATAAAGCCACTGTAAGGATAAGGCAAAGATCATTAAGGCCAGTAATATGCAGTAAATCTCTTTTGTGGTGTTCCAGCAGCAAGCACAGAGGAACTTTATCAGTCTATTCTCAGGAGACTAATAAAGCGATGATACTGATGATACATCTTTATTCCGACCGCCTAATGCAGAGGCCAAAGACTGTCACCATGGATACCTCACATGGAGACAGCAAGAGTGAAAAACAAATACCCTGAATGTCACGAATGTGGGGGCATTCGGCAGAATCTCACGGGAGCATGCAAATGACTCGATCAGTACCGTCAGGCGCAGTTCGAAGATTTGGAAAGAGTTAGAAAGAAGTCAATGGAAAACAAATTAAAGGCAACAGACCACAGACAACCAATGCATTCATTTGTTCACATATTGAAAGCAGCGGAGGCAGGGGAAAAGGTTATAATGGTACCTTCAAACGTGCATTTGTTGTTTCCATATTTTCAGGGTCATGGCCGAAAGATGCACCGATGAACCCTGCGTTATTGTTTGATGCTTTTTTGTGTGTCACTCTGCAAATTCAAAGCTTGTCTGATCTGCGTCACACTGAACAAGAGACAGCGAGACTCCACCTCTATCTCATTAGTTATTGATTGAGGCCTTCTTTCAAATGACACACTAAACTTTTGGACTAGTGCTGCCCGTATTGAACAAATTAAACCGATACAAAATAAAATCAAATGCCATGACCTTCATGACCCAATTACGTCAAACATCCGTAAGAGTGCATATCTACATCTGTTATGTAGATATATACACACATCATGATGATTGTAAAAATTATTTTTACATTTTATTTATAATATTATATATTTATAATATATACTCACATTGGCACATTTTACATAAAAATATTGTTTATAATATATATTGCTGATGATTAAAATGTAATTAATTGGATAAATTAATTATGCTTATACTGTATAAAATGTTAAAATACATCAAATAATTATATAAAAATATATAAATATAAAAATTGTGAAAAATATATAAAATTTAGTATATACATTTCAAAGCTATAAAACTTGTGTAATAAGAGCTTAACATCTTTGAAGTCTCAAATCATAACAGCTTAACAGTTTGTTTAATCCAAACAAGAGAAAATGTCTTTGTTGTTGAATAAAATATAAATACAATTATAATTATGAAAATTATGGTGTATAAAATATACTCTATAATATTTATTTATTTATTTCAGGCTAATAAATTTTGTATAATATGAGCAAAATTTATTTTGAAATAACATTTTGATTAATCCAAATGGGATAAAATGTCTTTACTCTTAATTAATAAAATATAATTATTATGAGTAATTACGATTATTTAGATATTGTTTATAAAATAATTTATAATTATGATATATACATTTTAGAGCTATTGAACTTGTGTAATACGAGCAACATTTTTTGAAGTCTACAATCATAAATTATCAGTTAATTTAATTCAAATGACAAAAAAATGTCTTTGCTGTTTATTAATATGCTTATTAAAAAATAGTGTGTATAAAATATACACTATAATTTATGATTATAATACATACATTTCAGGGCTATTGTGTACAAAATGTATACTATAATTTATAATTATAATATATACATTCAGGGCTATACAATTTGTATAATAAGAGCAACAATTATTTGTCCTAAATTATAATAACAGTTTAATCCAACTAAGATACAATGTCTTTATTGTTAATTAATAAAATATAATTATTATGAATAATAATGATTATTACAAAAAAAAGTATTTAATTCAAATGCTAGAAAATGTCTTTGCTGTTAAAATTCAATTTTGCAATAAAACATTGTGTATAAAATATCTAAAATTAATTACATATTAATTTATTAATTTAGTATTAGAGCTATAACAATTAGGATAATGAGAGCTAAATTTCTTTGAAGTTTTTAATTATAACAGCTTAACAGTTTATTTATAAAATGAAATAAAATAAAAAAAATATAACAAAATATAATTTTATGTATTTGTATAAAAATATATTTAATACTTTTCCTTTTAATTTTTGGAACTGTCAGGACATCTGTTCTGTCAAATGGAAACACACGTTCTTATTTTTTTTTTAAATAAATTAAAATAAATATAAATAAAATTATATATATATATATATATATATATATATATATATATATATATATATATTTTTTTTTTTTTTTTTTTTTTTTTTTTTTACAACTTTTTTAACATCTGGTCAGTCTAACGGAGGGGAATCTTAAGCTAATGATGTCAGCCAAGTGGATGATGTCATTTCTGGTAGGCCATTAGGTCATGCACCACCACACTGTGCAGGGCCCCATTGCAGCATGGGTAATTCAGGATAATCTTTCACAACCTCTCAATTTGTTCTATATTAGCAGTAGTGAGTTGTGAGGTTATCCAGTGCACAGGGGAACGGTCAGTTCTGAGGCCGCTCAAGCGCAGCTTGGCTAATTTAGCCTGTACTGACTTTAATTAGCATGCTTGTAATGTGATTCTGCCAGTGCCACAGCAGTCTGACTTTAGCCAGACCACGAACAAAGCGGAAGAACAACTCTTTAGCCGTCCTCTCTATTTCACTGCCTTAGCCTCAACGCAAAACTTGAATTCTTGCGAAGCCTGGAAGATCAGTAACACTAATGTCTGTAATGATGTGTCATTACTCCGAGCCATTTCCCTAATAGACAATTCAATTATGTGTGTAGGCACATTGAGCAGGTTTCTCTTTCTTGGGCTCTTCATATCCACTATTATGAAAACGCTTTATGAATGTATCTGTCTTTTGCTTCTGGAGTGCTTAACGTCGCCTATTGTGATTTTTAAGCTCTCGCATTTGCAATGGTAATTTAAGTCATTTTAGTGACTCATACGGAGAATTTCTCTATAGGCACATAGAAACATGCAAACAGAGGCGGTTCACACTTGAGCTCTGGCCAGTTTTCATCTCGCTGCATGATTAATGTTTTAACCAGATGAGTACCGTGACTTTGAGATGCTTCTGAAACTGAAAGAGACAGAGTGTCCTGTGAAATCCTTCTGAAATAACATACTGTGGATACATGAAAAAGACATAAGAAGCTACTGTAAGGTTGTGTGCAAGTCGTTTTTTTTCTTTATAGATACATTAGGATAATTTACTGAATATTCACAATGTTTTTACTGACAATAAAATGAATAAATAAAAAGAAATGTTATTTTATAGTTCTTTTTATTTGGTCATAAAAATGTTTTTAAAGAGTCTGTTCTTAGGCTAGAAGATAGAAGTGGTAAAAGTGATTCATTTCATAGAATCTGTTCGAACTCAATGAATCACTGATTCATCAATAGAAAAATCAATTCGGAACACTGATAATGATTCATATCAATCAATAATGTTCACAGAAGTCCCTATGTGTGTGTGTGTGTGTGTGTGTGTGTGCGCGTGTGTGTGCGTGTGTGTGTGTGTAGGTGTGGTTTTTTATGTATTAAAATGTTTTTGTGAAAATATCTACCCCCTTCAAGACCTATTTTTATTTTTTAAATAAACTTTTATTTTCTTTTATTTTATTCTTTTCTTTTATTTTATTTTATTTTTATTATTTTATTTTATGTTGTTTATTTATTTATTTATTTTCTTTTAAATAAATGACAACTTTTATTTAGCAAAGACGCATGAAATTGATCAAAGTGACAGTATAGACATGTATAATGTTACAAGACCTCTTCCATTTTGTGCATTAAGCATTTTTAATTTGATCTGCTAAAATAGTTTTTTTTTGGTTGAATACAAACACAATACTACCATTCAAAAGATTTATTTTATTAAATTTATATATATATATATATATATATACATTTTTTTTTTTAATTACAACTTTTATTTTATTTTATTATTTTATTTTTACTTTATTTTATTTATTTATTTATTAAATAAATGACAACTTTTTAACAGCAAAGACGCATTAAATTGATGAAAGTGACAGTATAGACATGTATAATGTTACAAGACCTCTTCCATTTTGTGCAAATACAAATACAAATACAATACTACCATTAAAAAGATTTATTTTATTTAAGTTTAGTTTTAAATTTCTTATAAATTACAACTTTTATTTTATTTTATTTTATTATTTAACTTTTCTTTTTCTTTTTTTTTTACATTTTTTTTAAATGACAGCTTTTATTTTATTTTATTATTTTATTTTTACTTTATTTTTTTTAAATAAATGACAACTTTTATTCAGCAAAGATGCATTAAATTGATCAAAAGTGACAGTATAGACATGTATAATGTTACAAGACCTCTTTCAATTTGTGCATTAAGCATTTTGAATTTGATCTGCTAAAAGAGATTTTTGGTTACATACAAATACTCCCACTCAAAAGTTTTTGTATTATATTACTTTATTTTATTTTACTTTATTTTAGTTTTTTTTTTATAAATGACTTTCATTTTATTATTTTATTTTGTTTTATTTTTTTATTTTATGTATTTATTTTTATTTTAACACTGATAATAATAAGAAATGTTTCCTGAACAGCAATTCGGCATATTAGAATAATTTCTGATTAATTAATTTAGCTTTGCACTGACAGGAATAAATTTAAATTGTAATCATATTTTACAATATCACTGTTGTTGTTGTTTTTACTGATTATTTTTTTTTAAATAATTGCAAGAAACTTCTTTTAAAAACATTTTATAACCTTACCAGTCTCAAACTTCAGTAACAGTAGTGTACAAATTATTTAAGATTATATATCAAGATTATTTAAGTCATGTGTTGCACAAACCTAGCAGAGGAAATCATGGGGTAGAATGGGACCTGGACACACCACAGCCCATATGTGCACCATGTGTCAGAATCATTGGTGCTAAAGTTTTTTCAGTGATTTCTATGCTGTAAATTTCCCTGAAAGGTTCATGGAAAAACGAATCGTCTTTCAAAATAGCTTACTGTTTAATAACGAAGGATTTTCTCATGCATGTCTTGAATCTTTAGTCAAATCACCATGTTTTCCCTGCAGGTGGTGGGAATGCTTTTTAAACCCTCTGCGTCCATTTCCAGAGACTGACAAAACCCTGATGACTGTCAACATTCTGCGCATCAGTCAGGTGTAAAGAGGTCTTCTGAGTTGCTATGGCGACCTGAAATGTTTCACCATGGAGAAAGTGTGGCGCTGTACACATCAAACGCCCACAATCCATAAAACCGCAATAAGTCTCAAGATGTAATTACTGCTCTGGGTAATATGACATGCTATAGTCTGTATGTGTCATTTCCCTGCAACTAAACAGAATTGCAAGTATAATTTGCATGCAATTATGTAAGCTATGAGAAAATAAAACAAAATATAAGTTGTGCATAATGTGCCTTAAGTGAGTATTCACTCATCCAAATGCAACATATGGTGTTTTCACAGGAAAGCTTGAAGCTGCATTGGCATGACAGGTTGAGCGTGAGGTATAAGGGAAAACTTGAGCCATGCTCGTCTGGTGGCAGTTGGTCACTTCAGGGGGACTCTTACCTAATTCTGGGATCTTTGGCCACGGGTGCGTCTCTTCCAGCCAGTCCTCGGCTCTGGCCCCTCACTGAGCCCCACCTGTGCCTGAGGGCCCGAGAACTGGGCTGCATCTCAATCATGGAGTGAACAGAGTCACCTGTAGGGAAACACAGTATGTACTAGATTATTCTCATGGTGGAAGACTGACATAAACATTAATCATTTTCATTTTTCTTCACGAATACATTTTTCTTATGTAAGAAATAATTGACAACGAGCCGTTGAATTCTTCAGAAATAACGCACACCTGAGGTGGTGATGCGGCCACGACGCATGTCGGGTGTGCATTATTTTTGAAGAATTCAACTGACCGAAGTCAATTATTCTGCTTAAACTGTGGTTACCACACCTCAAGACAGCGATCAGATGATATACACTGCCCTCCAAAAGTTTGGAAACACCCCTGGCAAAGTGTGGTTTTGGACAATATCAGCACAAATCCTTATCATTTTTTGGTGCAAATACATTAAAGTAAGTTGACATTTTCAGCAATAATAATTTTCATTTTGATTACATAATAATGCCAATACATACATGTCAAAGTCAGACATGCCTGCTTACTGGTTTAAACTTGGCCCAGGTTTTTAAAAGATTTTTGGGTCAGCACACCTTAATAGCTTCAACAATTCACTGCCAGTTCAGTTTAGAATACAATGAATTTAGGCCCAGATTATGCAAAGCTGTAACAGCTAATATTGTCCAAAACCCCACTTTTCTAGGGCGTAAAAGCTTTAAGTGTTACGAATTTTTTTTACAATTATTTAATTGATAAATATTTCAAAAAAAATATTTGCTAAAATGTATGTTAATATTTATATTAACACTAATATAATTTAATAATATAATATAATTTAATATAATTTATTTTGTAAATATTGATATTAATATTCAACATTTAAAATGAAATTTCACTGGTATTAGTAAAGGCTCATTATAGTTACCTAAATAATAATAGTAAAAATAATAGTAAAAGCTATTTAAAAAATTATATATACATTTTAACTGTAATAAAATAAAATATAAAATATAAAAAATTAAACTTACTACCAAGGCAACATTTCTCATTTTTGTCTAAGAACTGAAAATAAATAAATAAATAAATAAACAACTATATAAACTAAATCGAGTAAATTAAAATTATATTTACGCTGCCATTTAAAAGTTTGGGATCAGTAAGATTTTTAATGCATTTACTTGATCAAAAATTCAGAAAAAAAGCAGTAATATTGTGAAATATTATTACACTTTAAAATAGTTGTTTTCTATTTTAATATATTTTAAAATTGTAATTTATTTGTATGATGCAAAGCTGAATTTTCATCAGCTATTACTTCAATCTGCAGTGTCACATGATCCTTCAGAAATCATTCTAATCTGCTGATTTATTATTTTTATTATCATGCTGGAAACAGTTGTGTTGTTTAATTTTTTTTTTTTTGGAAACTGTGATTGTTTTTTCAGGATTATTTGATTTATTCAAAATATAAATATTTTTATCATATTTTTTTAATACTTTTTATCAATTTAACACATCCTTGCTGAATAAAAGTATTCATTTCTTTCTAAAAATTTTAAATGGTAGCTTATATTGTTACAAAAGATTTCTATTTTAAATGCTGTTCTTTATAACTTTTTATATATTAAAGAATCCTGAAAAAAAGTATCACAGGTTCCAACAAAATATTAAGCAGCACAACTGTTTCCAACATCGATAATCAGCTTATTAAAATAATTTCTGAGGATCATGTGACACTGAAGACTAGAGTAATGATGCTGAAAATTCAGCTTGCATCACAGGAATAAATTACATTTTAAAATATATTCATATAGAAAACAGTTATTTTACATTGAAATAATATTTCACAATATTCCTGTATATATAGAATTCAATATCATATAAAAATAAAATAATACTATTGGTATCAGCTACTGAAATTTTGGTGTCGTGATACTCAGTTCAGCTCAGTTCAGCTTTCTTGAAAGTCCCTTTGCCTAATTAGTTTCTCGCTCATCATAACTCACACAGCTTGTGTGAGAAGTTAAAATTAAAGGCAATAATTCAAACCATGATCAGTAGGTATTTAAAAGCTCTCCAATATGAGGCTTGTGCTCGTTTCCTCGTTGCCAGAGGAGAAATATGACGATTTGACGTTCTATTAGAATTAGAATGTATTATTGTCATGCTGAAGTTTCTAATTATTACCCTCCATTGGCATTTAGATGTGGACTTCATTAATCTCTCAGAGAATTATTTCAGACGCTCTCTCAAGGTTCAGTGTGCCTGAAGCTCCAGATAGGAGAAATTAATTCAATTAAACTTTGTTTCACTGTGCAGTACCTTTCCTTGTCTCCACTTGGTATCTGTACAAAAACAGCTAAGGGACAAATTCGGTGAACAGTTGCAGCGCAAACGCACACATACACAAGAACATTGTATTTATCACAGACCAACCATAATCCAAATTAACCAGGAGCTAAATTAAAATACTAATTTTAATACTAAATATTAAAGGCTCATAAAAATACGTGCCTACATACATTTCTGCAACACTGTAATTACACACCTTACTGCACATTTCGTGGCAGTTTCAAAGTGAAATGTCCAGAAAGCATAGCAAAGTTAATCAAAACTATTCAAAACAAATTATTTGCCTCAAAGCTTTGTTTAAGTTAGTCAATTTACTGTAACTACACACGGAACACTGTCTATTACTGACGCACAAACCGATAAACGCTGGACATATTTAAGACCGTAAATTAATAGTGGTTAGTTATGATGTCCCTAAGTTAGCTATGTTTTGTGAAAGATTAAGTGTCATTTGTGTTAACTGTCTCATTCTCTCTCTGTGACACACAGAAAGTTAGAAAGTTAGTCATTATCAAACGAAGAGTACCTCAGCATGATTACAAATGTGATGCTGATTTTATGCAACAGTTCACCAATAAACATGAAGGTAATATTAAGAGACATACATTTTAGACAGCATATTGCCTGTTTTTGCTCTATTTCGCTAACAAATAACCATTCCAAACACAGCCACAGCACTGTTTTGCGTCTTTGAGAAACATGACGGTGTTTCGTTCTTGAGTGAATCACTCATTAAATGATTCAGTTCAATCGCAATGACTCACTTACTTAACAGAGACTGCCAACTACTGGCGGTGTTGATTTCACGTTTAAAGTCTTTATTTTAAAAATACATGTAAATGTCAATATTCAATGTTTTATTTAAAATCACAATATATTTATACATTTGTAACTGCAAGTTAAATACATTTATGTCCCTCTGATTTTTTTTTATTGATTTATTTGCATTTGCATTATGAATGTAATTTGGCAAATAAATGCATTAAATGGGTTTAGTTTTCATGGTTATTATTGCATGTAGTTTCATCAATAAAAATGTTAATTTTTCTAAAAAGAAAACTAGTTCTTTATTTTAAGAGACCTATCTTATTTTCTCTTGTATATTTAGTATTGCTCTTTAATAAAGAAAAACTTCTCATCCGATTACTTGATTAATCGATTAATCGATGGCAAAATCGGTAGAATCGCTAGTTGTTGTTTTGTTTTGTTTTTTCAGTTTTGCAGATATGTATACAGAGGCACGTATTTCCAATAAGCCTATGTTGTTAAACTGAACACTAAATATTTAAATACTAAATGCTAAAGCAGGTCTATTTATTTCAACCATACTAATTTATACATTTATATTAATAATATATTTATTTGATTTATTGGTTTCATTTTTTCCGGATTTTGAGAAAAAAATAAAATAAAATGAAAAAATAAAATATTTCTTTATGAATAAAAAAATGATTAAATCATTGAAAAATGTACATTTTTCTAAAAAGAAAAGTATTTAGTTGTTTATTTTAAAATACCAATCTTATTTTCTTTTGTATATTTAGTATTACTCTTTAATAAAGAAAAACTTCTTCTTCTTATCCGAAAATCGGTAGAATACTTGATTACTAAAATAATCGATAGCTACAGCCCTATAGTTGTTTTTTTGTTTTTTTCAGTTTTGCAGATATGTATATAGAGGCATGTTTCCAATAAGCCTATGTTGTTAAATTGAACACTAAATATTTAAATGCTAAATGCTAAAGCAGGTCTATTTATTTCAACTAAATTAAATGAAGGAAAAATTTAAATTTAAATATAATTTATATTCAAATTCAAATTTATATACAAAACCATACATAGTATGGCATGCAGTGAAATGCTTTTTATGCTCAACATGTTGCAAAAATAAAAAAAATGTAAAGAGTATAAATAAAACAAGAAAGAAAGAAAAGGGCATAAACTAGAATGTATGTAACAAAACAATGTATGGATACATTTATAGTGGGACCTGTTATTTATTAATATTTTTATATACAAAGCCTGCTCATTATTAAACTACCACTACCACTTTTAAATTTTAAAATATTCTTGCTAAATTTTTGTTTATATTATTATACACATTAATAATAATTTATACATTTATATTAATAATATATTTATTTGATTTATTGGTTTCATTTTTTCCAGTTTTTGAGTACCACAAAGAAAAATTAAATATTTCTTTATGAATAAAAAAGAATTAAATCATTAAAAAAATGAATACTATGAAAGATATATTTTTGTTGTGATCACAAAAAAAAAACACATAAGCATATTTAAATAGACATTCATTTACATTTTACATTTCATACGTTAGGCTTTACCCTTAGCTAATAAAAATGTGTTCTAAGTAAACTTTGCTATCATTCACACTGAGTTATAAAAATGTCATGTTCTCTAAACATTCAAAATGTACACTTTCTAAAATGTTTTACATTTTTTTATTTTATTTATTTACTTTTTTTGTGATCATTAAGAGAACATTGCATTTTTTTAAGTTTCCAAACATTATTGAACATTACTTTTGAATGTTTTCTAAATATTCTGAAATAAGTAGTAAGTAAACTAAAATCTTTTAGAAATAAAACGTTTTAATGAATAAAATTCTCCCTCAACTTCAAAATCGTCTTATATCTCTGTTTTACCTTTTTTGTTAAGGGTGTTTGATCTTCTTTGCATGTTCACTTTGCAAAGACTGGGTCAGAACTTCTGTAGTGATGTAGGATGATTTTAAAATGATTTTTGAAGTTGAGGGAGAAAATACGATTGGAGTTTTGAGCCAGAATACACAGAGTTCAGGAAAAGCAAGACAAGACAAGTGTTTGGGATTAAAAAGTATTTAAATTGTGTTTTTTTTATTAAAAATAACTGATCGTTTTGCTTGAAACCCTTCTTCCTCAGCTGGGATTGTTTGAAGCCACATTTAAACTACATTTTGGAAGTTCAAAATCGGGGCACCATATCAGTCCATTATATGGAAAAAAAATCCTGAAATGTGTTCCTTAAAAAACGACTGAAGAAAGAAAAACATGAACATCTTGGATAACAAGGGGGTGAGTACATTATCTGTAAATCGTTGTTCTGGAAGTAGACTTTTCCTTTAATCAAAGTTTAGAGAACATTCCTTGTTAGCTTGGACTAAACTAAAAAATCTGCTAAAGTAGAAGAGAGTTGCTGTACTGTCCAAATAAAGTAAAACATATTGCGGCAATCTCCTGCATCCTTTACAAATGTGCACTTCGAACGGCAAGACTAGGAATTGGCATGCAAATTGTCTTCAGTACAGATTTTAAGGGTCCATTTGTACCATTACCCGATTTGCATAATTCCTTTTTTGAAGCAGGCACTAAAACAATACAGACAGTGCTTTCAAATAAATGTTGCTATCAGCAAGCACATTTCATTCTTAGCAAATTCCACCCTAATTCTGCTTGAAGTGTGCTTGCATGGCAGCTCACCAAAGACAGAACAAAAAACAGGAAAGTGAAAGAGAGAAGACAGAGACAAGCGTGAGAATGCAGTAGCATGTGTGACTAAATATGGTGAGAGAGAGCAGTTGGGTGGACACGACAATTACGGCCTAATTTATGATTCAGTGTCGGTGAAATTGGGTTTTACTGGTTGCCATAGAGATATATTCTGAAAATTCCCTGCAAAGCTATTCATCCATAATGTCAAATGTTGTTGCCCAGAATTTCTCATCAGTGGAGGCTGATGCACACCGCAAATCAGAAGAGCAGAAGATTTGTGTGTGTAAACATGGGGCCATTCTGAATAGCCTACATGTGTAAGTCTTATCGCTGTGTTTGTGTATGGTTTAAGAGGTATATGTAACCGTACGCGAGTGGCAGGTGTGACTGCGATCGCCTCGATTAAAATTTCACTTCTCCTCTGCAGAAACAACTGTGTCCGACTGAGCTTTTGCAGCTGAGGTCAATGGTATGACATCTCACAGACGAACTGTACTGAAGCCCGCAGGGTGATAAAAGCATTCTGCGAAACCTCATTTATAAAATGGATTGTTTCTCTAAACTTGGATTGGTTGAGCCACGTTCAGAGACATTGTAGACACACCTGTGACCATATATTCTATATCAGTGTGCCAAGTTGCTATGTCGTTTTGAAGTTTTAACAGCCTAATGTTTGACTAATTAAATGTATTGGACACTTTCATTAAGCCGTTTTATAAAAAGCAACATGACTGAAGACGACTGGTTATGTTCGGCTGTGGTTGGTTTATACGATAAGTCCTGCCTCTTGTGCGTTCCTCCTTCAAGATGAGCAATATAATGGCATTAATGGGAAGACTAATTTAAAAATGTAAGTAGACAACTAACACACTTAGACTGAAACAGTTGTTACATCAAAATAAGACTTAAATGGCATGAAAACATCATCCGTGGGAGTTTTTAACGAGTAATTAGCTTGGTGAATTTTAAAATAAATCTCTGTGTCTGTGACCAATATTTACAGAGCTTTGATGACTGATGATCCAAATATTCAAAAAAAAAAAAGTTAACTATTTAAAGGAACAGCTGAACACAAGTTCACAAGTAAAATTTATTGTTAGGGGTTCAAGCGTGTAGCACTGAAACCCTATTGTAATTGTTAGGATTTGTCACGGATCAGTGATCTCCACCTAAAACTGAACGAGCAAAACCAAACCGTAAGTCGTAGAGACTTGAAACTTGGAGAGCTGGTAGTACTCACATGACCTAAAATGTGACCAAGGCTCGCCCTATTTGGCCTGACGGGGTGCTACAGCGAACAAAAGTACGAAATCGCTCATAACTCCTAAATCATGAGTCACAGACTCAAGTGTCTTATGTTGTTAGAATCCTTGGCTCAAGCCAAAACTAAACACGTACCTCAGAGTCGCATTTTTTGAAAAAACAATTTTTCAAACTAGTCCTAGGTTTTTCACCGGAACCAAACCAGTGCAGAAAGATTCTCTGGAGAGTCAATATCAAAAATTATCAAAAAAAAGTTGAACTTTCGACTCACCGTCGCAAACAGGCACCAAAACGTTCGAAGGGCCAATTTTGGTAAAATGTCTATAACTCCAACAGAATGAGGTATCTCTGCCAAACTAAGAACACTTACGTAAGATCTCAATCTGAGGCCACAGGAAAAAAAATTGCACTTGGTGGTGCTATAAGAGGGAAAAAGATAAAAATCGCTAAAAACCGCGCAACCATTCGTCCTATCAACATGAAAATTGGTGTGCACAGTCTTGGTCCAATGTGCCACAAATGTCTACAAGGACATTTGTGTATCTCAAAAACATGGAACGAATAAGTTGGTACAAACATGGACGAAGTTTGAGCACCTGTTAGACAAGGTTAACAGAGGCTGATCGGAACGAAACTCAGTGGGCCTGTTTGACTCATGGCCTCAAAGGTCTGAGAGTAATTTGAAAGAAATCAGAAATCTGGGATGAGATATCACATTTTTCATGGGTGCAAACGATTGTACGCCCCGCATTTTTTTACACATATGCATGATATTCGTATCATACCGGACTCCTCATTCCGGACAACTTTGCCTCTAGAACCACTGCTGTCAATCTAATTGTTTGTTAAATGATTGAGAAGATGTAAAAAACCTACTTTTGCAAACGAAAAACAATCTGGAAAAAAACACTGCAGTACAATTCTCTGGACTCTCTAGGCCAATAATTATTTAAAAAATGTTAAAACGTACCCTTTGGGAAGATATAACAAGGTCGTTTAGAAAAGGGGCCTGTCTGAATGTCCACAATTTGTTCCTGCCTTGAGTTATTATTTTGGAATAAATGTAAAAAGTACATTTGATTTAAAGAAAAAAACATTTAAACCATATAGAATATACAGTAGATACTTCAAAAGAAGTATTTACTTACACTGTAAAAAACAATTTGTTGAGTAAACGTAAAATAATTTGTTACCCTGCTGCCTTAAAATTTTAAGTTCAGTCAACTCAAAAAAGTTTAGTCAACTTGAAATTTTACTAAGTGACAACTTAGATATTTGAATTGATTCAACTTAAAACATTTTAGGCAACCGGGTAACAAACACAACTTTTACTGCCAACGTACAACTGATTGTTTCGCTAGATAAAACCCTTTTTCCTCAGCTAGGATCGTTTACAACCACATTTGGGATCGTTTGAAGCCACATTTAAACTGCATTTTGGAAGTTCAAACTCGGGGCACCATATCAGTCCATTATATGGAGAAAAATCCTGAAATGTTTTCCTCAAAAAACATAATTTCTTTATGACGGAAGAAAAAAGACATGAACATCTTGGATGACGGGGGGGGTGAGTACATTATCTGTAAATTATTGTTCTGGAAGTGGACTTCTCCTTTAACAAACCAAATTTTTATTTTAGTCAACTTGAATATCTAAGTTGTTACTTAGTACAACTTAACACTTGTAAAGCTGACTAAACTATTTGAGTTGACTGAACATAAAATTTTAAGGCAGCAGGATAAATTATTTTAAGTTGACTCAACAAATTGTGTTTTTTTTACAGTGTAGTATGCAATTTTGAACGGATTTGTTCAAAAAATGATTAATTTGGGAACAAACTTAGTGACTGTTTTTATGCATGAGTCGTTGAATCACTCACTCACACAGTTCATTCAAACACACTGATTCATTCAAGAAGTGACTGTATTGACTCATTCACTCAAATGATTCACTCAAAAATGTTGATTCATTCAGGAACAGAACATCCGATTGTGTTTTGCAAGACGCAAACTATTTTTAAGAAGCAAAAACAGACAAGTGACTATAATAATGTGTCTAAAATTTTACTTTAAAGGGGTCATCAGATGCCCATTTTCCACAAGTTGATTTGATTCTTCAGGGTCTTAATGAAAAGTCTATAATATACTTTGGTTAAGAATTCTCAATGGTTGTGTAAAACAACACCCTTTTACCTTGTCAAAATCAGCTCTGCAAAAATCATCTCATTCTGAGGGATTGTTCCTTTAAATGCAAATGAGCTCTGCTCACCCCACCCCTCTCTTCTCGCTGCTGCTCTGAGAGATTGTTTACTTTAGCCACATTTAGCATGTTTAGTCACGAAACTTGCTAACTAGCACGCTATTAGGAAAGGTGTTTGCAGAGATTCGTAAAAAAACCTTGCACGAACATAGACACATTTATGTAGATTGGGAGGTGCATTCCTTCACAAGCAAACATTATCCACTGCATCTTTAGCGGCTCAGATGTCGGGAGTAAATGACGACCACTATGTTCATTATTACATCCAGCAACACAACACCTCAATCGGAGATATTCTTGTTTAATTTACATCCCTGCTCCAGCATTGAAACAATGGAGGTCAGACTGTTGCAGCTGATCTGAGGTAAGACACTCATGTCAATCAACTATCATGGGAGCGGCCTCTGTGGGTGTGACGGCACACCGACAGGCATCTGAGAATGGCTAGATTTGAAAAAGAGGATATTATTTTTACAGATTAATTAAAAACCACTGCATGGATTTTTATCATTATAGGGTAGATTTGTCACTACCAACACACATTAATGATCAAACAACATGTAAAAGTGAAGTTTGCATCCAATGACCCACAGGGGGCAGCTGTGATTAGAGAGTCGGGCTTGTAATTGAAAGGTTGCAGGTTCGAGTCCCAAGTCCAGCAGAGACTGAAGGTGGGGAGAGTGAATAACCAGCGCTCTCTCCACCCTCAATACCACGACTGAGGTGAGTCCCTTGAACTAGGCACCGATCCCCCAACTGCTCCCCGGGCACCGCAGCAATAGCAATATGGCTGCCCACTGCTCTGGGTGTGTGTTCACGGTGTGTGTGTGTTTGTTCACTACTGTGTGTGTGCACTTGGATGGGTTAAATGCAGAGCACAAATTCCGAGTATGGGCCACCATACTTGGCCACACAAAACGTCCTTTCCCTCCTTTTCCTTTAATATAAACTTCTAATATTACTTAACTAACCACTTTCAGATATCTGTGCTGCACCAGGCATATTAAAAAGTCACTGCAATTTTTACTGAGAAAATACACCTTATTTTCATACAAATTAAGCCTGCAATTACCATTGCTCTATTTATGTCAGCAGGAAAAAGTTGGTAAGCTAATTTTTCAAAAGTAAGGTGCATTTTTCACTTTTTCTGTGCACCTTCTATGCAAATCTGACCAGTGAGTCAAGTATTGCGCATAAAATTGCACTGTTACCGATATTATTGATGATTCACACTATCTCTTTAGTGAATTGCATGCTAAAAATACAGACACTGTGTTTAAAAAATAAAATAAATAAATAAATGTAGCTATTACTAGGTGCAACAAATTACTGGCAAATACCCCCTCTGAAATCTTGTTTTTGTGTATGTGATACATTAAGGCTGTGAATTCATCCTTTTTATGACAATAATTCACACTTGTGGGGAAAGAAGAGGCGTCTAGGCATTGCAGACCGTTAGCAGGAAATTTGATTTGCTCGTGGCAGTTCAACCAGACCTGTGAGGACATGTTTCATGTTACCATGGAGAAGAAGAGGAACAGACACTCTAGACACTCAGTGAAAATCCTTCCGAGGCTCAAAAAAGCGCAATGGTTTTACATTAACGTAAGAACAACAGTAAATTGCTATGGTTATCCAGTAAAAGCATTCCAGTGAGTGATTATGAAGAGCCTGTACGATCTCATGAAGTAAGATGACGTCTGAATCCAGTGGCTAACTTCCAAACAGACGCAAACAGATGATCCACTCATTACGACCCACTCAAGTTCTGTGACTATGAAAAGCAACAGGTAGTGATTATGTTTGAGACTGTTTCCTTGACAGGTTCAGTGGAACCTAAAATAACATTTCTGTCATCATTTATTCCCCCTTATCTTAAACCAAAATGGGCCACTAGGAGGCGCTAGAAAGAAATAAAAATTAAATTAAATTAAATTGAAGCTATTTTTGGATATTGACTGCAATTTTCTGTTGGAAAAAAATGACATGAGAGTAAATAAATTATGACAGAATAAACATTTTTAGGGTGAACTGTTTCTTTAAATGTCCTATTACAGGTCGAAAAGTAAAGGTTTTGACCCAAGAACTGCGAAAAAGGACAAAGACGATCGATCTGAAGGTTTAATGAGGGTTTAATTACAACCAATGTGCTCCTGAGCCTAGAATGCTATATAAAGGGCTTTGTGCTTAAAAAGGCACTGAATAACAGTAAATGAAATACACATTACAGAAAAAGTCTCTGAAAGAGAACATTAAATAATTCATTGACAGAATGAAAGATACTCACAAATGCTCATGCACTTTCTCATGAAACGTCACCCATCAGTCGGGCTGCGAGTTCATTTCCTGCAGTTCCCAGCCTGGGTGATTTGAGGTGTGTGAGTCTCTCTGCTACGGCCAGATGGTTACACTTCAGTGGATTTGATGGAAACGTCACGCCTGTTACTCGCAGTGTGAGTCTATTCAATACAGATGCTAGAGAAATTTCAAATACATTTTTTACTTCATAAAAAACAAACAAATTATAGTAAGCTGAATATTTATTTTAGATTGGTGCTTGCTTACCATTTATATATATATATATATATACACAAAATATATTTTGGAAGGGGAATCATGAAATTTCAAGCTCCTTGGTATCAAAGGAACTGTAGGCCTTTTGTGCATTTGAGAGTGTGTGTGCAAAAGTAAGAGTCTCATATATGTCTAGCTGCTGTGGTATGTGTTAATGGCCTTCTTTAGCACCACATAGTGAAGCTACAGTAGGTAACAGGACAGTCACAACAGGACTGTAAACACAGCGAGATATGACGCAGACTCATGGACCAAAAATGCTGTGAAACATTGAAGACTTCAAAGGATTGATGGATTTGATTGATGAAGCCCAGGTTCTCTTTGTTAATAGAACAGGACTGGAATATAATTGTCTAAATATACTACTACTTGTCAAATGTCTGATTAATAGCATCCGCTCTGAAATTGAAGTTAAACTACATTTCTGCTGAAGGTATCTATCAGAGAAGATGTAGGTCTTGAATAAAATATGATACATTAGGGATGTAATACCTCACTTCTGCCAGGGCAAAAATAGAGCTCTAATTGGAAAGCTCATATATTGTCATTATAATCATGGGCCTCATTTCTCACTGACGCTGACTCAAGAGTCATGTAACAAACTCTGGTTCTAGACATCTCTGCATCTGCCTGACCTGATGTCCAATGCACCACTGAGATTGGTTAGTTTAAGTGGTTGCTGGAGTTTTTCGGTTGCTAAGGTGTTGCTTTGCAGTTGTATAGAAATGCTGAATGGTTTCTAAGCTGTTGCCAAAGTGTTCTGGGTTATTGTCAGGATGGATAGATAGATAGATAGATAGATAGATAGATAGATAGATAGATAGATAGATAGATAGATAGAACGACAGAATACATTTAATGACTGATATGATACACCAACACCATGACAATGATAGATAGATAGATAGATATAGATAGATAGATAGATAGATGATAGAACAACAGAACAACAGAATACATTTAATGACAGATATAATGATAGATAGAAGAACAAAACGACACAATGATAGATAGATAGATAGATAGATAGATATAGATATAGATAAATAAATATATATATATAGACAATTGGAATGGTATAGAATAAAATGATAGATATAATGATAGAACGATAGAATGATAGAACGATAGAACGATAGATAGATAGACAGATAGACAGATAGATAGATATATATATATATATATATATATATAGATAGACAATTAGAATGGTATAGAATAGAATGATAGATATAATGATAGAACGATAGATAGAACGATAGAACGATAGATAGATAGATAGATAGATAGATAGATAGATAGATAGATAGATAGATGTGATGATATATAATAGATAAATGTGATGTAATAGAGAAATCATATTCATTAACTTTATTGGTATTGTTTGCAGGAGACATTAATATTGAAAATGTGAATCAGTCTCTGTGTTAAGGCTGGTTTAGTGAGACAAAGAAGACCAAGAAAAATTCATTTCCTCAGTAGCAGCTGCTGTGGCCGAGGGTCAGGTTTTGTTTATCTTGATTATGTATAATTTGGGGGTCTGTGTGGTGTGCTTATTCTTAAGAACCGCAAGTACTGCAAACGTTTCAGCACTGGCTTTGCATTTATATTTGAAGCAGTCTACTATCTCAGAGAAATCTTGACTTTTGACTGTCTAGTATCTAGTATCTACAATACTATAGTTGCCCTTTACTGAAAAAAAAATAATAATAATAACAATAACACATGCAAACCCACTGTTTTAAAAACTAAAAAAACATACTTAGAGATAGTATTTCTGTTTTCTGTCTTAACACTGTCATTTTATTGTAATTACAAACTTTTGGAAACTTAATGCCCATTTATTACAACCATTTGATATTCACGATGTTGCTTAATTTTATACTGACAGCAAAATCATAATGAACATTCAATTTATAGACTAGTTCAATACATAGACAAGTCACTCTGGCAAGAAAGCTTATGCCATTAACAGCGATATAAAATTGATTAACGCACATTGAAGCATAAAACAAAAATATGACAACAATTTCGAACTGTGGCATGTGCCTGAACCAAGCGTGTCTGAATTATATAAAAATTAAGCATTGCATAACCATTACATAACTATTTTTTTAAATGCTGGCATGGGTTATTGCGACAAAAGGCATGAATCATGCTCACACACCTGTGTTTAAACAGCGAAAGCAGCATGCAAGTGTTGCACTCAAAAGACAATGTTGTTTTTAACCTTGAATAACTGAGATTGACACCTGGCATTTGGAGGCAGATATTAATCAATTCAAAGAGTGTTTCATTATATCTCACCGGTTCATTGAGGAAATAAATCCGGATTTACACACGCTACAATGAGCCCAATTTCCTCTTCCTGGCAGGATAAATCATCCTCATATGGATAGGCAGCCTTTGTGTTGTTGATTGGGCCTCACTGTGCGTTTCTTATCATTTCTGTCCGTCTAATTTACCATTGGTGCAATGATCAGACCTTTGCCTTAATCCATTTCTATTCAAAAATAAAATGCATTAAAGGTCTTTAATCGTACAGCACGTGACCTTCAAGGGAAGCGATATAAAGCAATAAGATAAGTTTAATGAATGTTTTATCAAGGATCATCTCAAGGTGAGTAGATGTTCCTCTCTTGATTTAATAAGCTCAAATGTCAAATGCTATATCAGACACGATCCGTGAGTAACAATCACACTCCCATCTTTAGAGTAATGACAGACTTTACACTGAGGAGAGGGGGATGGATCTGACCTGGCCCAAAGCCTAGAACTGTTCTCATGGTAGTCGCTAAGTTCTGTGACAGATAAATATGGATTAACTAAGACATTGAATCATTTCTGCATTTTTTCCATTTTCAACAAACTTAGGAGCAAAATTCACTGAGTAGATGTTTAAACACAACATGTTAAAAACATCCAGAACGGAAAAGAACACAGAATACACTGTCTACCAGTCAAAAGTTTTTGAACAGTAAGATTTTTAATGCTTTTTAAAGAAGTCTCTTCTGCTCACCAAGCCTGCGTTTATTTGATCCAATATACAGCAAAAACAGTTAACAGTTTTTACTATTTAAAACAACTGTTTTCTATTTGAATATATTTTAAAATGTAATTTATTTCTGTGATTTTTTTAGCATCATTACTCCAGTCACATGATTCTTCAGAAATCATTCTAATATTCTGATTTGCTGCTCAAAAAAACAATTATTATAATTATAAATTATTAGTAGTATTAATATTATTATGTTTAAAACAGCTGAGTAGAATTTTTTTCAGGTTTCTTTGATGAATAGAAAGTTCAGAAGAACAGGATTTATCTGAAATAGAAATCTTTTTTAGAATCTGTAACATTATAAATGTCTTCATCATCACTTTTGATCAATTTAAAGCATCCTTGCTAAATAAAAATATTAATTTTAACTTTTTATCTCAGATAAATGCTGATCTTTCTGTTCATCAAAGAAAAAATTATACTCAACTGTTTTAAATATGACAATAATAATAATAATTGTTTCTTGAACAGCAAATCAGCATATTAGAAAGATTTCTGGATCATGTGACACTGACGACTGGAGTAATGATACTGACATTTTTTTTAACTTCGATCACAAGAATAAATTATTATTTTAAAATATATTCAAATAGAAACAGTTATTTTAAACAGTAGAATATTTAAAATGTTACTGTTTTTGCTGTACTTTGGATCAAATAAATGCAGGCTTGGTGAGAAGAAGAGAATTCTTTTTAAAAAACTTTTGACTAGTAGTGTATATCAAGACATTTTTTAAGACTCCAATGGCTCATCCCTCACTGAAATACTGAAATAGTTTTGAATGAATATAAATTTTTATATTTTCCATTTTCATTTAAATTTTACCTATTAAAAAAACAATAAATTATATTTTAAAAATTATATTAAAAATAATAATAATAAGTTAAAAATAATGTTTTATTAAATTTGGCTGTTTTTGTAATTTTTTCAATCAGTTTTATTTCAGTTTTACTTTTAGTTCTTTTAGCATACCAAGTGAAACTAAATGGCATTATGACTGGTTAGATCACCTGTCAATCAAACTGTCTGAGAAGGGTCAACTGAGCTCACTGATTTGGACACATTGTGATATTTTAGCACCTGACTGACTGCGGGTGTGTTTACAGGGTGTGTAGTTTGGTTGTCTTTGGTTCTTCTAGTCCAGTGCAAAATGTATAGGTAAATGATTATATTTAGTCCTTGTTCGTTTAGCATTCACACTGTCATTTTTAACAATAACCTAAAGATACAAAACAAAAGACAGCGGTTCTGACACTTGTACCAAACTGTAACGACCAACATACTGTAGCTCCAGCAATGAGAAGAACCAGGTACTCTTGTGACATCTCGTGACATCATGTCTTTTGGTTCCTTTAGATGTCTTTGGTCTATGTTGCATTCATATTTCAGCCAAACCGCACCCGAATCCATTTGGAAATGGACCAAGACCCACCTTTTCAACAACTTTCAGTCTGCTATTTGGTGCGCATCAAGGTTTGGATGGCAGCATTCACATTTATTCAAATGAACCACATTAACAAAACAAACGTGCCAGAGTTTGTTTCAATAAAAAACAAACCTTACAAGTGTAAACACACCCTAAAACATCACAATAATCTACAAGTAATGACTCTATCAATTAATATCTTGTGAAATAGTGACCTGTTTTCAAGCATGCCCTGTCTGTCCTCTTGCTTGGTCACATACATAGTTTCACCCTAACACTTACACTGTTGGTTGAGCCAAAGTTGTTATGTCAATCCAAGTTGGGTAATGCATAACGCATATAATATATGCAAAGAAAATGGCATGGTAATCTATATGCGTCTTCTTGTGTTATTCATTGCCTGTTTTCCAAACTATCATTTACAACACTTTGAGCTTGTCTGCACTGCATTATTAACGTCACCCTAGATTTACAGCTATGTGGGAACATTCTTCAAACAATACAAAACTCTCCACATGAGCCTTACTGATAATACTGCTAATGCTTTTCAAACACATGCCATTTTTCAAAACACTGATAGCCATTTATTTCTTGCACTCTCTCAGGAATATTATGGGTAAAGGGAGCCCTCTGGTGACTAAAATCTCAACTTGTAATGCTAGTAAATATGCCATTGTGAGATTTCCATTTAAATATAGCTCAAGTGCTATTGTTTTGAAATTATGGGTAATTATATGGTATGGGTAAGCAATTACATGGTAGATTTAACAGACAACAGAGAGAACAAGTAATTGCTAAAGACCCATTATTAAGTAATTTAGTAGTATATTAAAATATTTTATTTAAAATTATGAAGAAAGGAGTGTATATAATTCTTCTGTTGACTATAAATATATTCATCTATATATTATGTGTTTTTATTATTAATAGATTTTTATATTATATTATATTATACTATATTATTATATTATAATTTAGGCTATTACAATAGATGTAGCCAATATATTATCAGTATTTGTCCTGATATCTGTCAGGCTGTATGACGATTTAATGCATGCTATTCCAAAAAAATCACTTACTTTAAAGCAAGTCACGCAATGAACAAATTAATTGTAGCATCCTTTTATATCACTGTTAAGGCTAAACAACACAGCGGTGAATCACAACTGCCCTGTCTATTCTCTAAAAAAAACACTTTTTATCATAACAAGAGAGGAGGTTGATGATTCTCAGTAATGTAATTGACACGTTCCACAACCTAGTTTGTTTCTGGAAATAATATGCATGTTTATCAGACATGAGCATGCAAATTGGTCTAATGAAACTGTCCTGGCCATACTCAAGGTCATCTAATTATCAGCAACAATGAACAGGAAATCATCTTTGAGTTTGCACTAAATCAACGCTCCTATTCTTCCATGATGACAGTGCAGGCACGTCACAGGAAGAGTTTCTTCTGCTGCTCCAGCGACAGAGTAATAAATCTAAAACTGATACGTAACAGCACGCCCTGAGTCTCAAATGAACAGAAGCTATTTGGAAACCTTCTTCATTACATAGGCTCACCCATGTGCAGACACATTTGACAGAGCACTATTGCAGGAACTCAACGACTTAATTATGGAGTTTAAAATATAGATCACTACATCAATTAACACAACCACTGTCGTAACTCAAGCTCACTTCAGCCTACGCAGTTGCAGAGACGAAACTTGTTTTGGCTGGTGATGCCAAATGACCAAAGAAAAATGCTCTGTGGATCCTCTGCAGTAAATGGGTGCCGTCAGAATGAGAGTCCAAACAGCTGATAAAAACAAAACAATAATTCACAAGTAATTCACACGCCTCCAGTACATTGACTTGAGAAGCATAAAGCTGCGATTGTGAGAAACAAATCCATCAATAAGGTATTTTAACATTAAACTGCCACTTCTGGCCAAAATATAACTCCATAATACATAATAATCCTTCCTCCAGTGAAAAAGTTCATCCGCTGTTGTTCTCTCACATTAAAATCTACTAACATATGTATTCATTTTGAACTGTTTTGGACTGTTTTGTTTTTGTAAACAGTGCTAGATGGGTGCACATTTCTCTCCTGATTCAGACAAGACAACTTTTTCATTGGAGGAGGCGTTATTATGGATTATAACCTCAACATTTTTTTTCTGGAAGCAACGTTTTGAGGGTCTGTAGATGTGTGGATTACTTGTAGATTATTGATGTTTTTATCAGCTCTTTGGACTCTCATTCTGACGGCACCCATTCACTGTAGATTTCTCTAAATCTGTTCAGATGAAAAACAAACTCAGGGCTCAACGCTAACAATTTTTTTTACTTGTTCAAGTAACTTTAAATGCGTTATACAAGGTCAAACAAAAAATAAAACACCATGTAAACTTTTCTTAAAACAGTGAGTTCCCATCAGAGATACATTCATATAAACCCCTGTTTATATTTCCAATATTTTGCGCATTGTGAACCGTGATCTTGCTCTCCCTGCTACAGTATTTTTTCTTCTTTCACCATGTCTACATCGGACGCAAGCGGCGCGACACGACGCATCAAAATACAGTAAAACCCATTATAATCATTGATGCTGTCTACACTGAACAGCACGACACAACAAATCCCTGAGAGTAAAACAGTGGCCCAAACGGGCCAGTGACAAATTCGTCAACTGTCCCAAGCGTCTTTTACACTGGCCCCGGGCCATCGGGCACTCCTTATTGTTGAGCCCTGAAACTCATCTACATCTTGGTTGGCCTGAAGGTGAGTAAATTTTCAGCAAATTTTTATTTTGGGGTGAACTGTTCCTTTAAGAACAAGATGTGACATACTAAAATTAAAGATACTTATTGTGAGCTAACAGTAGATTCGTAAGGAAGTTACTAGGGGTCAAAGGGTGGAAAAACACTGGGAACAAAGCACGCTGCCAGCACTTATGCTAATCTAACCACCAACAGCTCTTCAGTGTGATTGTGAAATAAAGAGGCTGAATTCATTCCTCTTAATTGCTCTTCATTTGGCTATAAGACAAAATCTTTAATTGCTTTCCTCGCAGCCATCCAGCACGGTTGGCAACCAAAACAACGGTGAGCAAATTAGCCCCCAATCTGCAGCATCCCAATCGACGACGCAGAGAGGCCTCGTAATGAATTCCACCGGCTTTGTTCTGCCCACTCAACCCCTTTACGTCCAAGAGGCTTGAAATAAAATAGTAAGATTCAAATCATTATAATGCATTCTCTAAAGAAACAAGACCTCCGATGACACTCTATTTAATACTGTACAGGGGTTGCCATGACAAAGACAGCAGTGAAATACTGGCCATGTCATGTCATTCTTGGAAGTGCATTCAAATTCATTTTGCTCACCTAGTGTTTTGCATGTACAGCCAATGCATATGAAGCCTGTTTAATATGATGCTTGACTACATTTGCCCGTAACTCTTTACAAAACAATCAGCTTGTTAAATAAGATTCAAATTCAAGAACAAAACAAGAACAATTTGTCTCAGTTTTAGAGTAAGATTTTTTACTTATTAATGGACTTGACACAGCATCTCTCTTTAAACACTCCCTCCATAAAATCAACCATTTAAAAATGTCACTTTCGAACTCCTTCTAAGCTTGTCGTCTCATTAGAATTTGATGTGTATTATCTAAAAAACAATTTTGATTTGCAAATGTTTTTGCAGAAAAAGCCAATTACATTTTTGGGTGTGGCCAATGATGAGTATAATGAGTAATTGAACACCTGTACACCAAGGCAAATATAAAACCGAATTAATATTGGTTTCCAAGCCGAGAAGTCGTTTTGAGGATGCATGGAAAACTATGTCAAATTTCACCCATACATTGTCTACAAATGCACTTGGACCTGATAACACTGTAAATATACTGAATCTAGCTTTTGCTGGAGAAATCCCCGGTGAATATGTTGTATAAAGGAAAATGTGCTTACCTTAAAATATGAGTTTCTCATATTTTGCAAAACCGTAAGAATGATGTTTATTCAGTAAGTTTCAGAGGGGTCAACTTTTAAAAAACTCCAAATACCACCCAAAAAATGGCCAAAATATGCTCTCAAATTTGATTATTTTGGTCATGTTTTTTACAAACGTGCTTGGACCAGATAACATTGTAGTTAAATAGAGCGTTTTTATGACACATTATCAGCTGGCCAAATTGGCGGGACCAAACATAAACAGTGCCACTGAAACAAATGAAACTTGCATACTTTGCTGATTATTGCTGCTGAAAATGGTAAATTATTGTTATGTTTTGGGCTGTACTAATCCGTCGGACCAGAAAAAAACATTTGGAGTTTCCAAAAACATCTGCCAAAAGTTATAACAAATCAAGGAGAAGAGTGCAGAAAACTGTCTGAGGAACAAAAGGCGTTTGTGGTTGGTGAAACTGAACCAGGATTTCCAGGGCAAGAATGTTGACAACCTTTGTGTTTGTTCTTATAATTTCCGGAGTAGTAGGTAAAGTATCAGACTAATATCCTAATTAATACTGCTCGTATGTATCTTTACCACCTATAAACTTTAGTTTGTCAAAATATTGTGCCCTTTCCTGCTTACTTGGTCCTTTCTCTACATGATTTAGCAGCTTCCACACAATTTTCTATGGTTTAGACAACATAAATTAGCAGAACAACGTATTCAGTAGTACATTAACCGTGCAATCCATGCTATTGTTTACATCCGAGTATAGCCAATATGGCCGCGCATCCGGATAACTGACCAAATCGCGACGTAGGTGCAAACCGTCTATACTGAATTTAGCTTTTGCTAAACAAATCTCTGCTGAATGTCTAAATAAAAGTGCTTACCTGAGTTTCTGACGTTTTTAATAAAACACTAGTAGTTTTTGTTATTTATTTATTTATTTATTTAATTTCTGTTGCTTGCTTTGGTCTCCTCCTCAGGTAATTTCTGCACTCCAACAAACTTGCAATCTAACTTCTATGGTTATTTAGTGTTTTGACGCTACTGAAAAGTATAGTGTATATGAAAAGAATGCATTATTTAATGTAACATTTTAATCTCCGAGATTCAAATCATAATTTGCACCTTATAAACTAATCCCGTGTAATGAATTGTGAATTAAATCCTTTGATAAAACACAGCTTTGATATTACTGCACTAGCATTAAGCTGTAACCAAATGTCTGACATCATTTTACCCGCTTTTAAAGTTAATAAACAAAACCATCAGTGACCATGCCAAAGTTTTCCTCAGCACGGACAGTGTTGAAAACAGCTGTGAAACTCTCATCACTTGCCTCCCTCGGTGATGACAGACGCCCTCTGAACTTCCCGGCTGACCCTCTGAACTGCATTTTTAATGACCCGAGTCTGGCTCTCGGTCAGGTCCCGGTTCGCTCTGCCGTCATCGGACTCCTTGGGCTTCACGGTCACAATGTTTCTCCTGGAGAGCTTGGATGAGAACGTGCCCATGTGGAAAAGCAAATCCCCGAGTTTATCAACACCATGGGAGATAGAGTTGAAGTGACGACAATTGCCCAAAGAGTTTCCCTGTGTTTTCGATATAAGTCATCCTAGTTCAACCATAATGTCCTAATGTAGGCATATTACTGTAGGATATAACTGTAGGCAGTCCAGTTAAAAGCGCCATCGGCGGACGTGCGCGTCCTCGAAGGTGTTATTTCTATTACAGACACAGGGGGCGCTATAACCCTGTCTATTCTGACTAGTGGAGACGTTTTATAAAAATACAGTCCCAAATATATGTGACCCTGGACCACAAAACCAGTCATAAGGGTCATTTTTTTAAAGTGTGATTTATACATCATCTGAAAGCTGAATAAAAATGATTTCCTTTGATGTATGGTTTGTTAGGATAGGACCATGCATGGCAGATATGCAACTGGAATCTGAGGTTGCAAAAAAATCAAAATATTGAGAAGATCGCCTTTAAAGTTGTCCAAATTAAGTTCTTGG
Source organism: Labeo rohita (assembly GCF_022985175.1). Lineage (NCBI taxonomy): Eukaryota > Metazoa > Chordata > Actinopteri > Cypriniformes > Cyprinidae > Labeo > Labeo rohita. The sequence continues at coordinate 29,821,603 of NC_066877.1, forward strand.
CAATGCATATTACCAATCAAAAATTAAGTTCTGATATATTTACGATAGGAAATCGTAATGATCTTTACTTAATATCTTCATGATTTTTGGCATAAAAGAAAAACTGATCATTTTGACCCATACAAAGTATTGTTAGCTATTGCTACTAATATACCCGTGCAACTTATGACTGGTTTTGTGGTCCAGGGTCACATATAATTGAGCAGATTCATTTAGAGCATCACGAAAGTGGTTTGTCTCTGCGTCGTTTTAAATGTTTAAAAAAGTAACTCTTACTTTCACAGCTTTATAAATCAAATCTAAATGTTTTTACATTCATATTGTTAGCAAATTTCTCTCAGTATGGTATGGAAAATAAGATTATAAATAAAATAAAAATTAAAAAATAAAAAAAATAAAATTATGGGGCCAGTGTATGTTTATAGACTGAACAAGTTTAATGTGATCTAGTTAAAAGCACTGTCAAACACAGTTTATACAAAAAAAAAAAACAGACATGTATAGCTATTTTTTGTATATATGTACACATTTTATTCAATACAATCCATTCCACACATCCATACTTCAAAATTAAGGCTCGGTCTACACCACACAGTTAATCCCAGTAAAATTTCATGTCAAACATCCTCACAAGCATTTTATGACAATTTCCTACCTTCAGAAAAAACACATCACATCAGTGTAAATAAAACAGGATTAAACGAGAATCTTAAGATTTGTTTAAAAAATCACTATATTACTATGCAATCTATGGACATAAACATCAAAATATGTAATTAAAATTACAAAATTACAAAAGAAAATGAACTAAGATTTGATGTACCAAGAATACTTGTTTAACTAGTCCCTCTCTTTTGGTTGATATTTAAGTTACTATATTGCACAAATATAGCTTAACATCCCAGAGGATGATCAAGGATGTAAAGTGTAATATTAATAATAAATGAACTGGACCAAATTATTTTTCCAGAAAAATAAAAAGCCTGAATGTGAGTGTTTACCAAAATATGTCTGGAAAGTTGATTCTAAATGCCTAACGAACATAACAGAATGGGAAAATAACTGCATCTTAAAGGTTACACTTTGTTAAGATAATTGAAAGAGTGTTTGTATGTGATTTATTTTGATAGTGAATTCCTGAAATTAAATTGAAGTAGCACAAAGGATGACAATTGTAATTGAAATGAAGTAATTGCAAATAAAATGTAATAGGCTAAGAATGAGAACCAATGTAATTCAAATTCCAGTTCAACATCATGTAAAGCCAGTTCAATTCAAATTCCAACTGAAAGGCAGCTATGTTTCTTTTTGTCATATTAGCACCTATAAGACAATTTGGAAGTGTTAAATCAAAGCCATATATGAAACTATGATGGAAGCACTGGTGGCTTTAAAAGAGCAGTTCATCAAAAAATGAAAATTCTGTCTTTATTTACTCACTTCATGTCATTTCAAACCTATTTTATTTTTTGTGAATTCTAGACTTGTGAAGAGTAGACTGATTCCAGTCACTTTTACTATAAGGAAAAGAGCAGCTTGAACATTCTCTATAAATATCACCATTTGTGTTCAATGAAAGAAAAACAGCCAAACAGCTTTAAAAAGATATTAGGCAATAATGACAGAATTTTAATTTTGGGGTGAACTGTCCCTTTGAGATTAAATGGATGCAGCTGTAGAATAATGTTCAATCATGACCCAAACCATTTGCTTGTGTAGCATCTTGTGGTCTGAAGTTTTTCAGCTGCTCCATGAAACCTGGATTTGGACATGAGGCCGGTCGAGCTGATTTCACCAGCGCAAACGTGTCACCAAATGGCTGCTTTTCCTTCAACATCAGATATCCGATGACGACCGAGACAGAACGTGAAACTCCAGAATTGCAGTGGACAAGTACAACTCCTTTCTGAAGAAAGAAACAAACTGTCTAGTCAGACAGCAGGAAGAGAAATTGTTTCCAGAAGCTACGGGAATCCCTCAATGGAGGCATTTCATTTCACATCATTACATACTTCATTATAAAGCATGTAATTAATCCTATGCTAATTGCAAGGAATTACAAAATTGCGAGTTACGGGTGAGAGAACCACTTGCTGCTGAGTTGAGAAGAACATTATTTGATTAACTGAGCTGCTGTTTCCGTTCGCATCATAGACGACATAGTAAATTAGGGGACGGGAGGCACTACGCTCGTTTTACAAAGGAATGGAAACTTATTTCCAGCAGCCATTGTAATCATAAACCTTAGTGAATTTGAATCATGAGGCAGTGTCAGGTTAAGGGTGACTGGCGACACTATTTAGTAAAGAGGTTGTATGACAAACAATGGCCCGTTAGTGATATGATCTTTCTACAACTCGCTAAATAATGCATTGTGAAAACTCAGCATCCATTATTCAGCACGCCGCACGGTTACCTAGAATAACGGAGTTAGCCATTGGATGACCACGCAGTATCACATAGGCCAGGCGCTAAAGCCCAACACTCAGGAAATTACACTGAGAGAATGAAATATTGCTCTTATAATGCAGCCAGATTTCCATGTTGCATTATGCAAAAATGCAAGATCTGTGCAAAAACATTCTTGGACATGACATGTAATCATGAATATGCCATGAAACAAAAGGCAAATGTTACCTCAGCTTTAGCCTGGTCTATAAACTGTGCACACTCCTCGATGTGTGCTATGATATCAGTGTCAGGTAGGTCCAGTATGCTCAGTGTTTTATAGATGAACAAGTTAGGAAAGGCATTTTCCACACCATACGCAACATTTAATATATGTGTGACCTGAAATCAATGGAAACACATTATGAGTCTTAAAACAAAGTTATTTTATGATAAAATACCAAAATAATAAACTCACATTACCTTATATTTCCTCAAAGTACCAAAGTCATGAGCTGCATCTTGTGACCCTTGAAATAAACATAATTAAAATGAATACTCAGAATAGAATAGAATAGAATAGAATAGAATAGAATAGAATAGAATAGATTATCCTATGTGGGGGAAATTTTAAACTCTAATATCACAGCCAGAAATCAACGTTATACATATAAAATATACCACACAATTCAATAACAATAGCAATAATAATAATAGTAATAATAATAATGCCTAACAATAATTTAAAAGGTCTTTAAAAATCCAAATTTATTATTATAATGTATATAAATGTATATAGAATTATTTTAATAACGTTTTTATCAATTGCATTTTATTTTTGTTTATAATTTTATTTACATACAACCTTAAATATCAATTTCATTTAATGCATACATTACATATACAACAAAAAAATAAAATAATATGTAAAATAAAATTCTGCAATTACACACATTACATTTCAAAAACATTTTATGAAGATTAAAGTCCAAAAGAGCAAACAGGCCATCCTGAGAGTTTATTACAGATTTATTTGTACTTTTTAAGTGTCAAATGAGAAGATGCACTACTTACCAAGTAATAGATATGGTTTAATATATCCAACCTGAAGATCCCAGTTATTATCCTGAACATATCCACATGCAGTTTCAGGCTGTGCTGTTTCTTCCACCACCTGTACAGTGGAACCTTTCCATGTCTCAATAATCCTCCTGCCGCTCAAAGTCGTTACTCTGGTGCATTGTTTCCGCAAATTAGCTTTGGAGAAGGATTTTATTTCTTGTGCAAGCGACTGCATCACATTTGCGGTGGAGATGTCTAAGGCAGAAATGTAAAAGGCTCCGAATTTGAGTTTGTGCTGTTAGACCGTTCGTTGCTCCCTCACTAGTAATGCCCGTCTACATTTCTGTGACCTCGATACTACCTGAAAACCGAGAGGATTCATTAGCGCACCTCAGCATAATTACCTGGGGAAGATCAAAACAATAGTGACACCCAAAGGAGACAAATATAACTGCATATGTGAACCTCTGCTAAAGCGATAGCTATTATTCACGTATTTATTTTCAGGGTAGTAATTTTCTGAGAGCAATTGGTTGCCGTTCGTCTCGCCAAAACATTTGAATACGTGTTTTTTGTTGTTCTTGTTGTTGCCCCTGGTGAAAAAAACAGCATATGCTGGTAGGTATGTTTTGATGCTGGGATGCTGGTTAGGTATGTTTTGTTGCTGGTTTAAGCTGGTCCTTTGCTGGTTTATCCTGGTCTTTAGCTGGTTTATGTTGGTCCTTTGCTGGTTTATGCTGGTATAAGAACCAGCTTAAACCAGCATCAAAACATACCTACCAGCATATGCTGGATTTTTCACCAGGGGCGTTTTTTTTCTTATTCTAATTCTAATAGCATGATACATAACAACAGTACTTAGCCTATGTTTTGTTGGCTTCGAGTGATTTGACATGCATGATTAGGGTATAGCTATATCATATATAAAGGGGGTAGATTACTGATTCCAAATTACATGACAAAAGTTGTAAATAGTAACGTAATCCATTGCATTACATATTTTATGTAATATGATCTTTTAGATTACTTTTGACTTATCTCATTCATAGCATTGATTTAAAACGCATAATCTTGTACCATATTGATATAAAATACAAAGTTTAAGAAAATATATTCCATTCATTGTTATTAACAACATGAAGTGCATTAAACATTATTATTACATCAGGGTGTGACTTGTGAAGGAACTGCAGGGTATTTGTGAGTTTAATGAAAAACTAATAATTAATTAAATTATACAAATTTTACAGTAAGTCATAAAATCAAAATAAAACACTTACTAAAAAAAGAAATATTTGTTTACCTGCATGTCATGTGACCCTTCGTCAGAGAACAATGAACATGCAAATGTATACTTCATTATTAAAAAAATGTTTTAGTTTAAAATCTCAGGGGTACTTCAAGTAAATATACTGGGTGAAAGAGGATCAGATGAGAAAAAAAGTTTAGAAATTTGTGAATTAATGAATTTGTGCATTTTATTGTGTTTGAAATACGAAAGCCTTTTAAAGACGAAGAAATACATGGTTAACCTATATAATAATTATGTAATAATTGAAATAAAAATGAATGTGTTCATCAATAGTTGATGCAATATAGAAACATTTCTTAAACTTGAAATTATTTTGTATGGTCAGGCCTGATTTTGTTGTTATAAATAAATAAAAGATATGTAGATATATAGTTATAATATATGTTATATATATATATATATAGTTTCTTTTTCTTTTTCTTTTCTTCAACGTTATTTCTCTTTGTTAAAAGGAAAACTGGTTACACTGTGAAACAGTTTAACGAAGGCTGAGTATAACTTATAGTTTAAACATATTGTGTAATTGTACACATCCACATATTGTAAAGATAATCTTTGGTTACACTGAGCATTGTATGTAAGTGGAAGACTTTCTCAGTGTAAGCGGTAGGCTATTTTAGAAAGGAACATTTAAAAAATGAAAATGAGAAATTAGGGAGAATCAATAATTTATGAATAATTTGCTATTACTATTGCTATTGTGTAAATAATATGGAATCATGTAATCAATAAAAAATATCTGTAGTCTGACTACGAGTATTTAAAAAATGTAATTTAATCTAATTACACATTCTTAAATTTTGTAATCTGATTACGTTATCCAGATTACATGTAATTAGATACTACCCAGCTCTGCATAAATAAATAAATTGGGATCTGCGCTTTCAAAACAATGTATAATGAAGCTTCGAAACCTTTGTGAATCTTATATTTTGAATCACTGGTTCGGACTTCAGAGCACTTCAAAATGACCAAGTCAAGTGATTTCAGTAAAACGAGGCCTCATTGAACATTTGTTTGGTTCACCCAGTGTATCCATCTTATTTTACCATAAGAGGGCATGGTCATTTGTTAATTTTATGGGTTTGGCTTCCAGTCTCATCCACACCCAGCTATTTTTAGCTGTTTAAAACAGCACGTTTTGCAGCTTGGTATTGCAAATAGGTGTCTTACTATATCATTTTGAAGTATTATCTTAATTGTGAACTCACTGGTTTGTAGTGCGAACGGTTTTACCGTTTACTGCACAATGCTATTCTTCTCGTTATTTCCCTATAGTGGCTAATGAACCGAAAGTCTCGCCCATAGGCTTACTTCTGTGTTATATAATAAGGTGGATAGGCCTAAAACACGTTTTAACTTATTTCAGGTCAGTTTTATTATGTCGGTTCAGTTTTAATGATTTAAATAAACTTTAATAAACATGGGAGCGTCGTGGGTTAAATATTTCTAGTTGGCCTAAAGACCAAACACATTAAACAAGTACCACAAAATGTATAAAATACCACAGATTATATAGAAACATCATATTAAATGGTATTTAATGGTTTGTAAATTGTATTTAGCAGATTACACTTTTATAAACAATTGTAATTGGTTTGTAAATTGTGTCTTTGCACATTTTGGCCGGTTGACGTTGCATTTACACCATTTTGATCAGCAGGTTTCGCCAGAGGGTTTCAAAACTGAATCATTTTTCGAAGCTCAACTGAGTTTAAAAAGCTTTGTTTTATTGATCACTCATAAGAGTTATTTATGTTTTTAACACATAAAATAATCTCAGTTTCTTATCTAAAAAAAAATCAAGAAGACTTTAAACTGAAAAAAAAAAGTTTTCCATTTGCATCTATGTGTATGAAATTCACCGAATAAAATTATTAGCTTCAAAATAACTTAAAAGTCAATAACCGCATCTTTTCAACAACTACTATCAACAGCACGAGGGGGGCGGAGGTCCTGCGGAGGGCTCCGGTCACATGACGCAATGACGTCGTTGCCGGAAGCAGCCTCGTTCTGGCCGTCAGGGCAACACCTAGAAAAAAAAACACATCCCCGACGACGCGCCTCAAGCCCATAATATGGGCGAATTTTAACACTAAAAACCTACTCGTTTCGGCACCTTACTCTTTAACACTACACGAGGATTCCGTTGGGTTGTGATTGAGCTCGTTTTAACGGTCGTTTGAGCCATGTCTCGGGGCGCGCTGCAGCCGAGCCAGCAGAAGCTGGCGGAGAAACTGACGATCCTCAACGACCGCGGCATCGGGATGCTCACCCGCATCTACAACATCAAGAAGGTGAGAATAAGCGCTCCATGCATGTGTGTTTCAGACGACTGCAGTAGGCGCACACAAATACACACACATATACACACACGGGGTTGATGAGGCCAGGCCCTGATTGAGTGCGTGCGTGTGTGTGCGCGACACAGCCATAAATCAATGTTTACGCCGTATAATGCATTACGGGCTAATTTTGAATGAGATTTAATACAGGTTAGTGAGTCTCCAGCCAAAACGAGTCGATATAACGCATATTAGCAATGATTATTTTAACAGTGAGATGAGGATGGCTAATGCCCTAGTTTTACCTCCCCTACGATCGTAAAGCAAGATACTACGCTATACATTTATGTACTGGCGCTCTCTATTCAGGGCTAAGTGCACAAAGCCATGATTGAGAAGGCCTGTGAACACTATGTGTCCAAACTAGAACCTTACCGTGACCCAGCTTTTAAAGCACTTATAATGACCCATCTATAAAGGCGGATAATCCAATCCAGACATCTCAGCTTTGAAAGCGTGAGTTTCTACAAAGATCTAATTGTGTCTAGTTGGTAGTGGCCTGACAGTGCTGGATAAATTGAATCTTCCTGTTTGATATGTCAGTGGGTGTGTTGAAAACCGCACACTAAGCCCTTGCACTCCTTCAGCTGTCATACCTGAAGTCCAGAGTATGTCCGACAGATGTCAGATCAGTGGGATTCTGAAGCGGTGGTGGTTTGACAGTTGTGTTCTGCAATATTGCTATTTTATTAGTTCCTACTGATATTGAAGGGTGTTTACTCGTAAGTGTAGTTGTTTGATTTGCTGAGCAGTAATAAAAAAAATCACTGATCTGTGATTTGTGAATCAGAGGTATTATTGGATAGGATTATGAGCTATTAAACATATTTGGGTGAATAGTATAGAAACACCAATATGCCCAGGCCATATTTCAATATTTTGCTAAAATGTTTTGCATTGTGACATTATTTTCATGGCAATTAAGCACATTTTCCCTGCGAATTCTCATTATTTGAATGCTAAAATATATATATATTTATTTTTTTTTTTCAAAAATTTCAAATATATATCTATAATGTAATTTCAACACACACACACGTATATGTATGTGTGTTTTATATATATATAGTATATAAATAGTACCATGTCTGGTAATCGAACAAACAGATTCTGATAATCTGGAAAAGGCCAGATTGTACATTGGAATAAATGAATAAATGAATGAATTAAATGAATGAATGAATTAATGAGTGAATATCACTCATACAGTGTAAGAAACAATATATGTAAAACATATATATAAAAAAAATATGAAAATATGTGACCCTGGACCACAAAACCAGTCGTAAGGGTACATTTTTTAAAATAGAGATTTACATCAAGCTGTTTGCAAAATAGTGATTTACTCATTTGAAAGCTGAATAAATAAGTTTTCTATTGATATATGGTTTGTTAGCATAGGACAATATTTGGCCGAGATACAACTTTATGAAAATCTGAAATCTGAGGGCGCAAAAAAATGAAAAATCGCCTTTAAAGTTGTCCAAATTAAGTTCTTAGCATTGCATATTATTAATCAAAAATTAGGTTTTGATACATTTATGGTAGGAAATTGACAAAATAACTTAATGGAACATGATCTTTACTTACTAACCTAATGATTTTTGGCATAAAAGAAAAATTGATCATTTTGACCCATATAATGCATTGTTGGCTTCAGCTATAGCTACAAATATACCTGTGCTACTTGAGACTGGTTTTGTGGCCCAGGGTCACACAAATGAAATTGTGTCTATATATATACATAATATACATTAGCCAATCATTTTACAGACATATTTGTTAACCCTAAAACTCAATACAATGAAGTGCAAAATTTTAAATACAGCTAAAACACCTTTAAAAAAATCTATATGGAGATTTCTTTCATATTAATGCATACATTGTGCCATTTTTTTGAAACCGTGCACAAATGTGAATTCGGCAGGAAAGTGCTTCGGTGTCATGAATTAATGTCTTCATTTTCTTTATGCAAAATCTGTTTTATTCCCTGAATGTTGTGTTGAAATGTGAGTTGGACATGTTTTCATAAGATTCGCCCAGCAGTCAGAGGCTTGAAATATCTTGAATCGTGCAAACATCACACACAAATTAAAGCCTGTCAGTTCTAGTCTGCATGTTCAAAGAATTTTTTCGCTTTGCCAATATAGCCACTGTCTAAGGTTTTTGAGAAAGGCTTGGCATTGAGGCTAGCAGTAATGGAAGCAGTCCAGATCACAGCAGAAAGTGGGCTAGTGGAGGACCAGCGCTGTTAGCATTTCTCCCCCCCCACCCCGCCTCCCTCTGGCCGTGAACTCACTCAGATATGTGATGTGAATTCATCAATGTGTGTGATGCCCGTTTAGAGCGCAGAAGGTCTCTGGAGTGCCGCCTGTCTCTCCATGCCCACTGATGTCACTCGTGTATGTCTGACCTTACTCATTCAAACAAGTCATCGGGGGTCAACCCAATATTAGCCATATTCTGTTGTTCTTCTGTACTCCCATGCACCATATCCATTCAGAATACAACAAGGTAGAGTGCTCTGTGGGAAACCTGACCGAACCAGTTCAGTGTTATTGCCTGTTATTTCATATTGTATTTTTTTGTGTCAAATTTAGTTGAGGAATAGCTTTTCCACAGGACTAGAAATTGGAATACATGCTTTTGGTAGTCCTGTTGCCTAGCAACTGGCAGGCATTGCATCGAGTGCTGTAAGATCTACGTTGCATTGTGGTGGATACAGAGAGGGAGTAAAAATTTTAGATGTTCTTTTGATTCTGAATTCATGAAACTGACATTTGCTATTTTTTTTACTAAACCAATCTAAATCAATTTGTTGGTACATGTTTAAATAGACATAATCACGTCTCATTTTGCTTGTGCTTGTGCAATTTAAGCATAGACTGATAACTGACTTAGTTTTTAAACACAAGCTGTGCTAAATGCTGCTTGGAATTTGTTGGATTTAGCATATAGGTTTGTAGCAAAACTGTGTCACAGGAAATGACAGCAGAATTCTTCCGTGGAAACGACCTCAGGAAATGCATTCTTATCTCACAGCTCAACATGAAATCCTAAGAGACCGCTTTTCCACCAACAGAATGCTGGTGCCAAAGCCAGTGCCCAAACCTTTGAACCATTCTGGCCTGAGTTTCCTGTAAAATGATGGAACTCTCTGATTAACTAACATAGTGCTATGCATCGTTGGAGAAACTAACTAGCTAGTCATGACTGTTTCCCAAAAACGTAGAAACATGGTCACATCTCCATCATTTAACCACGTTGGTTCAACAGTAGCCCCTTACACACAGCAATCCTGGTAAATTGCCATAAAATTGCCAGTATGACTTTATCGGTAAATACACAAATATGTTGTTCACACAGGCAGCGGTGTTCTGGCTTTTTACCGGTAAGAGACCATTCACATAACAGCACCAAAATGCTCTAAATTCTGTGACATCGGACACTATCTTTAAAGGTCCACTGAGGTGCTTTAAAACGTGCTTTTGTGTAATTCTGTGTAGAATTCAAAATTATCCTATAAGTTTTGTTGCATATGATCCGCTCTATGATATCGTATCTCTGGACCGGAGTGTATTCACCCCAACGGAAGGCATATATACACTGTTTGAATTGTTCCCTATCCCCTATATAGTTAGAGACCATAAGTTTTGAATGCTTACATCTTCTAAATGTGAATTTTGTCATTATTTTGGAGCACACTAGCTTACATGTAAGCTTAAGGCTAACATATTTATACTAAAAGCCAAAAAACTTCAATTTTGATTTCATGGGCACTTTAAAAGCTGCACCGTTGTCTTCATTTGCCCGTATGAGTAGAAGCGTTTTAGTTTCATTGTCTATCCAATTTGACAACATTTTTGAAGTCTGAGTGACATAAGGGGATGATCAAAAAGTTCTAAATTTTGCTCCTATAAACATGAGGTGGACATCCATAGTATCATGTTTTTCCTTTAGTTACCGTTGCTATGTCCGACAAACAGTGCCGCTCTCACACTACACATTTCACTATACGCAGTGAAAAATACATCGCAGAGCAAAGAGGAAACTGACAGCACGCCAAGAGACGAGACAGAGCAGGTTACTTTTGGCATGGAACAAGGTTTCAGCTCTAAAATGTTGTAATTTTTTAAGAAATTCAAACAATAAATACCGTTTTGTGGCTCTTTAATGTGTCGTGACAGATCACTGTATTGCCTTATTAGATCAATGACACATGAACCGATCGTCTTTTTCTTCTTTACTTAAAGCATGAAAAAAACATGAATGAACATCAGAACGTATTTTATTTCCCCTGTGGAAAATGGTAGTACACACAATTTGTCAAGTTTAAGTCCACCATTAAGTTAATCTACTCTTCTGTCTGATTTGTTTGTCGGACAGAATAGCTAATTCTGCATTATGATTGGTCAGTTCACCTGTCAGTCAAGCTATTTGCGAAGGGTCAATTGCAAAATGCAAAATGGAAAAGAAGGCGGAGTTTCAAACGCTCAAACACTCACACGCAGAAAATCTGAGAGGCAAGGCACAATGGTCAAAGATGCCCATCTAGTGCATATTTACATAGAAAAACGCTTTGTAAACAGCTCGGAGTAATCATGTTATCTCCATAAGCCTGCTATGATTGGCGAATTTGGACTCAGGCAGACTTTATTCGTCAGTGCGTTCAACGTGCTCATACCGATAATCTTCATTCTGCGTTCACACAGGGCACATACCGGCAATTTACTGGTGATAAAACAACTTTTCACACTGGTAAATTGCCAGAACGAATTTACCAGTATTTTTAAAAAGGTCCTGTTCATATGATCTCTTAATGTTAATTTACCAGTAAAGTCTGTATGTGTGAAAGGGGCTATTGACTGTTTGTGATGATGTTATGCGAAGGTGGTGGAGTAATAACGTCTACAAATTAATCGATTTGAGATACAATATCAGATTATTATAGTTACTTTAAATGAATTAAAGAAATCATGTTATGCTGCATGTAATTGGAATATACTTTACTGCTATATACATTAAGGATAGCTCGTCCAAAAATGAATATTTAATCATTAATTACTCACCCTTATGTCGCTCCAAACCTGTAAGACCTTTGTTCATCTTCGGAACGCAAATTAAGTGTTATGATACTCGTGAATGGCAGTGGGGAATGACACAGAAGAGAAACATTTTTTTCGTCTTCATAAAAAAAAGGTTGAACCACTGATATTACATGGACTGTTTTAACAATGTCCTTACTACGTTTCTGGGCCTTGAACGTGGTAATTGCAATGCTGTCTATGCGGGGTCAGAGAGCTCTCGGATTTCATCAGAAATATCTTAATTTGTGTTCCGAAGATGAACAAAGGTCTTACGGGTTTGGAACGAAATGAGGGTGAGTAATTAATGACAGAATTTTCATTCTTTAAGTCAGCACCTCCCCCTCACTACATAATTTCTCCGAACGAACATGGCATCTGATGACTGCTTAACTATTTTTGTTCCCTGTCATTTTGCTTCATTTGATATTTGATGCATCACAGGTTCCTTCTTTTTTTTATGGGGTTCCCTTATGAACACATGAGCACTGATTATTGTAGAAAAAATTTAAATAACATGTTATGTAATTACATATAATGAAAAATAGGATGTTAGCTTGCTAGTCTGACTCAAATCAACCAAAGCAACTCAAAACAAAACTGTTACATTGCTCTCTGTGTGGCTGTATTGGCACCAACAATTTGGTGGAGAAGGTGTAAGAAACTGAACATAGGACAAATCCAGAGCCTAGGACAAATGAATTATTCTTTCAAGAGCTACATCTCTTGGAGTAACAAATGAACAAGCACATTTAGTCTTACCTGCTGTTACTTCTGATCAAAGTGACACTGATAGTCAAAGTTGACCAGAATGGATTCAGTCTTATATCGGTGACGGCTCACTGTAATTGGCGCTTTGGTCTTATTCTGTGCATGAGATGCTTTGATGCATTGGGTAAAGCAGATAACAATGACATTTTTGTTTGTTTGTTTGTCTGTTTTGTTTGTTTGCTCGCTCTATTCTTGCAGTGTGTTTCTGTTCGTCATTCTTTAAGTTCAGCTCTGATTTCAGTCATTTTGTGAACATGTTGACCTTGGTTCCCTTTTACTTGCATGGATTATGTTTCTTTGACTAATCACCAACTTCCTGGTCTTTTCTCGAACATGGACGTGAATTCTGAACTCAGCCCACAGTGTTCCTGCTCCCGGAGGAGTGAATTCTGCATGGTGTCAATGTTAGCTCTGGGAACGACTGCCTCGCAATGCACTGTGTGACCCAACTGACCCCTTGCGTCCCTCCTTAGGACCCGAACCAACACACTAACCGGAACCACTTACAATTAGTTCCCAAAGCTAATTTGTTTTGAAGTGAACATGCATGGTAGACGTTGGAACCTGTGTTTATGTGTAATTTTCTCTCTTTCTGTTACAATGCTTCCCCCAGCAAGGACAAGTTTGGAAGGTTTGCACAGCTTTTCACCTTCCTAAAATCTCAGTCCCCCCTTCCCCCCGCTCTCCTACCAGTCTCATGTCCCATGATCTTTCTGTACGCAACTCACAAAAAAGGCCCTTCCCAAACTGTAGCACCTGCAGGACTCTTCTGTTTAATCTTTAAACTAATTTATTTCTGTTTCATTAGCAAAGTGAAATTGTTCGTTTTGATTGTTGTTTTGCGAACGTAAACTTATGCCAGTCTTAAAGATGTTGAGTGGTGAGAGCTGGGCGATATAGCTTAAAGGAGAAGTCCACTGCCAGAACAACAATTTACAGATAATGTACTCACCCGCTTGTCATCCAAGATGTTCATGTCTTTCTTTCCTCAGTAGTAAAGAAATTGTTTTTTGAGGAAAACATTTCAGGATTTTTCTCCATATAATGGACTGATATGGTGCCTTGAGTTTGAACTTCCAAAATGCAGTTTAAATGTGGCTTCAAACGATCCCGAATGCGGTTGTAAACAATCTCAGCCGAGGAAGAAGTGATCGGTTATTTTCATAAGTAATACAGTTTATATACTTTTTAATGTCAAACGCTTGTCTTGTCTTACTCTCCCTGAACTTCGTGTCTAGCTCAAGACAGTTAGGGTTTGTTGAAAAACTCGAACTCAACTCAACTCAACTTCGAAATCGCCCTATATCGCTGTTTTACCTTTTTTGTTAAGGGTGTTTTATCTTCTTTGCATGTTCACTTTGCAAAGACTGGGTCGGTACTTCTGCAGTGATGTAGGATGATTTTGAAATGATTTTTGAAGTTGAGGGAGAAAAGGGAGAGGGAGAGTTTGGGGAGAGTAAGTCAAGATGAGCGTTTAAGATTAGAAAATAATTAAATTGTTTTTTTAATGAAAATAACCAATTGTTTCGCTGGATAAGACCCTTCTTCCTCGTTTTGTTTACACTCGCATTTAGGATCGTTTGAAGCCGCATTTAAACTGCATTTGGAAGTTCAAAATCGGGGCACCATATCAATCGATTATATGGAGAAATGTAAATGAATGAAATGAAATGTTTTCCTCAAAAAACATAATTTCTTTACAACTGAAGAAAGAAAGACATCTTGGATGACAAGGAGGTGAGTACATTGTTGTTCTGGAAGTGGACGACTTCTTTAAACAATTTCTCAATTATTTCTCAAGATTATAACTGCATTTTTGACAATATATTAATGTATATATGTTTTGTAATGATCAACAAAAATCAGTAGTTTTTGCCAATGCCCGATGAATTAATGTTTATCCATATTTTATACTGTACATTACAATGTTCATTTTCAGATTATTGCTCCTAAAATTAATATTTGCTGTTATCTAGCACTTTCCATCTAAGTTAGCACTATATGTGACCCTGGACCACAAAACCAGTCATAAGGGTCAATTTTTTGAAATTGAGATTTATACATCGGAAAGAATAAATAAGCTTTTCATTGATTTATGGTTTATTAGGATAGCACAATATTTGGCCAAGAAACAACTATTTGAAAATCTGGAATCTGAGGGTGCAAAAAAATTGCCTTTAAAGTTGTCCAAATGACATTCTTAGCAATGCATATTATTAATCTGCATTAAATTAAGTTTTGATATATTTGCGGTAGGAGATTTAAAAAATATCTTCATGGAACGTGATCTTTACTTAATGTCCTAATGATTTTTGGCATGTAAGAAAAATTTATTTTTGGCTATTGCTACAAATATACCAGTGGTTTTGTGGTCCAGGGTCACATATGTCGACAAAAGGAAAAGAAAAATTATAATATCGCCCAGCCAAATATATGTAAATACAATTCTTTGCTTACATTTGTTGGGGTAATATTATTAATGCATGAGGCTTATTTTTCTTTATTTCCCATTTTTTTCCCTTATTTGTTTGTTTTATTTTTACCATCCTCTTTATTTTCACCAAGTTTGCTTTTAACTGTAAAGCACCAGTTGGATGTCAGTACGGTAAAGAACAAGGAAGAACAAAACCAGCCATTTTTGATGCCTAGCGTAGATTCTCTGTGGGTTTATTTATTAACTCCGCTGTGATTGGCTGTGTTAAATTATCAGTGGGCACAGGAGTAATTTAGCTAATGTAAATTTTAATGTTAGTGGGTTTCGTTCTGAGATGACTGCCTGTTTGCACTATTTCCAGGGCCTGCGTGTAACCCCGTCAGTTTGCTAGCCATGCGGTGTCTTTTTTTGGGAACGACCTAATGGGCTTCGTAAAAAACACGTTGTCTTACAGCACCCTGAGCCTCTCTGTGTGTTGCCGTGCACACTGGAATGGTCTTGAGGTTCGATGCTGCGTTAGCCGTAGGTGCATGTCAAGCATCATGTAACATGTCATGTGACCATACACACTGCCCTGCCTCAGCTGCACGTCCACTGGCGCGTTCCAGCTCCTTCACTCTGTAAGACACTCACCTCTTACAGAACAGCCAGCCAATCAGACGCACTGTCCAGCAAACCCACCATCTCTCTGTTGCTCTTTCTCTCTCTCTCCAGGACTGTTTCTGATCATACACTGCTGTCCGTGTTCCACTAACTGCTCTCCAACTTCTCACGCAGCACCTTGTCCGTTTGAAGAGCATTTTCAATTCTGTCCTCTCTCTTTTTCCTTTTTATCTGTCCTTGCATTAGGGTTGGGAATCCAGAATGTTAATACTATTATACTAAAATACTATTGTGTTTATATTCTTAATTGATTTTGACACTGTTCTCAACGAATTAATACGAAAAAAAAAAAAATCAGAGCATTTTTTTTTTTCCTCTTACGTCATACATTCTGGTTGTAGTTTGATTTGCAAATAAATTACTCTTTTGAACTAATTGTTTTTGGTTAAATGAGTCAAAAATATGTGTATGTATATCTGTATACAATGTAATTTGTTTATTTTTTCGAAAGTATATTTGGTATATATTATAATATAGTTTGAAAATCGTTATGACCATTAAATTCCTTTTGATTCCCATTCCTACTTTCCATTCTGTCTGTCCTTCTTTCTCTTTCAGTCTCTCTTTTCAGTCTCAGCATTCTGGCTCTTTCTTTTTTTTTAATTTCTTTCACTGCATTTTCTAACTGTGATCAAACCCCTGCACTTTACCTCACTGTTCATCCTCTCTGATCTGTCTCAAACGGTTTGAATCTTTGTTTCATGATCAGTTAAATATAAGTCAGTTTTCTGCACATGTTGGTCCTGCTCAAGCTGTTGCACGTTTAGCAGTGATGTTTTTCCCTGTTCATTGTAGGCCTGTGGAGATCCCAAGGCAAAGCCTTCTTACCTGATTGACAAAAACCTGGAGTCGGCTGTGAAATTCATTGTAAGAAAATTCCCGGCCGTTGAGACACGCAACAACAACGTAAGTTGCATTTTCTGAATCAAGCATGTTTTAGTGACTCTGTTATGATGTTGATGCTTGTATAATGTTTACTCATGTATTAAATTATAATTCCAATCTATGTTTAATGTATTAAAGGTGCTGCAAGTGGATATTTTTTTCTAAAACCTCTTACAGCACCTTTAATCAGTCAAAATAACTGTTGAAAGAAAGTATTGCATGTTTTCTCCTGCTTTCAGTGGTGTATTAGTAAATGAGGTTTTGATCACCTTGTTTACCAAGGATCATCCCAGCTTTTCAGCAGCCAATGGAAGGTGTTTTTTCCACCATGCTTTCTGTTATTACATTGGATCAATCAAAATTAAAAAATGTTAGGAATACTCATCAAGGCACAAGAGAATATGCCCCTCTGCTTAAATCTGGTGCCGTGACCCGGATCATATCAGATGTTTTGCACTGGTCTCAGTGTTGCTCCCATTTTTGCAGCAGTCAGTGGAAGGTGTTTTATCTTCCAAGCCTTCTGTTATAATATCGGATCAATCAAAATTCATAATGTTAAGAATACTCATCAATGCACAAGAGAATATTCCCCTCTGTTTTAATCTGGTGCCGTGACCCGGATAGTATCAGATATTTTGCACTAGTCTTAGTGTTGCTCCCACTTTTTCAGCAGTCAGTGGAAGGTGTTTTTTCCTCCATGCTTTCTGTTATAATATCGAAACAATCAGAATTCATGATGTTAAGAATACTCATCAAGGCACAAGAGAATATGCCCCTCTGTTTAAATCTGGTGCCGTGACCCGTATCATATCAGATATTTTGCACTAGTCTTAGTGTTGCTCCCACTTTTTCAACAGTCATTGTAAGGTTTTTTTTCCCTCAATGTTTTCTGTTATTATATCAGATCAGTTCAAATTAAAAACGTTAAGAATACTCTTTAAGGCACAAGTGGATATGCCTCTCTGTTTAAATCTGGTGCCATGACCCGGATCATAGATATGTTGCACTAGTTTCAGTTTTGCTGATGAAACAAAAAGGCTGAAAGGGGCTCCTTAATGGCATTAACTAATAAATGTGACTTTAGATAGTTTTGAATGTTAGTGGTTGATTCCAAATGTTAAGCTTTCTATTTAAAATCTGTATGTTCTTACAACAGATAATATAAAAATAAAAAAGAAATATGATTTCTGTGTACATCTTAATTTTTGTTTAATTTTAGAATTCTATTTTAGATAAGAGCTATATTATTCTAATGGTAATAATGAATGATATATAGGTATATAATTAAGTAATATGTTCAAAAATGTGTTTAATAATAATTTATACATTAATAATACCCCCAGAAGTTTGGTGAGGCCCCTGGTTGAAAACCACAGTTCTAAATAATGACTATAGATCTTTAGCAAATATACTGCTTTGTATACATTTCCTGTGCTGATTTTAAGTGGATGTGGTGTTGGGTGAGTTGTTGTAATACTGAAACAAGTGCTCAATAATCTGTTTTCTTTGTTTCAGCAGTTTTAGTCTCCCATCTGATTACCATCATATCCCCTCAAATACCACAGTCACCAAGCCCAGTCTTTTCTGTAACACTTTGTTGTCATTGCCACGACCCTGAACATCTCTGAAGCATGTCTACCATGCTGTTGATGGGTTACCATGGTGTTCATTCCTCAACCATCAGAGAGTGATTTAAACATCACTGCTTATGGTTGTGGAAAATGGAGATTTCGTTTGAGGTCATTGTTAAAACACAACGTTTTGTCATGCAGCCCAGTTTTTTTTTTTAATTTTTCAAATGTTTAATGTTAGCTTTATAAGGTCAGAACATGAGGTGATGTCCTCATGAGACGGGCTTTCCCAGATCTGTCTGTCTTTCCAGGAACCTTTGGCCAAACATGACCACAACACCCCAAATAGGATTTATTTTTAATGTTGAATCATTTTTTGCCTGGGTCAATTCATAGAACCCAGAGAAAAGATGCAGTCAACTTTTCTCCACTGGTGTTTATCAGATTAGGAAATGACAACGACTCAGCCCATGTTGCTTTAGGAATGTAGGCGTGTCGTAGATTCACACCTCTACTGGTTTTGGTTTTGCATTCCTATTACAGTCTTTCTGTGCACAACTCAAATTACTTGTACAGCTATGGAGAAAAAGTACATTTCCCCCCTGGTTATTTGTCTCAGATACCCCTTTTCCACCAACAAGGTCCAGGTGCTGGAGTCAGTACCAATTCTCACACAATTCTCCACATTTCAAGCAGGATTTTATTTAAAAGTAGACCAAAGTTTACTGCATTGGAAGCACCTGACTGGTGTGTCTTGATGCTACATGCTACATCAAAGCAATGTGTAGAGACAGATGACGTACATTATCATTCAGCTGTCAAATAAATGGAAATTCGTCCTAAAAGCCCATCCAAGGGCAAGCTCTGAAATGTCAGTCAGCACCATTTTGGTGCAAAAGGGGTAAATATGACATTTAGCCTGAATTTTTATTTATAAGCCACAGAGGAAAGGTGTTTTTGGGAAAACTGAGGAAAATCATCAGCATCGTGACATCCAGAATCTAATGGAAATGGGATTGTCTCATAACAAATTAACCAAACATTTTCTTTCATGTGTGCTAGAAAATATGATTTTTATATTCATTCCATGTCTCAAGTGTGTGTTTTGTGTTCTTTTTTTTTTTTTTCATTTGGTCCCTTTGTAATAACAACCACCATGTCTTTTTGAAGTGTTGTAAATTTCAGATGCCGCTTTGCCTTCAAATTTGTGTTCAAGATGTTTAACTGCTTCTTGCAATGATGTGGAGCTGTGTCATGTTTAACTGTGTTTGAGTTGCCTTTTAGTGTTGTTTTATATTTCCGTTTTTGTTTTTTTGCATTTTTTGCATGCTTAACATGGCTATTTTCTGGATTATTCTTTTGGTAAGTTTGGACTCCTTGTGGAGTCCCATTTGCTTTATTTAGTTCCTGCTCTTATGTATATGTAGTTTAACATTTCAGTTGTACTCACATATATATGTCGGTATTTCAGTAACCTACATGGACAAAAGGAATCTCAGATGGGCCCATTAAATCACTCTTAAAATATAATGCCTGTCAATAATATTGTGTTTATTTGGAGTAGCTGTGATTCAATGTTTGACTAGTGATTGGGATGTGCTCTGAGCTTCCTTTGAGTCTGTTATTGCATGGTTACATGCTTTCCTCAATATATATATATCCACTTAATTCAAAACAAGTTTGAAATGAGGATTAGCCCGTTGTGCACAGCATTACATAGTTTTGCCCCAGCACACTTTACTCTAAAAAGAGCAGAGATGGAGATAAAAAAAAAAACCTTGAAAACGTTTTGCAAGCTATAACTTTGATGTACAGTTTACTCGGTTTTGTGAAAGAATCTCATTAGATCTGTCAAGTGTGTGTTTAGGTCATATTTTACCCCAGAATCAAATGAGAGAATTAATATGTATGTTGCTTAAAAGAAATAAAGCTTAGTTTGTTTTGTGATTTTGACAAAAAAATGACAATTAAGGATATTTTCCCAAAATCCTCATGATGAGTGATTGATATTATTTGTTGTACTGGCTTTAACTGATATATTATTATTATTATTATTATTATTATTATTATTATTATTATTATTATTATTATTATTATTTTATTTTTATTTTTTTATTTATTTATTTATTTATATTGCAGTAAAAATACTAATTGTGAAAGTATTGTATTAAATAAATATTTAAAAACATTTAAATGTTTAAAAACTAAAAAACTAAAATTCCCATTTCAACTATAGTAATTTGAATTTAATTGTAATTTGAAAAATTACAAAAATGTGATTTTCAAAAATGTCACTGTGATGCAAAAAAAACAAAAACAAAGAAAAACTTAATAGTTCTAAAAGTAGACTTCATTTTCTTTATGCAAAATAATTTTTTATACATATATATTTTTTAATCTTTGATTTTGGAGTGAAATGTGACCTGAACATTATTTATTTATTTTAAGATTAAGCCTTGCAGTACCTGGTCTTTGTGTTTATCACATTTTCCTCTCCATCTCTGCTGTTTTTCATAATATCTGTACCTCATATAGGCCTACAGTATTTAAGTACCAAACTCATTTTATATTTAACCTCATAATCTAGTGGATTTATATGCTTTATTAGGATGGGATGTGAATATATTTCCAGTAAAAGTATGCAGGGTGGGGATGGTGTGGTTTGATGGAACTTCAGTCTTCTGTCTGAAACAGTTTCTCCGATATTGGGCTTTATGGGTATCTAAAGTGCATCATTAACTCTTTTAGCTCTAACCTGGTTTTCTGGAAATCCTGATAGATGCTAAGGATTCTGTCACTAACTTGATTCTAGAGCATAATTGCACTACCCTTCACTCTGAAATGACAAAAGTCTTCTCAAATCATGCAGTGTTTAACTTCAGTTGTAACTAATCTATAATGTTATCCAAACTAAATCACTAAAATGCAGTCATATTAGCAGGACATCATATAGATGTGCATGTTTAAAATGAGGTCAGAATACTCGAGTTATTTTGAGTGTCTTCCCAGGTGCTGTGGTAGTGCATTTTTGCTCTAGAGTTGCAAATACCATAAAGACAACCAAAGGGTAAAGGCCGGTGCGTGTCAGGACTTGATGCAGGGTTCATTCACTCGGTTGACTTAAAACGTAAAATCTGAGAAAATTTGTCTTTGAACGGGCTCAACAATAAGGATATGTTTTCTGCTGTACAGGATGGGTTGGCTTGCCCTGTCAGCATTTCATTGGGTCTGCCACATAAATGATAAATTGTTTTGTATGTCCAGACAGGTTTATACATTATGTATTTTTTCATTACATTCAGTGTAACTTCATGACAGGTCTTTATTGATAAACACAATTATGCTAGAAAACAATGGCATATGCAGCAGATTTTACACTGTCACAAGTCATGATCTCAGTTTTGACAAATTCTCGTTATTATAGAATCAACTGAATTGACACAATTCACAGCAGCAGTATTTAGTGCATTACAAAAATCCAAATGCTGAAGTTTGCATGTCTTAAAATAGATGTACATCACTGAACATAAGTGGCAACAGAGAACTGTCCTAAAACGGCAAGTAACAGTTCCCGTCAAATGTCTTGAAACTCTCTCACATCCTTATCGTTGAACCCTGCTCTGAGACAAAATCCAGCAGGTTGAGATCTGTGGATTTTTCATTTGAGATTATTTAATGTGAGCCCTGCTGATGTGTTTCCTGGTCAGATAACACAATTATGTGACTTTGTTTAATGTGACAGTGTTTAATATGCACTTTTTTATATTACAGCAACAGCTTGCACAACTACAAAAAGAAAAATCAGAAATACTGAAGAATTTAGCTCTATACTACTTCACCTTTGTGGACGTTATGGAATTTAAGGTACGAGTGCAGTCCCACCTTATTGACCTCGTTCAAGAAACACCAACAGCACAGATGTCTGCATAAATTATTGTATGCAAAAATCATTGTAATATAAATAGTTGCAGTGAGTTGAGTGAGCAGTTTAAATTAAATGGTTTACAAACTGTTTATAGAAATTAATTCTGCCATTATTTCATTATTTTTGTACTTACATAATGTGTAATTTGATATGTCAGTTGTGTTTTAGTATTATTTATATACTATTATAGTATTTGTATTTTAAATGGACTATTTTCTATATATTCAGTTTTAATTTGAGCACATATGTTATGTGCTTTTGTCATTATATATGTTTAGCTTTCATTTTTATTTAGTAAGTTTTATTTTTAGTAATTTTAGTACTTTTTAGTATACTTAATTTTAGTGAGCTAAACTTAACTAACACTTTAGTTTTTCATCTAATATTTATATTTTGTTTCAACTTGTAATTTAATTTAATTATATAATACAATTTCCTATTGAGTATACTACTTAAGTAAAATAATGCAAAATTATACATTAATTTTGTTTTCTTTATTTTTGATAAAAGACACATTGAAAGTCTTTTAAAACCGAAATGTTTGTGCTTTTCTCTTTCTTTAGGACCACGTTTGTGAACTTTTGAACACTATTGACGCTTGTCAAGTTTTCTTTGACATTGTGAGTTGAATTAATGGCAGTCAATGCCGTCTTGAATTTTTTTGTTCAGTGACATGGCAGATGTATAACAAAGTGTATTTTTTTCCCACGATCCAGACTGTAAATTTTGACCTCACAAGGAACTACCTGGACTTAGTGGTGACATACACTACCCTGATGATGCTGCTTTCTCGAATTGAGGAGCGTAAAGCGATAATCGGTCTCTACAACTATGCCCATGAAATGACACACGGTTCAAGGTAATACATATATAAGTAGCATCTTATGTAGAGCTGCACATTGTGCTGTGGTTTGGATGTGACCAATAACAGAGCTGTGTCTGAGGTCACGTTTTGTGTGATGTTTTTTCTTCAGTGATCGAGAATATCCCAGGCTTGGACAGATGATTGTGGACTATGAGAACCCACTGAAAAAGATGATGGAGGAGTTCGTCCCTCATGGAAAAGTAAAATCTGCATGCTACAGCGAGATTAAAAGAATCTTATTACTCAGTTTCCCATCTCGTATGGAGGACATATAGGAGTACTATAATAAGAGTGTATATGAGCATGAAAAATGCTAATTATTCCTAACTTGCAGAGGTTTAAACTGAGCTCTCTGCCATTTTCTGTTTCTCTGTTTTTGACAGTCGCTGCAAGATGCACTGGTCTCCCTGCAGATGGTGTACCCACGCCGGAATCTGTCTGCAGATCAGTGGAGGAATGCTCAGCTGCTCAGTTTGATTAGTGCTCCCAGTACCATGCTCAACCCAGCTCAGTCTGACACGGTTAGGATTCAGTATAGTCCTTAATTATTTTTGAAAACAGTTCCAAAACCTACAGTTGTCATACACGGCTATCTTGTAAGGCAGCATTCTAACCGTCATTTCAAGAGGTTGATTTGGAACTTACGTTTATATAAGTGGCTGTGTTTACATGCAAAAAATAATGCATTCGTAATCAGAGAATGCGTGTAAACACTTGGATTGAGAACCGAAACTGAAAGGACTGCATATGTGCAATGACATAGAAATAGCGTTACGATGTATGACGTGCGGAATGAGCTGTCCGGTCATTATAAACTCTTTTCACTATAACTAAGGAGACTCTCTATGTATGTGCAGTGTGCACATATCAAAAAATCGATTCTGATTTGAAGCTTGTGACGTTTAAGCATGCACATTAACTCAATCACTTTATTTTGCGTTCATGTAAACGTTATGTACAGATTCATCAATCAGGATGAATTCAGTCAGATTGAAACAAAAGTTGTGCATGTAATCATAGCCAATTAGTTCCTTATATGAAGCACACATGCCTAAATCATTGCTCTCTAATACCAGCAGTGTTGCCTTTGATTTTGGCCAAACCTAAGTATCTTAAAGCTGTGCCCTAAACAATGTCTTACGGTGCCTACAAATTGAAGGGCAAAAGCCAGTGTTGTTGTGTTTGCAATAATAAAACAATTAAAAAAGCTTTTAGCATTTTATTAAAATAAAATGTAATTATTATATGGGAAAAAAATTTAACACATTGCTGTTATATGCCAAGGCACATTTCTAATTTTCATTTTAAGTTAAAGATGTTTTTAAGTACTTAAATTACTGAAACTTAAATAAAATTAAGTCAAATGAAAATATGAAACAGCCCTATAAAAATGACAAAAGCAAATAAATGAATAACTACAATTAAAATAAAAGCTCATTTAAAATATTAATAAATACTATAGTAGTATAGAAATTGTAGTTTATTATTTCACTGGTTTGTCCAAAAATCATTACCACATGGTTATTTAATATATAAGACCTTTTTGTTGCATTTCTAGCGAGAACAGCTGTATTGATATAAAACGACTCTGTGATATAAGATTTTTGAAAATAGTTTTTTGATAAAATGTGTTTTTCTGATGGTCTGTGTGTTTCAGATGCCCTGTGAATATCTATCCTTGGACACCATGGAGAAGTGGATTGTCTGTAGGTGTTATATTAAGGACAACATGAAATTTAAAACAAACCATTTTTACTTTCTTAATAATTGTCCCTATGCATACTGTGTGATTGTTCTGTGCACACTACATTTTCCTTAATTTTCATTTCATCAAAATGTAATGACTTTCTCTGCCTCTTGAAATTGCTTGTTTTCTGGAAATACATATTATGTTGCCGAAGTTAGATTTCTTGTGAATGCTATTATATGGTTGTTATACCTCAGATTGAAGGAAAGCAATAATTGTTTAAACATTGATTTAAAAAATTGATTAGTTTCTGATATTTTTGTATAGAATTAATCTCTCCTTTTTTTTTGGCCCCACTTTCTATACTACATTTTCTGTGCAGATTCTATATGGGCCTAGATTTTATACATACAACAGATTGACAGGAAGTGTCTATGTATATAACAGTAGTGTATGTGGTATGTAACAGTCTCTTTCTCTGTTCTCTCCTAGTCGGGTTCATCTTGTGCCACGCGGCTCTGAACAGTGACCCCGCGGCTCTCAGTCTGTGGAAGTTGGCCCTTCAGAGCAGTTCCTGTCTCTGTCTGTTCAGGGATGAGGTCTTCCACATTCACAAAGCTGCTGAGGACCTCTTTGTGAACATTCGCGGGTCAGCCATTGCTACTATGCACACATTCTATAATTTTAAATTATTGTGATGTTTTAATTATCAAAATGTGGTTTATGCATTTCATATAAAGCACATCCAGTGTTGGGGAGTAACTAGTTATATGTAACGGAATTACGTAATTTAATTACAAAATAAATGTAATTGTAATTAGTTACAGTTACTGAGAAAAAATATGTAATTAAATTACAGTTACTTTTGAAAAATGCCAGTGATTACAAAGGGGATTACATCTGAATTTTTTCACACACCCACCCGCACTTACAGATTTAATTGACTTCTTTCATGAATTGCATTGACTGCTCTAAAATGAGACACCAGTGTTTCAGGAGTTTAGGACACAGAATAGGACACATGCTTATTCGATAACTGTTTTATTTCCTAATTGGGTTTATGCATAAACTTTATTTTTTAAGAATGTTTTTTCCAAGGCATTGTTAGATGCTAGTGTTTCCTGTCATGACTATGCAAACATTTGATTTCAAACCCAGTATCATAGCTATTAAACTGTTTCTTGTTATGATGTTATTTACGTTATGATCTTGTTATGACATATAGCGCAACTGCGCTCACGGTGACCCGAGTTCGATTCCCATCTCGAGGTCCTTTGCTGATCCCGCTCCCCTCTCTGCTCCCAGCTCTTTCCTGTCATCTCTCTACTGTCCTATCACAATAAAAGGCATATATAGCCCAAAAATATAAGTAAAAAAAAAAAAAAAAGGCTGCTGCCATTTTTATTTATTTATTTATTTTTTGTACACTGTAATGGATTATAAGACAAACAATCTAGTACTACTACTTAATTATTTATGTGGTGAAATGTTGTGTAAGAAAACTGGTCTGACTGCACTGTATCCCTAAAATGTCTAGTTTGAACCTGTGGTTTGCTAGCAACTGATTTCTTCGCGGAAGCTTTGTGTTCAAAGATCAGTGTTTCATGTCTAATTATTCTGACACAAAACATCTAAATAGTCTATCAAGCAGCTGTGTAATAAGTGAGATAATGTACGTTCAGCCAGTTGTTAGCGCAAAATAAAGATGTGTATTATCCCTTACTTATAATCTTAATTCAGGTGATAAAGGATTTTGAAAGTCTGACAGTGATCAGTGTTGAGTGCTACTGTAAGGTTCACTCTGCCTGGTTTAAATGTTTCAAAATCTTTAACAGTTGAAAATATTAGAAATTTAGAAAAGTAATCAAAAAGTAATGTTACATTACTTTAATAAAGTAATTGAAAGTTACACTACCTATTACATTTTAAATCAAGTAACTTGTAATCTGTAACCTGTTACATTTCCAAAGTAACCTTCCCAACACTAAGCACATCATTGTATTGTGTATATATAATGATGTTGATGTGTTTGTTTTCTGTTTTCTACAGTTACAACAAACGTGTCAATGACATCCGTGAATGCAAAGAGTCTGCTCTGTCACATGCGTAAGTGGTACTTCTCATAAAGAAATTTTAATCAAGTAATTTCTAATCAAGGTGTAAGTAATATTTGGCATTTCGGACATTACCAAACCAAAACAGTTGTCACTCCTCTATATTTATCTACATATATTTTTTTTTATTTCGTCCAGGGGATCCATGCACAGAGAACGCCGCAAGTTCTTGAGATCTGCCCTGAAAGAGCTCGCTACAGTGCTGGCGGACCAGCCAGGCTTACTGGGTCCCAAGGCTCTGTTTGTGTTCATGGCTCTCTCCTTCGCCCGTGATGAGATCATTTGGCTGCTCCGCCACGCAGACAACATCCAAAAGAAAAGCACAGATGACTTCATTGACAAGTAAATCCACTTTTGTTGCATGTCAACACTCCTTCTTGAATTTCTTTTTTTGATCTATTTTTTAATGAGACTTTGTCCTACACTTTTGTATTTTTCAAAAACTAAAAACTTCAGTAATTTGGTTGTATTTATTTGTGTAAGTCACTGGAATTTGTTCCTACAGTGCATTGCAAATGTTATTTTAATATTTATATACTGTCAATATATATATATTTTTTTATATTTTTGACTCAGCTTTTTTTCCCCTTACATTTTCTAAACCAAACTAACATTTTGGATAGTTGGCAAGTTTTTAATCTAATATTTATATTTAATTTTATTTCAGGTTTATTAAAAAAAAAAATTGAATGTTTTCTGCTTAATAGTTTATGGTATATATTCATATTTTGAACATGCTTTTATTTTTATTTTTAGTTTTCATATTAGCATTTTGTGTTCTTTTGTAGTTTTTATTAGTATTTGTTTTTTCTACTTCTAATTGTTTATTTATTTTTATTTCAGTTTTAGTCATTTTAGTACTTAAGTTTAAACACATTTTAGTTAGATGCCAGTGTTTTCATTTACATTTTTCATATATATATTTTTTAAATAATTTTAGCTTTAAAAATAACAACACTTTTCATTTGATTAAATCATTCAGCACATATTTATTTATTTATTTATTTGTATTTTATATAATTTCACTGCAATTTGTTTCTGCAGTGCATTGCAAATGTTATTTTAATATTATTTATATACTGTGAGTGTTTTTTTCTTTTATATTTTGACTTGCCTTTTTTCCTGCACTTTCTAAACCAGACTAACATTTTGGTTAGTTGGCAGGTTTTTAATCTAATATTTATTTTATTTTATCTCAGGTTTATTTCAGTTAACAAAAACAATTTTGAATATTTTTAGCTTAATAGTTTATGGTATATATTCGTAGTTTGAATGTGCTTCTATTTTTATGATTTCTGTTTTATTTTATCATTTTTATTTCTATTTTTTATTTATGAAAAAAAAAATTATATTATATAATTATATATAATATTATTATTATTATTATTTATTTATTTTTTTTTTTAATAATCTTAGTTTTGTTTAAAAATAATCTCATTTGATTAAATAATTCGGCACATTATTTATTCATTTATTTAATTTATTTGTTTTTTAATATAATTTGTCCTTTGCACCTGGACACCATCTTTGGTCGTAACAGTAACATGGGATGAGAAAATCATTACCTTCATTAACATCTTTTTATTTTTCAAATACTTTGAATCTTATGATTCATCTTAAAGCAGGTTGATTCAGTTTACGGCTTAGAACCCATCCTAGTCGTTTTTGGGTTTTTGCATGTTTTTGCAAGTCTTTATGGAGAAAATAAATGGGAAGGTGCATGTGAAACCAAGGCTGTTTTTTCCATCATTCTTGCTTGTATTCTCAGGCACATTGCAGAGCTGATCTTTTACATGGAGGAGTTGAGGGCACATGTGCGGAAGTACGGCCCAGTGATGCAAAGGTACTACGTGCAGTACCTGTCCGGCTTTGACGCCGTGGTCCTCAATGAGCTAGTGCAGGTGAGACTGTCCGCACCATGAATACATTTCCTTCCTAAAAGAAAGGACACATATCAGTTACAGTTCCTTTTGAGAGCAGCTGTTATTTGTAGTTCCCTCATGAGATGAGGATCAGTCATGTGCACTTGGGTGGTTCAGACATGAACATTAGTCACATTATGAATCATTTACAAGATCTCACCTAGGGTGTCTAGAAGAACATGAGGTGAAATGCAGGAACTTCACCACTAGATGGGGAACTAGTATTGTGATTCAGCTTTGAGACTCCAGTCAGGAGCGAGACTGGCTTGTCATGGCATTTTAATTTTAAAATACACACATGAATGGTAAAATCCTTGTGTCTTCCTTCATTATAGAACCTGTCTGTCTGCCCAGAGGATGAGTCCATTATTATGTCGTCCTTCGTAAACACTATGACCTCTCTCAGTGTTAAACAAGGTAGTGAACCTCTTTTTTTGTTTAAAAACATGAAATCAGAATTAATGTAATATCAGTTCTGATTTTATCTGTAATATGTGTATCATGTACACTGCCACTCAAAAGTTTGATCAGTAAGATTTTTAATGTTTTTAAAGATGTTTCTTATGCTTATCAAGGCTGCATTTATTTGATTAAAAAAAAAAAAAAACAGAAAAAAACTGTAATATTGTGAAATATTATTTCACTTTTAAGTAACTGTTTTCTATGTGAATATATTTTAAAATGTAATTTATTTCTGTGATACAATGCTGAATTTTCAGCATCATTGGCTGATTTATTATCAATGTTGAAAACAGTTATTCTGCTTAATATTTTTCTTTTTTTTTCAGGATTCTTTAACAAATAAAATGTTGACAAGAACAGCGTTTATTTAAAACAGATTTTTTTTATAACAATATTAACTACCATCCAAACGTTTTGGGTCAGTACGTTTTTATTCTTTCTTTTTTTTAAAGAAATTAATACTTTTATTCACCAAGGATGTGTTAAATTGATCAAAAGTGATAGCAAAGACTTGCTATTGTTACAAAAGATTTATATTTTGAATAAATGCTGTTCTTTTTAGAATCCCAAAAAAAGAATCACATTCCAAAAAAAAAATTAAGCAGCGCCACTGTTTCCAACATTGATAATAACAGTAATTAATCAGCATATTAGAATGTTTTTTGAAGAATCATGTGACACTGAAAGCTGAAGTAATGGCTGATTTAAAAAATTCAGCTTTGCATCACAGGAATAAATTATATTTTAAAACATATGAATACAGAATACCATTATTTTAAACTGCAATAATATTTCACAATATTAAATGTTTTTTTTCTGTATTTTTGATCAAGTAAATGCAGCCTTAATGAGCATATAAGAATTCTTTAAAAACCATAAATCTTACTGATCCCAAACTTTTGAGTGGCGGTCTATTGTTTTTTTTTAATGTGGAAATTATGCTGACAATTTAAAAAATGCTTTATATATTAAATAATGAAGATCTGTGGCCAAATTTGGAAAAATTGAAGATAAAATTGAAGTTTAACCTCATACAAAAAATCTTTTTGTCATATAATATTATTTTATATATTGATATATAAAATATATAATATTATTTAAGTTCTTTGTAGTATGACATTGAGGCTTGTGTACTTTATATTTTCCTTTTTATTTTCACTAACTTTGTATGGGTGTGTGTTGCAGTTGAAGATGGTGAAGTGTTTGATTTCAGAGGGATGAGGCTGGACTGGTTTAGACTGCAGGTAAGCTGATCTCAGTCATTTGAGCTAGGTCAATACATGGTGTTTGCTTCCTCCGATCCTAATCAGACATAATTAACAGCTCTTATCTCTGCTTGCCTCTTACTAATTAGCAGAGGCCGGTTAACATAACGCAACTAATGCTCTCACAGTTTAAGATGCAGCACGACAAAGTTTCATGCTGACAAATGTTTGTTGCAGAAGTTTGCTTATCCTTTGTTTTTCTGAATTAAAGCAACATTTTTACATGCTGTATGAAAAATGGCTTAATTTGGAATTACTTAGAAATGAACCACAATGCATGCTGTTCTTTTGAAGCTCTGATTATTCAAGAAGAGCCTGTGCCTTTCATCCAGGCTCAAATAAATCAGACTTCGTCCCTGTGGAATACGCATGTGGGTGGGTGGGAATGGAAGCAGAGATGGAGAGACAAGCTTGTTCATGTGATTTTTGAGGGACTGTAAGTGTGTGTAACTCAAATGGATCTGGACTGCAGGGTTTGGGATGGTCCAACTTGCTCTCAAATGCGTTTCCTGTGTGTTGGTCTGCCCAGTCCCACAGCAGAGAAGCCATTTGACCTCTTCCTTAAAGGAATGTTCTCGGTTCAAAAGCGAAGCTTTATCAACAGATTTTAAGGCATGATCTCAAATACCGTAGTTTTTTTTTTTTTTTTTAAATCGCGGACACTGTAACATAATTGCAGTGGAAGTTTTTTTTAAAGACCTAACATGATCATGAAAAAGCTGGAAATATTTCAGAATTATTTCCAGGCAATGATTACCAGATTTTCAAAATTGTATAATTTTGTAATATTCAGCTCTAAAATGTCTAATTAGATATAAATTAATTAAAAAAATAATAATAATTTAATAAAAAATAGGAACGATTTGAAATGTTTTTTTAATGAATTAATGAATTTAATGAATTTTAGGATATATATATATATATATATATATATATAATAAATAATAATAAATGAAATATATATATTTATTGCTATATATAATTAATATATATTTTTTTAATATATATATATATATATATAATCTATCTGTGTGTGTGTGTATGTATATGTGTATATATAAACACAAATAAAAAAAAAATTATTTAGATTCATTTTGCTGAAATTCAGTATTTTTTAACTGTATTATTTTATATATAAATAAATAATTTGTTTTTTTGTAAAATAGAAATAATTATTTTTTGAATGCATTTTTTCAGCAAGGATTCATAAAATTGTTCCGTAGTGATAGTAAAAACATTTAGAATGTAAAGTCTATTTATTTATTTAAGCTGTAATATTTTCTACATTTTTGGCTGAATTTGTTGTGCATTGCTGATGCAATTCCTCTAGGCGGAAGTTGCTTTATCTAATCAGTTCCTCTTTGGTAACCTTGCCAGTGTCAAGTTAGTTATCTGGTTTACCGACATTAAAAAAAATTCCATGCAATTTTACACGGGTATGTTCAGTAAATGATTCTGTTACACCCACCTTACACCATCTTGTATGCCTGAACCAATGTGTTTATTGCACTTCCATTACAGTTACCACAATTTTGGACAGATTATTTCCTGTGGTAATGCCACAGATCCCACAAAAAGAACTTAATTTGCGTCGAACCCAGAACATCCCTTTAAAAGGACAGGAGGGTTTCACACAGGAGGGTTTCAGTTCACCTCTTCAGCAGGAGAAACTGCTATCGGTGCAATGTGAACATTTCTCACAGCTGAACAACTGTTTTCTGTGTTCGAGCTTTCTCCCACTCTGCTTTGCTCTTTTCACAGCCAGAGTCCTCTTTTTCACATAGCCACAAAAACAAATCGGCCCTAATAACAGCAGTGTTTATTCACTGCAAGGCCTTGAGCTCAGACTGCTCTCAGTTTGCCAGGACAAAGCAAATTCAAGGATTTAAACAGTCAGCTATAGAGCAACTGAGTGTGCGTGTGAGGCTGATGACAGATGTGGGTGTGTGGATGTATATGTTCAGCTATGTAAATCATGTCCCCTTGGCAATTTTCCCCAAAATCAAAAGGGAAAAAAAAAGAATAATATAATTAAATAATACAAGTAATAAATAATTCAATTTTTTAAATTTATTTATTTTTTATTTTATTTTATTCCAGTCTTGGTTCTGTTTAGAATCTTATTGCTGTAATTTAGTATTTTTTTTAACAGTTACTGAATCGCACTAAAACAGTCCAGTTTGTAATTTCCCCCAAAATTAAAAGGAAATATAATTATTAAATTATATAAGTAATATTTTTTATTATTATTATTTTTTTTTTATTATTTATTTATTATTATTATTTTTTTCTCCAATGTTTTTTTTGGTGGTTCTGTTTAGATTCGTATTGCTGTAATTTAGTAGGTTTTTTTTATGTATTACTAAATAAATTTTTTGCTAAATTAGATTTTTCATCTGTAGTTTAGTACATTTTTATTTTTAAATTGTGTTACTGAATCACACTAAAACAGTCCAGTTTGCAATTTTCCCCCAAATCAAAAGAAACAAATAAATAATATAATTAAATTATACAAGTAATATTTTTAAAATGAAAAAAAATGAATCAACTTTTTTTCATTTAATTTATTTTATTTTATTCCAATGTTTATTGGTGGTTCTCTTTGGATTCTTATTGCTGTAATTTTTTTTTTCTTTTTTTTTTAACTGTATTACTGAATACTTTTTTTGTTTGTTTGTTTGTTTGTTTGTTTTTTGCAAAATATGATTTTCTGTCTATAATTTAGTGTATTTTTTTTAAACTGTGTAACTGAATCACAGTAAAAAAGTCCAATTTCCCCCAAAATCAAAAGGAAAAAAAGAATGATATTATTAAATTATACATGTAATATTTTAAAATTAAATAAACGAGTCAGCTTTTTTACATTTATTTTTTATTTTATTTTATCCAAATGATTATTGGTGGTTCTCTTTAGATTCTTATTGCTATAATTTAGTTTTGTTTTTTTTTGTTTTTGTTGTTTTTGCAAAATTAGATTTTCCATCTGTAATTTAATTTTCCTTTGTAACTGTGTTACGGAATCACACTAAAACAGTTCAGTTTGCAATTTTCCCCAACAAAAGAAAATGAATAATATAATGAAGTTATACAAGAAGTATTTTTAAAATTAAACAAATAAATCAACTTTTTTTTAAATGTAATTTTATTCTCTTTATTTTATTATTTTATTATTTTTATTCTCTTTTCTCTTTTTTGTTCTCTTTAGATTCTTATTGCTGTAATTTTAGTATATTTTTTAACTGTATTACTGAACACATTTTTTGCCATATTAGATTTTCCTTCTGTCTTCTATTCAACAAAGCCAATTAATAATTAAAGAAAACAATTTGGTAATTAATACTTAAGTAAATTGATCCATAGTGTCAGTAAAGACATGTAAAATGGTACATAAGATTTCTTTAAATGTTTTTATTGCTGTTCTTTTGAACTTTCTATTCATCAGAAAATATGGAAAAAAAGAATCCATAAAAATGTGAAGCAGCACAACTGTTTTCAACATTGATAATCATAAGAAATTATTCTTAAGCAGCAAATTAGCATATTAGAATGATTCTGAAGGATTATGTGACACTAAAGACTAGAGTAATGATGCTGTCAATTCAGCTAAATTATTAAAATATATTAAAATAGAAAACGACATATTTCAATGATATTACTGTTTTTACTTGATCAAATAACTGCAACCTTGGTGAGCATAAGAAACTTGTATAGTATATGTATAGTGGAAAGTAAGGGGTCAAATAGAGGGTAAATGTTCATTAAAACTTATGACTGTTTTGCTGAAAACCAATTAGACTACTTCTCCAGGTTTGACGGCAGCCAGTTGCTCTGAAGAGTTGCCGTGACTGCGCTCTAAGCAGGGATGCCCTCTTTTCTCCTTAAATTTAGCATGCTTTCTTCTTGTTTAATGGAGCAGTTGTTGAGATAGCACTTGCCAGTATATAACAACTATCGGTTCACTCAGTTCATGTCTGCTCGTCTGCGTTTCCAAAGGTGCGGTCCTATTTCATCGCTATGGCCGATTAAACTACCAGCAGCCGTCTGCAAATGTACATCTAAAAATAAGCCCTGTTTTTCAATACTTTTTCTACTCCGCAGCGGACTTCAGTGGTGTACGATATGTTTATTGTCGTTCCCCGGACTCCATAACCACAAGCTTTGTGAGTTTAGCACCTGCTGAATGTCATGTGGCATCATCCTGGCATGCCGCGTTCTTTGAATTGGCCGATCTTTAGATGATGAAAGCCAGCGCAGGGCGTGTGCGCTCCGTGTTTTGCTTGAGTTTTCTCACACTTCTTAAGTTCAAGTTGTCCAAGAGCTGAACGCACTGGCTGGCACAGCTGCTTCGCTGCACAAAAAAGGAGGGGTTTTTGACTTAAACACCAAAGAGAATCTGTTTTGCATACTGTCTTCATTTGATCATGTATGCTAGAGAGGAAATTGTGTTGGTTGGACATTGTCTGGTTCAACAGTATCAAGTTTGCGAAAATATTTCCCAGAAAGCCTTCTCAGAAGTTAATGATATGGTAAAACATCAAACCACACTTTTCTTCAGAATCTGTCCTGGTCCAGTTTCCAATCTGATTCGATGCTCTTCATTTGCTTGAGGACTTGCTCATGGAAATCAAGCCCACCGGGCTTAGCCTTTGAGAAAAGATTGCAAAAAGTTGTCAGAATAATTAATGAACTTTCCAGATTGACGCTAACGATAATGTCTTTCTCCATCTCTAGGCTTACACCAGCGTGTCCAAGGCCTCGCTAGGGCTGGCGGATCACAGGGAGCTGGGAAAGATGATGAACACCATCATCTTCCACACCAAGATGGTGGACTCTCTGGTGGAGATGCTTGTGGAGACCTCTGACCTTTCCATTTTCTGGTATGACCTCACATCAGAGAAACAAATTCAAAAAAAGTGGCTTTGGAAGTCAGTACGAAATCAGAAAATACCCAGCCTAACTGCTTTTTAATTTAGACTGCAAGCTCATAACTCGGGCAAAATATGATTCCTTTTTGCCGTGACGGTGTCGATTCAGCAGTGGCGCAGGAAACGCTGTCTAACGCCAGCTCCGCAATTGGCAGAAGGCATATCTGTTCTCAGAAGGCCATAGCAACTGTCTGTTGTGCCTCTTGTTTTTAGATATTTCTCTTTCATGCTGGGTGGAAAGCGGACAGGGGCGTTCGTTCAGCTGATTAGATATGACTGTACCAGACGGCGAAGTGAACTGGCAGCCCACTTTCTCTTTCTTTCTCTGTCTCTGATAGCTTTTACAGCCGCGCCTTTGAAAAGATGTTCCAGCAGTGTCTCGAGCTGCCGTCCCAGTCTCGATACTCCATCTCCTTCCCTCTGCTCTGCACCCACTTTATGAGCTGCACCCATGAGCTCTGCCCCGAAGAGGTGAGTCACACTGACATGGAATCAGTCCAAAAGGCCCCAAGAGGAGTACAAATGACAGATTCACTTCAGTAAACTGATTTGAGAACATTGATTCATGAATTTTTTGTAGATATCAGTGAGAAGAGTATTCTGAAAAGGGTGAAGCTTTGATTTAAACTAATTGTTGAAATTTTATGTATGTGACCCTGGACCACAAAATCAGTCATAAGGGTAAATTTTATGAAATTGAGATTTATACATCATCTGAAAGAAGAATAAAGAAGCTTTCCATTAATGTATGTCTGTTAGGATAGGACAATATTTGTTCAAAATACAACTATTTGAAAATCTGGAATCTAAGGGTGCAAAAAATCTAAATAAAGAGAAAATCACCTTTAAAGTTGTCCAAATGAAGTTCTTAGCAATGCATATTACTAAACAAAAATTATGTTTTGATATATTTACAGTAGGAAATTTACAAAATATCTTCATGGAACATGATGTTTACTTAATATCTTAATATTTTTTTGCATAAAAGAAAAATCAATATTTTTGACCCATACAGTGTATTTTTGGCTATACCTGTGCTACACCTGTGCTACTCATGACTGGTTTTGTGGTCCAGGGTCACATATAAATATATATGTGTATATATGTGTGTAATGTAAATAGATCTCTAAATTTATGTATTCGCTCTCAAACTGCTATTTGTAGATTCAAAATATTTAATGCGTATTTAATAAAGTAAATAATAATAAAAAAAACACAGGTTTTTAGCTAAATAAACACAAATTATTTTATATAATTATTTTAATTTATCTGAACCAATGTAAAGTTAAACAATGTTTTTGTACGTGTATTTTTTCCCTACATGTGTAACATGAAAAATGTTGTAATATGTGATTCTGCAATTTTCTCATTTAAATCGTTTTGAAGTGTTTCGTTCATTCAGGTCATACAATTTGAAGTGATTCATTGAAATGAATGAAACTTACCACGTCTAACTGTTTTTGATATTGGGCTCTCTAAGAGCTTAAAACTTCCATCAGTGCCATATTCATGAGGTTTAATTAAAATAATAATTTTGACAGATATTTTAAATAAATGGGCATTTTTAGGGTTATATAATCACTTTTAATAACTATTATTTAGGGCTGTCCCCTAATAGTCAACTAACCGTTAGTCGACAAGAAGAGGCTTGGTTGACCAGAATTTTATAAATTGCTTAGTCTCAAAAAAAAAAAAAATTGACAGAAAAAAGTCTTGCAGTCCGTGAAGGACTGATTGTTAACGGCTGGTCTATGTGGTAATATATACATTGGGCAGGACATCCAAACACTCACCTGTCATTCATTGTTCTCAAATATGGTTTTTCATTTGAAAGATGTATGTAGTAGCAACCTATACAACTCAGCTCAATCTAACGTTAACCTAGAAAAATGTGTGCTATTGAAGCGTCTGTGCGGAGTATAGAAGCTGAACAATAGCGCGCTCACTGCATGACAGATGGAGGTGCCGGTGCGGTCAATTGCTCTTAAAATACTCTTTTTTTTTTTTTTTTTTTTTTTTTTTTTTTTTTTTTTTTTCATTTTTGGTCATACAGATAAAAGTAATAAATCTTTCGAATCTGTAAAGACTCCACGTTTATTGTGCACTCACAATAACAACGAAACGTTGCGCTTTTGTAAAATAGTTTAAGCACACAGGATGTGCTTTCTGCTTGTCTTGGTCTCAGTGAACTTTGTGTATACTTGCCTTTTACAGACATGAAAGATATATCTCTAGTAAAATGTCTACTTTTAAATTGACGAATTCAGATCAAAAACATATATTCTCAAATTATGTAATCCGTATGAAACATGCATGCAGCCGCATCAATACTGTGGACATGACGAGTGTGTCGCCAACTTCATTTCTTATGCCAGAAAACAAAGAAAGCACTAGTTTATTAAAAAATTACTAAACTGACACATTCAGAATTATTAAATCTGCTGGTGTGCTGTGGCAAGCTTTTTTTGTGTGCTTATTAGGTTATGTTGGCAATTAAAGTCTCATTATTCTGATTTAAATGGTTTATTAATAAATGACTATTAGTCGACTAATCCTTGAAGTGTATGACTACTAGTTGACCTGAAAAATCTTTAGTTGAGGGCAACTCTAACTATTATAAATCAGTTGACAGCTAATTTATTGAATTTGTTCAAATTACATATTCTGTTTGGCTTGTCTTGAAATCTCCGGTTTAGTTTCTATGCAGACTCTGTGTTTTTGGAAAAAACTGCGTTTTATGTGTCTGTGAATGTCCCCTAGTGAATATGGTCAGAGTTACTTTTGAGAAGAGGAGTTTGGAAAAGATCTTTTCTCTTCTCCGTCGGGTCTCGCCACGGCTTAGCCGCGACCCATGCGAGGGTTCAGGATGGAGTCGTACTGTGAATCCGGAAGGCTCCGTGAGTTTACTAGAGCTGGAATGTCCCAACATGCAGCATTGAGCGCTGTGGTCCATGTATCAGGATGTGTACAGAAAACCAAATGCTGAAAAGCATGATTTATTAAATCTGTAATTGAACCATACGCCGGTGCAGCTACCCAGGCTCCCCGGGGGCATATGGAAGCCCCTCCGCACACACGAGGAGCACAACAGATTCCTGTTTCCCCCCCGCCGGTATACGGCCGGCACATTCACCAAGTGTTTGTTCCTGCCAAACACCATACCCTCCAATATCCAATTTAATTTGGTAAATAAACCCACATTTTCACTTCTAATTGGCGGACAAACGGCACCAAAACAAACAGCACAATGAGAGTTCTCATGTCATTGCAGGGCCTGAACATTGAGCTGTCTGAGAGCACTTAGAGGAATAAAAGAGATTTATTGAGCCATAGAAGGCTTGGGTTTCCCTTATTTAAACATGAAACTCCCTCTCTCAGCATGTCTCTGAAATGGTCTTCCTCCTATGTCCACTCCACACAGCTTTGGACAGCTGCAAGCTTTATTTATGTTGGAAAAGCACTAAAAGTTTCCAAGAATATTTCCATCCTCGCTCAGAAAACTTTTTACAGCGGTTTAGAGAAACAACAGAAGATCACGGCGCTTCAGCAGAGGTTAGCCTCAGCATCACGTCGGATAGATGTGTTATTTCCAACCTGCACCGTCTCAGAGTCTTTCCCTCAAATGCCCACGAAAAGCGAGGCAGAATATTCGGGGTTGGAACCACTCGTCAAATATGAGTCAAGCCACCGAAGCTTAAAATGCCACTTTTTGTTAGTCACAGAGAAGGACCGGCCTACTTTGGGATGTTTGGGTTTTGCCAAAACGGTGCAGGAGCGGAGGGTTCAGCTCCACACAAGGGCAAAGGTTGTTTTGCATTAGTAATTTAGAGAGTATGCACTGTTTGCTCTAGGGAGGGAGTTGAGGCAACGAGACCAGTTGGGCCATAACAAAGAGCCTCACTTACCCATGGACGGGTCACAAACAGCACCTCACTGTGAGCCAGAATCACCTGAGCAGCTTATGTTGGAGTAGTTTCAGCCTCTGCACATGCCCATGGATTTTTTTTTTTTTTTTTTTTTATTTTTTTTTTTTTTATTTTTTTTTTAGCTAAAGTCAACAGTTTATGGTGGGCTGACAAATAAGGTGTTTCTCCAACCTGGTCTAAATAATTCAAGTTTGGGGTCAATTTTTGTAATATTTTTGAAAGAAGTATATTATGAACAGCAATGCTGTATTTGCTTGATTAAAGATGCAGTTCTATCATGACAACTCTCGGAAGATTTTAGCATGGTAATGGTCATGATAGTGGATCTGCTATGCTGCTGCAAAACAAGTACAGGAACTTGCTACTGCCAATACATATGCTGTTACAGGGCTGTGGTTATTTAAGACATACTTCTGCTGCACGGGTAGCATATATAATAACTAGGGCTGTCAGTTGATTCAAAATTTTTATCTAATTAATTACATGATGTTTCAATTAATTAATCAAATTAATCACTAAATAAATTTGACTGAAAATACCCACAAAAGATTATTTAAAGCTATTTGTGTATTAAATGAGAAAGTATCAAGTAGACATTGCAAATTGTAGATTTAGAAAGAAATATCCCTTTAACGTTTTTATTATTATTATTATTATTATTTGTTATGAAATGGTACTCTAAATAAGAAACTAAATTTGCCAGCAGGTGGCGGTAAATGTCTATATGAGTCATTCATTTGATTTCATTAGGAATTAAGTAAATGACTCTCTTTATGAATGGGCCTTTGAGTCACTGATTCACACGATTCGTTCAAAACGCAGATTCATTCAGAAACGAAACACTGCTGTGTTGCAACAGTTCTGCTACGGCTTCAAAGGTAATATGTTCTTTCCAAAAATTTAACAAAAACACATAATACTGTGTTTAAAATGTAACACAATATCAGACGACTTATTTACTGAACTAATGTATAAAATCACATTTTAGCTTGTGATAGATCAAGACAAAATCATCACTGGTGTCATATTGCTCTTGCTGCCCATGTGATATCGTGTGATATGAATAAATATGAAACAACAATTCATACAGGAGCATTTTTGCCCCAATATCTTGAATTTTAGGGCATAACTGCATTTATGGAGTTGTTGCTCTGCATCATATTTGTCAACAGTCAGCTGTATGAAATATAAGATGATGTATAGGTCTGGGGGCAGGGCCAGCGCATTAACTGCCTTAAAATATTTTAATCACATTATTTTTTCATAACTAAATAATTAAATTAACATGTTAAACTGACAGCCCTAAAAATAACCCATAGCAGATCTAAACAGGTGGAGCTGGGGAGGTGGAGGGTGTGAAATGCTTGTATATGGTAAATGCTAACCAGCCATTTGAATGTTGCTGCGTATGCAACATGAACCAATCAGCTTGTGCCACGCTGTTTAACGCAGTGTATAACGTTTGCATTAAGGACCCATCAGCCGGCGCCATCTAGAGTTTCATGACAGAACTTGGCATTAAAAACAGGAATATAGTGAAATAGTATTACAATTAAAAATATATTTTTTCCATTTTATAGTTTAAAATGCAAATCCTGTGATGGCAAACCTGAAGAAAAAAGCTCAAGAGAACCACATTCATTTCAGAATCTGAGTTGGCCTGCCCTTAAACACCACTCAAAATCTGTTTTTGGTTGCTTTATGCATCCATGACCTCATCCAGTTTAATTGGGTGATAAATATATGATAAATATGGCCAGTTGCCATATTATTTACAGCTGATACTAAAGGTAAAGGATTTGTTTTCTGTTCCGATAGCAGAACCAAATAGAACTGCAGTTCAGTTTGGTGCCACTAGTGATGCAAAAATGACACTCTTGATGCATTGACACCTTCACACCTATATTTAGCACTGCCCATACTACATGTACGCTGCAAAGTGAATCTTCAAGTACCTTGTACTGAAAATCAAAGTCTAGCTTAACATTAGGTTTGTGCTGAGGGAAGTGTCCTCTAATGTCTCCTTGTCTGTCCCTCCCTGCAGAGGCACCACATCGGAGACCGCAGCCTGTCCCTTTGCAACATGTTCCTGGACGAGATGGCCAAGCAAGCCCGCAACCTCATCACAGACATATGCACGGAGCAGTGCACCCTGAGCGACCAGGTCAGTGACGCACACACACGCTTTCAGTGCTGCCAAAACACAGAGGGACTTTCGGGAGTTCTGGAATTTTCCATGTCATATCTGGGATTTTAACAACTTAACTGGGTTTACAAAGTTCTGCAAATTCACAAGGAATGTTCCATTCCATTGCAATATGATCACAATGAAATTAAGCAGTGATTGATTTCCTGGACACAGTTGACAGCACCAGTTCG
The DNA here is from genome assembly GCF_022985175.1 of Labeo rohita. Classification (NCBI taxonomy): domain Eukaryota; kingdom Metazoa; phylum Chordata; class Actinopteri; order Cypriniformes; family Cyprinidae; genus Labeo; species Labeo rohita. The sequence goes on from NC_066877.1 coordinate 29,863,588, forward strand.
ATGACATAAAGACAGCTTTAATGAATAAACGTACCCTTATCCCACTCTGGTGAGTGTAACCATAATGTTTTAAGCTAACAAGACAGCAGTTCATAAGTCACTTCCCGCTTTGCTCTTGTCTGGACTGTGGAAGTCACATTTACAGGAATTACAGTTTTGAGGTCGACATCAAAGCCATTTTTCTTCTGTAATCTGACATATATATTTAAGTGAAATGAGATAATAAGTTGACAAAGACTTAGGGGTAGGTCTTGATTTTATCTGTCAGGATGGTGAAAAGTGGATGTTACAGGTGTTTGGAGGAGAGGTGTTGAAAAATTAGAGGAATTTGGATTTGTGTTAAACAAAAAGGAAAGTTATTTCAGAGGCAGAGCAGCTTAATGAATTTTAAACACAAATTTAAATTGTTCTGCTTTCTATAAATTGTGCAATTCAGTTCAGTTCTTTCAGTTCAGTTTGTTTTAATTACTATATGCAAAAATGTTATATGTATTAAAAATAAGGATGACGGTATCACAGAATCATTTCTTAGTTAATTTCAAGGCAAGTGATTTATTCATTTAAGAACCACTGTGACCAATTCATAGATTCAAACTGAAAACTCATAAGTTTTAAAATCTCTTGAGTGATTCATTAGGAAGAATCAACTCTTAAGATACATTTGTTCATGAGACAGGCTACACTGGCAGTCCTGCATGTTTTTGCATGCAGTCAGCAAAAATAAAGCAACTAAAATTTAGATATTTATGGGCTTTATTATTTCCCAACACCCAATCTTTCATTACATCCAATTGAGGCTGCAGGCTCACAACTCAAGCTCACATTTTCTTTTTCCATGGATTTTATTTTTAGTATGTCATAAATCATTTGGTTCTGGTATTTTAAGAAAAATGTTTCAGTTTTTGATTTCCAACTCTAAACGCACATATTTATTGTTATTTAAAATAACTTGCACTGGTGAATTGTGCACCATATTACCAAAAACTTGTATTAAAAAATTAAATACGGTCGATTTTGATTTCATGTTGACTTTAAAAAGGGTCTTTTTCCTGTTGCTCTTCTGCACAGCTACTGCCAAAACATTGTGCCAAAACCATCAGTCAGGCCGTGAACAAGAAGTCGAAAAAGCAGACGGGGAAGAAGGGAGAACCGGAGAGAGAGAAACCTGGTGTTGAGAGCATGAGGAAGAACAGACTCCTGGTCACCAAGTAAGGATGAAACTTGCTCTTCTTCTACGTCTAGTCAAGCACTTGTTGCTCATATTTAATGCAGTCTGGGTCATATTTTCTGTAATTCATGTGTTTCATCGATGAGGACATGTCTGGATCCCTGTTAGATCTCACCAGTAGAGAATCACTGTTTTAAACAAAACCCCGCTGGAGGCCTTCATCGTATTATCCTCACATACGGCAGACATTCAAACAGATCCTCCTTATAATATAAAATGGATTTATCCTAAAGCCTGTCATGGTCACACATGAGCAGTAGTAACAGTATTGGAGTGGTGTGGCCCCATGGTGAGCAACACTATTGTGCTGGTTAAGCTTTCCCTGACTGACTGTGTAATCTGAAGGAAATGAGTTTTTAAGGCTGTTGTCTGTTGTTTTTTTGTTTTTTTTGTACAGTCTGGACAAACTGCACACTGCTCTGTCAGAGCTCTGCTTTTCTATCAACTACGTTCCCAACATGATGGTCTGGGAGCACACCTTTACCCCACGCGAGTACCTGACCTCCCACCTCGAGATCCGCTTCACTAAGTGAGTAGAACTACCATCCTGATACCAATACATAATAATCTAAAATAGGGCAGGGTGATATGACCAAAACATGTTGGTATAAGTACATGTATTAGGGAATAAATTTCTGGAAATTCTTTTTAAAAAGAATGTATTATGTATTATATAACCATGTCGAAATGTCTATTTTTGTAGAATCTAGTTCACTAAGTTAAAAAAGTTCAGACTGTACTGGTTGCCTGTGTGTGTATGTATATATATATATGTGTGTATATATACGTACGTGTGTGTGTGTGTGTGTGTGTAATATATATATATATATACACATATATACACACACACACACACACACATATATATATATATATATATATATATATATATATAGATAGATAGATAGATAGATAGATAGATATATAGATAGATATATAGATATATATATTTATATATATAGATATAGATATAGATATATAGATATATATAGATATAGATAGATAGAGATAGATAGATAGATGTGTAAATGTCTCTATACATACATACACATACATATACATATATATATATACATATATACATATATATATATATATATATATATATATATATATATATATACACACACACACATACACACACACAGTGTATATAGATGGATGGATGGATGTGTATATGTATGTGTGTCTATACATATATATGTAAATATACGTATACATATACTTTATATATAAATTTATATACAAAATGCCAATTTTAAATATTAATAATATATATTTTTTTTTTGTTTAGATTTTATATTTTTTTAATATATTTTTAATAATAATCTTTTGTATGAGAGAGAGAATGCGTGTGTTTATGTAAATATGTACATAGATGTATTTAACATTTACTTACTACTATAATGCGGGTCAAACTTTTTCCTGGATCCTGTGGATATAAATACCCCAATAGCTTGAACTGAATTTGGCTGCTACCTGCATAAATACATCACTGTTCGTTTTATCTATTAAATTACCCACAGTCCTCCCTTCCTGATGAGGTCTATCCACACTCGTTCCGCACTAGCATCAATCATATTGATTTGCCTCATAGGGGAGAGTTACTGTTGCGTTTTATGTCAAGGAAAATTGTCGTCCAGCTCTCCCTTATTAATTAAGCTGAGAACTCAACAGCTTAAAGAGCCTCTTGGGTTTATTGTTCGATTTGTGTAATTTATTGGACTAGCGGTGAGAGTTTGGGTTAGCATGATTTTTGACACGGTTCCAGAATAGCGCTTGTCCAACTAAATAAACATCAGGCGGAGGAATAACAGGTATTTTCCACTGTTGGATTCAAAACTCTGACGCGGATGCATTGGCTGGCTCCTCTCTCCCGGGCTGTGAACCCCTCATGTGGCCATGCTTCTCAGCAATGAGAGGCCCTGTTAGCAGATCTCACCACCCAACCATGTGCAGTTATTACCCATTTCCATCTGATGGGGTAAATAGCCTTGATTCAGGTCAAAGCATAAAAAGAATATATTGTGGTTATGGATCTGTTTATAGTGGCCACCATTGCTCTCCGAACAGCACCACATAACCAAGTCCAAATTGACGCTGTTTACTTTCATAAAAATGTAGTTCGGGTCGTACTGTGAATGATTCAGTGGTGCGTGTTATTCCAAAGAAAAACATGTTTGTCTTCATAAGCCTTTATCAAAATGTCATAACTTGCTGTCATAGATTTTTCATGTTTTTTGCATTTTTTTTTTCTTTATAAAATATCCTGTTTTGCTCAGAAATGTTCTGCTAATAAAAGTTTATTGTTTACAGGGTTATTATCCTAAACTAAAACTGGATCAAAAACTAAAACCATGAAGAAAAAAAATCATTGCTCAAAATAAATTAATAAAAATATATCTTTAAAAACAACTTTTTTATTCAGCTATTTAGTTCTACTTGGTGTGCTAAAATAACTAAAACAACAACCATCTCTCTCTCTCTCTCTCTCTCTCTCTCTCCCCTTATATATATATATATATATATATATATATATATATATATATATATATATATATATATATATATATATATATATATACATACACACACACACACACACACACACACACACGCACGTCTGGTTTATTATCTTTGTGGGGACTCTCCATAGGCGCAATGGTTTGTATACTGTCCACACTGTATTTTCTATCCCCTTACCCTAAACCTAACCCTTACAGAAAACTTTCTGCATTTTTACTTTCTCAAAAAATCTCATTCTGTATGATTTATAAGCTTTTGTACCCATGGGGACCGCAGGCTGGTCCCCACAATGTCAAAAATTTCAGGTTTTACTATCCTTGTGGGGACATTTGGTCCCCACAATGTAGCAAAAACAAGTACACACACACACACACACACACACACACACACAAAATACTAAAAATGACAAAAATACAAAATGACAGAATTAACTGAAATTAAAATGAAAACAGAAAATATAAAGTGATACAAAATATTAATTAAAAACTATAATAGTATCTAACTGTTGTTTATCATTTATATAATTTAGCTTTATTTATTTAGTGAATTTAATGACTATTAAACTAGTTCTGAGTGCAACTGAACATTTAGTAGGAAATTATGTAAAATAGGAAATGGATTTCATCCTTAGGGATTTTTTTTTTTATTGTATTGTTTATTCAGTTGGATTGATTTATTTTTTTATTTTATTTTTATTGCTGCTTGGTTACACCAGCAAAAATGTTTTTTCTTTGTCTTTTCTGAAGTTTAGAAGGTTACATTTCGGTAAAATGTTTTGAAAATACGTTTTTTTCTTTATTTCTTTAACAGTAAATGCACCATTTAAAGAGAGAGTTCACCCAAAAATGAAAAATCTGTCTTTAATTACTCACCCTCATGTCGTTCCGAACCCGTAAGTCATTCTTTCATCTGTGGTTCAACCGTATATGCAAAAAAGTATTCTTGTTGATTCATAAAATTAAGGTTAAACCACTGATGTCACATAGACCATTTTAACGATGTCCTTTACTACCTTTCTGGTTCTTGAACATATCAGTTGCGTTGCTATCTATGCAGGGTCAGAAAGCTTTTGGATTTAATCAAAAATATCTTCATTTGTGTTCTGAAAATAAAGGTCTTACAGGTTTGGAACGACATGAGGTTGAGTAATTAATAACAAAAATTTCATATTTGGGTGAACTATCCCTTTAATCATGTGCAGTAAAACCAGAGACATACGTTAAAGTCGGTAGGGTCAGTGCATATTTGTCTTTCAGTACTTGTTGACCATGTTTGTAACTGTCACTCAGGTCCATAGTCGGGATGACCATGTACAACCAGGCCACACAGGAGATCGCCAAACCATCAGAGCTGCTCACCAGCGTGCGGGCCTACATGACAGTTCTGCAGTCCATCGAGAATTATGTGCAGATTGACATCACCAGAGTGTTTAACAACGTGCTGCTGCAGCAGACCCAACACCTCGACAGCCACGGAGAACCAACCATCACCAGCCTGTACACCAACTGGTGAGTCTCTAAATATGTATTCCAGATTGGCCACAGAGCGAGGATGAATGGCTCTCTTCCAAAACCAAGTGTACTGCCTGCATAGACTGCTGCCTTCTAAGACATCCTTACTGAAATAGAACCTCTTGATTTGGATCACTCTACATAGGAAGCCTTGACTGAACTTGAATACAGTTCACACAGCTCAAATATTGCGTAAAATAGTCTATGAACAGTTATATAATTATAATTTGAACAGTAATACACTGCCAGTCAAATGTTTTTGCAGAGTAAGACTTTTTGATGTTTTTTAAGTCTCTTCTGCTCACCAAGTCTGTATTTATTTGATCCAAAGTTCAGCAAAAACTGTAAAATTGTTAATTTCTTTTTGGTATTTAAAATAACTGTTTCCTTTTTGAATACATTTTAAAATGTAATTTATTTCTTTGATTACAACTCTGAATTTTTAGCATCATTACTCCAGTCACATGATCCTTTAGAAGTCATTTTAATATTTTGATTTGCTGCTCAAAAGACATTTAGTATGTTGAAAACAGCTGAGTAGAATTTTTTTCAGGTTTCTTTGAGGCATAGAAAGTTCAGAAGAACAGTTTTTGTCTGAAATAGAAATCTTTTGTAACATTAAAAATGTCTTTATCATCACTTTTGATCAATTTAAAGCATTCTTGCTAAATAAAAGTATTGATTTCTATACTTTGTTTCCCAAACTCCAAGCTTTTGAATGGTATAATGTATAATGTTACAAAAGTGTTTTATTTCAGATAAATGCTGATCGTTGGATCTTTCTATTCATCAAAGAATCCTGAAAAAATGTATTCAACTGTTTTAAATATTGATAATGATAATAATAAAAATATTAGAACGATTTCTGAAGGATCATGTGACACTGAAAACTGGAGTAATGATGCTGAAAATTTAGCTTTGATCACAGGAATAAATTACATTTCATAATATATTCAAATCGAAAACAGTTATTTTAAACAGTAAAAATATTTCACAATATTACTGTTTTTGCTGTACGTTGGATCAAAGAAATGCAGGCTTGGTGAGCAGAAGAGACTTCTTTAAAAACATTAAAAATCTTACTGTTCAAAAGCATTTGACTGGTAGTGTAATTTAAGTATTGAATGGTTTTGAAATATATTAACTAGGGACCTGTGAAATTTGTTTTTATTTTTTTCCCAAATTGCATTTTAATATTTTCCTCCTTCTGTTTTTTTGTTTTCTCCCATTTTAACTTTTAATGGTTTAATTACATTTTAGTAATTAAAAAAAAAAACACACAAACAATTAATTTCACAAAATTGTAACATTTTAAAACAATAATAGGGACCTATTAAATGCATTTTTTTTTTTCAGAAATGTTGTCTGTATTTTTCTGATTTCTGTTTAATGATTTATTAGATTTCAAACCATCAAAAATGGAGGAAATTAAACAAATGCATAGAACTTTAGCAATTTAATTAGTCTTTTAAAATATAATTAAATTTTAAAAATTAATTTTTTTTGAAAAACAAAGTGCTACATAACAGGTTCAAACTGTTAAAATGAAAACATGGATGAAAAATTGTGTGATATTCTGTAGTAGTCTTTAAAAAATACTAGTTAAATAAAGAGGTGCCTGTGATGTCGTGAAATAAAAGTTGGTTTGATGCCAATCTGTGTGCAGGTATCTGGAGACTCTACTGCGGCAGGTTAGCAACGGTCACATCGCTTACTTTCCTGCCATGAAGGCCTTCGTCAACTTGCCCACAGAGAATGAGCTCACCTTTAATGCGGAGGAGTATTCTGACATATCTGGTGAGGGGAAAAGCACTCCACAAAGACACTTTGAATAAAGGATTTCCTTGTTTAGAAACTTTTCACAATGTTTTCTTCAGCTGGACGTGATTATATTCACAAACTGTCATGGCACGTCTAAACGCTCTTGTCTTTGTCTCTCAGAAATGCGCTCCCTGTCTGAGCTGCTGGGTCCGTACGGGATGAAGTTCCTCAGCGAGAGCCTCATGTGGCACATCTCATCCCAGGTGGCTGAACTCAAGGTGAGCGATAAGGGTCTCTGAGGGGAAAGTTCACGTCTTTAGGCTTGTCGCAATTTTGACTACTACTACTTCCTCTGAGAGCGTTTTGCAAGCACAGTTCTCTGCTGGAGATGGCCTGAGAGCATTTAGAGCCTCTTTTTAGTTTTCCTGTTAAATGATGATTCCCTTCAACTCACTAGCAGACCCAGAGTGAATCTAAGAAATTGTATTTATTTATTTCTTAACTAACTTACTTGTATATTATGTTTGCCTGTTTTATTTATTTATTTATTTATAGGCAAACTTTACTTTGACTTATAGTCAGGTCCAGACTGAATTAGTGGAATCTATCTATCTAACTATCTATCTATCTATCTATCTATAATTATTTATTTATTTATTAGTAGAGATGCAGGATATTTGATTTTTGCCAGTTTCCAATATGCCGATATTTTTCAACTCATTTTGGCCAATTGGCGATGCCGATACTGATATATTTCCTTTTGTTTGGAAACAACAACAGATTTCTTCTGTGTAGAAATTATAAACAAATTATTTTTTATTTTGGTTAGTTGTTAACAAGAATTTATTTGTTAGAATTAAGGGTTAAAATAAACAGTAATGTTTACATTTTTTTTTTTATACATTCAATATACATTAAAGCTTTATATATTAATCGCTTTATTTATTTATTTTTTATTTTATTTCTATTTATTTATTTATTTATTTATTTATTTTTGTCAGAAAAATGCAGTGCTAACCTGAACATTATATTTTAGGATTTTATTTTTTATTTATTTTTTACATTTAAAGCCATTATTGGCCAAATCTGATAATGGTCTGATAATATCGTTCATCCCTATTTTTGAGTTATTTATTTAAAAACATCACTATTTGATTTTATTATTATTATTCCTTTTGGGAAAAATCTCTGACTGGCAGGTCTAGACTGAATCTGTCTTTTTTTATTAATAATAATATTGTGCTTCCCTATTATTTGGCTTTATTATTATCTTGCTTATTATTATTTTTATTTATTTTTATTTTTTTAGGAAAAATCTAGACTGAATCTGTGACCTTATTATTTGTTTTTGGTTTAATTGTTTGGTTTAATATTGTGTTTTTAAAATAGAAATTTGAATCACAGTTTCCATAAAACTATTAAGCACAAATGGTTTTTGATATTGACAAATGTATTATTTTATTTATTTATTTATTTTTTTTAATTAGAATAAAATTACTGTTTTGTTTTGGGGTTTTTTTAGCAAATAAATGCAGCCTTTTTTAGCAAATAAATGAATGCTTTTTTTTTTTTTTTTTTTTTTTTTTTAGTATTTTAGGAGAAAATGTGTGACCTTCTGCTGATTTTTAAACACAGAACAATGTTTTGAAGCTCTTGACCTTAAAACATTGCTGAGAGTAGTACATTTGTAAAACATGGTTAAATTATCCAAATATGTAAAACCAAAACACAAGAGGTCGTGTAGAACTTGAATGATTGGACGTCCCAATTTAGTGGAAATACGAAGAGCCTTTTGTGGATTATTGCAGCCACAGATTCCATGTGGGCCTGTTTTCCGGGAACAGAGTTTAGGTAGCAGTTCCCCTCACTGTGAGTTATTGCATAACATCTAGACAACAACAACTGAGAACTGTCAGCAATAATAAATTAATGGTAATTGTGATCAAACCTGAACCAAATGCTAGTTTGATTGCATCGAAGGTAAAGCCTTCCTCATGAGGAATGAATAGTGTATTGTTTGCACCCCCTGACACAATGATTAAGGAATGGACTTTTCTTTTTCTTTTTTTGGCAGTCCATCTGTTTGTAAAAGCCTTTCAAAATACATTTCATTCATTAATGGCAGCTGATCTGCAAATGCGTGATATATGTAATTGAAACAGTCCACTGCATTATAAAAGTTTCTTGAGCAACAAGCACCAAGCAAAGTGTGTGAACACAGGCTTGGCACATGTCAGTGATGTTCAACATGCAAACCTCTCTCCTTCAGCTGAAAGTAATTTGGGGGAAAGAGAACCAAGTTTCCTATCTGACCCACAATCAGCTGTGGAGTGAAATGGTTTATTTTGCATTTCTATTCTGCACCATGTTCACCGAAGGACTTTAACGCGGAACGTGTTTTCTCTCAGAGCTCAAATTACGCAAATCATTTGTTGACATGCGAACTCGCTCTCTTGCGTTTCTTCCCCATTTCCGTCTCAGGCGATTTCATGCCTTTAATCGGCTACTGTTCAAGATTGTTCAGCTTTGCTGTTAAAAGTAATTTTCTGGGTTCAATTGACAGCATTTGTTTCGGTTTTCAAATTAAAATTGCTTTCTGGCAGTCAGCTGTTCTTAGATTTTCATTTCTTTAAAGGTGCATGTAGCTTATGATGTCCTCCTCTGGAAATATATACTTCGGACTGCTTCAGACATATTCGCATAATTTTTTCCTGCTTACTCATCATACTGTCGTTTGTCGCCCTTACAGAAACTTGTGGTGGACAATGTAGAGGTTCTGACCCAGATGAGGACCAGCTTCGACAAGCCGGACCACATGGCTGCACTCTTTAAGCGGCTCACATGTGCGTATCAGTTGTGGCACTTTTAATTAAATACAATACCATTGAAAAGTTGGGGTCCGTAAGATTTGTAAACAAATTATTATTTGTTGACAGCAAAATACATTTATTATATTACAAGATAATGCATTCTGGAAAAATGTATCACAGTTTCCAAAAAAATATTAAGCAGCACAACTTGTTTCAATATTGATGATAATAAGAGAGCAGGAAATCAGCATATTAGAATGATTTCTGAAGGATCATGTGACACTGAAGACTGGAGTAATGATGCTGAAAATTCAGCTTTGCCATCAAAGAAATGTTAAATGTTAAATAAAAAAAACTCAGTAACTAATTGTAATTGTACTACTTCTTTCAAAAACCAACCCCAAACTTTTCAATGGTGGCATGTATTCATATGTGACCTTAGACCACAAAACCAGTCGTACGTAGCATGGGTATATTTGTAGCAATAGCCAACAATACATTTGTCGATTTTTCATTTATGCCACAAATCATTAGGATATTAAGTAAAGATCATGTTCCATAAAGATATTTTGTAAATTTCCTACCATAAATATATTAACGCATATTTTTTAATTAGTAATATGCATTGCTAAGAACTTAATTTGGACAACTTTAAAGGTGATTTTGTCAATATTTTGATCCCTCAGATTCTAGATTTTCAAGTAGTCGTATCTCGGTCAAATATTGTCCTAACAAACCATACATCAGTGGAAACCTTATTTACCTTATCTTAATTAATCTTACTTTCAAACAATTGACCATTATGACTGGTTTTGTGGTTCACAAGTCACACATATTATTATTATTATTATTATTATTATATTAATCTGCTTTGCTCGTGAAATAACCTCCATATTTTTTCTCTTTCTGCTGGTCTCTGATCTACTTTAGATTAATCTGCCCATGAACAGCATGTAAAAACAAAGCAAACTGTGTTTGGTTACTTTATATGTCTTCCTGTCAAAACAGCGGTTTCTTGCCAGAATGAGTTTTAATGAGAAGAGGCTCACATATCGAAATAGTTTTATAGTCATGAGACGAGATCTGAAATGACAAATAAAACTCCAAAAATATAAAAATGGCAATTAAAATGAAATATTTTGTATATTTTAGATATTGTAAATTTCCAGTCGTGTCCACGAGAAGCACTGTATTAGACAATAGCTGTTTGGAATGTCACGGTATGAGCTATAATAACAATCACGGCAGACAGGGCCCTCTTCGCAGAGCTATTTGTGCTATTTTTTTTTATGGCTTGTCCTCATACAGTCATATTACCGAGCTCAAATGTGATCCCGTCTGAGGAATGTGGCCCATATACACACCACCTGCAGACCTATTTTTAGTGGTTCTAAAGGAAGAAAATGGCCTATTTTTGGAAGATATTAATATGACTTGTCTTCTATTTCTGTAGCGGTCGACAGCGTGCTGAAACGGATGACCATCATCGGTGTGATTTTGTCATTCCGCTCTCTGGCTCAGGAAGCTCTCCGAGATGTGAGTTGTTATCGAGACGTCTTGTTTTGTTTTTCTCATGACTCGCTCTACACTTACACCATTTCGGCTTACAGAAAGATGCTGTATGTCTCACTCATTCCAATATTGTATTAGCTTTTTTCTTTCATCAAATGCATAAAATGTTTTGTAGAATGTCCAAGCTGTTATTTTTCATACAGTATACAGTAGGGATGTAATGATATCAAAATCTCACAATACGATAATATTGCGATATGAAGTCCACGACACAATATTTATTGCGATATTTTTAAAAATTGGAATTTTGTACATTGTAAAGTTAAATTATTCTAATGCACTTTAAGAGTTTAAAATTAAGAGCTCCAAGTAGGGAAATTACAATGCTTATTTCCTAATTTCTACACTTGAAAGAGATATTTTTAATTTGGACTGCAGTAACGTTACCCATTTAAACCGCTAGTTGTCGGCAGTTCATTCTGCACTTTTAAGATTTTATTTTGGTGGAAACAGAAGGAAAACTCCAGCTTCAGTGAAAACAGGCTTACAAAAACACGTCTCAATACAAATCTAGTGAAATGCTGTAATCATCTGCTGCGTAAATAAAGCATAACTGGTGGCGTTTGCGTTGTCAAACGTGCTCTAAATTCACAGTTTATGCAATAAACAGGTTCACTGCATTCATTTACTGTGAACAGAGACGTTCTGAGGCCTCAAAAATACCGGATCACGAGCTCATCGCCTGAAATGTGTCTCAGACTTGATGAAAGGATTAAGCTATATTGTACTTTTCAGTTTTAGTTTGTTTGACAGATACTGTGTCAAAGCATAATGACCCAATTGTTTCATATTGTCATGTGACCATGTTTTGCTATCGCGATATCACTATATTGATAATATCATCATCATAACATCCCTACTAAACAGGGATGATGATGATGATGTGGATGTGTACTGTCAGCCTCAGGGTTACCAGATTTTCACAACATAGCCCAATTGCTACTCAAAACTAGCCCGAAAGTAGTCCAATCACATTTTGAAGGGGGTCACCCATTAAAAATCACGTTCTGTGGGGGGGTAAAATACACATTTTTTGGTGGGGTTCCCCTGGTCAAATTAGCATTCCAGGTGCTAAATATTATGTTACTGGGGGCGATTATTATATTGATAATATCATTACATTCCTAGTAAACAGGGATGATGACGACGTGTACTGTCAACCTCAGGGTTGCCAGAGATTTCACAACAAAACCCGCCCAACTGCTACTTAAAACTAGCCCAGAAGTAGCCCAATCACATTTTGGAGGGGGTCCCCCATTAAAAATCACGTTTCGGAGGGGTAAAATACACATTTTTGGTTGGGTTCCCCTGGTCAAATTAGCTTTCCAGGGGTTAAATATTACGTTATTGGGGGCGATATTGATAATATTGTTACATCCCAAGTAAACAGGAATAATGATGATGTGTACTGTCAACCTCAGGGTTGCCAGATTTTCACAACAAAACCCGCCCAGCTGCTACTCAAAACTAGTCCAAAAGTAAGCCAATCGCATTTTGAGGGGGTCCCCTGTTAAAAATCACACTCCAGGTGGGTAAAATACACATTTTTTTGGCGGGGTTCCCCTGGTCAAATTAGCATTCCAGGGGCTAAATATTACGTTATTGGTGCCAGCGGACATGAAAAACAACCCATGGCAACAGTGTTAGAAGACACTGATCAACCTCCAAAAAGAACTTCTGACTTTTGAGTTAAAGGAAAAAGAAAATAATTCAGCATTGGAATGACGAGGTTGTTCACACTTTTCGTAACTATTTAACTATTCCTTTGTTCAAAATCGTCGTAGCCCAAATGAGCTCTAATCACAGATGTGTCTTTTTCTTCAGGTGCTGTCCTGCCACATTCCCTTCCTGGTGAGCTCCGTGGAAGACTTCAAAGACCACATTCCTCGTGAAACTGACATGAAGGTAGGTGACGTTCAGACTTGCCATCAGTAGTTATGATGGGCTGCGGATCTGAAATTCTCCCTTTTCTCAGGTCGCCATGAACGTGTACGAGCTGTCTTCTGCCGCAGGCCTGCCCTGTGAGATCGACCCTGCCCTGGTTGTGGCTCTGTCTTCCCAGAAGTCTGGTAGGTTATTTCAGATCATTTGAAATGGTAATGCACTTCAGGCCATTTCTAACCCAGATGTAACTTTTTGGCACTAAAATATAAACTGGCTCACCAGTCAGAGGAAAATAAAACGCCGTAACTGGAAGTTCTTAAGTTTTGGCCTCCTAAGAAAGCACAGATTATGCCGATGTACCGATATGCGTCAGGTGTTTTTGCTCTAGAACGCAGAGCGCCTGCTTTTGGAATTCAGCTTTCATCAGCACTTTCTACAAAATAGGTACTTAGTGTGACGTCGGTGTGCATGTACTTGAAAGAAAAGTTGAACAGGAATCCTTTTTCCAAAGTGCACTTTGTTGCTCAAATCTAAAGGCCGTTTCATGCCAAATGATTTACCAGAAATCCCTGTATTAAGACCTTGGATGCAAGCTAGCTGGCTGTAAAAAAGGTTTGGTTTGTGTTGAAACGTTAAGTGGTATCACATGGTTTATATCGGGTCTAATCTGGTCAAGTACTGCAGCGCTAGGATGTTCGCTTGCACTGTGATTACAGCGTAACCTCACGCTGTAAGGCACGCTCAGAAACATACATTACATCCACACCCATGTTCACTTTGGTCACAGTATCAGTTTACCATGTCATTTCTGTGGTGAATGATTTCACAAGAAAGTTTCAAACCTCAGATGGCCAGCCCTATCTTAACCACAACCTCAAGAGTTAAAAATAATAAAAATATCTATGCATAGGAGATCTGTCTCATGAGTGTCCTTTTCAATGCTGAAGAGTAGCTAAATAAAAATGCCACTTAACATTTTCTGTAGTGTGATAGTACTTGGTTATGTTAGAAACTGCATTGCTTTGCCCATAACTACTAACTTTTGTAACAGTGTAATGTGACTTAATAATGATGCATGGCTTATAAATGCTGAAAACATTTTTTTTGCCACAATGTATTACAGAGCTACTTTACCAACATGCAAAATTGAGGCGATAATCAAACACACTTCATTTTAATGAGTCAGATCAGGTTGTTTTGGTTCAAAAACAATTCGGTAATACAATTGAGTCTATGCAAGGCGTTTTACATCATCTTTTAATGGGAATGTGTATTTAATAGGGGTGTAATGGTACACAGATGTCAAGGTTCAGTATGTACCTCGGTTTGAGGTTCACGGTTCGGTTCGATCTCGGTACAAATGAAAAAAAAAACAAATCTACTATGATAGGTTTCTTTTCATTTATTTTAAACAGACAGTAGAACAAATTACAATTTTTTCCACCTACATGTGAAAATACTAAATATTATATCAAATTAATGTCATATATAGGCTATAAAATCTGCAGTACAAATATACATACAAGGAATAAATGCTTGAAATATATTTAATTTAGTTAACTGATAGACATGGGGAAAAACTGCGACACGTAACAGCCTATATTTACTGAGCTTCAGTTCAGTTTTGTGACAAAGGAAACTCAAATGGCAGAAAGCGACATTCTATTTCTTTTTTGTTTAAGTTGATTTTGCTGGTATGAGGAAAGTTGGAGCTCGCGCACAATAACACAAAACATATCAGTTCCAGGCTTCTAGCATTGCTAACTTGACAGCGCAGTCTGTACTTTATCAAAATAAAACACAGTGAACCAAACATCAGCGCCCCCGCCTCGCTGTGTCACCGTTAGAATAGTTTAGCATTTGGATGCATCGCAAATATGAAAATATTATGGAATATTTGGATTTGTGCTGAATGAGAGCAGTAGGATACAAGAGAACAAAGCTCCATTTCGCAGACAGTTGAGTGCACAAGCCTTTAAGTTAATGTTATACTCCTTTGTCAGTGAGAGACGCGTTCATAAACAGCACATGATCACTGTCTAGTGGACTTTGTTTTCAAGTGCACAACTCCTGCCATTCGCTGTTCTTTTTCTGGCAGTTCTCGAACGGAGTTGCATTACTACGGGCACCCCCTTCTGGATTGAGGGTGAATTGCCTGTATTCGTTTTAAGGCCTCATGCACTGAACCGTGATGCCCGTACCGTGAAGGTGCGGTACAAATACATGTATCGTTACACCCCAAGTAGTATTTTTTTATACTCTGTAGGGCTGCCCCTAATAGTTCATCTGAAAGATGTATGTAGTAGCAACTTTATATGGCAGCTCAATCTAATGTTAATCTAGAAAAATGTCACTGCATGACAGATGGAGTCGCCGATGCGTTCACTTGCTCTTAAAATACTGTCATTTTTGGTTATACAGATAAAAGTAATACATCTTTCGAATATGTAAAGAGACTGTTTATTTGTGTGCACTCACAATAACAACGAAACGTTGTGATTTTGTAAAATAATGAAAGCAAACAGGATGTGCTTTCTGCCGTCTCAGTCTCTGTAAACTTGAGCATGAAACTTCGAACCTCCATGTATACTTGCCTTAGTAACATAAAAAATATATCTACAGAGAGTGAAATCTACTTTCAAATGAACCAGTTTAAATAAAAAACAAATATGCTCATATTATGTCATCCGTATGAAACACGCATACAGGTGCATCACTGTTGCGGAGATGACAAGTCAGTGTCGCCGACTTCATCTCTTAAGCTGAAAACAAAGAAACCACTAGTTTATCAATAAATTATTCAAACGTTAATGCAGTCTCCTTGCTGTTTTTTTCCGACACATTCATAATCCTTACTTCTGCCAGTGCGCTGTGGCAAGCTTTTTTTTCGTGTACTTGAGCGCTTATTAGGCTATGTAGGCAATTAAAGGCTCATTATTTTGATTTATATGGTTTATTAATAAATTAATAAAGAAATAAATTGATACTTTTATTCAGCAAGGATGCATTATATTCCTCAAAAGTAACTAAAAACCTTTATTATGTTATGAAAACATTTCATTTCAAATAATGAAATTTCATATATGCAAAAATTAGGCAACGGTTTTCAACATGCTGAAAATTCAGCAGTACCACTATAAGAACAAATTATATTAAAATATGATAAAATAAAATTAATTGCAGTAATATTTCACAATATTTGTACTGTATTTTTTTATCATATAACATAAGAATATAAAATATATTTTAAAGTTTTTTTTGTTTTTTTTGTTTTAAAACCATTTAAAGGATTAGTTCACTCCAGAGTGAAAATTTCCTGATAATTTACTCACCCCCATGTCATCCAAGATGCTCATGTCTTTCCAGGATTTTTCTCCATATAGTGGACTTTAATTGGAGCCAATGGATTGAAGGTCCAAACTGCAGTTTCATCGCAGCTTCAAAGGGCTCTACATGATCCCAGTCTTATCTCATGGAATAATTGGTCATTTTCTAAAAAACTTTTTAACCACAAATGCTCTTCTTGCACTAGCTCTGTGATGCACGTCTACGTAATCATGTTGGAAAGGTCACATTGGTTAGTTCTTCACCTGTGTACTTCGGTTCAAAAAAGGAGGGTAGGGTAAAATACTCCATCTCATCTTCTCCTCCAACTTCAAAATTGTCCAATTTTTTTTTTTTTTTTTTTTTTTTTATAAAGGGCGTTTTACGCCTACGTCACGTGTGACCTTTACCGTGTGATTACATAATATGTGAAGTTGTGGAAGCAGAGCTAGTGCAAGATCAGCCTTTGGGGTTAAAACGTATGTACATTTTTATTTTTCTGAGAAAAAGACCAATCGTTTCGCTAAATAAGACCCTTATTTCTCAGCTGGGATTGTGTAGAGCCCTTTAAAGCTGCTTTGAAACTGCAGTTTGGACCTTCAACCCATTGGCTCCTATTGAAATCCACTATATGGAGAAAAATTCTAGAATGGTTTCCTTAATTTCTTTTCGACTGAAAAAAAGAAAGGCATGAGCATCTTGGATGACACGGGGTGAGTAATTTATTGTAAATGCTAGCGTATGTAAAATTGCACTGTATTGCACATTGTGCAACCTTATTGTAAAGATTTAGCAATGCTTGAAATGCTGTGCGTCTTTATGGTTTGCGAAGCTAGTTTCAAAGTAGCTTCCCTTGCGCAGCTGTTTTCAGATGCATCTGTGCAGCATTGCTTATCAAGCTCTCATCAGGCATTAGAGCCCATTCGAGGAATCGGCTTCCTGAGAAGAGGCTTGTGCACTTAAACGTACCTCATTCCACATAGCAGTTCTCCAGAATTGAGCAAAGCTCTCCGGTGAACAGCTTTCATTTTCTCAGAGCAGCCCAGACCCTCCAGGGCCTCTTGGCCAGCACTGATGTTTTTGTTCTATTCCCCTGATGGTTCAATCCAAACGTCTTCTGTTTACTATCTAAATAGCGAGTCAACTCGAACTAGACTTAATTGAATCACTCCCAAACGCTGTTGCACTAATAACATAAATAAGAGTTAATTTTTGGACATTGGTGCCGTTTTTCTTGGCCCTTCGTGCAGATTTTCGGACACTGTCCAGAGAGAGAAATGCAATCGCTGCAATTTCCCTGCCATCTCACAATGGCAGCACGTCAGTGTTTCTCGGAGTTACCTAAAGGAAAACTCATGAACTCGATTCTCTGTGTTCGCAACAGAAAATATTAGCCCGGAGGAGGAGTACAAGATCGCCTGCCTGTTGATGGTCTTCGTGGCCGTTTCCATGCCGACCCTGGCCAGCAACGTGATGTCGCAGTACAGTCCCGCAATAGAAGGTACCAATTTTTACATTTCAGACTCGCGCTGAACCGCTGCGAATGAAATCTGATTACATCTGTGCTGTTTGAACTGCGGTTCGCTGGAATGACGCGTTTTAATGCGCATGGCTTTTATCGTGTGTGCGTGTGTATTAACCCTCTATAAATCTTTTAAGGTCACTGCAACAACATTCACTGTCTGGCTAAAGCGATAAACCAGATTGCCGCTGCTCTGTTCACTATCCACAAGGGCAGCATAGAGGATCGCCTCAAAGAGTTCCTCGCCGTAAGTAACCGCATTAGCTGGAATTGTCCTAATTCCTGGCTTAAAGCTTTTTCATTTCATTTCATTTCATTCAACATGTGAACAATGAACACTCCATTTATGCAACTCTCTCTATGGGACTTTGCAGCTTAATAAAACCCTGTAATTCTCTCCCACAGCTCGCCTCCTCCAGCCTGCTGAAGATTGGACAGGAGACGGATAAAACCACTACACGGAACAGGGAGTCTGTTTACCTGCTCCTGGACATGGTGAGTGATTCCACACCTCTGTTGCAAGACAAAAGACAGAGCGTTTCATAATGGTCTGCAACAGTGCAATCAATTTCTCCGTTGACAAATCTATTTTTAATGATAATGAATTAATTATTCAAGATGCTATATCATATGCTGTGAGGATTTTAATTATATATGATATATACTTCTGTAAAAGTCGCTTTGATTTCAAGTTTTCTATTAAAAAAAAAAGGTTATTTTGTCATTTAAACTTTAAAAAACAAACAAAAAAAAATCAGTGTTGCAGGAGTAAAAATATCTTAAAGGAAACTCCACCGTGGAGAAACAAATCACAGCCTGATGAATGATGTGATTTCCAGTACATGTTGAAATGACATATTTGGGGAAAAAAGATTTCCATTTTAAATAAATGCGGTTTAACGTAATCAAAGAATCTTGTAAAATGTATCATGATTTGCACAAAAAAGCTGCAAAAACTGTTTTCAACACTGAATAATGAGATATGTTTCACCAAATCAGCATATTAGATTGATTTCTAAAGGATCACGTGACAGTGAAGACTGGAGTAATGATGCTGAAAATTCAGCTTTGCATCACAGGAATAAATCACAATTTAAAATATATTGAAAATAAAATAATACAATTTCAAACTATAAATAATAATTGATTTTACTCTATCTTTGATCAGTGCAAATAGCGAGCATGAGACTTTTGTGTAATATATAAAAATGACCCTCTAACACTAGTGTTCTCTATTCTTTTTCAGTTCCCTCTACTTGTTTTCTTTTTATTTATTATTAAAAAAATTGATTCAAAGTACAGCTAAAACAGTACAATTTTGAAATATTTTTTCTGTTTAAAATAACTGTTTTCTATTTGAATGTTTTAATGTAATTTATTCCTGTGATTTCAAAGCTGAATTTTTAACATTATTACTGCAGTCACATGATCCTTAAGAATTCTATCTAATAATCTGATTTGTTGCACAAATAAACATTTATTACTATTATTTTGAAAACAGCAGAGTAGAATTTTTTTTCAGGTTTCTTTGCTGAATGGAAAGTTCAGAAGAACAGCATTTATCTGAAATAGAATTTTTTTGTAGCATTATAAATGTCTTTATCATCACTTTTGAAGCAGCCTTGCTAAATAAAAGTATTAATTCCTATAATTTATTTTCCAAAAAAAGTATCCTGACTCCAAGCTTTTGAATGGTATAGTGTATAATGTTACAAAAGCTTTTTATTTTAGATAAATGCTGATCTTTGGATCTTTCTATTCATCAAAGAATCCTGAAAAACACAAAAAACACAATATTACAGTTTTTGCTGTACTTTGGATTAAAAACAGCAGACTTGGTGAGCAGAAGAGACTTACTGTTCAAAAACTTTTGACTGGTTGTGTGTGTATGTATATGTGTGTGTGTGTGTGTATATATGTGTGTATATATATATACATATATATGTGTGTGTGTGTATATATATATATATATATGTGTGTGTGTATGTATATATATATATATAATTAAAAAAAATGCTATTTGTATTTTTATGCTTAGCAGGGATTACAGTCGGTAGTTTTATCATAACTTCACAATGCTTTACAGCATAAGTAGTTAATTTCCTTATAAACAATATTAATTAGAATTGTCTGTCTTTTTGTCGCAAACTTGATTGCTTTGAACCAAATGCTGTAATAATGTGACTGTTCTCCGAGCGGAACAGTTTGGTTCAATGCTTAGAACTGAAGAATGTTTTGAAATCCCTATGGAGAAAATGAAACGGGAAAAGAACCAAACCAACTGCTTTGGTTCACTCTATTTCTCCATATTTCCATCCTTTTTTTTTTAAATCCGTAACCAAAAAAAAAAAAAAAAAAAACACTTTTTTTTTTTTTTTTTTTTTTTTTTTGATGACCATCTGATGACTGGGAAAATGTGCTAAAGTTTCTGTTGTTTGTGTTTGAGAGTCACACAGCTCTTTTGATCTGCAAGTCTTGCGGGAGATTTGTCCATGGGATTTTTCAGTCTTTGAAGCGCAATCTGCAGAATTAAGAGTGTAATGGAAAGCGGGTTTTTTAAAACGAACCCACGTGCGTCACTTGCAGCGGCAGTTACATCTCAATCCCGTCGGCCTCACCATCTGTTCTGAACATGATTGTTTTTGTCTAGATCGTTCAAGAATCACCATTCCTCACCATGGACCTCTTGGAATCCTGCTTCCCGTACGTCCTGCTCCGGAACGCCTACCACGCCGTGTACAAGCAGTCGGTGTCTTCTTCCGCGTAAGAGTTCCCGTGCGCAGAGCACTTGAGGGGCGGATGCTTCAGCCCTCATTCCATATTCCTCTGTAGGATTCTCCAATGTTTTAGTCTTACCAGTTCGAGACTTTTAACGGGATCAAAACTTTTACGACACTATAAAGAGGGAAAGAAAATGATTTGTTTATTGACCACTTACAAGAATCGAGTTTGATCCCAGGGACTAGTGACACTAAGTATCATTTTGACCATTTGTTTTGGTTTGTGTTTTCATTTGCAATGGTTAAACTTGGAAACAAACACATTAAATAGTTAATTGTGCGTGTTGGGACGTGGGGGGAGGGCAAGGGTGAATTATTAAAAACTCTACATCATGCTAAATGCTTGTTACGATAACAGATGCCTCTATGAAACAGTGATTCTTTTTTTGATGTTGTTCTAGATCTAATCTGTGTGGGTTACTGCGTGCTTTCTCTCTCTCTCTCTCTCTCTCTCTCTCTCTCTCCCTCCGTGAATTTGCATTTATTTTCATTACACTTTGTGTTCCTTTGACATACTTGCCAAATTAATGGATATAACAGCATCTCATTTGGATTGAAACGGCAGAATTGTGCATAACTACATGTTATAAAAGCAACCTAGTGTTGTTTGTACAAAGCATAGTATAATTTTTTAACTAACTTTCATGATGCCTTGTGGCATTGACACTCCATTGTACCTGTCTGTGAGCTACAATAAACATTCTTACATATTTATTGAATGTTTATCAGTTGTTTTCCCCCTTCCTCTCCCTTAACCGGTTTTATATGTTTTGGATTTTTTGGAAATGACAATGTATCTTCCATAACATGAATAAACATCAGGTCATATGCAGTTTGACTGGGTCCGCTTTAATTTGTTTGATTCATTTTAATAATTCAGTCAAACCAGTTCCCATCTTCTGTCTAAATGATTTATTAATATTTAATTATTATTATTATTATTATTGCATAAAACACCTTAGAGGTCACTGGCAAGTTCATGGAAAATTCATTTGTGAAAGTGTGGAAACCCTGTAACAGTTTGCATGTGTGATTTTGACACTGTATTATACAGGAATATGAAAAATGGCTTCTATATACAGCATTTTTATTATTCTGTTTTTAGTCCAAGCCGACAGGAACATTGCTGAACTTCTTTGATCGGAGGCTGCTCGTCTAAATCTTCTCACATAAACTGAGCCAAACGGCACACTGCAGATGTTTTTAAAAGACTAGATTTACTTTTATGGACTTGTTTTTACCTTTTGTTAGCACTCTGTTTTTAGCTTCGCATTTGAGGTGTACCTGACCCTTTTTGGAATATAGTTCAGATCAAATTTTTATGCTGCTGCTGCTGATAAATTGCATAATTGAGCCCTGCGCCATGTAAACCATTTGCTACATAGCTGTTCTAAATTCATATCATAGCATATTGATATTCTGTGGTACATAGCGACATTATTTCAGTGATTATATCATCTGGTGGATGATATCACTTCATGAATTTGCTTAATAGAGCTGTTTATGGTGCTAAACCGCAGAAAAGAATTAGCACTTGAGTCACTGAGTTCACTTGGAAATTCCTAATGGGTTTTTAGCTTGGCACTTTTTCGATTTATGAGTAAATGAAGTTATGTAGTTAACATTTCTTGAGGAGACTTTAACATTTTGTTGTACTACACAGATTAGGTACAGTCATTCCTCTAAGATGCCACTAAATGGAATATGCTAACAATTTTCTACATAAAGACTACAAAGGGATGTCTGATTCGTCTCGAAGGTAACGTTACATCCTTATGGTAGTTGTAGTCTTTGTTTAGTAGCTTGCTAGCAGCTATATTTTTTTCACAAATCATGTCTAAGACTGTACTTAATGCTGTAAAACGTTAAATCGATGTTAACCGGAGACCTTGTTTTACTCGTAAATAAGTAAATAAACTCTATGCTAAAAGGCGAACTAGCCTTACTTATTTCACGATTAGAGTTGTATAATGTTTTAATGAAAATTGCGCTCTTAATATTTTTGTCATTGAGTTCCCTCAGAAATTCCTAATGGGTTCTTAGCCTAGCTTTTCGTTTTATGAGTAAATTAAGTTATGTAGGTAACATTTCTCTTAAGAGACTCACATTTTGTTGTACAACAGATTGGCACAGTCATTCCTCAAAAATGCCGCTAAACGTAAGATGCTAATACATTTCTACGAAAAGGCTACAGATGTCGGACTCTTCAAGAACATCACCTCACATCCTTGTGGTAGTTGTAGTCTTTGTTTAGTAACTTGCTAGCAACTAGAATTGTTTAGAAATCATATCTTTGGTATGAATGCGTGCTTTGTGCTGTAAAACGTAAACTCTATGTTAGCCATAGACCTCATTTTACTCGTAAATAAATAAACGTTATGCTAAAAAGGTGAATTAGACTTACTGTTTAACCAGCGAGTTTGATTTCATGATTACAAAGGTGTATAACACTTTAATGAAAATTGAGCCCTTAATCTTTTTGTCACCAAGTTCCCAATTTCTAATGGGTTTTTAGCCTAGCAGTTTTTCGATTTATGGGTAAATGAAGCAGTTAACGTTACCTGAGGAGACTTTCACATTTAGTTGCACAACATGTATACAGTCGTTCCTCAAATATGCCGCTAAACGTAAGATGCTAACAATTTTCTACATAAAGACTACAAACGGATGTCTGATTCGTCTTGAAGGTAACGTTACATACATATGGTAGTTGTAGTCTTTTAGTGACTTGCTAGCACCCGGCATTTTTCTGTCTTTTTTTTTTCAGAAAATGTCTGAGGTATGACTGCTTTATGCTGTAAAACGTGAAATGAATCTTAACCGTAGACTTTATTTTACTCATAAATAAATACATACATACACATACATAAATGCTGTGCTAAAAGGCGAATCAGCCTTACCGGTTATTTTGATTTCAGGATTACAGATTTGTATAACGTTGAAAATTGAGCCCATATTTTGTCATTGATGTCCCCCAGAAATTCAGTTTTTCGATTCATGAGTACATTATGTAGTTAACATTTCTTGAGGAGACTTTAATATTTTGTTGCACAACATAAATCACATACAGTCATTCCTCAAATACGCCGCTAAACGTAAGATGCTAACAATTTTCTACATAAAGACTACAAACGGATGTCGGATTCGTCAAGAACATTACCTCACATCCTTATGGTAGTTGTAGTCTTTGTTTAATAATTTTCTAGCAGCTAGCGTTTTTGTCCAAAAATCAAGTCTGAGGTATGACTGTGTGCTTTCTGTTGTAAAACGTGTAATGAATGCTAACCATAAACCTAGTTTTACTCATAAATAAATAAACGCTATGCTAAAAAGGCGAATTACTGGTTAACCAGAGTATAACGTTTAAATTTGTTTGTATTTTAAGTCAAGATTAGTCTACATAATGTGCAAAAACATCAGCTCCAAATAACTAGCCTACATACACTTCTTTACTTTTGTAAATGCACTACAACATCATGTGAAGTGTGACCATTTTTTTTTTTTTTTTTTTTTACCTTACTGTAGTGCCCTAATCAACACAGACCGATGTTGATTAGAGGTCTGCCTTTAAATTAACACCTCCTTATGTCCACAACTCAAAGTACTATTTTACTTATTCAAACAGCGCTTTTGTCTTTGTTGAAGTCTTTTACGGCAGCAGTAAGTCAACAGTCTTGTGTTTGAGGGCGCAACAGGAGACTGAAGTGATGAGGAGGAGGTGGGCTGCTTAATGTCCCCAGCCCACCTCTTATTCCTCCTCCTCCAGCTGCTTCCAGTCGCTTTCTGTCAGCAGGAGCCGGAGGAGAGATCAGTCCACCCGCGCGCTCCTGAAGTGAGGATCCCGACGACCATTTCCAGGAGAGAAATTCTTTTTTATCCACCTTTATTTCAGCGAGAATATAAAAATATGAGCTTCCGCTCTCTGCCTATCTGATGCAATACTTCAGTATGCTTAAGTTAGTTTGAGGAACTTTTGGGGAGCTTTTACGCGCAAGAGTCTCCAGCGCACCAGAAGATCTCCGTATGCCCTTGGTGAATTATAAATAGCTTCATCACTCAGTTGTGTTAATATGTTTTCCTACGAGATGTTCATCTGCGTTCTGGCCATCGCCTGTCTTCTGGAGATCCCCCGAGACACCGCAGCCGCGTCCTGCGAGCCCATCCGCATCCCCATGTGCAGGACCATGCCGTGGAACATGACCAAGATGCCCAACCACCTCCATCACAGCACGCAGGCCAACGCCGTGCTCGCCATCGAGCAGTTCGAGGGGCTCTTGGGCACCCAGTGCAGCCCGGATCTGCTGTTCTTCCTGTGCGCCATGTACGCGCCCATATGCACCATCGACTTCCAGCACGACCCTATCAAGCCCTGCAAGTCCGTCTGCGAGCGGGCCAAGTGCGGCTGCGAGCCGGTCATGAAGAAGTACAACCATACGTGGCCGGAGAGTCTGGCCTGCGAGGAACTGCCCGTCTACGACCGAGGAGTGTGCATCTCACCTGAGGCGATAGTCAAAGCGGAGGGGCCAGGTTATTCATGCATTTATCATTGATTTTGTCGTTTATTTATTTGTTTTGAGGTACATTTGGGCTCTTTTGACAGTCATCTCATAATTACGCAAATTTTTATACATTTACTTTTTTTTTGTATGCATATATTATGTAATATGTTTAATATATAAAGTGTACGATAATGTTTATTATTATCATTATTTTTATTATTATATGGTGTAAACTAGATGCTAATCTTATATTGATACAGAGTAGTATTAATTATGCTATATTATATATGACATTATTATAATGAAAGGTGCATTATCTCATCTCAGTATCCAAAGTGGCTCATTTTGCATGGATTCCCCCTATATATTCATATGCTTTAGTTATTAATTACAGTATGTCTAATATTTACTTTTTTTTTTTTTTTTTTTTTTTTTTTTTTTTTGGTATTGTTTATAATATCTGTAATCATTAAAATGAATAATCTTTAAACATTTCTTCCCTAAAGATAATCCTTACTATCAAGACCCTTCAAAATGTAACCCTGGTGAGATCATTTTTGATCACTTTGTGATAAATATAGCAAATTTTAAAGAGGATATTTTTAAAATGCATTTATGAAATGCAGTCTGAACATTAATCTCAGTTCTCATTGTTGTACAGAAGGAAATCCAGACTTCCCAATGGATTCACATAATGCCAACTGCAAAGGAGCTAATGGTATGCTATTTAAGCATTAATGGTTTTATATTTGTTAGGTTTTTTAGTTTTGTTTGCATGCATATATCTTAAATGTTATGTAATGTGCAGATATGTTTAACATGGCATTGCAAAGTGCTTTACAGTCTATTTTACTAAAATTTAAAACATAAACACCTTTACTTTTCAGAACGGTGCAAATGCAAGTCTGTAAAGCTTGCTCAAAAGACATATTCAAAGAACAATTACAATTATGGTAAGACCTTAATTTCATTTTACAGTTAACCTTAAGTTCTCGACAGTATTTCTTACACATCCTCTTTCTGTCCTAAACATAAAGTTAAAACTCCAAGGACTTTTTGTAATATGTAAACCTGGACATGCTTTGTTTCTCTTTGCAGTGATCCGGGCAAGAGTGAAAGAGATCAAGACTAGAAATCACGACCTGAGCGCCATTGTGGAGGTCAAAGACGTCCTGAAATCTTCTCTGGTCCACATCCCTCGAGACACCGTCACTCTTTATTATAACTCGGGGTGTCTGTGTCCTCCGCTAGCAGCCAATGAGGAATATATCATCATGGGTTATGAAAACGAGGAAAGGTCCAGGTAACGGCCTGATTTATGTGATGAGGATATTCGTGGGTTATATTCCTGTTCTCATAAATCATTTCTCCCACAGACTGCTGCTCATTGAGGGATCTATTGCACAGAAGTGGAAAGATAAAATGGGACGGAAAGTGAAGGTATGAAAATAGCATTCACTGCAATACAGTGATCCCAAAAAGTATTTGAACACTTTAGTCACACTTAAAATAGCTATTGCACTGGATGCAGAAATATAAAATCAAGTAGCAGCTGCAAGCAAATAATGCTTGATGATACTTTTTTTTTTAATAGCCAGTTTTGAAGACTTTTAATCAATTGGTCTCAAGGTGATTTTTGGTGGAAGTATGAAGTCAGTTCTCCTCAAGTTCACACAGGTGTCATAGCAGAGTTACTACAGGTGGAGAAAAATGTTCCACTAACGTGGAACTACTAGAAAGTATTCAAATACTTGGTCTTTCATACATATATATATATATATATATTTTTTTTTTTTTTTTTTTTCTCCATACATTTTGGGGTTTTTTTTTTATTGTTTTTTCACTGTGTTAGTGAGCAGTAGTTTTTCTTTTTTGTAATGATTATTTAATCAAAACAACCAAACTGCAGTTTGATTGATATTACTTTGAATGCAGAATAAAAAAAACATGATTTTTTGAAAATTCTTAATTTTAATTGACTATATATATGTAAAACGCATAATTATTTATATAATATTTAATATTAATATATCATATAATATTTTTATTTTTATATATTCACAAATCTGGCAGTTCATTTATTTATTTATTTATTTATTTCAATTATATATATATATATATATATATACACACACACACACACACACACACACAAAACATTTAAAATATATTTTTAAAAATAAAATTTTAGAAAATATATTTTTTCTGAAATAAAAATTTCATTTATACATATTTGTCACAAACACATAAAAACATTTCAAATTTATTTTTAAAATAAAACTTAAAATATATTTTTATAACATAAAAAATAAATGTAGTTACATATATTTATATATATAGACAGGTTTATTTATTTGTTTGTGTATTTTTGGTTATTTATTTAATTATTTATTGTGGTGATTGTATCTAGTAATGAAGTATTTTATCTTGAATAGTTATCATGAACAGTTTTATACCTAACTTATTTTTGTCTTATTAAGCCTCCAAATACTTACATGTGTATATATATACAGAATATAAATGTATATATATATACATATATAATATTTTGTCAAAATATATGTAGATAGATAGATAGATATAATAAAGTGTCATTAATTTCTATGTTGTATGGCTTTGACCTGCTGACATAAAATGTAACACTGTGTAGCCTTTGAATGAGCGTATGGAAAGAGGCCCCTGATACAGAGGGCAATGGGAAGTGACTAATGTTTTTCTGTGTGCCAGCGCTGGGACCAGCTGTTGCGTCAAAACCCAAACCCAAGCAAGAACCCGAGACGGACCCGCCACTAACTGTCTATTGAAAATCCACACGGAGAAGAAGAGGTTCAAAAAACTGAAAAATTGCACTATTGTACTTTTGTTTGTTTGTTTTTTCATTTTTGGCTGAGACTGTTTTTTAGTTGTTGCTTTATGTTTTATTGTTGTTATATTCTCATAAACAAAATGTTGCCTTTGCACAAACAAAGTGTTGGTTTGACATTGCCGTCTATACTTGTTGGGAAAGGGTGGCGAGTGTCGGGCAGCGTTTGCCCATCAAAGTGAAAAGGAATGAACGAGAGGGAGGAGTATTTTTTTAGCGGCGTTGAGGTGGAGAGCCACGGAGATGCCAGTGTGCTTTGACATGACGCAGCGCTCCATTGAGCTCTCTGCATACAAAAGCAACAAACGCTCTCTCATCACAAACTGCAGCTGCGCTGAATTTCCCCTCAGGAGGTTTAAACGTTCTTCTGAAGAACAATGAACGGCGCGGGGGGAGATAGAGAGAATCCTTTGGCAGCAGCACAGGGACGTCGGGATGATCCAAGACTGGGAGTGTAACATTATCGTGGACGACGAGAACAAGCTGTTGGGCTTTCCGAATGATGTTCATTTAAAAAAAGAAAAAAAGCTTTTTACATGATACTTTCTGTAGTTCTGTTCTCTCGTAGATATGCTTGATCTAAAGTGTCATTCCTAGGAAGAGGTAGCATTTGCAAGTGTCATGCAATTAAAACGGCTATTATTGTACAAACTGTACATAATGCTTTAGAATCCACCGTTATCAGTCATATCTTGGTTTACATCTAGCTGATGACATGACCATGTTTGTATGCATTGTTAATGACATCAATTTTACAAATAGACATTTTGTCTTCCAAGACAAACAAGAATATTTCTTCACTGTACTTTTCGGTTCAAGTAAAGATGTTTAATCTTATTTGACTCAGTGTGACATGTATTTCTTTTATTTACTGAAAATGAAAATATGCTTAAAAGTTACTCAACCTCAGGCCATCCAAGATTTAGATGAGTTTGTTTGTTCATAGAAACAGATTTGGAGAAATGTAACATCACATCACTTGCTCACTAATGGATCCTCTGCGGTGAATGGGTGCCGTCATAACATCACAATAATCTACAAGTAATCCAAACAATTTAAGTCCATCAGTTAATGTCTTGTGAAGCAAGAATCTGTGTGTTTGTAAGAAACAAATACACCATTAAGACATTTTTAAACTTCAAACTAATTCTTCCAGCTAAAATATAATATTTAATGATATATAATATTGATTTCTCCAGTGAAAAAAGTTGTCTCGTCTGAATTAGGAGAGAAATATGCATCGTTTACAAGCAAAATTATTCCAAAACAGTTCTAAACAGAGGATGGACTTCTTCACTGGAGGAAACGTTATTATTATAGACTCATACTTTAGTCAGAAGCGAGGGTTAAAACGTTTTTTTTTTTTCTTACAAACACATGGCTTTTCACTTCACAAGATGTTTGATGGACTGGAGTCGTGTGGATTATTGTGATGTTTTTATCAGCTGTTTGGACTCTCATTCTGACGGCACCTATTCGCTACAAAGGTGTCCAATGGTGAGCAAGTGATGCAATGCTAAATTTCTTCAAATCTGTTGTGATGAACTCATCCATATTTTAGAAGGCATGAGGGTGATTCATTTTAAGCTAATTTTCATTTTTGGGTGAACTTTTTCTTTAAGTCTTGTCTTTGAAATATTCATCAAAATAGTTTTTGCTTAAAACAAGAACAAATATCTGCCAATACGGTAAGAAAAATAAATCTTGTTTTTCCCTTTGAATTAAGTTTATTTTTCTTGCCCATTTGCAGGTTTTTTTTTTTTTTCTGTTTAAATAATTTTCATACATTTTTTTTTTTAAATGACTCAATATGTTGTCATGTTTCTCAAGTAAATGTGTCTTAAGAATGTTTAAATATTTTTACTAAAAAACAAGACAAAAACAGTAATGTTTTGCAGTGTGTTCACACTGTTTTGAAATAAAATCTGACCATATTTACTTATTTATTCTGGAGAGAACACTGGGTATTAAGACTTGTATGGCTTAATATAATGCAAATGATATCTCTTACTAAAATATGTAGTAGAAAACCCACGAAAGACTTACATATTTAACAAATCCACATCGATTTATACATATTTTGGACTATAGGGGGCGCCATTATTTTGATTACGTGAAATGGCTAGTTTTACCGCAACATAACTCGAAAAATAAAATGCTGATATGATACACATTGTGTGACTTTTGGTTGTAATTTTCAGTCGAAGGGCAACAAGAGAAGCGACGTAAGCCTTCACTGCTTTTCCCAGCAATAAGAGGACGAAAAAAGAATAAGAAAATGCCTATGGACGTATAAAACTTCCCAAAGACCCACGTCTTTACTCCACTTAAGCCCTAATTCCTTTGAGGCTTTTAGTAGAGCACAGCTAGTTACTGAAAAAGCATATAGGCAAAGACAAGAAACACTAGATGCCATCCTGACCGGATGTAAACATGCTGACCCTTGTCATGACGCCGCAGCCACTGAAGGAGCTTCTCAACGCAGATTTCACTCGATATGCGGGGGCGTTTATACTCCTTATGGCGAAAATCGGTGGTGTGCCATTTGGTAAGCCTGTAAGCTGTTTCAGTAGCTGTGTTTATCATATCAGTATTTTATTTTCGAGTTGTGTTGTGGTAAAAATAGCTTGCCGAGTGCAATAATTTTACGTCATCGAAATAATGGCGCCCCCATAGTCCAAAATATGTGTAATACAATGTGGATTTTTTTAAAATAACATAAGGCTTTCATGGGTTTTCTACTACATATTTCAGTAAGAGACATCATTTACGTTAAATTAAGTCACACAAGTCTTAATAATCTTTTTAAGGTTGAAGTGTCTAATTCCTGCATCACCAAATTTGGGGATTACAACTATAATGACTGTTTTTAAGCAGGTATCCTGACCTGAAAACTCCCCTCGTCTTCCTTTGGCTGTTGGTCACTGCATAGAGAGCAAACCTGGAGCCAGTCCAAACTAGCATGCTTTTGCAGCGTTTTGTAAAGCATTCCTGCTGTTAGGGAAAGAGAGAGCGTCTGTTTGTGCTTCTCAATGCCGCGGGTCAGCACTGGGCCCGGCACTACAGTAATCTACAGTAATAGAGTCATACAGAGTTACTCCTTGTAAACAACCTGCTCCTGAGAGCTGTTGCAATGACAGCTGCTGACCCCACGTCCACCATTACAGGTACAGACTGCAATATAGAGCATATGTAAGTGAGTTTTAAAGTAACACAAAACATATTTAACACAATTTACAATTTACAGTTTGAAGTAGTTCTATTGACAAAAAAATACTGTGAATGTCAGTGGGTCCCAAAAACCATTTTCCCTATCTTATGCATGATTATTTGATTAGTTGCTTGTAATTATTTACAAACAGCATTGCTCTTCAGTCCATGACTGTGAACAGAGCTACTGTTTAAGTCCAT
Organism: Labeo rohita; assembly: GCF_022985175.1. Classification (NCBI taxonomy): domain Eukaryota; kingdom Metazoa; phylum Chordata; class Actinopteri; order Cypriniformes; family Cyprinidae; genus Labeo; species Labeo rohita. Next base: position 29,895,279 of record NC_066877.1, read on the forward strand.
CCATCCAGTGAGTGCTGACCCATGTTATGTCATGCTGTTAGTTCCGGATGTTGTTGGTCAAAGAAAAATTACCCCGCGACAAATTTATGTACGTGAAAGGTCGGCGTAATCACAGGCAGGGGGTTTATGAGAGAATTAACATGAAATGGATTATTTATTGCGACATAAATTGACTAGCCTGTCTTGCCCTGCGGATCTTATGGTAAGAGCCACCGTAAGCGAGGCTAATGAAATGGCCTCACAATCAGTCTGTCCTGCAGCCCTCATATTTTAACTTGTTGAAATTATGCGACATGTGGGAGCCATCAAACAACATAGCAGCAATGTAAATCTCCTGTTTCCGTTTCTCTAGAGCTGCCGGAGGAAGGGGGGCACGTCTCTGCTCATTCAGCATCTGGCCCTGCGTCAAACCGATGGCCGGCCTCCCCAAAACATATCACTGACTTCACAAAACAGACCTGTAATGACTACCAGAGGAGCACTTCAGTGAGGCCTCACTACAGTTTCTCCATATAAAATCAGCTTACGCACCATCACGGGATCGGTTTGACATCCATTATGCATGAGAGGGGAAAGAATGGCAGATGATACACTGATGTGTTCATTTTATGATGCTGAGCAGAAACGTTTCCTCTAAGCTGATGCTTGATGTTGCTTCCATGCAGACCAAAAGAAAACCTGCACAGTAAGAAGACAAAAAGATGTGAAAGGAGAGCAAAAGATGTAAATGAAGTAAATAAATGGAGTAAATAAATAATATAAGTATTATATTATATTATACTATATAAACAGACAGACAGATAGACTGAAAGATAGATAGAAGGATAGACAGATAGTTAGAACAACAAATAGATGATAGATAGATAGATAGATGGATAGATAGATAGAGATAAATAGAATGAGAGACAGATTAGATAGGGAAAAAAGAATAGATAGAAAGAACAATAGATAGATGATAGATAGGTGTTAAATGGATAGATAGGAAGGAGGATAGATAGAATGAGAGAGAGAGATAATGACAGAACGAGAGACAGACAGATAGATAGATAGATAGATAGATAGATAGATAGATAGATAGATAGAATGAGAGATAGATTAGATAGGGAAAAAGAACAATAAATAGATAGATAGGTGTTAAATGGATAGATAGGAAGGAGGATAGATAGAATGAGAGAGAGAGATAATGACAGAACGAGAGACAGATAGATAGATAGATAGATAGATAGAATGAGAGATAGAATGAGAGATAGATTAGATAGATAGGGAAAAAAGAACAATAGATAGATAGGTGTTAAATGGATAGATAGGAAGGAGGATAGATAGAATGAGAGAGAGAGATAATGACAGAACGAGAGACAGATAGATAGATAGATAGATAGATAGATAGATAGATAGACAGATAGATAGACAGAATGAGAGATAGATTAGATAGGGAAAAAGAACAATAGATAGATAGATAGGTGTTAAATGGATAGATAGGAAGGAGGATAGATAGAATGAGAGAGAGAGATAATGACAGAACAAGAGACAGATAGATAGATAGACAGACAGAATGAGAGATAGATTAGATAGGTGTTAAATGGATAGATAGGAAGGAGGATAGACAGAACGAGAGAGAGATAATGACAGAACGAGAGACAGATAGAATGATAGATGATAGATAGATAGAACAAGAGAGAATGAGAGATAGATAGATATGGAAAAAAGAACGATAGATAGATAGATAGATAGATAGATAGATAGATAGATAGATAGATAGATAGATAGATAGATAGATAGGTGTTAAATGGATAGATAGGAAGGAGGATAGACAGAACGAGAGAGATAGTGACAGAACGAGAGACAGATAGAATGATAGATGATAGAACGATAGATAGAACGAGACAGAATGAGAGATAGATTAGATAGATAGGGAAAAAAGAACAATAGATAGAAAGAATGATAGATAGAACAATAGATAGAATAATAGACATGAGAGACAGATAGAATGAGTGATAGATAGATGATAGAAAGAAAAAAGAACAATAGATAGAAAGAACGATAGATGGATAGAATGATAGATGATAGATAGATAGATAGATAGAAAGAAAGAATGATAGACAGAATGATGATAGAGAGATAGATAGAATGATAGATAGAAAGACAGAGCAATAGATAGATAGGTAAATAATATACAATTTAATATAAAAATATATACACAGTAACTTATATTTGACTGTAAAGTGTGAGGTATAGAGATATGTAACAATCTTGTAACAAAAGTTATTGCTGCTAAACTCTCCAAAAGTCTTTAGTTGGCACAGCACACACTGCTTGGGTCTGGTGTTTAGAAGAGTACCAATAAAAATATGAGTTGCTCAGCAAAAACAAAAATTAGAGAACATTGCTGAGCAGAACAACTCTTAAAATTGATCCAGCCCTGTTTGATGTGGGCAGTGGTATCCAGAACCGCTGACAATGAGAACTGTCCCCGGACCCTCGACGGGACCTCCCTGTACTCCTGAATGCTGTGAAAGAATCAAAGACTTTCTGACCTCCATAATTCACAGCATTAAGAACTGCTGACAAGAGGAACTGTCCTTTCGGGTCTCTTTTTCCCTTTTTAGACATTTCCTGTCACACCGTAGGGTCTGCGTTCATGAATATGAACGGTGATCAGAAACACATGTTGAAATGTGTGTGAAAAATCTGGGAAATGTTTCAAATTTGAGGTGTGCAGCGCAGGCCAGGTCGCAATTACATGCTGATAATATTTCAAGGGCATAGTCATTCATATTTAATGATGATTTTTTCGTTTAATCTATGTTTTTGTCAATGTGGGAATTTGTTACTGCAATACTAACTCAGTAAATATTTTTATTCTACATTTAGCCAATTTAAATGATTGACAAACATACAGTATCCTTCATTTTGCCACTCTTAAAAGCTTAAGTATTATTATTATTATTATTATTAATATTATTAATCCCTCTGGTACACCAAGAATCATATCTAGAGTGATCTTCATTATAATCATATTAGTTATTTATGTATTGATGTGTAAAACTTTTTAATGAGGAAGAAAGTACAGAGTGCACCTTTAAACTGCTCCTTGATATGACGTTTTCTTTGGGTTTCTGTTTCTTCAGTACGTGTTAACAGGGAAAAAAAAGATATTCCAATGCTAATTAAGTTTTGCACGCAAAGGGAATGAAATGGGCACAGCAAAGCCAAGAGTCACTTAGCAATAACCTTTCTCAAACAAGGCAACAGTTATGCTTATACATAATTTGGGCTTTTACAGGGGAGGAAACCCTTATTTTATATTTAACACATTTTGGGAGTCAATATTCCCTTTATGTAACATTTTTATGGCACAAGTCACTCTTTCTTAATATTAGTTTTGAAAATATCAATATTTCCACTTTGAGATGATCGCTACAATGTGATCTGTCATCAGACTATAACTTAAAACTAATATAGATTTAAAAGAAACTTTAATTTAATAAAAGCTGAACATGTGTATCTTAAATATGTTTTAAAAGAAAAATGACTGCTACGCCCTGACAGGAAGAGGTTAATTTAAAATTTTAATACTTTTAAGGCTTCACACGTGTTGTTACTTTTTGTCACCACAGCCAGATATTTATTTTTATTATTATTATTTTTTAAAAATCAGGTATAAGGCGAAGGCAGACGTTATTTCACCTGCTGTGCGTTCAAAAACAAAATTACATAGACTGGTGAATTTTGTATGTTTTTAATACCTTTAAGTTACGTGCTTTTATTTTCTGTCAAGAACATTAAGTTCATGAACTTCAAAGTTCAAAACTTTTATGTAAGTTACAGAACTTACGCCATTGTGAGGTAACGTACAAAGCGTTTGTTTCTATTGACGCATTAAGTATTTAGAAGTAAACAAAAGTAATTCTGATTAAATAATTTTTTAGGCAGCATGTATATTGAATATTACTAACTGTTAAATGAATGCACATATATTGTTTTATCATAGTAGATTTAGCAAATGGCATCTGCAGGTTGTACACTTTCAAATGCCATTAACGAGGGAGTTCACTTCCAGAATAAACATTTCCTGATAATTTACTCACCCTCATGTCACATATGATGTTAATGTCTTTTTGAAAATAAATTAAGGTTTTTGAGGAAAACATACCAGGATTTTTCTTCATATAGTGGATTTCAATGGTGGCCAATGGTTTGAAGGTCCAAATTGCAGTTTCAATGCAGCTTCAAAGGGCTTTACATGATCCCAGCCAAGGAATAAGAGTCTTATCTAGAGAAACGATCAGTCATTTTCTAAAGAAAATAGAAATGTAAATACTTCTTAACCACAAATGCTTGTCTTGCACCTACCTGATGTCACGCATTACATAGTCACATTGAAAAGGTCACGTGTGACGTAGAAGTACCGACCCAGTGTTTACAAAGTGACCGTGCAAAGAAAGTCAAACGGCCTTTACAAAAAATGGTAAAACAACGTCGGACCGTTTTAAAGTTGGAGGAAGCGGACACGCATCGCAGAGGTAGTGCAAGACAAGCATTTGTGGTTGAAAATTATATAAATTTTCGTTTTGTTAGAAAATGACCGATCATTTTGCTAGATAAGACCCTTGTTCCTCACTTGGGTTCGTGTTGAGGCTGCATTGAAACTGCAGTTTGGACCTTCAGCCCACTGGCCACCTTTTGAGTCCACTATATGGAGAAAAATCCTGGAATGTTTTCCTCAAAATCCTTAGTTTCTTTGCAACTGAAGCACGAAAGACATGAACCTCTTGGATGACATGGGGGTGAATAAATTATCAGGATTTTTTTATTCTGGAAGTTAACTAATCCTTTAAGATGAATAAGAATTATAGACCTACGTACACTGTAAAAACTCCAACTTGCAAATTGTTCACTCAGTTTAAAAATGTAAGTCAAGTGGACACATTTTTAAGCAAAATGTTGAGTTTACACATAAAAACAAGTTAACTCAATGTTTACTATATTTTTCTCAATGAACACAAATAAGAAAGTTGAGCAAACTCAGTATTTTTATTTCTTCATTTGAGCGGTCAACTTGACATTATTGCGCATGCGCAAAGTGCCGTCGCTGAACTATACACGGAGTTTACTGCTTCAAACATAAACAACGATGGCAAAGGGAGTGGATGTCTTCTTTTGAGGTAAGTTCTTTCTGCCCAGATTTAATATAGAAAGTAAGCCAAATAAACTACACAGTTAGGTTTGTAAATGTTCTTTAAAGAAAGAATAAACATTGTTGAATGAAGTCTGGCGGCTAACTAGTTAGCTAGCTTTGTTTTTCCAAGCACCATCAGCTAACGTTAGCATTTGCAAGGTATGTATACAGATATATTTTTATAGATACAGTTCAAATGTCGATTAAACGAGTATATAATTAACCAGATAGAGGTTAATTATGTGTTGTATTTCGTTGTGCTAGGCGATATAACTTACTAGTTTATCTGGCACACAGTTTGTTGTTGTTTTGTTTTTTGTTTTTTTGTTTTTTTGTGAATCCGCGATACTGGTGCATATATGTGAAAGTGCAAGACGTGTAAGATGATAAACGTGTTTATTGACACACAACCGAAGCGTGCAGAAAATATGCGATCACAGATTCATCTCTCTGTAGCAGCTTAGTTCGCTTAAATTGTCAAATACACATAAAGTTATGTCAAAATGTGATTATTTACATAATCACTTGTAAGTCTGAAATGAGAGTCAACGGCTGAGATAAAATCGCCTGTGTGTCAGTAAATTTGATCCGTGCATTAACGTTAGCCTCATAAACCTGCTGATATTTGTTCCGTTAATGTTACAAAAAAATAAAAAATAAAAATAAATAAATAAAAAGCTAAGACAACACTCACTCCTCTTGACTGAACAAATTTAGCAGCTTCAATAAGAGTCAGTTTATTCCATACAGTGAAGATATGCAGTATTTTTTTTATACATGTATTTTTTGTATTATTTCTGACTTATTTCTGTACTGGTAAAAACTAGTCCTTATCCAGAATTTTATTATTATTATTTTTGTTATGTTTTAAACATTTAATGTCAATATTTAGTAGGAAATATAATTTTTTTTTTTTTTTTACTGCAGGACACAAAGCCAGAGGATGTCCACACCAAGGGTATGAAGATGAGCATCTTAACTATTACTGGAAGATGATGTTGTCATCCACTCAAACCTAAAGGTGCCTAGGATGTAGTACTAGAGACGCAGATTGTGTTGGAATATATACATGGCCTTACCACTGCTGTTGCTGTCCTCTTTGGCTTAATTTAGATCATCCAAAAAAATGAAAATTCTGTCATCATTTACTCACAGCCATGTCCACATCCAAACCCATAAGACATTTGTTCATCTTTAATACACAAATGAAGATATTTTTAATGAAACCTGAGATATTTCTGTCCATTCACTGAAAAACTATTCACCTAAAATTCTGATGCTTCAAAATGTTCATAAAGAGATTGTAAAACAAATACATAAGAATCGAATGGTTTAAACAAAGTCTTCTGAAGAGACGTGATCACATTACACATCACGCATTTCACACTAAATGCTGCTCCATCTCTGCAAGTGCTGTGAGTTTGAGCCTTATATAACATGTATTAAAAAAACCCCCAGAAATTGTATTATATTTTAGTTTTCTATACAGTGATAGCTTAAAAGCTGTCAATTAGCACTGCATTATAAGTACACTCTAAAAAGATGGTTCTTTAAAGGTCTATTTAGAACCGAGTTTAGGTTTTTTTTTGTTTTTATTCCTGGCTTTTTAAAAAAAAAAAAAAAAAATTGTAACTGTCAAAACACCTCATTACTCATTTTCTGGACATCAACTATCCAGCTACACAGACTATCAACACAGTTTCAACAGGTGAAGTTCTTTCTTACAATGTCTATAAAATGTTAACTTTCATATTGTAACTTGTTTCCCATTGCCAATAATGTCTTTTTCTTTTTTTTAGGTTCTTTTTTGTGTGACCAGCTCTGTTTGGTTAAGGATACTCTCTTCTCCACTAAGTAATAGAGGTAATGAGTTTATTTCACTGTTAGATTTTTCTTAAAATTATTACTTGAGTCAATGCTTAAGTGTTAAAGCTATATAAAACTATCCTAAGATCCCACTTTAAATCACTTTTTCTTTTTTTAATATTTTGAAGGGCATACTGCTTATATGTCAATTTTTGCTTATGGCCTTCATAAGCATAATTGTTTTTACATAAACACATGGACACTCTTTAACTGTAAACTCAACTGTGTATTTCAGATGCATCATATTCACAACCTCATCATCTGCAGAGAAACTGCCACTCAATCACACCACATTGATGGGCTTAAAGGCATCACAGAGGATCCTGAAATTACATTATTCCTGGAAATTTTGTCATTTATTTTCTATTTCTATTTTTACTTTCTGATGTATTTTTTTCATGTTCATTGTCAACTGTCATTTATTATTTGTGTTTTTAGAGCATTTTCATTTTTGCTTCAAGTTCATGTCAATTAAAAAAAATAAAAGTACCTAACTGAAACTACATGCTGTTTTGTTTAGTTTTTGTGTGAGTGTGTAAAACCCTAATACAGGCTAAAATACATTATAGGAAAAACAAAAATGTTAATAGATAATATATGTAAATAATATTAATAAGTAAAACTAGTATCAAAGGTATAAATATACTAATATTAATGAAAATAAACTATTTTCAAATGTACTATTTTCTAAATCCTATTTCATGCATCCCTACAATTGCGTCTCTTCAGGAGACTTAAACTGCTCAATTCATATTAACTTATATATTTATTTAATTATTTATGATCTCTTTATGAACGCTTTGAAGTTTTGGGTGAACAGCCTTTCAATACAGAAGTCTCTCAAATTTCATTAAAATATTTTAATTTGTGTTGAGTGTGAACAACGGTTTAGAACAACATGGGAGTGAGTAAATGATACATTTTCAGAATAATTTTGGTTGAATTATTCCTTTAAGTGTTGTGTTAATAGTTGAAATATTTTGCTTCTTGATCCAGTGTGTTTGTTGCATTATGGATGCGCCAAAATAATAGATGGAGCAAGATGAACGTTTAAAATGGCGGTAAAGTTTAGCTTCCTTTAAATTATATAAAAGTTTTTTTGTGACTTTTGATTTAAAACTTTACTTAAGGCTGCAGAATTTTAATATTTTTAATGTTACATTTTTCTGGCACTTAAAAAAATAATTTTTAAGTGTGTGTTTTTTGTTTAAGAGTGTTTTTATTGTAAATAGTCACATCCTAGTTACATCATAGTTTGAGTGGAGAAAAGCTAAACTGTGTTCATTTTGCAGAATGCCAATAAATATTTTCTGTAATGATGACAAAATCTTGTTTGTGTTATATTTACAGTATTGTTCATACTGCATGCATTTGTATTCTTAAAGGATGTGGAGGAGCATACAGTGTGGCTTAGAGTCTGGATGTAAGATTTAAAGTTATACATTTAAATAGTAAAAAAATGCAGTTGAGTTGGCTTAAAATACTAAAGCAACCGGCTGCAAAGCTTTTTTTGAGGTTACTGAACTTCAAGCAAAAAATTACTGGCACAACTTAGTTCTTGAAGTTCAGTAAACTCAAAAAAGCTTTGCAGCTGGTTACCTTAATATTTTAAGTTGAGTCAACTTAACAATTTAAGTTAATCTGCTGCAAAGCATTTTTGAGTTTACTGAACTTCAAGAACTAAGTTGTGCCAACTCTGACTGGTAGTTCACTCAACTTCACTGAAGTTCACTGAACTTTTATATATGAGTTGGCACAACTTCCCTCCTTTAAAGTTGAGTAAACTCAAAATTGCTGTGCAGCAGATTAACTTAATTTTTTAAGTTAACTCAACTTTTTATTTTTTACAGTGTAGTTAAAGGAAAATTTCACCCAAAATTATGTTTTTATCAACTGTTTAGACTCATTCTGATGGCACCCATTCACTGCAGAGGATCCATTGGTGAGCAAGTGATGTGATGCTAAATTTCTCCAAATCTGTTTAGATGAAGAAACAGACTGATCTACATCTTGGATGGCCTGAGGGTAAGTACATTCTCAATTTTTAATTTTAGGTGAAGTGTTTCATTAACATGGGAAAGAAAACTGCTTGTAAAGTCATTTCATGGGATATTTAAAGTTAAGTCGTTATGGCGTCACAGTGACAGAGGCCGCTCCCACGATAGTTGATTGACATGAGGGTCTTACCTCAGATCAGTTGTAACAGTCCCACCTCAATGTTTTGATGCCGGAGCAGGGATGTAAGTTAGACAAGAATTGAGCGATTGAGGTGTTGTGTTGCTGGATGTAATAATGAACGTAGTGGTCATCGTTTACTCCAGACATCTGAGCTGCTGAAGATGCATTGGATTACGTTTGTTTGTGAAGAGAATGCGCCTCCCGATCTACTTATATATCCGTCTATGTTCACGCGAATCATTCGTGATCCAGCTTCATTTATAGCAGAAGTGAATATAAGGGTTTTTTTATGAATCTTTGCGATTGCCTTTTCTAATAATGTGCTAGTTAGCAAGTTTAGTGGCTAAACGTGGCTAAGTGCGGCTAAAGTAAACAGGCTCGTCACTCCACAGAGAGAAGAGAGGGGCGGGGCGAGCAGAGCTCATTTGCATTTAAAGCAGCCTCGACCAGAATGGGCTGATTTTTGCAGAGCTGATTTTGGCAAGGTAAAAAGGGTGTTGTTTTACACTACAATTGAGAATTTTTAACCAAAGTATATTATAGACTTTTCATTAAGACCCTGAAGAATCATATCAACTTGTGGAAAATGGGCATCCGATGACCCCTTTAACTTTAAATCTGTTGAGCACCATTGAAGTCCACTATATGGAGAAAAATCCTGGAATGTTTTCCTTAAAAAACTTAATTTCTTTGCAACTGAAGAAAGAAACATGAATATCTTGGATGACGTGAGGGTGAGTAAATGATCAGGAAATTTTTATTCTGGAAGTGGAGTAATCCTTTAAATTTTGTAAGCAAAGCTGAGAGGACTAAGCTCTTTCTGTCAGCTGAAAGCATGATAAAATTAACCCAAACCTCTAATAAACAAACTCACAAGATTTTGGTTTGTATGTGTTAGAATGAACTTTGTCAGGAATTCCGAAGCTATGTAAATCTGTGGAACTTTCTGTGGAGTTCTGATTCCATGTGGCTGTTCAGATAACTGACTCTAAGCACTTTCATATGTGGCTGGAGCTTTGCTGTGTGATCGGCCTCAGTCTGATCAACTGCAGGAACATGAATAGGCCTGTTGCACAACACAGCGCTGGACTATTTTGTTGAAATTAAGCCTGTCGTTTCCAATTAAGCATCAAAAGAAATCCGTGTCATCGAGTCAGCAACACTTACTGTATGTTACCATTTATATTTATATTACGAACCCACAGAGGGCCGTGCACATATGTGTGCGTCTCCTCCGCAGGTGCGAAGTGGTGGATGATGAAGGGTTGTCTGGACTGTAGAGATCCAGCTCAAATGCATTGCAGATGTGTGATTTAGTCTGCCTCACTGTTGCTGTTGCGGAACGTTAAAACATCTGTACTGATCGCATTTACGGCTTCTTTTCTTTGCCCTCTGCCACAGAAAAACAACTCTGCCCTTTAATGAGGCCAAAGACAAGTGGAGGCTTCCTGAACCCTTTGTGGACACTTACAGGAGGACAGCTGGTGTGCAAAAACTGCCGGTTAGTTCATGCACAAATTAACATTTTGGGACTGTATGCTCACCGTCTTGTTATTTCAAACTTTTATGACTTTATTTATTCTGTAGAGCACAAAAGAAAAAAATGAGTTGCTCCTTTTCATACAAATGTGAATTGTGGCTGTCAAGCTTTAAAACAGACCTAGAAAAGCACCAGAAGTACTTCTTTGTGTGAGGATTTAGATCAGTATTTACTTATAACCTTCCCGTACTGCTGGCAGATGTCATTTGAGGTCACATATATTGTAATTTTTGGTTGAACAGTGCCTTTAAAACATTGAAAGTCTGCTGCAGTGGACCAGGTGAGAGGCTAACTTCCATTTCGAAGGGATTTGTCATGGTTCCTGCAGCAGTGTTTCTTCACACTAGATTCCCTCTGAGCAGCACATTCTCCAAGTCTCCCACAATTCAGCTATTATGCTTTGTCTTGCATTTTTCCTATTAACTTTGTATACTAATTGATTCATTACCTGTAAATAAACCTTTTCCTCTCAAGGGATAAGTCTACACAAATTGGTCAAATACAGCCTGCCTTGAGGTTTCGAGGGCTTTGTATGCTTGCAAACAAATTTGTTGTGATAAGATCTCTGCAGTGATAAACAGCCGCAAGCTGCTTTTGAATGTTCTGGAAAGCTAATCATTTAGAAAACCTGCTCACAACATCCCAGTTATCATGTTTGCATTGTCTGGACAAATAGATGCTTTACCGGTTGGGCATCTTATTTACTTATTCATTAACACCAAAGACTTTTACACAACAAAATCAAGATTAACAAAAAAAAGTTGATTGGACTTAATGGGTTAGAGTAATTCAAGGGCTGAAAATTTAAGTTTTGCTAATGCAGTTTTGAAAATACATTTTATAGCATTTTCAACAAATTATTTCTGAAAAGTGGTTTAACAGTCAAGTAAAATATTAAATATAAATAACAGTAATTATTGTTTCAAACATTTTAAGGTAAAATATTTTCATAAACATCTTCAATTTTTAAATCATGAACATTGTTGCATCCTCAGACTGACAGAGCTGGACATTTTTACTTTAAAAGACCAGCATACTACACACTGTCACTGAGCTGATTCAATAATAATAATAATAATAAATATTAAAAAAATATTTTAACGAATAACAAACTACTTTCCAAGTCGACTATTATTATTATTATTATTATTATTATTATTTTAAGCTGTTTGCTTTATTTAAATCTCCAGCTAAAATATTAAAATGAATTTTAATTCACATATTAAAATCATATTTATGTTTTAATAACATAATACATTAAATAATAATAATAATATTTAACAAAATATTTTAAGGAATAACAAACTACTTTCAAAGTTGACTATTATTATTTTTATTAGTAGTAGTATTATTATTTTTTAAGTCATGGAACTTTTTGCTTTATTAAAATCTCCACCTAGATTTTTTTTTTAACTTTAAATCCCACTGAAATATTGAAATTAATTTAAATTTATACATTAAAAACATATTTACAACAAAAGATTATCTGTATGAATGTTTTAATAACACAATACATTACATAATAATAATAATAATAATAATAATAATAATAATAATAATAATAATAATAATAAATATTTAACAAAATATTTTAAAGAATAACAAAACTACTTTCAAGGTTGACTATTACTATTATTATTGTTGTTGTTGTTGTTGTTGTTATTTTTTTAAAACGTTATAAAACTTGGCTTTATTGTAATGTCCACTTAGGTTTTTTTTTTCTTTTTAAATTTAAACACTAAAATATTCCAATTAAATTTTAATTCAGACATTAAAAAAATATTAAATATTTGTTTTAATACCATAATACATTAAATAATAATAATAATAATAATAATAGTTTATTATTATATTTATTATTAACAAAATATTTAAATGAATAAAATACTTTCAAAGTTGAGCATTATTATTAGTAGTATTATTATTAATAATAATAATACTAAAATATATTTTTATTATTATGTTTTTTTTTAAGGTTATGAAATGGTTTGCTTTATCACAATCTCTATAAAGCTAGGTATTTTTTCTTTAAATCCCACTAAAAATATTACAATTTAATTTTAATTCAGACATTGAAAACCTATTTACAATAAAATATTCTGGGTATGAATTTTTAAATAACATAATAGATACATAATAATAATAATAAATCAACTCAGCAAGACTTTCCTCTTAGTCAGTATGTGCATCTGAATTATAGTCATTAGGGAGCTTTATAGTCATTTTAGTGGAGTTGTGCACCTGATGGAGAAAAATCATTACGGTCGTCACACGGGCTTCATAAACGCTTTCCCCCGACTCCCCAATGTGTGTGAACGTCAGCCGCAGCAAAATAAAAGACTACGCGAACCGAAAGTCAATTAAAAAATAAGAAAAAGTTTTATTTTGGTGTGATATTTAATAAAAAAGTATAAAAGTTTAATCACGGTATAAATTTCAAAACACATTTTTATGATTGTCCAAAATGACGTTGGTTTTTAAAAGCATATAGTGTGTGTTTTCCGTGAACTCTAGTGTTCCTCTCGTAAAAACCACATTGTGGTTACAAGGTGCTACAACGCGCTGACGCCAGAACTGGGAAAAGCTCTGCCAGCCGAGAGAGCCTGTCCAGCGGCCCCAGGTGGGATTTTTCCACCTCTGAATGAAAGAAAATAAACGCGCAGCGATCCCGCAGGGTCGCCCAGTTCCCCAGGAATCACCAGGGCAACCGCAGCTCTGGGAACGCTGCCTCACCTGGGCAAGACGTTCACACGCTTCCCATGATTCCCTTCCAATGTTCTCTAATGGTCAAAATGACCCTGAACAATTACTACTGAACCTTGCTTTAATTTGGGGTGTGCTGCTTTTTTACGGCCTTCTCCCCACCCTGCGCGTTACCCATGATTTCATAAGCGCTGGATGGGACCCGGCGGTTAGGGGGGTACGCTGGGGTCACGCCACTGAGGGATTTTCTTCCAGCGCCCGTATGCGAGAGGCCAAGGTAAGCAGCGTGTCCTGGTGTCCGCGCGGTGGCCACGGGGTGAGCCCTGTTCCAGCGCCCATGCCAGGACACACACACTGCGCACTATGAAGGGAGCTCCTGACGGACTGACACGGGGAAGAAAAGGGTTTGATGTGTTGCCACAGCCCCTGGACATTTCGTCCTCCGAACATCTGCGCACGGGGCCGCCGAGCGCTTTGAACCCCTCCTTTCTCTTCTCCCTTGCTAAAATGGAGGAAGTTCGGATGAACTTGGACTGGAGGCGGCAACTGGGCCACGCAGGCCCCTGTAGAGATGGAAGAACTAATAGAGATGCAGGAGTTTTCAGGCTGAGGATACAAACCCACATAAGTAGGTCTATGATACCTGGACAAAAACTTTTCCCGTTCGTCTCAGCACAGGACCTGCTTTGCTCATGGGAGCTCATGACAACGCCGGCTTCACAAAGCTGTCATTAGCAGCTGTCTTGAGCTGTAACGTCAAACGTAGCATACAGGGGAAAATATTCACATTTAGTCATTTTGCAGACGCTTTTATCCAAAGCGACTTACAAATGAGGACAATGGAAGCAATCGAAATCCACAAAAGAGCAATGATGTGTAAGTGCTATGACAAGTCTCAGTTAGCTTAACGCAGTACACGTAGCAAGGTTTTTTTTTAAATGATATAATAAATAAAAAGAAAACAGATAGAATAGAAAAGGAATAGAGCAAGCTAGTGTTAGTTTTGTTTTTCTGTTTTTTTTTTTTTTTTTTTTTTTTGCTTTTTCTTAATTGTAAAATAAATAAAAAGAAAACAGAAAAGACAGAGTATAGAGAAGCTAGTGTTTTAAATTTTGAATTTTAATTTAGTTTTAATTTAATTTTTTATTTTTTTTTAATCCTCAAAACCCTAAAAATTAATCAGGCACTGGCAGAACATAGATCATATACAAAAAAATAGGTATATTTATTTTATTACAATTATTTTTTTTTATTACAATAATTATTTTTAATACAATTTCTGTTTTCTAGATATAGAATATATTTTAAAATGTAATTTTTTTCTCTGGTGGGAAAGCTAAATTGTCAGCAGCTGTTACTCCAGTCTTCAGTATCACATGATTAATAAAAAATCAGTTCAGTTACTATCTATTATAATTGGTACTTAATTATTAATATATTTTTTTATCATTATAAAGTTTTTTGAAGATAATGATACATTTTTTCTAAAACTGTTTGATCATTAGAAAATTCAAAAGAATCGCATGAATTTTTATTAGCTTAATAATTAATAGCTTTTGTAACATTGCACATGTTTTAGTGTCACTTGATTAACTTAATGCATCCATGCTGAAAGTGTATATTTATTTTTCATTTAAAAAAAAAAAAAGGGACACATTTGATGAAAGGTTTTGATCCACTGCAAATGTTGACTACTGTATATATAATCTAAAAAAAAAAAAATTGAATGGTAGTGTATCGTTTTCCTTAAAAAAATAATTATTAAGCAGCAAAAATGGTTTTCAACATTTAAATTAATAATAATAAAAAAAGTGTTCTTGAGGACCAAATCAGCATATTAAAATGATTTCTGAAGTATCATGTGACACTGAAGACTGGAATAAGGATAAAATAAAATTTTAATTTACATTTTAAAATATATTTAAATAGAAAATTGTTGTTAAATTATAGAATTTTTTTTTTTATTATTACTGTTTTTGATCAAACAAATGCTGATTTGGTGAGCAGAAGAGATTTCTTTCAACAACATAAAAAAAAAAAAAAATGATTTCAAACTTTGACCAGGAAAACAAACAGAAAAAAAGTTGTTAGATTACAGTTACTTTTTAATGGCTGTCAATGGAGAAAGATGCTTTTTGGCTGTATTATGCTTGTTACATGTAAACTAAATTATGCTAACGAGCCAAACCTTGATCCCTGTCTAACATTTCATATGCAAATAATACACTTAAAAGGAAAATGTGCAAAAACAAGTGGGGAAAGCCTGTTTAATTAAAAGAGAGTGATAAAAGGCCATAAAACATGTTTTTACTGATAACCTTACAAGGTGACCCACTTCACATACAACTTAAAGTAATCCTTAGAAATATAGTTAATGTGTGCTTTATAGTACTCCCATCATGAAACCCCATATAGAAAAATTGTTATATTGTGGCAAATCAGTCAAAAAGTCAGTGACAAAATATCAAAAAGCATTTAAGAATTGTGTCATGTTTAATAGCTGTTGTTTTTACAAATCAATAATGAATATCCATCACAATGATTGGCTGCCAACATGTAATTTCACAGGCCTATGAGGACTTAAAGCCATTGATGTTAAATCACTGCCTCCTAGTGGCCACCTGGGGAACATTCACACATCTTTAATACAGAAATATCAGTAAACAAAGTTTAAAAACAAAGAAAGTGTATTCTACAACGAATCTCTGAACAAATATAGGTGCTGGAAACTAAAACCGTTTAAAGACAACAAATAAAACGGAACATAAAACATTCAACTACAGATTTCATCTATAGCCAGTGTAGTTCTATGCTTCTACAATAATTTGGTTTGACAACAAACTCAATTATCGTTTCAGAAACTTTGACTAAAATGTCCTCTAGAAGCAAATAAAAATAAAATTCTTAAAAAAAATCCCAAAATGCAACTCGAATTACATTTTACCAAGTAAAATACAATTTCTTTGTATTTAACCGAAGCATTTAAAATCACAGAAATAATGGAGCAGCTGTGAGAAAATACATCTATTGTTATGGTCATAAATACAGTCTGTGTGAGAAAATGAAGACACTACTTGACAGTACATTCATAGATTACAGAAAGTCATAAATAATTGCACTGTGGTGACCTCTTCTGCATCAGTAACACATTTAGAGGTGTTTAGAGTCCCGATTCCTTCCTCTAAAGCAGTTGAGGTGAGGCCGCTCCTTTCTACAGTCCATTTGGCAGTAAACAAACTCAAACAAATCTCTCACGCTCATCAAAGTGAGTTCATGAGTGTGCGTTTTCTCCCATCTTTCTCATCGCTTCACATACAACAGCTGTGGATCGCAAGAGGTGTCCTATAGTTCATCCTGTAGGGATGTAAACAAAGAAATGCTGTTAACAAAAAAAATGTTTTTAATTAGAACCGGGTGATTAATTTTATTTCCAATTAGGATTCTGGCTTCCAACAATTATTAAACTCACATCATGTAAACCAAGCTGCTTTGAACTCAATATATTTATTAATCTCGTCTTTTCCGTTTATATTTTAATTGTTTTTTTTTTCCTCAGTATAATTATATTTAAAGTTCAAGGAAATTCACTGTTAAAGTTTTTTTGTAATAACAGGGCTCTGCAGTGCTCTCGCATTTGCGACTGAAAACTACTGTGCGTGACTGAAAAAATATTTAGGAGCAGTTTGCGCTGAGGGGAGCTTCAAAGGTTTCTACATGTTTTTGCAACGTTAAATTATGTATCACAGACCTATCTCACAAATCCTTTCAGAAAATGTAGAGTGAGTGTAAATAAGAGATTCATTGTGCAGTGTAGAGCGCTTCATTGATTATAATGGAACTTTGTGAGATTGCAATGAACTAAGATGAGTGACAGCTTTTAGTGATTTTTAAGGGAGTTTGTAAATGAGATATTGATTTACCACAACAGTTAAATAAACAAGAAGATAATATTAAGTGACTAACATTGTCTGACTATAACACTATTGCCTGATTTTGCTTTATTTCATCATCAAAAATAGTCTGAAACAAGTCACAACTGAGCCGCTGCGCATCTCCATTCAAACACAGCGGTGTTTCGTTTATGAATGAATGTGCGTTTTTAAACAAATCTAGTCAGTCAATGATTCAATTTCCCATTCATAAAGACTTTGCTTTATTACTGAATGAATCACCCGTTCGAATGAATCAAATGAATGATTCAGTAATTAATTCAGTGACTTGCTGCCACCTACTGGCAGTTTTAGTTTAATTTTTAAAATATCTTTTCAGTTTTTTAAATCATTCAATATTTCTGTATTCAGTTTTATATTTAAAACATTAATCTTAACATGAGTTTATGAATTTGATTGTGCTCATGCCACCTCTGAGCCTCATTAAACATAAAAAAATACCCTTACAAGCCACTTTTGTGGCTTTTTTTTTGGTAACTACTTCTTATTCAACTTGTTCTTATTCTGTTGTTTTAATGAACTTAAAAAAAAAAAAAAAAAGAAGTAAAAACTAAATTCGCCTGTAAATCATTTTAAGGAGTCAAATATCACCTCGTAATGGGAAGGCTAATTTTTTATTACATTTTTTGATTACTGATCAGAAGGTGCTCCTAAAATTTTGACTGTGCTCCTAAAGAGAAAAGTAAGCATAGAGCCCTGAATTGGTTCAAACAATGCAAGATACTTCCAACCAGTAATCATGTTTATTGTGATCTCAATTTTGACAAAAATAATTGTTGTTGTGATTTTTTTCCACATTTGAGCTGCTCTATTTGGATTGTAAAAAAAAAAAAAAAAAGACTAAAATATCTCAAATTTATTGAAGAATCCTAAAAAAAAAAAAAAAAAAAAAAAACCTTAATCTCCATAAAAATATTGAGCTGATTCTAACATCTAATATGAACAATTGTTAAACATTTTGTACCAATAAAAATGATAATAATAATAATAATAATAATAATAAAGCATCAAATCAGCATATCAGAATGAATTGTGAATTTGCATCACAGAAATAAATTACATTTTAAATTACAATATAACAGAAAACAGTAATTTTAAACTGTAATATTTAAATTGTAATAATACTTCACAAGTTTTTTAAGTAATTTTAATAAAAGCTGCCTTGGTAGCATAAGAGACCTCTTTCAAAAACTCTTTGTTCTAACTTACTTTAAGTTTGGAGGATTTTCCCTGTAATGCTAGCTGCTGGAGTCTCTGTCTGAGAATGTCTGCGATGACTGTGGCGTCTCTGCTGTTAATATGTTCTCCGCCTTGATCTCGCTAAAACAGGTTGGGACATAAAAGTATTAGTTAGAACAGGTACAGAGGAACAATATGATGGCCAGCTGGAACAATATGATGGGCAGCACTTGAGTCGTACCCGTGTGGTTCCTATGTGGGGGTAGAATCGGACACTGGGGTAGGCCGTGATCCCGGCGTTCTGGCAGGTCTGGAAGTGTGCTTGACAGTCCACTTTCCCAGCTCGCACGGTTCCCTTCATCATCTGTAGGAGGAGGAACAGGTGACTGATGCTGCTGAATTATTCATGACCAGAGCACCTGCACTGACTGAAGCTAGTCAAGAGCTTGTGCAAATGTTCATGTGCTGCTTTATTACAACTGCATTATAAATTACATGTTTAATTAAAAATGCACAACAATTAGGGTGAAAAGTCTAACTAAATCACACTTTTGTTTTAATGTCAGCAGCTCTGGAGCTGATGTGTACAAAACCTGATGCTCATGTGATCATGTTCTTCAGCATAATTTAAGAATGATCCAGAGTGCAACAGTGCCCACCCACTTTTTCAGCAGCCTTGAGTCACAATAAAAGTTTTTTTGGAGTTTCGATCATAGACAAAACATCACTTCTCCGGGCCATGGTTAAACATAAAAACAACACCAGACTACAAAACCGGACGCAACAGCACAGGTTAAATGAGACTAAACAGACTACTAGAATGTAAATAAAAACTAAAGTATGAATTAACTAAGATAAGGACAGATAAGATTACGCAGATACACAGGACTACAAAAAGTGCATGTGTGCAAACAAGTACAGACTGAGTATTTTCCCCATTCATTTTTTTAAAGAAGCCTTAGTTAAAGCATTAGAAGCCATAAACAAAATCAACCAAATGTGAGCTAAATCACAACACTACATTTATAATTGGACAAAAAGACTGTGTACTTCAAGAACATGAAGCACTGCAACTGATGTACACTACCAGTCAAAAGATTTTTAATGGTTTTTAAAGAAGTCTCTTCTGCTTACCAAGCCTGCATTTATTTGATCCAAAGTACAGCAAAAACAGTACGATTGTGAAATATTTTTACTATTTCAAATAACTGTTTTCTATTTGAATATATTTTAAAATGTAATTTATTCCTGTGATTTCAAAGCTGGATTTTTAGCATCATTACTCCAGTCACATGATCCTTCAGAAATCATTCTAATATTTTGATTTGCTGCTCAAAAACATTTATTATTATCTTATGTTATTAATAACATGTATTATTTATTTATTTATTATTATGTTAAAAACAGCAGAGTATTTTTTTTTAGGTTTCTTTAGTGAATAGAAAGTTCAGAAGAACAGCATTTATCTGAAACAAAAATTTTGTATTATTTTGTAATATTATAAATGTCTTTATCATCACTTTTGATCAATTTAAAGCATACTTGCTAAATAAAAGTATTAATTTGTATCATTTCTTTCCCCCCCCCCCAAAAAAATATGCAAACTCCAAGCTTTTGAATGGTATAGTGTATAATGTTACAAAAGCTTTTTTATTTCAGATAAATGCTGATCTTTGTGTTCATCAAAGAATCCTGAAAAAAATTTATACTCAGCTGTTTTAAACATTTAAACAATAATAATAATAATAATAATAATAATAATAATAATAATAATAATAATAATAATGTTTCTTGATCAGCAAATCAATATTAGAATGATTTCTGAAGGGTCTAACTAATGATGCTTGGATCACAAGAATAAATTACGTTTTAAAATATATTCGAAAACAAAGAGAGTTATTTTAAATAGGAAAAATGTTTTAAAATTTTACTATGTTTGCTGTACTTTGGATGAAATAAATGCAGGTTTGGTGAGCAGAAGAGACGTCTTTAAAAAGCATTAAAAATCTTACTGTTCAAAAACTTTTGACTGGTAGTGTATTCTTTTTATTATTATTATTATTATTATTATTATTATTATTATTATTATTATTATTAGGACCAACTATTACATAATTTTATGAGTATGCGGGTGCATAAGTATTCTTTTGTCAGGATTTGTTTGCCACAGTCCTCTAAATGGTGAGATTTCTTTGCAGAATCATGGGTAATGTAGTTTTTCCACCAGAAATTCTGCTATTTAACATTATTATTTATAGCAGATTGATAGTAAAACTGCATGGCAGCATTGAAAAAAAAGAAAGTATGTGATTGGCTGAAACACTGCATGTGCTCCTCTCATTGCTCCAGGTGTTAAAAGAGCATTTGCATCTATATTTGCATTTCCTGAAGGAAATGCCAATGCTTGCAAAGCAGCAAAAAATAGTTAGAAACACTGCAAACACCAACTGATGTCTTCACAAATTTGTTCTAATGAAAAGTCTTACCCTGGCAAGAACTTCAAACTCGGGGGCAAATTGCTGGCATGGGCCACACCATGGTGCGTAGAAATCCAATACCCAGTGATCCTTCCCTCCCAAAACCTTTCTTTTAAAGTCCTCAGGTGACAGATCCACTGAGGCACGAGGCAGAGAGCTATGAACAGAAGAGTCCAAGGGTTAGAAGGTAAAAAAATGCTATATAGACAGCATCCTAAAGAAATGGAACCAAAAGTGACTGATTTGTAACACTAGGTAGGTAGTTTTGATTACCTAAGTTAATGGCACAACTCTCCGCTCATAAAACTAAGCTAGTTAAAAACTAGCTACCCAGTGTTTGAGTGTAGCATGTATTTTTATTTTGTGCTTTTAGCCATAAACTAAAACTACTGAAATGAGTCAAGTCTCTTGTTTTTTGTGTGAAGGGAGCTATTTGCATGATGCAAATACTGAAATCTATCATTAAAACAGTTCAAATAGTTGGTGAATTTATGGATACTTTGTGAAAATTATTTCGGCTTACCTCAAGGCCCAAGTCTTGAGTGAAAAGGCATCTCGGTGCCATCCATTGTAGCTCCTGTTAACAATGAGAGAGAAACACTTAACTTGTTGAACCAGTGTGTGTAATTGTGTTTGAGTTACAGAAAGAATAAAACACGCACTGGTACTGATCCCTGCGGTTGTTGTTCTGAGGAAACAGGCGGATCTCTGGGTAAGCACGCACATTCTCGCCCTGGCAGAACGAGTGGTGTTTCTGGCAGTCAACCGTTCCCACATTTACAATCCCACTCAGCATCTAGAACAGACACAGCAATAGGGTTGTCACGATCGTGACATTTTGCAAGCAATTAAGTGTCAAATGACAGAAAAAAAACATTTATTGAAAGGAACTAGGAAACATTTAAAGGGAACCCTAGGTATTAAGACTTGTATGGCTTAATATAATGTAAATGATGTTTCTTACTGATATATGTGAACTGGACCACAAAACCAGTCATAAGTAGCACGGGTATATTTGTAGCAATAGCCAACAATACACTGTATGGTTCAAAATGATTGATTTTTCTTTTATGCCAAAAATCATTAAAATATTAAGTTAAGGTTATGTTCCATGAAAATATTTTGTGAAATTCCTACCATAAATATATCAAAAATCCATTTTTGATTAGTAATATGCATTGTTAAGAACTTCATTATGATTTTTTTTGCACCCTCAGGTTCCAGATTTTCAAATAGTTGTATCTCTGCCAAATATTGTCCTATCCTAACAAACCATACATCAATGGAAAGCTTATTTATCCATTTTAAAAAATGTACCATTATGACTGGTTTTGTGGTCCAGGGTCACATATGTAGTAGAAAACCCATGAAAGATTTACGTTATTTAAAAAATCCACATCGTTTTATACATATTTTGGACTATGGGGGGGGTTTGTCAAATGGTTCCACTCGGTGAGTTACTAACGCCACCTGTTGCTATTTTTACTGCAACACAACTCGGAAAATAAAATACTGATGGTGCAGCTTTTGGTTGTAAAAAAAAGAATCAGTGCAAGTCTTCACTGCTTTTCCTAGCAATAAGAAGAGAAAGAATGGGAAGATGCCTGGGGATGAATAAAACTTCCTACAGACGTTTGTTCTTTCCACTTAAACCCTGATGCCTTTGAGGCTCTTGGTAGACCACAGCTACTGAAAGAGCTTACAAACAGCAGAGACAAGAAATGCTAGATGCCATCCTGGTAGGATGTAAACATGTCGCCGCAGCCACTTAAGGAGTTTCTCAGCGCAGATTTCACTTGATATCTGGGGGCGTTTAGGCTTCTTGTTGGCGAAAAATAAATCAATTTAAAAAATAATCGATGGTACAGCATTTGGTTTAAAGGAGAAGTTCACTTCCAGAACAAAAATATACAGATTATGTACTCACCCCCTTGTCATCAAAGATGTTCATGTCTTTCTTTCTTTAGTTAATAAGAACTTATGTTTCTTGAAGAAAAATATTCAGGAATAATATCCATATAGTGGAGTTCAAAGGTGCCCTCAAGTACTTTCAAAATGCAGTTTAAATGCAACTTCAAAGGGCTCTAAACAATCCCAGCTGAGGAAGAAGGGTCTTATCAAGCGAAACGATCAGTCATTTTTGAAACAAACTGACAATTTATATACTTTTTAACCTCAAATGCTTGTCTGGTCTAGGTCTGCGTGAACTCAATACAGTCAATACAATCAATACCGTTAGGTTATGTCGAAAACTCCAATCTAGTTTTCTTCCCCAATTTCACAATCGTCCTACATCGTTGAAGAAGTACCAACCCAGTGTTTACAAAGTGAACATGCAAAGAACATCAAATGCCCTTTACAAAAAAAAAAAAGGTAAAACAGCGATGTAGGGCGATTTTGACGGCGAAGAAGAAAACGAGACAGGAGTTTGTTTTGAAATTTGTTTTGAAAATGACCGATCGTTTCACTAGGTAAGACCCTTCTTCCTCGGCTGGAATCATGTAGAGCCATTTCAAGCTGCATTTTGGAAGTTCACACTCGGGAGCACTATTGAAGCATATGAGGAGAAATTCTAGAATGTTTTCATCAAGAAACAATTTCTTAATGACTGAAAAAGAAAAACATGAACATCTTGGATGACAGGGGGTGAGTAAATTATCTGTACATTTTTGTTCTGGAAGTAAACTTCTCCTTTAAGCCATTGCCACCTGTAAGCTCTTTCAGTAGCTATGGTCATTTCATCGGTATTTTATTTTCTGAGCAGTGTTGCGGTAAAAATGGCTACCAGTAGCACCAGTAGCTCAGCGAGTGCAACCATTTGAATTAATCAAAATAATGGCACCCCCCATAGTCTAAAATTTAAAACGTTGTTTTTTTTGTTTTTTTTTTAGTAACGTAAATCTTTTGTGGGTTTTCCACTACATATTTTATCAAGTAATAAGGAAAAAAAGTGCTGCTTTAGCATTCAGATGGAGTGTCAGTGTAATATATAAGAGCAGATACCCGTGCCATTCTCCTCCACTCTGGCAGCAGAGCCTGGCAGGGGCCACACCACGGAGCATAGAAATCCACCATCCACGTCTCTGAGGACTTGCGTCTCTTCACCAGCTCCTGGAATGACTCTGGGGTCAAAGTCACCACCACAGGGTTCACCAGGTCCTGCAAAAGATGTAAATCACCTATTACATCTAAAGAGGTACATAATGGCTGCGTCCAAAAGCTCTTAAATGCTGGATTCCAAGGCAGGAAGGCATCAAGGCACGTCCAAATCCAAACTGTGCTTAACTAGGGCCCTATGATTTCCGCGATGCGGAATTCAGTCCTAAAAATGGAATTTAATGAATAGCGCGGAATGTCACAGAATTTGCCAAAGTTTGTATGCGTTAATCAAAAGTAGGTTGTTACACTTAAATCAAAACGCGATATGGACTAGTATCTATAAATATTAAGCTGCAAAAATACCATTTAAATATGAATTCTGCATGTTCTGCGTGTCTCTGTTTTTATGAATGGCGCAGACGTGCGGATTTGTTTACTACACACACTGAAACGTGCATGATGCTCGCAGTGACTTAAGCGTCTGCCAGCTCACTAAATGAGGACATAAATACATGAACAACATTTTCAAAACTGCTCTAAGAGTCACTTCATGAGCATTTGACCGTTCCATTTGAGTAAAACTAGCGTCATATCAAATACACACAGAACTGTAAAGGTAGACACGGCAACCGGTCAAAATAAAAGTCCGGTTTAAGACATTGTGCCAGAAATATATTACTATTGTTCAGTAGAATTTACATAGCCAACTACTACTAAAATGAAACAAACATTATTTTTTAAGAGTAGAATCACACAACATTTCTTCCATGTTTTAATTTTTAAAAATAAAGTTATCAGCTTAATTTTCAATAATTAAGTAAGTTCGTTTCAATATTATTAATAATGTTATATGCCTTCATTTGATAACCAGAAAATGAAACACAAAGTAGAATTTCTGAGGGGGAAAAAAAACATTTCATAAGGATATTTTAATAATACATTTGAATAAATTAAGTATGCATTTACTAAAATTAGACATGCTAAAACAGAATTTGATAACAACAAAACATGGTGACAAAAAAACATGCCCTAAACATGTAATTTTTGTTAAACTTTTAATAAATGGATGTCAAATTGTATATGTTTCATAATTTAAATTAATTTATGCTTTTTGATTAATAAAATTTAATTCAACCATTAAAAAGCAGTCAAGAAAAATTAAAACGGGAATCCAGAAAAATTAAAACGGAAAAAACGGAATTTGGAAGAAAATAAAATGGAATTTGGGAAAAAAAAAAAAAACGGATTTCATAGGGCCCTACTTAACTTCCTGTCTCCGGAGTTACCTTCTTCTGATCTAATTTTGAAGGAAGCATAGATTTATCCTTTGTTGCCTTCGATTTCCCACAATGGACCTTTTTCACAAGCCTGTGATGACGCGTTTCGATGATCATCATCCATCATAAAGTTTTTTTATATTTTGATTTTTAAAAATATGTACATTTATAACACTATACTTTGTATCATATCACCTTTTCATCAAGTTACAAAAAAAATAGTTAACGCTATGCGAGGGTGTTTGTAATGCCGTGTCTATGGGAAGGATGGTAAATTTGACATTGTTCTCTCTTCTGACTGCCGATATCAGTCTAGCTCAATTTTTTATTTTGATTGAAAGTCGTGAAAACACTTTTGTGTACATTTTCTTTTGTTATTTGAGCAAATGGGAATGCAAAAAATATATTTGTGGTACTCTCCCATTCACTGCTCTCGGATTTTACCCAACTATGACGACTTCCGCTATGAGAAACCTGGAAATGTGAGAAAGGTCCATCCTGTGCGTGTGCGTCATATATGCTATATAAATAAAGATATTCTGTTAAATTAAACTTGTTACTTTATAATAGATGAGATCTCTTTTACTTTATGAATAGTAAAAAAAAAAAAAAAAAAAAAAAAAACATAATAAGCAATATTGTTTGTAATAACAGTATTTTATAAAAATGTTAAAAGGGTTCAAATGAGTAGTAAATAAGAATAATATTTACAATATACTACTAATAATATTGAAACAGCCTCTAATAACAATGACCTCTTCTGCAATATTATTTGCATCAGTACTTTTTTTTTTTTTAAGCAAAAAGTAGCTGCCATTCTCAGTCTCTTCTCCGACGCACAGACCTTCGGTGGGTAATGACATCAAGGTCTTTATGTTTTATTAAAGCATTTATACATAACTGTATAAGATTATTTTTCTCCAAAATGTACAAGTTACCCATTAGGTAACCTAGCAACGGCGTCACGGTCTGTTGCCTCTGAAGTCTGTACGAAACTGTTCCCGGAGTTGCTTTTACAGCCTTTGAAGTCACTGCCTGATAAGGCAGCGAGGCAGCAAGTCAGCTGACTAGGCTTTCGGACGCAGCCAATGTGTGTATACTGTCAGGATTATGAATAAGTAACCAATCTTTGCCTCACCTCTATAAATTCTAGGATGCCGTCTGCGGAGTGATGGCCTTCATACTCATGGATGCTGGACTTGTTGAAGATGACAGTTGTTGGATATGCATGAATGTTGTACTGAAGAAGGGAAAGATGCAAGAGATGAGCACCAGCTCTAACCTGAACATTCATACTCTGGTAAAATCAGCTTATTTATGTAAAATCAAAAGGTCTAAAATAATATTTAAGTTAAATATAAACAGTCAAAGGCAGTGTGAGGCAGGATTATCTTTTTCCTCAATACAATGCAAGATTATTATTATTATTATTATTAATTATTTTTGCAGTTTTGCTGCTAGTGGTGCAGAAATGACACGCTTTACCCATAACACATAAGTAAACATGTAAGCCAGATGCTGTGGTTTCCTGTAGAAAAGATTCAGAAGGTGTTACGATGATTCTATAAATAGCTCTGGTATCTAAGACAGGAAGCTAATGAGGATCTGAATCCTATTAAGAACACACTATACAGGAAACCACATTCAAATGCTAGAGATGCAGAACATATGATGCCCTCAGCTTCAAATCTAAGCCATCAGGCTCAATCAACTGTCAATTCAGCCACATAGTACCATATTGCAGAGCCTCTCGTGCACAGTACAATCCAGTGTCCCAAACTTCAGCTGTCCGAAGAGCTGGATGGAGGCTTTTCTCAGCTCAGGGAGAAGAGCTTGACATGGCGGACACCACTGCAGAACAGAATTACCCATAATGATTTTTAAAGAAACCACAGATGCAAATTGTCATTTTAATTTCTGTGGCAGTAATGTTTACTGTGTTTGTCTCCGCAGTTAATTTCTCACCCTCCTGAGCTTGATTAATTAACCATCGACAGGAAGTTACCATGGCAATGTAAGTACGGGCTCAGCAAATAATCATTAGCATTTAAGCAGAGGCTGCAGTGGAGGTTTAACTGAGAAAGGTTTAGATGTAAAAACTCACTGGAGCGAAGAAATCAACCAGCCAGGGCTCTTTCTCATGGCTGGGGAAGTTCTCAGGCCTCAGTGTGGTGACGTGGGCATTCACGCTCTCTTTTGCAAAAGCCACAACGTTGTACAGTGCATCCTTACCTGCAGAGTTAACACAGAGTAAGTGGCATTAGAGTGCATTTTAAACCAATATCAAACTTAATTTCATCAATGTTACTGGCTGACGCAAAATGTCTTTTAATCCTGATGCTGGTGTCCTACAGGAGAACTTTAAAAGCCATTTTTAGCCATTCAGGGTGTGAAGGTCAACCACATTTGGTCAAACTTTACTTAGTGAAATGATGCATTAAATTGATCATTTTAAATAAATGATGTTCTTTCATTGCTTTATTGAAAATAAAAGACCGGCCAAATTATGCTAAAAATTCAGCTTTGCATGGCATGAATGAATTAATATATTAAATAGAAAATTGTTCTTTTAAAATCACAATAATAATAAAAACATTTTACTGTTTTTATCAAGTAAATACAGTTTTGTTGAGCTGAAGAGACAAAAAAAATAAATAAAAAAAGAATATTTTACCAACCCAAACTTTTGAATGGTAGTGAATATGATTGTCCTCTTCATTAGCAATGAATTTTTTATAAATACCCTAACTGAGTCAGAATACAAAGTTCAGGGAGAGAAAGGCAAGACGAGCGTTTGAGATTAAAAAGTATTTAGATTGTATTTTTTTTAATGAAAATAAAAAAAATACAAAATATAATAAAATGATCGTTTCACTAGATAAGACCCTTCTTCCTTGGCTGGGATCGTTGAAGCTGCATTTAAACTGCCTTTTGGAAGTTTGAAATCAGCGCACCATACCAGTCCATTATATGGAGAAAACTGCACAAATGTTTTCCTCAATAAACAATTTCTTTATGACTGAAGAAAGAAAGACATGAACATCTTGGATGGCAAGGGGGTGAGTACATTATATGTGATCCTTTGTTTTGGAAGTGGACTTCTCCTTTAAAAACGCGTGTAAATGACAAGTTTTCATGATCATGCAGCACAGCGAGGTCACATGAGCCTGTAACTGCGTTAAAAGACAATGATCCAAAATCCCTATTGGTTAACTGTGTCTACAGGTATATTGCCCACCCCAAGTCTAACTGAAGCTCTTTTAAACTCACCATGGTGTATCTCGAAATCATGAATTCCAACTCCTTTAAAAACAGCCACACAGGGCTTCTGTATATACAGAGAAGCACACAGCTCTGAATCTGCAACACAGTCCACCTTCCCCACCTGTGCAAACAGATAAACGCAATTAAGCCAACACAACAGCCTCGTACACCAGAAGTCATATGACCTATGTACTTAGTAAAACAATATTATAAATGCAAACATTTTACACACTCATGTTGGCCTCAAAAAACAGGCAAAAAAAACATAAAAGTAGAATAAATCAGTCTATACGGCCTTCCAAAAGTTGTCTGAAGCCATAAGAAAACTTTGCGTCTTATATCATACAGCTTCAAAATACTTGGAATATTGCACACAAGTCATATAAATGTGCTTTTTGGTGATTTTGATATGGTAACAAGCAGCATGACCACATTTGTGTTTTAACAGAAAATCCAGCTTATGGGTTTGGAACAACATGAGGGTGAGTAAATGGAATTCTTTTTATACTTTGAGTGAGGAAAAAGAAAAAAAAAATTCAAAAACCTGTATGTGAGAGTCCTTCAGAAGAGCTTTGAGTTTTTTATATTCATGCGATGCCAAATCATTATGTCCAAATGAGAAACTGATGAGCCATCGGTGATGAGCCAATTTATGCTGAAATGACAAAGTCAGAAAAAACATACATCATTAAAAATTAAGTAGGGTATCTTTCATAACATTTTCAAGCATGATTATGCCACGCAATCATATTTCATCCAGTATGTCGGTTACTGTGTAAACAGTGGTATTGCAGGTAGTGCTGGGTGCGGTACAGGACTACGCTCGGTTTAGTGCAAACAATTTTTTGTGCAGCGTTTCCTTGTTCTTAAGTTCATGATGAAGTCATATGGACTCTTACCTCAAAGCTGCTCTTTGTAAGAATCTCCAGGTCAGGCAGATGCTGCAACACTTGTGCGTATATTTCTTTAGTATCCAAACTCAGGATAAACTGCAAGGTTGATAAAATCAAAATGAAAGCCCATTAAGATTGGCTAAATTTAAAAGAATAGCTCAGCCCCAAAAACATTTTCTAAGAATTTACTCACCCTCAGGCCATACAAAATGTAAATGACTTCAGTGGAAAAAATTTGTGAAAATTAACATTACACTTGCTCAGCAATGGATTCTCTGCAGTGAATGGGTGCCGTCAGAATGAGAGTCCATACAGCTAATAAAAACATCAGAATAATTCTGTAGTCCACAAGACTCAAGTCCACCAATTAATGTCTTGTAAAGGGAAAAAGATGTGTTTGTAAGAAACAAATATATCATTAATTAACTTTAATTAACCATGTCTGACCCTGGACCACAAAACCAGTCACAAATTGCACAGATATGTTTGTAGCAATAGCCAAAAATATGGGTCAAAATGATCGATTTTTTCTTTTATACCAAAAATCATTAGGATATTAAGTAGAGATCATGTTCCATGAAGATATTTTGTAACTTCCTACTGTGAATATATCAAAACTTAATTTTTGATTAGTAATATGCATTGCTAAGAACTTCATTTGGACAACTTTAAAGGCGATTTTCTCAATATTTTGATTTTTTTGCACCCTCAGATTCCAGATTTTCAAATAGTTGTATCTCGGCCAAATATGGTCCTATCCTAACAATCAATGGAAAGCTTATTCAGCTTTTAGATGATGTATAAATCAATTTTTAAAAAATGGCCCCTTATGGCTGGTTTTGTGGTCCAGGGTCACATTTTAACTTTACACCATTGCTTGTGACCAAAATACGAGTCCATAATCCATAACAAAGCTTCCTCCACTGAAAACGTCTATTACCTTCACATTGAAATCCAGTGACATTTGTTTAGAACTGTTTTTGTAAATGTGTTTAAGTTACAAATATTTCTATCCTGATTCAGCCAAGATGACTTTTTCACTGGAGAAAGCAATATCATGGATAGAGGACTTGCATTTTAGCCAGAAGCAGTGGTTTGATGTTTAAAGAACTTATGGTTTCAATGTCTTGATGGATTTGTTTTCTTACGAACACACAGCTTTTTGCTTCACGAGATGCTAATTGTTGGACTGGAAGGGTGTGGATTACTTGTGGATTATTGTGATGTTTTTATCAGCTGTTTGGACTCTCATTCACTGCAGAGGATCCACTGGTAAGCAAGTCATGTAATGCTAAATTTCGCTAAATCTGTTGCAGTGAAGAAACAAAGTAATTTACATCTTGAATGGCCTGAAGCGGAGTACATTTTCAACTAATTTTCATTTTTAGGTGAACTATTCCTTTAAGAACTATTACAACTGGACAGGATGCATATTTATAAATCAGCGCCATACCAATACACTGCCTTTCTGAGCAAGAGAACTTCCAGGGGGAAACAGGGCAGTAGTGCTAGTGGTGATCTCAAAGCTGTCACAGAGATCTGCCTGTTTGGAGCAATCCATCCATCCTACATTGACCAAACCATCCTGGGGTAGAAAGATTACAATGTTCATTCATGCTCACAAGACAATAACATATGTTATTAAATGCTCTCTAAGACATGTGATACTGGAACTGAAATTGGTGAAATGTGATCAGCTTAACGCTTACCAACATTCCAGCAAGTTTCCGCCTTGTCTGAGGTTCCAGACAGTCTGTAATAAAAAATATGACTTGTTACAATACAACAAGAGTGATTTCTAACTTTATTTCTAACTTTAATAGTTGTCTCACCCCCAGTGTCTGCACAGAAAGTTATCAACCAGCCGATTCTTTCAGCAAACGCTCGATCAATTTCACTGAAAATGTTCCCTGAAAAATGGAAATTTGTTTTACACACAGTTTTCAGTGCAGTACGATGTAAAATACTTTATCAAATTGATATTATATATCATACATTGCATTATTATAACAAGAATTGTGAAGAAACATTCTTAAACTTTCATGAAAATCTCAAAATGCAAAATAAATAAATATGATTATGAATAGGATTCATTATTAGGAACCAAATCTAAATTAAAAAAATGTTTTAAGGATAAACAGTTAGTAAACACCTAATAACATTTCAAAATGTAGCAAATGAATCTAAAAATGTTTAATAAAAATGTAAACAAATATAGCCCATACAGCTTGGCACAGACAATATGTATTTCTCTTAATAGACCACATTTCATTATAAATTATAGGTAACACTTTACAGTAAGGTGTCATTTGTTTACTTTAGTTAATGCATTAACTAACATAAACAAACAATGAACAATACATTTATTACACTATTTATTAATCTTTGTTAATATTAGTTAATAAAAATAGTTATTCATTGTGCATGTTAGTTCACAGTACATTACTAATGTTAACAAACACAACTTGCATTAGTAAATGCTGAAATTAACATTAAAATTAATAAATGCTGTAGAAGCATTGTTTATTCTTAGTTCACATTAACCAATGTATTTAACTAATGAACCTTATTGTAAAGTGTTACCAAATCATATCATCAAAATTTGAGTAAAAGTTGGACTGAAATATTAAAATTAATTTCTTATTAGTACATCTACGTTTTGCTTAATGACAGCAGCAGACAAGTTGCATACCTTGCCATAGTTCTGTCACTTTGCTCTCCACAAACTGCATTGCAAATGTGGTGAGACCTGATTTTGTTCTGTCGCCGTAGTATTTCTCTGGCTTCTGTTGGCATGATTACATTTATATTTTAGGTTGACTACAGAGATTTGCATACATTATGCTGATAAAGGCATTCCATTCTCACCATTCCCGCTCTGAACACATAGAGGCTGGGGTAGCTGTTGATGCCTTTACTACGACACAACATGCCATTATCACCACAGTTCACAGCACCAATCCGAATCACACCGTCCATTTCCTTAGCAAATTCCCGCCACTGTGGGGTGCATCACACGTCAGTCAAAAAACTACAGTAAATTTAACAATAGGAATAGGAAGTGACTAGGAAAAGGAGAAAACAGAGTTACGCACCGTGGGGGCAAGATCGTGGCAGTGCGAGCAACGTGGGAAATAGAAATTCACAAACCAGACCTCGCCAGAATTTACAGCTGCATCTGTGGAAAAAAGACAAAACAACAATCCATTGGAAAAAAAACAAAAACAAAACAGGTTAGACCTCTATTTGGATATTATAAAATCAGCTAAAAAAAGGAAATTGGTGGGTTTAAAGAAACCTGAGCAGAATTTTTTAGGCCATGTTTATAATAAAATAATAAAAATAAATAATCCTATTTAATGTGCATTATTTTTTAGAAATATTAAGCACATTTCTTCCATTCAATTCTCATCAAGTAACAAAAAAAAAACCTGTCAAACTCATTAAAGACATGTTAAAAAAAAATATTACATATTATATATTTTAGAACTATTATGGAATTATTTATTTACTAGAATTATTATAGAACTAATTTATAAAGTGCTATTACATTTTAATAATTACATTTATTATATGGTTTAATTTTTTGCTAAATTAACTATGTTCATTCAAGGGTTTTTCTATTATAATGATGATAATCTAATGAAAATTGCTAACGACAAAAAAGAAAATTCACAAAAATAAAACAGTAAATGTATGGATGCATAATTTAAAAGATTCAGGAGAAAATGTGCTTAATGGTCACAAAAATGCAAAAAAACAAAAAATAATAATTTATGCAAAATATAATTTCTTTTTTGCCTTCTGATTTTAAGGTGAAATATAACTAGAAATCCAATCTAAATGCATAATCTGGGTGATATAAGTTGATCACTTACCAAAGTCCCCTCTGTCTAGTGTAGTAATTTCTGGATCATCATCATAAATTCCTGTTGCAAAAACACAGTTGCATGGTTTTTCTCCAGTATAGAGACAAGTACGACATATCCTCCTACTTATTCTGTGTTGTACTGTAACGCACTGCAGTAATACCAACAAAGAACACAATTACCAAAATCATATCTGTAATAGTTCCAGCTTTCATATCGTCCTCCTTGCTGTTCATCTTGCAGGCCCTTCTCTCCATACTTGTCATACTTCTTCCTCAAGTCCTCGTCCTTTAACACCTCGTAGGCCCGATTGATCTTCAAGAACTTCTCATGGGCCGTTGCATCATTCTAACAAGACAATCGCAGCATTACCAGCCCGTCAAAAATTAAGGAAGACACATATGTCTGGCTGGCATACCATGATAAAACTACTCACCGGGTTTTTATCCGGATGCATCGTGAGAGCAAGCTTCTTGAAAGCCTGCCGAATCTCACGAGTACTAGCCTCCTTTGAGATACCTAGCAGCTTGTAGTAATCCTCATCGGAGGAAATAGTAACAAAAAGCCATACTGCGATGAAAGCAAACAGAAATAACTTCCTAGAAGATCTCTGATGATTCTGGAACATCTCCATTGTTGAAGACAGTTGCTGGTGCAGATCTTAAGTGCTTCAAGGTTGAAGGACTGCTCACAAGAGTGTGATGATCATCCTCAATGAAGACACCTTGACAAGAGAGTGAAAAAGAAAAAGAGAAGTGATCTCAAAAGAACACGTAGGTGTTAACAGAGGGTGGAGCTACTTTCTAATGCCAACTTTGATGCAAGTCACATCACTCTAATCATTCATGCTTTTCAATAATTATCATTACTCTTATGTTCATTACTAATTTCAGTTCTCATTATAATTCTTATTACCGTAATAACAGTATAAAGGCAACGCAATAAACAGTACAATTACGTAGACTTTTAACAACTTCAGCTACATGCGCTAGCAAACGTGTTTTATATATACAATACACGTGTTTAGTTCTTATGAATATACAAACATATAAAACACAGATTGCAAATATATCTTTTTCGCAAGTTGTCTGAAAAGTTTTAGTTGTGTATGTAATGAGACCAGCCCGGGGTAGTTGTGCAAAGCTAAAGCTGCAAACTAGTAAGTTACGAGACTCGTATAACAGCTCAGTTTATATTTAGATCCAGACTTAAATTATTTGAATCCATTTTTGTTTGTTGGTGAATGTTAAATGTGAGATTGCGGACACAAGCTGTTGGATCACCCGGCTAATTATTGCATGCTAGTCAAAACAAACTTTTGATTTAAATCCACAAGTGAGAGAAACATTAACATTAGCACTTTTGTTACGATACAGTGTGTATATTGTCTCACCTTTTGTTAAATATTCTTTATTACTCCTTCAGTCTCCGCTAATTCATGATCGTGGCTCCGAATCACCGGTGTCTGCAAGCGTGAAGCAAGCGGACGAAAAAAAACAATGAACTCCCGGAAGTACGGCGTTTTTCAAAATAAAAGTAGTAAATATAACTGCATTTGTTTCTCGTAAATTCTGTCTATGTATACATTTATTTACAAGACTACAATTAAATTCAAAATTTTGAGTAATTAGGAAAATGAGCCAATAAGTGTTTAGTAAATGACCGAGCAGCTACTTTTCGAAACGTTGAATCAATTGAGTCAATTTGAATCAAACTTCGCAGAAACGATTCACTGTTTCGAAGCGCTTGAAACGCCATTGGTGACGCCTGCTGGTGTGAACGGTGTAAATGCAACGAGAATGTGCTCACACACATTTTACAAGCCAATTGCGAATGTTTTATTGAAAGTGCAATCTATTAAATGCAATCTAATATGGCAAAGAAGCTCAAATATAACAATTGTAGTGACCATGTTTTTTGGCGTATTGATTAGCATTTGTAAAACCACATTTTTACTACAAATGCCATGGTTAAACTGGTAACAACAAATTAACCATGGCTTTGGTATTCCAACCATGGAATACCAAAGCCATGGTTAATTTGTTGTTACCATGGTTTAACTATAGTAACCATGTTTTTTTGGTTTTATTTGTAGTAAAACAATGGCTATTTTTCGTAAGGTAAGAGAACTTTAATTTGTTTTGTTTTCATTGGTCGTTGCATATTTCTTGAGTTGGGTAAGTTAAGTCTGTGGGTAAATTGATCCACCCCCCTGTATCTTGGCAACCGTACACTTTTACTGTCACGTAACCATGTATTTTGGGAACGATGTTTTTTGGTTTTTGAGGTTACAACTTTGGTGTTTAACATATTGTTTCAGAAATGCAAACAATTAAAGATTGAAATTTAAAATTAATTTGGTTGGTTTTATGTTAAAGTTAGGTTTAAGAAATATGACTGTTTGTAAAATGAAATTTGATTATTAAATTAGTTTTTAAAATGTGAATTATCTTTAAAAAAAACACATGGGTTTGAATCAGATTCAGTCAGACAGTCAGTTTACACCCAGATGGTGCATCTTACCCACCGACTCGGGTCAACTTACCCCTAACCTTCAAGGTTGAGCCACAGGAACATTTTTTACAAGAAGCCATATTTTTAAAACCCTTTGTCATATGTTACCCTGGACCACAAAACTAGTCATAAGGGTCAATTTTTTAAAATTGAGATTTATCATAATAAATGAGATAATAAATAAGCTTCATTAATGTATGGTTTGTTATAGGACAATATTTGGCCAAGATACAACTATTTGAAAATCTGGAATCTGAGGGTGCAAAATCAAAATATTGAGAAAATCACCTTTAAAGTTGTTCAAATGAAGTTCTTAGCAATGCATATTACTAATCTAAAATTAATTTTTGATAAATTTATGGTAGGAAATTTACAAAATATGTTCATGGAGCATGATCTTTACTTAATATCCTAATGATTTTTGGCCTAAAAGAAAAAAAAATGACTATTTTAACCCATACAATATTTTGCTTGCTATTGCTATAAATATACCCATGCTGTTTATATTTGGTTTTGTGGTACAGGGTCACATATTCTGATGATTTAAAATAATAGGAAACATGCTAAAATTACTTTAGATACTTTCATTGTACTTCTGCCTCTTCCTTTATCTTGAGGACCACATAAGTAAAAATATGGCTTATCTTACCCCACTCTCCCGTTATTTCATTGTTTTGATGACTTTTCTATTATTCTAAATAATGATAAATATGGAAAATAGTAGTAATAAGGAATGAGAAAGAATGTCCAAACGTTTGATTGGCAGTAGTTTATTCATTTAAATGATCAAATATAGATATTCCCAGATTAATTAACCACTCATTTAAATCAAGGCACCGTGTCATTGCAAACAGTTGTAAACAAAATCAAAAGTGCTTTATATTTTATGTTGATTATTATTAAATTGTCACAAGGCAAACTGAATAATCCCTGAGAGCATTGTATGCATACTGCGGATTAAGAACCACACCTATTTACTTCATTTAATTAATCTACTTCAATAAATGCAATCATTTTCCATTTTTTTAGAAAATATTATTGGACATAGCTTGGAGATTGAGAAAGAATGTATCTCCATCAGTACTACACGTACTACACAGAGAGTTTAACAATTAACAGGACAGAGATATGCATGGTATCGTGACCGATTGGATGTAAACACTCGAGCAGCTGTAAACTACCTATGGATCGTTTAAATAAGTTTGTAGGGTGTGAGAGGATGTCTATAAAATGTTACACATTCGTAAAATGCTATCTTTACGATACCAAAGTATATATTTTCCTCTCTTGTGCTCAATCGGCGTAAAAGCTTATGAGTCGTTCTGCTTCTCTGACCCCTGTGAGATACGCTCCATGGGTCGTAGTGTAGAAGTTCACATGCGTAGCCTCACCAGCAAACAACACCTGGAGGTGCTTCAAAAACAAAGAGAAAATCATTTTGTTATTAACTACATCACTGCTTGATTTTGTAAAATGCAATCTGCTGTATCTTTTTCACTATTTACATCAAAATATCATTGTTATTGTTAAAACTAAGGTAACAAAAATATTTTTCATTAACTGAAATAAAAGTATAAATTTAAACTTATTAAAAGTATTAAAATGACTTAAACTTAAATTTAAATAATAAAAATAAAGCTAAATAGAATATATACATTCAAACTTTAAACGACAGTGTAAATTGTTACAAAAGATTATATTTTAAATAAATGCTGTTCTTTTTGATGTTTAATTCATTAAAATATCCTGAAAAAAGTTTCACAGGTTCAAAGAAATAAATAAATAAATTATATATATAGAGAGAGAGAGAGAGAGACTAGTCGACTAAACGGTACTAAATAACTAAATTATATATACACTACCGTTCAAAAGTTTGGGGTCAGTAAGACTTGTAATAGTCTTTAAAGAAGTCTCTTATGCTCATCAAGGCTGCATTTATTTGATTAAAAATATAGAAAAAAAACAGTAATATTGCAAAATGTTTTTACAATATAAAATAATGTTTTTTAGTTTAACATACTTTAAAATAGAATTTATTCCTGTGATGAAATGCTGATTTTTTATCAGCTGTTACTCCAGTCTTAAGTATCACATGATCCTTCAGAAATCATTCTAATATGCGGATTTATTATTAGAATGATCAGTGTTGGTTAATATCAACAGTTGTGCTGCCAAATATTTTTTGGA
Organism: Labeo rohita; assembly: GCF_022985175.1. Lineage (NCBI taxonomy): Eukaryota > Metazoa > Chordata > Actinopteri > Cypriniformes > Cyprinidae > Labeo > Labeo rohita. The sequence goes on from NC_066877.1 coordinate 29,933,454, forward strand.
ACCTGTGATTTTTTTTTTTTCAGGATTCTTTCATGAATAACAAGTTTAAAAAGTACAGTGTTTATTCAAAATATAAATATTTTATAACAATGTAAATTATTTATTATTAACTTTTAATAAACTTTTAATTATTAACTTAATACATCCTTGGTGAATAAAAGTATTAATTTCTTAAAAAAAAAAAAAAAAAAAAAAAGAAACAATAAAAATGTACTGACCCCAAACTTTTGAACGGTAGTGTGTATATACATATATATATATAGACGACTAAACGGTACATCTCCTACTAGTCAACGCTGAAAACAACAGTCAACTACACGACAGAAAAACATGATTTTATCATTGAAATTGCCATATTTTTAATGTTACATTTAAAACATTTTAAATAAGTTAAAATTAAACATTTGAAAAATAATACACTAGTGTAAAACTATATATATTAAGCAGCACAACTGTTTCCAACATTGATAATAGATCAGCATATTAGAATGATTTCTGAAGGATCATGTGACTCTGAATAGAAGTGAAAAATGGAGTAATGATGCTGAAAATTCAGCTTTGCAACACAGGAATAAATTCTGTTTTAAAGTATTTTAAAATAGAAGACCACTATTTTAAATTGCAATAATATTTCACAGTATTACATTTTTTTCTGTATTTTTAATCAAATAAATACAGCATTGATGAGCATAAGAAACTTCTTAAAAAAACATTAAAAATCTTACTGATCCCAAACTTTTAAATAGCAGTGTATATAAACAATAATATAAACATATCAAACACTTGTACAAGTTATTAAGAGGTTACCCTCTTTCCTCTGGATTTATCTTTAGGTGGAAGAGGTGACGCTAATGCCTTGTGTGCTGCCACTCCATCAACACCATCAGGAACAAATGTGTAGGAGCCACGGACTTGAGAATCAGAACCCCATCTGGAGATCAGCATCTTTGAGACCGCCGGCACTGACCAGCCTGTGAAAGACCTGAGCAACCTTCAAAAACAAGAAAAGACTTTGTCAGCACTTTGAGATTATTACCACTATTTAGCAATAACCATATACTTTTATATCAAATTATATAGCTTCCAGCCTTCTTAGAATAGATTCATACTACATTTAAATAGTCTGCAGTATAAATGACTCAGAGATGATGAAGAAGGGAATCTACTCTGACTCTTCTCTCCAAAACTTGGTCTTATAATATTCAAGTCAGATGATTTATCTGGCCAGGGCAGATGTTCATCCTGGTGCTTCAACTCTCCAGGTTTTATGATCTTTTTTGCATTTAACATTGGTATCTGTGATTGCATTTTATCAGTTGCAGCTCTTTCATGGATGTGTGAAGTTCTCTGGAGTTGGTTTTTGTGGAAACAGATTCTTCAAAGTGAAAATTTATTATCACTTTAGTGATAATACAATAGTTCCTAGAGACTGACACTCCCTTAATGTGTGCGTGGTTTTCGCCCACACTAATATGCTTTGCTGATGAAATCATGCCATTCTTTCATACGCAGTCATACATGTAAAGGTTACAGATGCTCCTGCTAAACAGGCTCCCGTGATATGCAATTTTTTGGTAGACTGACACACCACCCATTTCACTCAGCATTTATTAATTACTGCTGAACACACCTTACGTTACAATGTATATACTATAGGATATAGACAATGAAATAATACCAGATAATTGCTATGTTTGTTTTTACACTATAGTCTACTCAATCTATATTAACCCCTAAAATAATGGAAAGATAGGTGTTCACACCTTTCAATAATAGATTCATAATGCCTTGGTTTTCCTAAAATTTTGTTTACTAAAGCAGAATGCCAAGCAGGTCAAAGGGGGGGTGGGGGTGAATAATTTTGATTGCAGATTATATATATAGATAGACAATAACCATGTGAATATATTTTAAAATGTAATTTATTCCTGTGAGTTTTTAGCATCATTACTCCAGTCACACGATCCTTCAGAAATCATTCTAATATTCTGATTTGCTGCTCAAAAACATTTATTATTATTATAATGATGTTGAAAACAGCTGAGTAGATTTTTTTCTGGTTTCTTTGATGAATAGAAAGTTCAGAAGAACAGCATTTATCTGACATATAAATCTTTTGAAACATTATATGTCATTATCATCACTTTCTATCAATTAAAAAAAAAAAAAAAAAATCAGTTTCAAATCAGCATATTAGAATGCTTTCTGAAGGATCCTGTGACTGGAGTAATGATGCTGAAAATGTAGCCTTGATCACAGGAATAAATTACATTTTAAAATATATTCAAATGGAAAGCAGTTATTTTAAATAATAAAAATATTTCACAATATTACAGTTTTTGCTGTATTTTGGATCAAATAAATGCAGGCTTCGTGAGCAGAAGATAGTTCTTCAAAAAAACATTAAAAATCGTACTGTTCAAAAACTTTTGACTGGTAGTGTATATAGTCAAATATTGCTGATGAACTGGCAAGTCTATTAAACAGCAATATTTGACCATGGTAAAATAATCATATATCATATCATTTATGTTACCATACCTCAAACAGGTATCTCCGATTTCACTGTCCTGAAGTTTCTCCATATACAGTGCTTCTCTACCTGTGATCCAGCCACACAGAGCCGTAGGATGACGGGCCACTGTATCAAAACCGGTGATCTTCTTGAACCACGTGGTCTTCCAGGCATCTCCTTCGGACAGAGAATCGTAAACATCTTTATCTTCAGGTCCCTCTTTCCACACCATCTGAATGCCTTCACAGTCTTCTGGCCAGAAGCGCTTCTCAAAAAACAGGAAAATTTTATCAACTATCCCAAAGCCGAGATTCTTAATGGCAGACAGCTTATTTGCCGGCAAGGCCGGTTCGAACATGGTTGCACCTTTCTCTTTGAGAACCCCCAGAGAAACGGTGACAATCACATGGTCTGCCTCAAAGCTCTGTCCATTTTCACAAACGATCTGAACCGGACACCTTTCGTCTTCACAGTTGCCTTCCTTGACCAAGTCCCATCGGATGCTCTTGACAGGTGCATTACACTTGATGGTTTCTGAAGGGACATCTTTCAGGAGAACATCTAAGATGGCTCGATAGCCACCAGGTCCCAAAGTGTTAAAAAACCCCCCCTCTAAAGCAGTGTAATTGCTAATCTGAGATGCAGACACCTCGTAGAGGCTTGAGCAAGCCTCATCTGTGCATTCAGTCCTCTTGCACCATTCAAAAACTTGCTGGCCGTCTTCTGTCGCCGCTAGAGGAGATTCACCAAATGCATCATCCAGATAAGCACCCAGAGTTAGATCCCTGTGCTTTGGAGCAAGTTCATCATCAAAAGCTTTGTCGGTGAGCTTGCTGAAGAGCGAACTCACCTGATCTACGATCTTTTTGGGGACCGGCTTCCCATCTTCTTTGAAAAAGTAATCTCGAGAGGATACAGAACGGGGCAGGCACATGTTTCTGGATGCACAAGCTCCCTCGGATAGCAGGTTCTGCTCTTTTGCAATCTTGTACAGGGGGTTTCCTTTCTGTCCGTGGATCCAATTCGCTCCAACTTCAATGATGTTCTCGGTGAAGGGTTTAGTGGTGTTCACTCGACCACCAATTCTTTCCTTCGCCTCAAGAACCAGGACATTTTTAAATCCTGCCTTCACCAATGTAGCTGCAGCGGCCAACCCTGCAAATCCTGAACCTATAATCACAACTTTAGCATCTTCTGGTCCAGAGCAATCACTCATTTTTGCTGCTTTGTTGAGGTTTTTAGAGAGAAAAGCTGAAATGGAGCTGTAAGAGCACAGGTGATGAGAGGGTAGTGCACTATGCACCAAGACGCTCCTTTATGTAGCCAACCCGTGCTTAGAAACCTGTAAAACCTGACCTTTGTAGTCCATACAATAGATCATTATTTACATAATCAGGCGGTCATAGGGCATCCAACAGCAGGTGGAGATTTGCATTTTGTAGTAGGCTACGCAACATGACGTTCCCTAGTTTGGCACTTTTAAGGCTGCATGATAATAAAATGCTTTGCTATCAAATGAATGAACACACGTTATTGTTTTTATACGTCTTCCTTGATAGTAGTGAAAGTGTGAAGACAGCGACGTTGATATTTTTGGCAAAGCTGAACTTCAAAATAAATGTCTGTTTAGAAAAAAAATATTAAAACACATTAAAACTAAATAAATTTAAAATACGACACTTGCTCCAACCGCAAACAAAACAAACAAACGAACTAACAGTTCATAAAATAAACAAATAAATATACTCATATAAAATAATGCTCATACTTTTCTTATTTTTATGTAATATGTATTCGCTGTAGTATTCATGTAGTGCTAAAGCTTTTATGAATGGGACAACAATTACGTACCTGAGATTTGTCACGTATGCAAATCAGCCAGAGATCTGCTTTTTAATCGAAAACTCCAAAGATAAGCCCTTTATAAAAGACACTTTAAAAGACTTTTTAACAAGCATAAGAAACGAGTTTTCCTCTTCTTTTTCTTTCTTTTTTTTATGTCATACAGATAACAACGAACGTTTTATTATTGAACTACGTGTTACGTACTCATGACGTAAGATGGCGCTAGTATACTATTCTTGATCACCTGTGCGTGCTGAGGTAAACGTGATTTCGACCGAAATTCATTAACTGTTTATTAAGTTACTATTATACTTCAAAAAACCTCTAAACTATAACATCTCCAAACTGAAAAACAACGAAAACGTCAAATTAAAAGAAAATAATACACCAAACACACGACGCCACAAAACATAAATGCCTACCGCCTGTACTCACCTCATGAACGCCATCTAAAGTTTGCTGTACCCATTACAACCACCTCAAGGTTGGTATTTGCATCGTTTCTCACGGATATATGTATTTATGACTCACATATTAGACATTTTCATGTATTTAGTTAGCATTTATTCGTAATCATTATTTTTCTGTGCTTCGAGGTGTGTGAGGTAATTCCACCTGTTTAAATGACTGACTGTTTTTCAAAGTTTGTCACGACACAGATTAAACTCATTGTGTTAACTATATCCCAGGTGAAAGAATAGCTTAAACAAGCTTAAAAAGGTTTATTGGTTTTGTCTAGTCTCCCAGGCTATTCAGGCTGGTTTTGCTGCCTTCAAATAAATAAACATTTTGAAGACCAGAAAACTAGTCTAGACTGGATTAAAGGGCGTTTTCTTCTCACAGCCAGAATGATAGTACATCTGCAGATAGCTTTTCTAAGTAACTAGTAGCCTGCCCTCATTTGACTACCATTCTCAAACTTTGATCTCTGTGGTATTTAAATGAAAAGTGTTTTGTCACAAGTATATTGTTTTGTTACATTAAGATGCACATGCTTTGCTTAGGGCCACAGAAAAGTTTTACAATGCCTTATTGAATTTGTGCATAAGTTAATGTATAATATTTGCATTAGTGAAGAGGCAACAAAAGATTTTCCATTACCATTTTTTTTCTGTTTATTGACGTTTCCATTAGACAGGTGGTGTGCCTCTTGTACGCAGTAAATGATTAATACCAATGGAAATTGCACATTAGACAGTATACAGTAGTCTCCAAGTTTCTTTTATTATTAATTCTCAGTATACATGATTAACCCCACAAATTGTAATTGTTGTTGAAATATATTAAAATTTATTGTAGTGCTTAAGCCACTTAAGCATAAGGCGGCTTTTAGTCAGTGCTTGAAGGTTTCCCCTTGAGATGCATTAAGGAAAGATTACATTGGAAGTTTACCATGCAGCTTTAATACAAATCCCTGTGTAAAAAAGACAGATCTGCAAACTTCATTTTCCCATATTGCCCATATTTTCTGTTAAAAATTATACAATATGATTTATTCTGCTTTATAACATATGGCAATTTGAAATAAATCATTTTGCATGTGCAAAACAATACATTTAAATAGAGTAATTATATGTAAACATGAAATCTAAAAACTCTGAAAGGAAATAATCCTGACTGTAGTGTTTTTGCATCACATTACTACTATCATTCATACAGTTTAGCATGACAGGAAGTCTGTTTAGTAGAACAGGGATGCATTGCCCATCCTAAAACAGGCCCTTTGCTTTCTTCAGGTTCAGCTGCTTCCAGGATGGCATAGCATAGAAATCCATCCGAGAAATCCCCATGATCAGGCTAAAGTCTTCGTTTGACAGATAGTCCTGCATCAATGAAGGAGGTGTGTGTTAGTTTTATCAGTGGATGAATCTTTCAAAACATATTTGACCCCAAAATCAAATAAGAAAATAAAGTGTGCCTATATTAGTCCTATTAAGACTTTTTAATTGTTATATTACTATTTATTTCAATAAGAAAAGTTAAGGGCATAAATGTAAAATTATTATTAATAATCATAATAATAATAAAGTTAAATAAGATTGGGATTTATTGCATTACAGTAATGAAAATACCTCATTTATCATGCAAAAAAGCTTAATTGTCCCAAAAAAAATAAAAATAAAAATAAAATAAGGTTACAACCCAATCATAAAAATCATAAAATATCTAATTTCTCAAAATATCTTTTTTTTTTTTTTTTGTAATTTATTTATTTTAAGTAATTTCGTATTTCATTTCATATATATCTATGAGTGTGGGTGGGTATGTAAAATATGTGTGTGTATATATAATATGTTCTACCAGTCAAAAGTATTTGAACAGTAAGATTTTCAATGTTTTTAAAGAAGTCTCTTCTGCTCTTCAAGCCTGCATTTATTTGATCCAAAGTACAACAAAAACAGTACAATTCTAAAATATTTTACTATTTAAAATAACTGTTTTCTATTTTATTATATTTTAAAATGTAATTTCACAAGATCCTTCAGAAATCATTCTAATATGCTGATTTGCTGTTCAAGAAACAACAACAACAAATTACTATTATTATTTAAAACAGTTAAGTACATTTTTTCAGGATTCTTTGATAAATAGAATGATCCAAAGATCAGCATTTATCTGAAATAAAAAGCTTTTGTAACATTAACCACTATACCATTCAAAAGCTTGGAGTCAGTATTTGTTTTAATTAATACTTTTATTTGATGCTTTAAATTGATCAAAAGTGATAAAAAAGACATTTATAATGTTACGAAAGATTTCTATTTCAGATAAATGCTGCAGAAACCTGAAAAAATTCTACTCAGCTGTAAACTTAATAATAAATGTTTTTAAAGCAATAAATCAGAATATTAGAATAATTTCTTAAGGCTCATGTGGTTGGAGTATTTATGCTAAAATTTAACTTTGAAATCACAGGAATAAATTACATTTTAAAATATATTCAAATAGAAAACTCTTATTTTAAATTTTAGTTTTTGTTGTACTTTGGATCAAATAAATGCATGCTTGGTGAGCAGAAGAGACTTTTTTAAAAATCTTACTGTTCAAAAACTTTTGACTGGTAGTGTATATAAAACGAAAATATCAAAAAATATATACAAAGGTAAAGTAAAGGTTAGTAAATATGTCTGTAGATCAAGAGTTTACCTCTTTTCTTGTGGGGTCGACACCATCAGGCAGGTCTTCTGTCTGAATGTTCACCAGCTTCTCTGGAGGGAAGGTTTCTGTGACAGGGAGGGGTACATTAACCACTTGACCCACTTGAGTTGAATTGCTTGAGTTGGTTTGGTTTGAGGTTGGTTTGGTGAAATCCTGTGAAAACGACATTCTCAGTTTCAGTTGTTACTGTACATTTAGAATGTGCTTTTTGCCTAAAGAGCTAAAGAACATTCAAGTTATACTGTGGATTTTATCAGTTCATGCATTTCCTGAACCCATGACCTTGGGCTAGGGAAATGCTACCATTCGAAGAATTAATAACCTACCACAGTAATTTTGATGAGATCAGTTGCAGTCCCAAGCTCTGATTTAAGCTGGTCATATGTTTTCCCACCCTAAAAGGGAATAAAAAACATTCATCACCTGTGCCGAAGCAAGTTATCATTCCAAAAGAAGGTAAACTCATGTCATCTACTTACACTCCACTTTTGTGGGTCCCAGGCTTGGAACCAGCCTGTAAAAGTGGGCGGCTCAAACCCTTGCTTCACCACTAGAATAGGCGTATCCAGGTCACGCCCCGCAGGATGGGATTTCAGATATTCTTGTGCTGTAACCACTGCGTCATGTCTCTCCTTGTCATTGGCACCTTTGCCGATCCACAGGTACACCTGACAGAACATAGTTGTACTGCGATAGTGGTCTGGATACGGTATGAACAATTAAGAATAGAGAAAACCACCCTGACATTTACCTGATCCCAGATGTCCAGCAACATCACGTCGTCCTCATCCAGGTCATCTTGGTTGAAGTTTGTAATCTCTGTCGCTATAAAGCGACCTGTCTGGTTGGAGCACTCAAAAAGCCGGGGTGTGATACTGCTGTTCTCATCCTGAAGTCTGAGAATAGAAGAAACATATAGGCTGTGTCCTAACACATGTGAACTGCCTATGTAGACAGCATTGCATATATCCTTTGCAAGGAAATCAATGCCAAAATGCATCCCCAAGGCTAAATCCTATCCATCTTTTCCCTCAGTGCGGAAGTAAGCCTATGGGTGAGACTCCCAGTTCATTATCCACTATAGGGAAATAGCGAGAAGAATAACAACATGCAGTAATCGGTAAAACTGTTTGCACTACAAAGCAGTGTGCTCATAATTAAGATAATACATTAAAATAACATGGTAAGACGCATGAATTTGCAATATCAAGCAGCAAAACGAGCTGTTTTGTACGGCCAGATTAGCTGGATGCGTATGAGACCGAAAGCCACACCCATAAAATTTACAAATGGCCAGCACAAACACTTACGGGAAGAAATAGGTGGATTGAAATCGATCAATTGTCTATATCACTCTCCTGTGTTCTTCATTCGAAGAGCACTATAGAGTGCAACAGTGACCACTAACTAGACAGTTTCTGATAGCCATTGATTTCCATAGTATTAAAAAAATACTATGGAATAGGGCTGGGTAAAAATATCGATTTGTCAATTATAATCGGTTCTCATTTTTGCCAAACAACTGATTAGTCTAGCTTATTTTCAGTTAATGAACGTAGCGCACCTCCCATCCAATGAATCGCAAATAGCTTTATGATTTGTTACTTTTGATATAAAACAAAGGCTCAGATTTAAAATTCTGTCCATTTTATTACAATATTCAAACAATAAATGCACTAAATAAACATGAATAAACATCAGAAGGTATGTTAAAAGAAAGAGCACAACTTACTGAAATCCGCTTCCTGTCTCATGTAATTGCTTAATTAGTGTTTCAAGCGCAGAAAGATGTAAATATAAAAGTTTGTAAACAATATGTCACATAAGGTCACATTTACCTCAGAAAAAACATATTCAGTGACAATAAAACTGTTAATCAGAATGATTATGAAATGATAATGAATGATAATGAAAATGAACTCTACATATTAGAATTTTGCTAAATATTTGCACCATGTATGTACTTTGTTTGAATTAATTTAAACAATCTAAGTAAATCACCATTTAAATGTTTATATTTTTTAAAAAACTAATTGGAGTATAAATATAATTCTGTAATTGTGAAGTTAGTATTATAACTTCATTATAAAAAAGCTGAGTGTAATTGAGTGTAATTTACAATATCAAATCAGTTAATTTTACCTTCAGTATTATAGTAAAGTAATACCAACTGACGCTCATGTATATTTTACAGCATTAGTTGAGAGATTTTTTTTTTACCTTAAGAAAATTTGCCATTTTCTGTACCTGATTATATGTCCAAAATAATCAATATAAAACTGAACTGAATCGAACCAGAATAAAATTGAATTTCAGGCGAATCAAATCATAAAATTTGTGTCAAAACCCAGTCCTACAGTGGAAGTAAATGGCTACCAGCAACTGTTTGGTTATCAACATTGACCAAAATATACATTTTTTTGTCTTGGGTAAACTATCCTTTTAAAGCATTAAGTGCCATGAACCAAACCAACAAGAATTAAATCACAACATCACAACTTTTATTTGAAGCAAAAAATACAGAAAGTACGGACAAAAAGCAAGATGGTTAACAGTTTTAATGACGTATTGAAATGAAAGAGAAATATATAAGTATTCATTTGAAGGTGTGTATGTATAATATATAATGTATATTATAAATTAATTAACAATCTCAGAGCTCACAAGAAGTCCTAGATTTACAAGCTACCGTTAAAGGAGAACTCCACTTCCAGAACAACAATTCACAAATAATTTACTCACCCCCTTGTCATCCAAGATGTTCATGTCTTTCTGTTTTCAGTCGTGAAGAAATTATGTTTTTTGAGGAAAGCATTTCAGGATTTCAGGACAAAAGCTTGTGTAGCACAGGCTCTGGGATGCACGTTCACGATGCTACGTACTATTGAATCATGTTGAAAGGTCACGCAGAACATAGGCGAAACTACAGACCCAGTGTTTACAAAGCGAGTGCTCAAAGACTAAGGAAGTGCAAGTAAGTCAAACGCTGTTTACAAACAAAAAGGTACAACAATGTCGGGCAATTCTGAAGTTGTAGGAGAAAATAAGATGGAGTTTTTCGCCATTCTCTACCTTTTTGAGCCGGAGTACACAGATGATGAACTTAGATGTGATTTGTATTAGTGATGGGAAGTTCAGATCGTTTTACCGACTCTGACATTTGAGTCTCGTTCAGAAAAATGAACAAATCTTTTTTCTAGTCATTTTGTTAATTTTAACAAAATTTAATTAAAATGTTACGTGTTACTTCCCTAACACATCTACTGCTTACACAAACGTTGATCACACTACAAACAAGACCAGTAGATTCCAGTACAGAACCTAATAGGATGTTGCGTATGCGCAACTAAACGAATCACTCCCCAAGATGACTCGTTCTTCCCGAGTCAAATTAAAGATTCGTTCAAAATGAACAAATCGTTCAAGAACGACCCATCACTAATTCGCAGTATTGTGGACACGCATCCCAGAATCTGTGCTACACAAGCTTTTGTGCTTAAAAAGTATACAAATTTTTATTTTTCAGAAAAAAAATAAGGCTGATCGTTTCGCTAGATAAGACCCTTCTTCCTCGGCTTGGATCGTTTAGAGCCCTTTGAAGTTCAAAATCGGGGCACCAATGAATTCCTTTATATGGAGAAAAATCCTGAAATACTTTTCTCGAAAAACATAATTTCTTTACAGCTGAAGACAGAAAGACATAAACATATTTGATGACAATGGGGTGAGTAAATTATTTGTAAATTGTCGTTCTGGAAGTGGAGTTCTCCTTTCAAAAAATTTTTACTTATGGAACCTGACTGTTGCACTGTATTTGTTTAATATAGAATCTACAGTATATACAGCATTTCAAAATGTTTATGAGGTTCTATTTGCGTTAGGATGCAGCCTTAGAATGTAGCTTCACTATGTAGACAACAAAGCAACTCAACAGGATTTAGCGGATCTTTTTTTTTCTTTTGCAATGTACAATGTGCAAATGTTACTGTACCTTTTGCTGTTGGCATACTGCGACTTTCCACCAAGGCTTACCCAGAAGTCAGCTGGTTCCTGACCCTCTGCAATAACATTCTTCTCCCTCTTGGAAATGATGTCAGCCAGCATTTTGGCCATCTCTCTCTCGTCTCCACTGCAGCCCTGCACAGTATTATTTAAGGCAAATATTTAGAAAATATGCAGAAACAACTTCTTAACTATGAGCTTCAATATCGCAAAATGAGTTTTTGAGTTTTTGATTTTCAATAGACTTCTATATTGACGATTAAACCCTTTTTGTTTTCTAAAAAAAAGGCCCAAAATGTACACAGCTTACAAAAGAAACATCACATAATGTAAATAAGTTGTAACAGAATAAGAATAAATGAATAATTCAATTTTGACAAAAAAGTCAGATAGAACTTTGTAATTCCATGGTGACAAGATATCGTTAGCATTTGAAACTACCAACCTTGCCGTACCACAGGTAGCAGCATCTCTCAGTGCTGAGCACAAACACATCGTTGGAGTTCAGACAAGATGAGCGTGGAGGCACCTCAATGGCACGTGTGTTGTACTCATTTGTTCCATGGACTTGAAACAGACTTACTGGTGGCTGAGTGTGGGAGGAGCCTTCTCTGGAACTTCCTTCCTGTCATTTGCAAAAACAAAAGTGGTGAATGCATGCACTGCAAGGCATAAAGGTAAAGTGTGTCATTTTTGCATCACTAGCGGCTTCTTACAAAATTGTTTCCAAAACACCCCTTATTTCACAGCCTCACCTCAGTTGTTTTCAAGGCACCACACATTTCACACTTTTCTTGCCAGGCTATGAATAGCTTACTTTAATTGTTCTTACAAATTAAACTTGGTTAGATGAAGGTCTTTGTATCTTTAACTACCCAGAAAAGGGGCATATTAGTATTCTAAGGTACTAATATGCACACTAATTTTTATAATAAGCACCTTTTATGAAGTGATTGGGGACAGAGTTGTACTTTTGAAGATACTGCCCCAATGGCAAGCTGTAGTTTTTATTTGGTAACTTTTTTTGTTTTTAAAGAACAGAAAGTAATTTTTAAAACAGGAAGTGTTTTTTGTTTTCTGTTTCCATTGTTACAACGAAAGACTTGCTTGTAGAGAAACAGGCTGACAGACTTACCTCATAAACAACCATTTTGTTCTTAAAAATGGCCATTAGATGCATAGGTTCCTTTCCCATGGGGACGCGGACCTGCACAGGTTCTCCATTGTACTTCTGGTCCAGGATCACAGCCTGGTATGCAGAAGCTGTCAGCTCCGCTGTACTTGCATGGCGGCCCTAAAATGCAATCAACATTTAGAACTGAACTGAGAATGCCTGTTAAATTCCAGTTAAATTGATTATATTTAAATATAATCATTTGAATTGAATTTGAATTCAAACTGCAGGATGCAGAATTCCAATTTTAAAGTAAGAGTAAGTAAGAAAGTGGAATTAAAAAGAAGTTACAATTTAGAATGATTAAATGAAAACGGAAGAGGCACTTACTTGCCACATGTACAGAATGTAGTGTAGTTTGTTGTTGACTTCATATTTGTAAAGAATGAGGTAACAGTCCCCACCGTAGAAGTGGCCGAGCCACTTCCTCTCCACGGGGACAAGCTCACTGTCCTCTATCCTCCATACCTGAGGGATGAACACACGCATGTAGTGAGTTCTGTTTCACTGAGATGAATGTAAGGCAATAAAAGGTCATTTCACTGACCTCGACTTCGCCCGTCCCATCATCCACCATTTTCTGCTGTGCAGCCAAGTCAGGTCTGGCATGCATCGAGGTGGCATCAAACTTGACTTGCTCAACCTTGGCTACAGAATGCAGAAATCATAGCATAGTAGAGTCAGAATCATGTAGCACAAGATGGTGCACTTATACAGGGTGCATTGTTGCATTTTGTCTATGCTATTTTTTAAATTGTTGCCATGTGTACAAAGAGCAAACGGATGTCAAGTATTTTTTTTTATTTTTTTATTTGGGTCTCACCACAGATGGTTTTAACACAAGAACACATCCTGTATGAACGCTGCCTTTTTCTTAAATAGATGATCTTCTCCTGCATAGTATTTGTCATTTGAGAAGTGCTGGGTTGTTTTTTTGTGAGATAAGTTTTTGTTATTATTTTGAATGTTTTTATGTTTAGATTTTCTGCTTGAATTTAAAAAAAATTTTCTCACTCATATATTGTGGTCAAAAGACAACTTAATTCCAGTGAATCATTTTGTTCATGTAAAGAAACTGATTCAAAAAAGTGATTCACTAATTTGAATCCTCACATGGCATTTTAGGCTTAAATGTTACAGTTAATGACTATGTTTACAGTTGTATAAATTAGGATGTATTGTTCTTTAATCTAAGTGCTTAAGTGCTTTAGTGTGAATCTTTACTTTGGTAAACCATACTCACCTATTTTTCCTGGACTGTGAGTAGTGCCCATTCCAACTGTCTGTCCCTTGTCCGTCCACTTCTGGAAGAGTTGCTTGAACACTGATGATTCTGCTCCTTCACTTACTGTTTCCACATAGGTGGATGCAGGATATCCTTTTGCCTTTATGTAGGCCTAAAACAATAAAACGTGACGTGAGAGGACGAAGTGTTTCTTTAACAAGAATTTGATGTGATTACATTAACATTTGGTGCAGTTAGAAATAATGGGCCTTATTTAATCATCATTGTTCCAGTGCATTTTAAGCCAGCAATATAATAATTTTTAAACAACAGTTGTCTTAAATAAAATAACCCAGCATATTTGGTAAAAAACTTTTAACCCAGCCAGCTGGGCCAAAAAAAAACCCAGCAAGTGTTCTGTCCTATATTTACCCAGCGCTGGGTTGCCATATAACCCAAGTTGGGTTTTTTTTTTAACCCAGCATTTTTTTTTGCACACGTTTTGCACATACGTAGTTGGTAACTGAGGCCTATTGTGAAAATCATACTTTGATTAGTGATTCATTAATGTTAGCTGAGACTCCAAACTGACCTCTGCTTTCTTCAGAGATTCTGCTCTCTCAGTTTTTGATGCCTTTTTGCCCTTCCAGATGAAGATCTTTATTCCGCCTTGATCCAGCAGATAGCAGTCCTGTAACAGAAATCAGATGTCAGTTGCCATAGTTTCCCTCCATTCCCTCCAGTGTCGAGTTCTTTTATAGGCATGCAGTATCTTTTTTTTTTGAGAGACCCTTTATAACATCAGCCATAACAACAGCTTTGCATATTGCACATCAAAATAAGCATTATGCACTCAAATAGCATTTGAAAAGCATTTATCATGCATACAGCTTGCTTGCTTTCTGGGTGCCTTTTCTGTTCCACTTCTCCATTTCAAGTCAACATTTTGTCCTTTTCAACTTAAGATTTTATTCAGTTTGCTGTTTAAGTATGCTTTTAGTCTTATCATGCTCATTCATTGGTGCATGTTATTTAGTTTTTCATTATTTTTAATCAAAATACATCTGAAACAATTTTCTTTTGTCGTTAAAGTCAAGCTTTTCTTTCTTTTCAGCTTATTTCCTCTAACTATTCAACTCCCTCCTTAGCTTTTACTTTCGCTTTTCACAATGCAGTCAGTTCCTGATTAATAAAATCAAGTCTCGCAATACGTTTCTCTCATCAAACGTGCTTTATGTCTTGAAGTTATGTTCAGCTAAAGAAGCAGTTCAAACTGCGTTGTGAGCATGACTGTGTTTCTTATAGTTCTGTCTTATCTTGACAGGCATTCACTATGTAAGTGTACAAATTATGCTGATGCAGAGTACCTCTTATCATGGGTTAACTCTTTTATGATCCTTACTATTTCATCATGTGTGATCAGTGGAATGTCCTGTGCACTTTGACATAGTGACGTTTGACAGTTTATAATTATATATATATCACTGGAACCTTTGCTATCATGATGGCCTTTATGCAGAATTGCTTTATGCTCTGCGGTGTTTAGTTTGGGTCAGTGGTCAGAGTTTGTTATACCTCAGTTTTCAGTAGTTCTTGTGTTAAAGGTTTCACCGCCACTTCTTGCACTACAAGGTTCCCCTCAGCATCTGAAATACTTTTAATACAAGATTGTTTTAGTTGAAGTGCGTATTTTTCAACAGATGCTTAAATTTGTGTTTTCAACTATTTAACTTACTGAAAGAGTTTAATGGCGGTCTTGAGTTTCTCATCCACGATATTGTCTGCGATGGCATCTTTGATTTGTCTTCTGTCCCCCAGTGCTTGAATCATCAATTTCATTGCTTCCTCGGACGATTTCTCATCGTCTCCTTCCACTACAGCCACTTGTGCTCGACCGCCCCTCTCTCGATCACGAATGTCCTTCGCTAGGTTCATTCCCTACGAAAACAAAAGCATTTAGTAAACTTGCTGTGCAAATGCGCTAATATACATAGAATATGGGTATGCTTGTATTGCAAATCAATTCTAATTGGTTACCCTTAACCTCTCCATTCGGTTACTCTTGGGTCCATTCCACTGAATGATCAGGCTCCCCAGGTCCAGCAGGAAAACATCACCTTGATTAAAGCTGTTCCAGCTCATTTCCACCTGAGCACAAAGGGATTGAACCTCATTATTTGCATGTTTTGGGGGAACATTCTTACAAATAGCTCCATATCCATATTAATCTGGGATAAAACACAAAAATTCTGCCATTATTGACTCACCAAACCTGTACTCAACCTGTATGTGTTGCTTTCTTCTGAACATATAAGACGATATTTTGAAGAATGTGGGTAACCGAAATGTTGAAGGTCCCTATTGACTTTCATAGTCATTGTGAACCAGCAACTTATTTGGTTGCCCACATTGTTCAAAATATCTATTTTTGTGTTCAGCAGAAGAAAGAAATTCATAGTTTGAGGGTGAGTAAATGATGAAAACTATCCCTTTGATGCATTAACCAACATTAAGTAACAATGACTACTCTTTGTTAGCTCATACTAATATACATAATATTAACAGAAAACATTTGATTTTAATAATGTATTATTAAATGTTAAAATTAACATTATAAAACGGATAGTTCCGGTGCTTGATTCTGATTGGTTGAGCCGTGTTCTAAGCTGATGTAAATTACTCTACAAACATACACCTTTGTTTACATTTTTGTGTTGCGCGGCAACCACTTTGTTGCAACCACAACCGTTTCTGAGGAACTACATTATTTGGCGGAAGAATAATCATTAATATCATTCCACTTTATTTTATTGTGCCTAACAACGCCATTAGCTGTTATAAATTCACTGTAAACCATGGCTTCTTGGAGCTTATTGCTTTATGAACTAACAATTGAAAAATATTTAATTTAATATTTAGATATTAAATGAAATTATTTCACGTATTATATCGGATTTTTAAGTGTGCATTAGATGTTTAAATAGCAAATGCATTGCATGCAGAGTATCTTAAAAAGTTTAAAATTAACATGGACCGGATGATTTTTAATTAGGCTTAATGTGGGTAGCTGTTTTTTTTGTGTAGTTGAGTAAAATGTCACAGGGGTTTTTCATCGCTGGTTTTGTTGTAGTGGGTTTGTGAGTTCCTCTGTGTGACTGTGGCTATTCTTACCTCGCCTGCAACCACATGCTTATTTCCCTTCACATGCAGCAGTCTGCGAATGTTGTATGTGTTCGTCTCCACTTGTTTCATTCCAGATGCGACTCCACCTTTTTTGTATCTGGAATAAAAATATTAAAATTGTTATCAAATATAACTCATGTTTACTCACTCAGAGTTGATCACTTCTTGTAAAATGAAATGAAGAAGTCTGTTTTTGTAAACTTCCACATTTGTGACTAAGAGAAGCATTATAAAGTCATATGCTTCTTACAGATTCTTAAAATAAAGAGTGGCTCAGTGGTGGAAATTATGATTAACAGAAAGTATGTGCAGTGTGTCTAAACTCCCCTTGAAGATGATTCATTTATACCATAAACTAAGTGATGGCTCCTGTCAACAACATCAGGATCATAGTAACCCCAAAAAGCAAAACATAAAAGATTTAAAATGATGATTCTTATAAATTAAATAAAGGGTGATTTTTAGGAACAATATTTTTTACTAGACAATATTAGACAATGTTTTACTCCATACATTCTCATTACAATGTATGGAGACCTGTTTCCACCACTGAATAAAAAACTCAAAATTGCAAGTTATAAATCAGAATTGCTGGATAAAAACTCATAATTGCAAGAAATAAAGTCAGAATTGCGAGATACAAGCTTGCATTTGCAAGAAAAACAGTCAGAATTGTGAGATACAAACTTGCATTTGCGAGAAAAAGTCTAAATTTATTTTATTTCTTTTATTATGCAATACTGAGAAAATAGTCAGAATTGTGAGTTTATATCTTCCAATTCTGTTTTTAGAAATCGCAATTGCGAGTTTATCTCCATTCTAAGGAAAAGTCAGATTTGCGAGAAAAAGTCAGAAATGCGAGATTCAGTTCAGATTGCTCGCAAATGCAAGTTTGTATCTTGCATTTCTAACTTTTTTCTCAGAATTGCATGAAATAAACAAGAAATTCTGACTTTTTTTCCTAAGAATAGCATGAAATAAACTCAAATTGCGAGTTATGAAGTCAAAATAGTGAAATAAAAACTCGTAATTGCAAGAAATAAAGTCAGAATTGCACGTTTTTATCTTTTTTCCGCAAAACACAAATGCAAGAATCTCGCATTTTTGACTTTTTCTCGCAAATCTGATTTTTTTCTCAGAATGGAAATAAACTCGCAATTGCGATTTCTAAAGTCAGAATTGCGAGATATAAACTCACAATTCTGACTATTTTCTCGGTATTGCATAATAAAAAAACTTACAATTGTAAGAAATTAAAGAAAAAAGTTTTCTTGCAAATGTGCAAATGCAAGCTTGTATCTCGAAATTGAGACTTTTTTTCTTGCAATTCTGACAAAGTCACAATTGCGAGTTATAAAGTCCAATTCTGAGGGGGAAAAAAGACTGATATGTTCTCAGAATTGTGAGTTTATATCTCACTATTTTGACTTGCAATTTAATAACTTGTAATTGCATGTTATAATGTCAGATTGCAAGATATATTATCTCTCAATTCTGTGAAAAATTATTGTGAAAAAGAAAAAGGAATTGTGAGTTTGTATCTCTCAGTTCTGACTTTATTTCTCAGAATCGCAAATGTATGTCTCAGAATTACAAGTTTAAAGCGTGGAGTTTTTTTTCTTGCAATTGTGAGTTTATATCACGCAATGCTTACTTTATAACTCGCATTTGCGAGTTTATGTCTCAGAATCCTGAGAAAAATGTCAGAATTGCACATTTGTATCACATGCTAATCACGTTAATCAGTCAGGAGATGGCTTACATGATGCCCTGTTTAAAGTATCCTTGGAAGGTGGCGCTCTCGTGGCCTTGGGTCTCACGATGCTGCACAGCAGAGCCCCCTAGGTGTTCATCCATCTGCGTGGTGTATATCGCTGCTGCTCCCTGCTCATCCTGGGAGGTGTACTTGCCCAGCCAGTAATGGATGTCATAGGTGTAGTTGTTGCTGGTCTTGTGAGTCTAAAAATGAGATGTTTTATTTAGTATTTGTCAACTTAAATGCACTTGAGCCGATCAGGACACTAAGTGCTGATACTTACGTAGAGTATTATGTAGCTGTCTCCCTCAAAAAACTGGCCATGTGTACTAGATGGACAGGGCACAAGCTCCATATTCTGACCAATAATTTAAAAAGAAGACTGATTAGTGATTTGTTAAAGATTTCAGTATTCAGATGTTGAATGCCCTGATTTGAAAAAGAATATCATTCCTATTTACCTCCACTCTCCATATCTGAAGTCCTGGTGTAGTTTTATTGAGGACTTTGGGAACATTGGTCTTGACATCCTGTGGCATGGTGCCAGCTTAAGTCTCAAGGAAATACCTGGAAGAGCAAAAGAGGGAGGGTTGGATAGAAATGACTTGAGTTCAATGATCCAAATTGTTTTCTTAGAACTACAAACCATAGATGTCCTGTGTATGAACTACACATAAATGTGTTTGTGCATCAAATTTCACTTTCCAATACACAACCATGCGCAAACTAATATTTTTTATAGCTGTTTACGCACACAGTTTTCTTTTATCTACACAAAGAAAAATAGTAGAAAAACATTTTTTTGTCTTTAAACGTGCCGTATTTCATATTACAGTACAAACTTGGAATTTAATGGAAGATTTCTGATAAATAATGACTATTTTATGAGTAATAATGAAATTTGCTCATCCCATGAAGCTATAATATGGCTTCAAAAGACTTGTGTTTTTGTCATTTTTGGACTTTTTTTGAAAATAAGCAGCTTGAAACTGCATGAACTGTAACTATAATATATTGTTTAATGATGTTTAATGATGGGTGCGTCCTAAAGAGTCAGTGCACTTCAGTTCATGCATTAGTAAACCCAGTCACAAAAGCTACAGTTGAAGCCTTACTTACGGAAGAAAGATAGTCAGCCACGTCTGGGAAAGGAAGTGAAAGCCTTGTGTCAGATATCTGATGCAAATCTCTAGTAAAAATACTACGTGTCCATATCTAGCGCAGTTATCACTAAGTGTGGTTGTGGGTGTAATCCCACAATCCTTCACTTTATCTTCTGTACCAAGCACATAGTTCAAACTGCAAATAATTGTTTGCCTAAGCAGTATATCTGTCTTACTTTCCATAAACGTCCTTAAAACATGAAACATTTACTTGAAAAGGACAATCATGTATTATGACATTTTTGTTATTCTCTAAAGGCACTAGACTTTTTAATGGCAGTTTTATTTTTCTATATTAAGAATTGTTTAATTATATCTATGCATTAAATCTAATCTAAAAAGCTAAGTTCAAGATATATAGTAGTATTATAAATAATTATAAAATAAAATAATTGTTAGGAAAATACAATTTAAACATCTTTCTAAAAATAAGCTTAATTTTTTATGCAGGATATTTATTTTACTATTTTTTAATTTTTAATTCAAGATCAAATCTCTGAAAACAAGCTTATATATCATATGCATGTTTGGTTTTCACATTATTATATCTTGTTTAATTGGATGTTTAAATATTTTACTGAAAAACAAAGATTTTTTTTTTTTTTTTTGCACTGAACTGGCTATTGATTAGATGTATTTAATAACTTTTATTGCATTACTGATCTATTTTTATAATTTATTATATAAGTATTCTCTACATCTGCTCAGGTAACAGACTATTATTATGTTCTTAAGGAAGTTGCACATGGTTTATGATAGTCAGGAGACTATAAAAATTTGATTATATTGCGTTTGCTTTGTCTTTGTTGTGTGCAAACTATTCATCTCCTGCAGACTATGTGGCTAGTGAGGAATAGTGTCTCTGTTTCAAAACAATGACTTCTCATTTTGAAGTAAAGGACCAACCACATCCTCTCTATCCTCACATCTACATCCTGGTTACACTGATTTAAGAAACTGGCCATTGCATAGTTACTATCATCCATTTGTGGTGTTGTTTTTAACAAATTAGGCAGGAAGCTACTATCAAATCATGTGGGGTCATCGCACCTGATAATAGCTCCTACATGGAAAGTTATGATATCTTTCAGTCAATGTGACACGTATTCATTGTAGTTGTGGTTTAATTATATATATGTGGTCATTTTTGGTAGCTTTGTCTTCTCACATAAAAATTATTTTACTTAAATCAATTGATTATAAGTAACCGAGCAAATAATATACACATACAACATATACCCACTATGATTCTTGGCATAAAAGAAAAACCAGTAATTTTGACCCATACAATGTATTTTTGGCTATTGCTACAAATATACCCCAGTGACTTAAGACTGGTTTTGTGGTCCAGGGTCATATATATATATATATATATATATATATATACACGCCCTAGAGGATTATTATCTGTTTGCATATCCCAAATTTATGAGCTTCCTTATCAACATATTTCTTTGTTTGCTTGGTACCTTGCAGCATAGATGTTGATATGGTGTGATAATACGGATGACTCAGTCTCTCTTGTTTGATTGGATGGTTGCGTTTTATTAGGGGGTTGTATCAAGCAGATTGCACTAACCCTTAAGTCACTGCTCACAAACCCTCAGCCCAGTGCAAAGGTTCATATTTCTTAACTAAATCCTGGAAGTTATGCTGTTAGTGCAATAATGTCTTAACAGCTCCGCTGTGCTGTTACAGTTACAGTGACATATCGCAAATTATCTGCCTTCAGAATTACTACATGCAGTGTGTCAGAGCAAACAGGAAAGTGTGCAGAGTTTTTATGCAACCGCCCTGTGTTTGATCAGGCCTGACAGTGCTGTGTACATGTCTCATCTCCAACACCTTCTCTATAACCTTGATTAATATTCTTCCTGTAAACTGTCCATCATGGATGATGCAACCTTCTGTTTCAGACCAAAGCATATGTGCAAGCTTATAATATACAATGCAATATAGAAAAAATAGCATAACATAAAGGCTCCATAGAAAATGGATGTTTTTGAATGTTTTTAAAATGAATAACAAACTTCAAAAGCAAACAGATATGTCCAGATGCACTGTATACAAATATCAAGCGAAGGACATTTCACCTAGAAAGCCCTTTTATTCTAGAAGAGACGGTCGGAAATTAACGTTCCCATTAGGAAACCATGTTTAGGGAACTTTTTAGGAAATATATTTGTTGTCCATTAACACTTCAAATGAATCAGTTAATCGATTCAATATATGTTATGAAATATATTTAATGTTAGTTAACAAAACTCATTAGCATTTTTGAAGTGCGTTTTTGTTATTTCTCCTGTTTGTTTTTGTCACTGACTAAAGAAATGTAATTAAGAATGTTAATTCATGCTAAATATTTAGGCACAACCGCTGCTTAAATAAAAATACAGTATATTTAATTCTTATATTTCAAATAAGAAGCATTGCTGTATTATGCACTAAAATTACAACTGGGCTTTTTTTATTCTTTTACAGGGTCGACTTTTACAGTCTGCTTGGCTAATGAATCACTTTAATGAGCATCAAAGCTCAAAGCATTAAAGTCTTTTTATGCAATGGAAAGACCGAGTGTAAGAGGAACTCACCTGCCACCGGAGGAATCGAGAAAGAAGCAGCCAGGTAAAGGTGCTGCTGGTTCACAGACAGTGTTGGAGACTGTG
This sequence comes from Labeo rohita, assembly GCF_022985175.1. Taxonomy (NCBI): domain Eukaryota; kingdom Metazoa; phylum Chordata; class Actinopteri; order Cypriniformes; family Cyprinidae; genus Labeo; species Labeo rohita. The sequence goes on from NC_066877.1 coordinate 29,956,142, forward strand.
CAACACTTTCTCTCCCTCTCTCTACTTTACAACCCTTGTACTTTTATCTCTCTCTTTGTTCATTCACTCAGGGCCATATATGGCAAGAGCAGGTGATATGCATACAGGTGTGTCATATCTGTGGTTACAGGCATAAGTTGTTCATCTCGCCCCCCTCCTCAGTAGAGCAACAGAGCGAAACAAATATATTTGTTTACCTCTCCACCCCCAGCCCATCTGGTGCAGTGCATACTTGTCCCTTACATTTTCCTTAAATTTGCTGACATGATGTATACTGTACACTGACCACCACTGATACCTCCTCCTGACCACTGAATTCCATTTAGTTTTTTCACTCTTGAATATTTAATGACTATAACAGGAAAAAAATTATATGCATTATATTTAATTTTTCATAGTTTAAAAATAGATTTAAAAATTATTATTATTATTATTATTTTTATTGTATTCTTATTTTTATTTATTTTTTTTCGTACCTTTTACTGAATTGTTAAACATTTATTTATTTATTTAAAACATCTATTCTTTTTTTCTAGGTATTCTAAGGAATTCCATATATTTAGCCTTTTTTATACCTGAAGACATTTTCTAAATAGCCCTAGTGCAGTATGCATTTCTTTGCTTGAGCAGGAGTAATTGTTTTCCAGGAAGAATAAGACATTTTTAGAAATTCATGAGTTATGCATTCCCTTTAGCTCTGCATACTGTATTTCATATCTGATCTGAAATATACACATAAGGAGATAGTGAGGCTCAAAAGCCAGAGGTCATATCTAACTATGAGATAATGGCAATTAGATGACATCAGCTTATATGGTCAGAAACCTGGTTGGTTTACCTAAAAATTAAAATGCTGTCATCATGTCGTTGTTTCAAATGTGTATGATTAGATTTCTTATGCAGAACTCAAAAATATTTTTGATATTTTTTTTGCTCCCATTTTACCTTCATTGTGTGGTTTCGAAACAGTTGAAACTTTCATTAAAATATTTCAGTTCTGCAGAAGAAAGAAAGTCATACAGGTTTGGAACAACATGAGGGTGAGTATTTTTAAATTTTTAACTGAACTATCCTTTTAAACTAGAGACTTTTTGTGTCATGGACTTTTCTGAAAAGCCAGTAGTCTTGTGACAGCAATCCTAGAAAAAAATATTTCTCCAACCAAAATAACTTTGATTTAAAGCTTATATTCAACGAGTGCAAAAATATGCTCTAATCTGGGCTGGAATGTATAACTGGTTAACACTTTCACTTCTGTGGTAATACATCCAAAAGTCTGGACACACTTGTCTCATAATGTTAACACCTTTTTGACCCTTGAGTCTTATGCTGAAAAGTTTTGTAGGCAAATATAAATTACATCTATGTGAATTTCTGTACAAAATGAAAAGTTCATTTTAAATGTTTTGAAGCAGATAGTGAAGAAGTAGCATCCAAGCATGGTTGGTTCTAGGGTTAGCGTCTAGGGTTTTTCAAACAAAGTCTCTTATGCTCACCAAGATTTATTTATGACCTAGGACCACAAAGGCAATCACAACTGTCAGTTTTTTGAACTTGAGATTTATACATCATCTGAAAGCTGAATAAATATGCTTTCCATTTAGGATTTACGGTTTGTTAAGATATTAAATCTTAATATTTGGCAATATTTGAAAATCTAGAATCTGAGGGTGCAAAAAAATCAAAATATTAAGAAAATCGCCTGTAAAGTTGTCCAAATGAAGTTCTTAGCAATGCATATTACTAATCCAAAAATTACGTTTTGATATATTTACGGTGGGAAATTTGCAAAATATCTTCATGAAACATGATCTTTACTTACTATCCTAATGATTTTTGTCATTAAAGAAAAATCTATAATTTTGACCCATGCAATGTATTTTTGGCTATTGATACAAATATACCCATGCTACTTATAACTGGTTTTGTGGTCCAGGGTCACATTTGATTAAAATGTACTAATATATCCATTTGTGTTTTTATAGTCTTTGATATTTTTTAGTATAATAATAATATGTGGAAAATTGTAATAAAAAAAAATAATGAGTAGGTGTGTCCAAACTTTCACTGCTAGTTTATCTTAATACAAGTCCAAAGTCCAAATGCATAATTACCGAATGAAACAAGTATGCCATGACATGTAGAAAAAGTTAAAAAATACATAGGTGCATGTTTTGTCAAACGTTTTTTGTAATGAAATAGTTAAAGCCTCCCTTGGCATATTCTGTCTATGCGTTCTTGTAGTCTATAGCATCAGTGCAGACCTAGATCTTTTCTGAGGTTTTTGGCAAGTGAAGTAGGTTACAAAATACTCGGGCACCACTGAGCTGGTCAAATCTTTTGAGAGTTAAACAGACCATCAAAACTGGGTTGGTGATTATTAGTGAGTCACCCCTGTTTGTCGTGCTCTGTTTGACCCCTGGCAACCAACAGTAGAGTCTTTGTGAATGACATTGTGAAGGATGCATGGGGAACAGGGCAAATTGCACTCAAAATTGCTCTGGATTTACTAATTTATGACTTACAAGACCCTCCCTTAACCTGCAACACACATTCTACCATAAAATGGCACCACAATAGGGGTTAACCAATTGCACAAGCTCTCACACTAGATAAAGCATGATGTTTACCTTAAATGATTTGAACTCCAACAAAAGTCTTTGAAATCAATAGCTGTTCTGTTTTTACAGTTCAAAGCGATTTTGTGCATTGCCAGGGAATGTTTCCTACCTTCGTTAGGCCGTGTATTTCTGTCCTTGGCAGCCGGGTGTTGGACTCCGCTCCTGTCTTTTCGTTCCCAGATTGTCTCTAGGTGAACTTCAGCCTCTAGAATGCAGCCGCGCCCCTCTCCTTCCTCGAACTCATTAACCAGCCCTTGCTGCCCGGGTAGAAAGCAGTCAGCCACCAGTGCTTCAGTTCTAACTCAACCCCTTCTCTTATGTAATCCAGGACACAAGTTAACACGCTGTTAGTTCTGCTCCATGAACCTGCTTCTGTGAATGTGTCGCAGAGTGCGGTAGGCCTCGGTGGAGGTTGGGCTTCAGTCATGCTGGGCCAGATGTCAAAAATGCCTTGTTTACAGGTAAACAAGGTAGGACGCCATCAAAGCAGGTCTGAATGTTTAAATAACAACATGAATAAAAATCCCTTCATCTGGTATTTTCTTAAGGGCAGATGTAAATATCTGCTACTCAACTTGAGCACCATGGGACCCAAAAATGCATAACTTGGTGTTTTGGTTTATAACTAAAGTAGGGATGTCAGTCGATTCAAATTTTTAATCTAATCTATAAATTTGACTTTGAAAATACCCACAAAAGATTATTTAAAGCTATTTTGTGTTAAATGAGAAAGTAACAAGTAGACATTACAAACTGTAGCTTTAGAACAAAACATTTTATTTGATTCAACATAGAATTTATTACACATAAACATTTAGGCTGCAATGGCCTAACGTAAACTATGGAACATAAAAGAAGATGATTTGAGAAAGATCAGCATTTTTTTGTTTATAGTCATAAGTCATTGGTAACCAAAACAGCTTTGTTACCAACTGTCTTCAGAATACCTTCTTTCATGTTCCACAAAAGAAAGGTTTGAAATGACATAAGGGTAAATAATGGCAGAATTAATTTTTTTTTTTTTTTTAATGAAAATATACTCTGTCAGATTTAGTTGAACTAAATCTGACAGTCTTTATGAGTCATTCACTCATTCGATTAAATTTGTTGAAATGGCTTGTTCATTCAGAAATTAAATAAATAGCTCTCTTTAATAAATCACTGATTCATGTGATTTGTTCAAAACGCGGATTCATTCAGAAACTAAACACCGCTCTATTGCTCGGAAATGAACAACAATTCTGCTACGGCTTTAAAAAAATAATATGTTCTTTGTAAATTTGAGCAAAAACACATGATATTGTGTTTAAATTATAACACAATATCAATTTCTTATTTACTGAACTGTTGTATAAAATCACATTTAAGTTTGCGATAGATCAGGACAAAATGAGCACTCGTGTCATATTGTGTGATATGTGAAATATAGAAATATGAGACAGAACACATACAGGGGCATTTTTTGCACCAATATCTTGAATTTTAGGGTATAACTGCATTTGTAGAGTTGTTGCCCTGCGCAATATTTGTCAACAGACAACTATATGAAATATAGGATGATGTACTGGGGGCAGTGCCAGTGCGTTAACTGCATTAAAATATTTTAATCATGTTATTTTTTCATAACTAATTAATTAAGTTAACACGTTAAACTGACAGCCCTAATTTAAAGAAAAAAATATTAATAATTACCGGTATTATCTCATTTATTTTAATATTTAGATTTTTTTTTTTTTTAAGGGGAGGGTCTGTAAGAATTTAACATTTTTCAAAGAATGCTCACCAAGACTTATTTGAATAAAATGTTTCTTTTTTTTTTTTAAGATTTATTTTTGGCCTGTATCACGATAGGACAGATCATAGCTGACAGGAAGCGAAGTGGGAGAGAGAGAAGGGGGCAGGATTGGGAAATGTCCTTGAGCCGGGATTCGAACTCAGGACGCATGTAGCACAGTGGCGCTGTATGTTGGCACGCTGCCCACAAGGCTATGGACGCCAACATAAAATGTTTAATATTTAAAGTATAATTTATTTCTGCAGTGCAAAAATAATAAATAATAAAAATTTCAAAGGAACAGCATTTAACGGCAAATCTAACTTACTGTTTACAGTTTTAAAATGACTTTCTGCCATCCGAGAACTAAATGCACAGCCCGAATTCATAAAAAGGCAGTTGCTGCAAATTACAGCTGTAATTCCAACTTTATTTGAAACACATTGACAGAGCATTAATATACAAACGTTGTATAACCTATGCTGGATGTTATGAACATTGAAAGACCAATAGGTTGGATACAATGCAAAGCTAAGCAAATGTTCAGGTTCAAATCTATTATCTTTATAATGTGGGAAAGCCAATGCACATGTTCAGTACTCATGTTTCATGATGAGGAATCTGTGAAATGCAGTACAAGGGTGTTATATAGTGATTGCATCTCGACAGCATTTGCATTGAAATATACAACATTAGTGTGTTGTTACAAATGCACAATTTTAGAGACAGAAATGTTTATGGTAGTTGAATTGCCAAATCCTTTGCAAGAGTGACTCCACACATGCAACTCAGAAACAGTGCTACTAGCCAACGTTTGGCTAGATTTAATTGTCATCAAAGATCAACAAGTATAAAATTAGATTTCTCTGTGTATATTTTTGTGCATACAAAAATAAAACTAGTCTTTATACATTACATAAACTGTTAAATACATTTAATGACATTTCACATCAAATGAAAAACTGTGTATAAAGAATTTGCAAATATTCATGCCTCTCTAAAGCTGCTAAAGATCTCACTGCAGATTAAGAAAATTTAAAGCTGTTTTATTTTATTGAGTGATCATGCATCAGAGCCATAGTTTCATTCATACACATCCACTCTGTCCTTCATGCATTCAGCACCAACAAGTTTTTTCACTAATCTCCAGAAAATGTTGGGTTTTGAACTGTGGTTGTAGCATTCTGGAATAATGGGTTGGTACCCTGTAGAACGAGAAGAAACGTAATCTGCTTAATGAAAATTCAAGCATGAATACTGAACATTTTAGGCAGTCTGACTAAATACGAAGGGCAGGGATATTATGTACTGTATAAAGAAAAAAGAACTTACACATGATTTTTCATGTTTTCTGTCTTTTTCAAATCTCCTCCATTCTCTAAGGTCGCTTGCATACAGAACTCCCTTGACAATGAGGAGGATCAGGAGACCAATCAACGCCACAGCTGCTAGAGATCCTCCTACGATGGCTGCTATGTTTGGCCCCTCAGGACATTCTAACACAGGAAACAAAAAGGTAGAAAGCTTGATGCTTTTTAAAACTGGAACATTTGTCCAAAAATGCCTTGGCCCAAAAAGGATGGAAATCATTACCAAAAAAAAGCCCATATGACTACTTTTGAAGCATTTTGTCACTGGTAAACTGCTGTATTGTTGTATAGAACAGAAATACAGTTGAAGTCAAAACATTACATACACCTTGCAGAATCTTCAAAATGTTGATTATTTTAGCAAAATAAGAGGGATTTAGTACTGACCTGAATAAGATATTTCACATAATAGTCCACAAGAGAAAATAATAGTTTTAAACGTTTACATACACTTAATTTTTAACACTGTGTTGTTACCAGAATGATCCACAACTGTGTTTTTTTTGTCTAGTGACAGTTGTCAGAGTCCCTTGTTTGTCCAGTTAAACTGCCTGCTGTTCTTCAGAAAAATCCAAATTAGCATTTTGTGTGTTTGAACCCTTTCAACAATGATTGTATGATTTTGAGATCCATCTTTTCAAACTGAGGACAACTGAGGAACTATTACAACTATTACAGAAGGTTAAAACGCTCACTGATACTTTAGAAAAAAAAAAAAGACAATGCACTGAGAGCCTGAGAAATTTGAAGATCAGGGTAAATGTAACTTATTTTATCTTCTGGGAAACATGTAAGTATCTTCTGTAGCTTCTGAAGGGCAGTACTAAATGAAAAAATATGGTATTCAGGCAAAATAAGAAAAATGTACACATCTTCATTCTGAAAAAGTTTTCACCCCAGCTCTAAATGCATAATTTTTCCTTCTGAAGCATCAGTGAGCATTTGAACCTTCTGTAATAGCTGCATTTGTGTCCCTCTGTTGTCCTCAGTGTGAAAAGATGGATCTCAAAATTATACAGTCACTGTTGAAAGGGTTCAAATACACAAAAATGCTGAAAAGCCAAAGAATTTGTGAGACCTGAAGGATTTTTCTGAAGAACAGTAGGCAGTTTAACTGTTCAGGACAAACTGAACAGGGACTCAAGAACAACTATTACTAAACAAAAAATAACATCTGTGGATCATTCAAGTAACAACACAGTATTAAGAATCAAGTGTATGTAAACTTTTGAAGGGGTCATTTTTGTAAATTCAACTATTATTTTCTCTTGTGGACTATATGTAAACATCTTTTATGTGAATTATCTTATTCAGGTCAGTACTAAATAAAAACATGCATTTTTAATGATCCCTCTGATTTTGGTAAAATAATTAACATTTTGCAGATTCTGCAAGGTGTATGTAAACCTTTGACTTCAACTGTGTAAAGATAATAAAGATTTTACAGAAATTCTTCTTCTGTGTTCCAAGTGTTTGGAATGACATGAGCGTGAACAATGACAGAGCCCTAGCAACTAGTACGTTTTAGTATCTCAGATATTGTGTCTGGGTCTACCTCTGTCTTTGAGGACAGTGACAGAGTATGTGTCAAATCCAGGCTGTTCCGTCATTGTAAATGTCATCCAGCAGCCCTCTTTATCTTTGACTCGACAATCTTTCTTGATCAAGTTTTGTTCCACCTTAACCGTCAGATGTTTACAGGTTTCAGTGCAGTTCTTCTCAAACGGACCGGTCCCAAAGGCCAAACATTCAACACAACTCCTGCAACAGGTCAAAAATGTTTTAGTAATTTTTAAGTATGTATAAAAAAATAAAACATTTAATTTAACATACATAACTTTATTTTTTAAATATATATACATATATATATTTAGGCAGCTGCTGTTTTTTTCTAAGTGACATGCTATTTACACTAAGTGCAAATGGTGATATATTTTATTTACACTATGTAAAAATAGCAGTATTTGAAAGATATGTACCTCAGTATTGTAGTACATTATAAAAACAGTATACAATAGTAACATATTGAGTGTAAATTAACATGTTTATTAAAATTATTAAATGGTTGCCGCCATATTGAGCCACTTTATTTTATAATTTACGAATATTTCCAGCGTTTATTTTATGAATAAATGCCTTTACGATCTGACATGTAATGTGAAAAGGGAGAAAAATAAGTGCCGAACAAAAGGTGGATACGAAATCGGGTTGATCGCATCAGAAAGTTATTGCAGTTAATTTTCTTCAAATCTAATTAATAAAGTTAGAAAATATCCTAATTTATATAACTTGAGATATAACTTGCTCATTCTCTGATTCATTTGATTTCTGTGGCTAAGTTAGTAGTGCTCTGAGTCGGCCTACGAAATGAATGAAAAATGTGTATTTTTTGTTATGTTAATAATAGCTATTAATAGCTTTGTAGAGCTCAGGGTGAATTGTTTTGAGGTTTTCTTACCCGGAATTATCACACGGACGTTGGCAATTAGGACACGTTTTGCAGTAGGGCCCCTTGTATCCTCTCTCACAATTACAGTGGTTACACACGCATTTCCCACGGTTATAACAAACAGTATTTTCGATCTTGCAAGCCTCATCGGATTTTGCGCATTGACACGCTGAGCCCTCATAGCCTTGATCACAGTCACATTTACCACATTTGCATTTGCCATGACCTGTAAAATGAAATCACAATGCACTTAATAACTGATTGAAAAAAAAAAGCATATGTTAAATATGAACTTTTCTACACAAATCACCTGCACACTGTTGATTGTTATTTTTTTCACAGTGCTCGTCGTCGCATTCACAGAATTCGCCATAGAAATTGCCACCGCTATCCGTATTATGGCACTGACAACGTCCGCACAGACAGTCTCCTTTGCCTTCGCATTCGGTCCCGTTGTCCTTCCGGCACTGCGCTTTCAATGACGCCTCGTCCTTTTGGCCTAGTTTGCACTCACATCGCTGTCCTAAGAATCCCGGATTACACCTGTGGATGTGGGGAATTTGCTTATGTCACTACATGTACATATATACTCTTGCAATAAGTCAGTAATATTGTAATAATTTTTTAAATACATAGTAAAATGTAGATGTAGAACATCTCTTTTAATGTATAGATTTTTTCTACTGCATTGATAAATTGCTTATGTTACATATAAATGATGGATCATGATTTTTATATACACTACCAGTCAAGTTTTTGAACAGTAAGATTTATCATTTTTTTAAAGAAGTCTCATCTGCTCATCGAGCCTGCATTTATTTGATCCAAAGAACAGCAAAAACAGTACAATTATGAACTATTTTTACTATTTAAAATAACTCCTTATCTATTTAAAATGTAATTTATTCATGTGATGTCAGAGCGGAATTTTTAGTGTCATTACTCCAGTCACATGAGCCTTCAGAAATTATTCTAATATTCTGATTTGCTGCGCAAAAAACAGGTATTATTATTATTAATGTGAAAACAGCTAAGTATAATTTTTTTAGGTTTCTTTGATGAATAGAAAGTTTTGAAAAACAGCATTTATCTGAAATAGAAATCTTTTGTAACATTATAAATGTTTTTTTATAATCACTGTTGATCAATTTAAAGCATCCTGCTAAATAATCATCAGAGCTTGGTAAATATTGGTCACAGACTTGCTTTAAATTTTACCAAACTGATTACTCACTAAAAATCATGTTTCAATGCCATTTTAAGCCTTATTTTGACATAACAAGGTGGTTATATATAAGTCTATGAGTTGTTTACTTAACTTTAAGTACTTCACTTAACGCCAATATAATGTTCATTCAGAATGATTCGTGATCTAATGTTTATTCAGACTGATTTGTGAACACGCACGAACCCGAGGTGGGATTTACTGCCTGAACCAATCAAAGCTGAACATAACCAGTCATATCCAATCACATCGTGATGGAGGCATTGCCACCTCTCATATGATTTTCCCCCATTTATTTTCAGTTACCCCCCACCAAACTCTTTAGGGGGGATCTGAAGCGAGAAAGACGCAGACTCCCGCTGTAACTTTACCTTCTGGTGTCACTATTAGACAATGTTTCTTTAGAAAAATGAGTGATTTATACACTTTTCAATGTCATATTTTGTAATACTGGCACTACAATTTTTTTCCCATTCAATATTTGAGGAGATACTGCCTCCCCTGCAATGCCCCAATAGGTGTTTACTTGTAGTTAACTATTTTGATAATATGATTCACCATAGAGATTAAATAGATTAAAGAAAATAATCAATTTATTGAATAAACAGTATTATTCTTTATTCTTAGTTATGTATTTTATATGTTGAATGATTCACCCAGGCAATCTGGCATTTTAAGTCAGTAAAAAAAATAATAAAAAGACAGCAATTAGAGTAATTGATGTTTTTCTGTTACCTGCAGCCACCACAGACAACTTTACCGTTCCCCCCACAGTGAGGATGAAGCTCTTTTTTATCATCACATTCACACTCGCATCGAGTCGCAACGTTCACCTTCAGCTTTTCATTAAAGCCCAGTGGCCCGATGAGGAAGCTCTGACTCTCAATGCATTTCTCTACTGTTACTGTCACCCTAAAAATCACCTGAAAAGGATTATGGAAAGAGGTAAGGTTATTTGCACAGTGTAAAGTCATATAATATTGCATATGCTGAATTTGCTAAAATGAAAAGCCGAGATTTGCATCTGCACTCGATCTTACTCACCTCCTTACCAATGTTCACATTATCACATTTCCCCCTGTCACTGGGTTTTTGTCCACCTTCACAATTTGACGTGTATTTCACAGATACAAAGTCTGGGAGGGCGTCATGAGCCATGATCACTTCAGAGGTCAAGTTCTGTTTATACCCATAAGGCATTAATTAGGGTGTTAAACAGAAAAGCTGTCGTATCGCAATGTGTTACTTTATGAAGCTTTGTGCAAAGTGGAAATGCCGTGCACTCACATTGTATGCATCCACAATTAGATTGACAACGTTGCTCGAGTCTTCAGAGAGCACTCCTACTGCAGATTTAGGAATCAGTTTGCTCAGCTCCTGTTAAGGAAGTAAGTCAAGCACACCAGAGTACATCAACTACTAAGAATATTAATGTGAATTGTGTGTAAATGTGATATTTCAGTTTTTCTTTTTTAATAAATCTGCAAAAATGTCAACAATTCTGTGTTTTTCTGTCGATATGGGGTGCTGTGTGTACATTAATAAGGAAAAAAAATGAACTTAAATGATTTTAGCAAATGGCTGCAATATAACAAAGAGTGAAAAATTTAAGGGGGTCTGAATACTTTCCGTACCCACTGTACATATAATTTATTTGCTTATTTTAGCTAAGCATGTTTTACTTACTGTGTACACGGTTTCCATTTTTTTTGGTGACTGCAAAAATTGGTTGAATGTTTTGCTCCTCCAGCTTGCGAGCAATTTGTCCAACAGATGGGTAATCCTGAAAACATAGATTGTATTATAGTTTTGATATTTTCACATGATGTGTCATCAAGGTACTGACAGCATCTAATACATAAACCCTTTTGCATATGTACAACTTCAGAGGCATACAAATATTAAGAAATTCCTCAAGCCTTTAAGATATTAAATTATAAATTACATGATTTATCTATATGACCATATGAAATTTTACTATTCATTTGAATTTTATTTATTTTGAATCTTTAGTCATTTTGTGGTGTCATTTTTGTTTTCTTTTGGTGTAGTTATTTTAGTATTAACAGTGATATATATACAGTTGAAGTCTACAAGTCTACATTTACATATGCCTTGCAGACTCTGCAAAATGTGAATTATTTTATTAAAATAAGAGAGATCATACAAAATGCATGTTATTTTTTATTTTAAGATATTTCACATAAGAGACGTTTACATATATTCCACAAAAGAAAATAGTTGAATTTATAAAAATGACCCCATTCAAAAGTTTACATATGCTTGATTTTTAATACTGTGTTGTTACATGAATGATCCACAGCTGTGTTTTTTGTTTAGTGATAGTTTTTCATGAGTTCCTTGCTTGTCCTGAACAGTTAAACTACCTGCTGTTCTTCAGAAAAATCTTTCAGGTCCCACAAATTCTTTGGTTTTTCAGCAGCTCAGGCTTTATGCAACTATTAAAGAAGGTTCAAACACTCAATGATGTTTCAGAAGGAAAAACAAAACATAAACTTTTTGAGTTTGAAGATCAGGGTAAATTTAACTTATTTTGTCATCCGGGAAACATGTCTGATGTTTAGTCAAAATAAGAAAAATGTACACATCTTCATTCTGTTCAAAAGTTTACACCCCCTGGCTCTTATTGGAGCATCAGTGAGCATTTGAACCTTCTGTAATAGTTGCATAGTCCCTCAGTTGTCCTCAGTGTGAAAAGATGGATCTCAAAAGCACATAGTCATTGTCAAAAAGGGTTCAAATACATAAAAATTCTGAAAAACCAAGAATTTGTGGGACCTGACAGATTTTCCTGTACAGGACAAACAAGGGACTCATTTACAACTATCACTAAACAAAACAATCATTCAGGTAACAACACAGTATTAAGAATCAAGCTTATGTAAACTTTTGAACAGGGTCATTTTTATAAATTTGACTTTTCGGGTTATTTTCTCTTGTGGACTATATGTAAACATTTTATGTGAAATATCTTATTCAGGTCAGTACTAAATAAAAAAAATAACATGCATTTTGTATAATCCCTTAACATTTTGCAGATTTTCCAAGTGTATGTAAACTTTTGACATTTTTATGGTTTCAGTTTAAGTTAACAAAACCTGACCTATGACTTTCCTAGCTTAGCACAAATGCTTTTAATAGAAATATTTGAAACAACTGATATATAACACATGAATATAAAAATGTGTTAAATCATACCCAGATGTTGCTCTTGCTGTATTTGTTGTTGACCAGCTGACAGGTTTCTTGGTTTGGTTCCAGAATGGCAGCAAGTTTTCCATCCCCTGCCATGTGGAAGCCATCATCAGTGGCCAACACCAGCAACCGAGTGCTGTTTCCCCAACCAATATCATTCTGCATGGGTAACACATTTTGCTTTGTATTTATTTAGACCTGCATTACAAATTGTTCAGTGCGCTTATTTGGAGCATTGTATTCCAATTACAATGAGTTTAAAAGTCCAGTCTGAATGAAAGTGCTCCATGTAAACCTCAGTTAGAATAAAAATTCCCAAACCAATTGAAATTTCAGTCGGGGTGAGGGGTGGGATAAACCTTTTTTAATCCGTTTGACAGGTAATGTAAACACTTGATTGGATTGAAAACTGAAACTAGAAAGTTTTGGACATATGCATAGACATAGAAATGGCGTATTGATGCATTATGCATGGTACAGGATAATGGTTTGCCATAAGACATCTTGTTTTGGGTGTGAGAATGGCCTTTTTACTGCTTGATTAATATAAGCATCATTGCATAAAGCTTCATGTGTTTGTTGTCTCCTAATTTGGACCCAAAATAGCTAGGCCTAAATATTAAGACTGCTTTTTAAAGCAAAGAAAAGGAGGATAGCTAGTTTGCAAAACCAGTGAGAAACTCTTTATATCAACATGATCACTTCATTTAGCATTCATGTAAAAACAATGTTTGGATTCATCATTCGGCAAAACTGTCCATGTAAACGTAGCTGTAGTGTGGCTAATATAATCTGTTATTATGGATGCCAAAATAAATTTCTGCAACTTATGCATGTAGTGTGAAACATATATAAGTCTCACCACGCAGACTGCGACTTGCATGATGGCATCCAGGCTTCCCTCTGGAGGGTCTAGGTTTCCTGATATATGCTGCTGGGCTACCATATTTTTGAACTTGTTCCCATCTGTTGTCAGTGAAAGCACATGCTGAAAGCCAAATGCTGGCTGACACGGTTCATTTTTATCTGCGCACGGCCGTTGGAGCTTCGCTTCATTGGTGTCGGTGTATGGAAGAAGCGTTTTGTCGACAAACGAACCAAAGCCTGCATCAGAAAGGTTGGTTCATGAAGACACTGTCAGGGTCTTTCAACTCTGAAATACATATTATATTATAATATATATTTAGATTGATACATTTAAACACTCTTACCTATCCTGGCATTGCCGGTGATTTTAGTGAGCTCAGAAAGTAAATTATTTCCCAGTTTTTTTACATTTTCCAAATCATCTTTCATGGAGTATGAGAGATCCATTAGGTAGTAGAGATCTACTGGATAGCCTTCTGCCCTTTTAAAATGTAGATCAAAAATGTAGGGCATCCCTGAGAAAAAAAACACATTCAGTCACCTCTGTTCTCTGAAACAGGATCAAACTTATATTAAAAAGGAAAGTTGTTTTGGCTGAGCTATGGGCCTACAGTCGATTTGTAAGAAAGTAACATACCTGGTCTAAGATTCAGACTTATTTCTTGTGGTTGGATTTGCACTGGATTTGTACCAGCAGTCAGAGGCTTGTTTGAAACTTTTAAAAAAATCATTTTTAGGATTTATTATGAAATTGTGTGAACATCCTCGTTTCTGAAGCGAAGCAACTGTGTCACAACGTACTGCTTCCTGCTCCCCGGTCTTGGTGAAATTCTGTGGTTTAAATAGGACATAGAGCATGATGTGATGTAGATGCGATGTGCCAGTCATTATATTTTTCATAAAAAAACTTAAACCAACAATGTTTTTTTTCCAATTTGACACTGAAATAGTAGAAATCGTACAGCTGACATTGAATAGTGAAACTTGCAAGCTCCAATTAGATAGGGTTTGGCACCCCTGCTCTACATACATTTTTGCAAAACTGAAAAAAAAACGTACCTGTATGTGTTAATCACTGCAGTTTCCAGTTGAAATTAACACTAGAGGCTGCAAAACTCTTATTCCTTTTATTCCACACAAAGTATGAATTACAGGTATAGAGTTTTGATTAATAAAGCCTAATTTTCACACAATTACTTGCAGAATATTATGTCATGACTTGGAAACAATTTTAACAGCCTGTGCGATTTGAAAACTCATACTTTTTGAACATTGTCATCACATAACAACTTCATATATGTATGAGTTTACTAATTCATGTTTGCTCGGTAGCTCACATGATACGGCATTGAACTTCAACGATAAAGAGCTCCGGTACAAACCCTGTGAAACTAACAGCTCAAATCCGCATAAGGAAGTTAAAATAGCAGGGCTGCATCAACAAATGCATTCTTATATTACTTTTGCATTTGTTAACACAGTCAGGTATGTTTAGGGTTGAGTTTGGTATAGAGGATATTTCTAACACGATAGAGCATTAACCTTTAGTGACATATTTGAATTCTGAACAGCCGCAATACGTACCTCAAGCAGTGTAAAAAAAAAAACACAGCAATATGTGTCTGTACCAATGTAATAAAAATGTGCCACGGTCACGTTTTGAACGTGTGTTTTAGCAGCACTCTTTGGAAATTTTACTTTGAAACAGTAAGGCATGTAATTACGATGTTGCAGAAATGTATATCGAGGCACGTATTTTCAGAATTCTGGGTTGAATTTTTTCTATGCTAGTGGTGTATTTTCTGAAAAACGTGCTCCTAAACAGCATGTAAATACTAACCAGCCACTTAAAATCTTATCTGAATGATTCTTAGTCAGAATAAGCTGCGAAGTGAATCAGACTTTATGCTGCATGTCAATTTCTGGCTACTTAGGAGACTAGGGTTTGAAACTACTTTATATTATATTAGCAGATTATTAGAGTTCAGACAGTCAGATATTTTCTGAAGGCCAATTAAATGGTGTTTCACAGGTTCCCAACCACTGAAAATTGATTTCACTGATACAAACAATAGAGCTATTAAGAAGCACTTACCAAATCTTTACACCAGGCACAGCCAGACCCGGATCTGATGCATTCTCCACACGTGTTTATTGAAGCTTTTAAACATTGTTCCTCAGTGTAGACTGCAACAAACAGTTTAAACTTCAGTTATTGCTTAAAACAGTGTATTTTGTTCACATTACTCAGCATCCTGTTCCAAAACCTAGTGTGCTCTGTTTGAAAATGTAACTCATTCCTGTGATGCAAAGCTGAATTTTCAGCAACCATTACTCTAGTCTTTAGTTTCACATGATCCTTCAGAAAATCATTCTAATATAATGACTTGCTGCCCAAAAATATTTCTGATGATCACTTTTGAAAACAATTTTTGCTGCATTTATATATAATGTTTAAAATTACTCCAAATTCTATCCACAATAGAATAGGCCTTGCGTCAAAAGTGGGAGTGTCTTCCGGTTCAGAGTAAACAAGCGGGACGTGACACTCATTCATTCAACAGTTGAGACACTCGTGAAGCACAGAAACTGTCCTCTGACTGTTTCGGGAAAAGATTTAACGCTTTGAGTGTGTCGAAAACAGTGTGATCTGGTGGTTAGTAAAAAATAAAGCAGTCTAAAGGCTGTGAAAGAAACTCTGTTGTACGAACCATTCACCACAAATTCCATAGATCGACTCATGTTACATGCACAAATAAAAACTGTGTGTGATAAATTAATTTATCCATTAAACTGTGGCATTAAATTCCAGTACGAATATCAATATGATATCAGAATAATGAACACATACAGTATATGAATTGCATATGGCAAATATTTTATTTTCCTGAAATAATTTGTATTTTTCATATTACTTGAATGACTTGGTATTTAAAAATCTAATAAAGTAAGTCAGAATTCAAATGTAAGATCTGAGGGTTTGAATATTCCAATTCACAATGTGAATCGCGCACATGACTGGACAGAAAGTGAGGCTTCGTTTGTCACTGGTTTTGTGATTTCTACGTTAACAACACAAGCCTCAAATTGAGGTTTCATCTGGCACGCCCTTAACACAAGCTCCGATGTCTCCGTTCAGATGTCACCTTACTAGCTGACAGTCAAGATTTAGCAATTCAAACTTGCTAACGATGTGGGAAAACAACTTCGAACAGCACCGTACACCGAACAGTCCCTGAGGACCGTAACAACATCTCTCATAATGGTTTGCAGCTTTACAAATAATAATCTGAAAAACACTTAGTCTCTTCGCTAATTAGCACACAAAATACCATTGGTATACTAATTCCACCGCTTCACCAGAAGTTTTACCCACATTCTTTTTTTTACAGTAGTGCCTCTAGGAAACAGGTGGATAGAAATCAGTTATGAGAGGAGTGTTCCCTTTCAGTCAGTCATATTTTACGTTACGTCAACTGACGTCATGGGCTCCCAAGCAAGACCCCATGGCATCAGTCTACGTAACGTCTTCGTTCCCTCCTTCAGTGAACGAGGGTTACATACACAGTAGAGACATTCTCATTCTATGCCAAATCAGTCACTTGTGAGGTTTCATTTCATTTAAGACTAGGTTTTGGAACAGAGCTAAAATTGTTTAAACAAAGCTTAGCTGTGTCGAAATCCAAAGAAAGTTGTGCTCTTCTGAAACTGGTTTCCAATTGGCTTCCAATCCACCACAACATTTGCTTTTTGTACAAACCGCATACAAGGAGGTTAATACCACCTCTTTATTAAACGGTTAGTTCTGTCCTCAATTCTGTTTGGTCACCAGCTGTGTTTTATTCATAATAAAGCACAGCTATGACCGCTTTACCCAATGGTTGTGTATATCACTGTGCAACACCCTTAGCAACATAAACAATCAACAATAATATA
Organism: Labeo rohita; assembly: GCF_022985175.1. Lineage (NCBI taxonomy): Eukaryota > Metazoa > Chordata > Actinopteri > Cypriniformes > Cyprinidae > Labeo > Labeo rohita. The sequence goes on from NC_066877.1 coordinate 29,973,600, forward strand.
GCATCAAAACTCTTCCATTTATTATGCATTTGTGCAAAATTAAAGTGTCCCTATTATGGATTATAAAAGGTCTACGGATTGGTCTACTGCATGCAGCGCATTTCAGAAACGGAACAGCCATCACCATTACTCTAACCCACAGCTCTGTGGTAACTCCCAAACAGCCATGGTACATGCGTTAGCCCAATGCAGAAACGTATTGATAAAGCACTGCAGTTTGTACACCAACGTATTGCTTTATTCTTTTTCAGAACTCCAAGTAATAACAACAACAAACATTCACTATTCAACAACACATTTCTAGACAATTGCATGGGAACAGATATTGCAAGCTGTGTGGCACGAACACAACACACACATGCTACAGAGTACATAAGGGCAACTATTTTTAAAGGATTACTCTACTTACAGAATAAAAATTTACAGATAATTTACTCAACCCCATGTCATCCAAGATATTTATATTCAAAGTGCTCTAAACGATCCCAGCTGAGGAATAAGGGTCTTATCTAGCAAAATGATCAGTCATTTTCTTAAAAAACATAATATTTATACACTTTTTAACTACAAACGTTCGTCTTGTCTAGCTCTGCGATGCGCATGCATCCTCTGTGCTCTCCTGTTCAAGACAGTTAGGGTATGTTGAAAAAACTTCAAATCGCCCTACATTGCTGTTGTTGTTGTTGTTGTTTTTTTTCTTTGTAAAGGGTGTTTGACCCTCCTTGCACCTTCACTTTGCATTATCCACGCCCTTCTCCCATCAAAGAATTTCTTCTCATATGAGAGATATGTAGATGTGCGTGTGATCCTGTTTGGAAGCCCACAGTTTCCATAGTGAGGAGGTAATTTTACTTTATGTACTGTTTGTTTGTTAGTATGTCCATCAGTTTACACTCTAATGACGCTTGCAAACTGGCACTGTGCCGGAAATCAATCTGTTTTAAACTAAAAGACTGAAAACACACGTTTTCTCATGCTTAGAGATAAGCAGATGTATTTATGTGAGAAAAAGACTTATATGGTGTTAAACAAGTAAATGACAGCAGATAAGAAGAGTTCCTATTATCAGTTTTTATTTGAGCTCCATACTGATGTTACTACATCGGAACATCCTCTTGCAGTTTACTGTTGCTGTCAGGATCTATTTTTTTAGCAGAAGGCAGCATTTAACGAACTTGCTTTAAAAAAGTAACATATCAATACATATATTTTTGGTTTTAATATTGTTTTGTGTGGTAACTGTTTTATAAAAGCAATAAGGCACTCAAGGCGTGCTGTATTGTGAATGAGTCACGGCTGAACAACACCCTTTGAACCTTATTGCTTATGTATATTACCCGCACAGGCAGTATTTTGCAGGTTTTGGAGACATTTGGCTGTAAATCCAATTTAAGAACATATGCACAAGGGGTATGCAATGTACGTACCTTGTCTTCCCACCAATAACAGGAGAAGGCCCCTCAGACACACTGCCTGAAGCATTTCCTAGTGTAAAACAGCATTATTTATTATCATAGTTCCTCATATTTCAGCTTCCTAAACAACTTTAAAAAATAATAGGAAATGAGCTTGCCATTGCTTTCTTTTTAATAACCTTTCCAATGCATGTGCAGGTTTGCAACAGGTTTGCAAGCTGTGCAAAGCGTTAAAAAGAAAAGTGTGAACTTAAAAAAAAAAAGCAGATGATGTTTTTTAGCAGAAGTCTAAGTGTGATGCGGCTGACACATCTCAGAGAAGTGACTTCCATACACGGTCAACTGACCTGTTTTCTTGACATTTTATTGGTTCATGGTGGGTGTACCGCATTGCCTAATGAAGCATGGCTTAGTTTCCCACGCATATTTATGCTGTTGATTCTACAGCGAGGTGTAGGTGCTTTACACCACTTTTTGCAACGTCAAATGCTTACAGAAACATAAAAAAATGCTGGTTTTGTGTACTGTACAACTTCTGACTACTTTTAGCATACTTTTTAACTGTATATATCACCATTTTGTTGTATGATAAAATAAATGTTTAACAGTTTATTTTGTGTTTATGAGAAATTTGAATCTGTTTGAATTATTTTAATATTTTCCCTTTAGTTGTAATATAGTTATTTGTCTCCAACATCTACCATAGTCCTCCATGAATTTAACCAATGCAATTGACATTGCCATTTAAACAAATATATGTAATAAAATTATCCTTGTATGAAGTGATAAAATGGTAAAGTCATCCTAGAGTTTACTGATTAATGTTAATCAATATAAATTTTAACCGATTCATCCTTGATAATACTCATTGAGTAACGGTTAAGCAGATAGAAACTAAAAAACTGTTCCTTAAAGCTACAGTTACTGTTTTCAAAACTACAAAAATATATGAAAAAATGAACAAAGAATTAGTTAAAATGCACAAAATTAAATATCAAATAGCCCTTACTTACTGTTGTCGAAATGCGATGCCCTAGAGAGATCCAGCCGTCATAAGTGGCCAAGAGATGTTTTTTTGGTTTCCTCAAACAGAACACAGAAAGTAAGTTAGCAAACTGCTGCACCCATGACAGGAAAGCAGAGAGGAAGTAGTGATATAAGTCCTGAGAAAATATGGGCGTCGGGGTAAGATGAATATGAAACGATATCTACGTATTCAACTAGAGTTTGAACTATAAACTAGAGTTTAAAATTAAAGTTCCTACAATGGGAAATGTTACTGAGCGCCTTAGCAAGATATTGTAGCGTTTCACTACTAATGAAACCAGTCTTTAGAGAAAAAGAACGAATAAGGGGGACTTTTTTGGCAGTAACCCATGCACAGAAAAAACAAAACAAAAAAGAATAGCGCTTACTGCTCTGTGCTTTCACTTTCCCAATGAAATCTGAGCTCTCCCTGGCCTGTCTTCCTTTCCATGCTGGACCATCCCCTGCCCCTTGAAGTGAAAAAGACTAACAGCTACAACCAGTTATTGCTGAACATCATGACACTAATGTCCTTCAACATTTATAACAACATCACAATATGTTAGGCATGGTCTTTTAATGTCAGAAACGGTCATAACTTACTTTTTCATGACCATTTACCACCTTTTCTTTTGACATTCACAGTTAAACTGAGTGTTTACTGAGTTTTTTACTGGCAAATGGTTCCATGAAGAACTTTTAACATCCATGGAAACTCCAAGGTTCTTTGGAAAATAGTTCAGATTTTCTTCAGATTTTTAAAATTTAAGAGTTGTTCACTGAAAGGTTTTTTGGGGAACCTAAAATAGTTCTTTGACATCAAAGCAGAAAAACCCTTTTCAGAGTGTACTTCTGCTTTAGCTTACTTTGAAACTTAGCATTGTGGTACTGCAAGAATTGTTGACGCTTATTCACTCACTCCTTTAAAAAAAAAAAAAAAAACATCTGCAAAGTCATTAGTGTGAACAACTATGATATCATGCGTTGTTGGTGGTGCGTAGGCCAACAGTGGGTGCCACATGCATCTGCATCATTGCTTCTCAAACTATAGTATGTGGAGTGCCCCCAAGTGGTATGCAACTCTGTAAATTCATCATAATGAGACACATACATTTAATTTGTCATGTTATTTTTTTTTTGGATATTTTATTGTCTTATTTCTAATGCCCGATTTTAAGTTTAATATAGTTCAATTAATAGAATATGAAATATAAAAAGGCATGTTCTCTTTAAGTTGCAACCATGAGATATAATTTTTTTTTCATTAGATATTATTCTGACCTTAAGTCTGTGAGCTTGATTTCCTGAAAAAGACTTCTCTGTTTCTTTTCTGTTTGACTCTGTACTGTTTCTGACTTCTCAGTGTTTTTAAAAATGATTGCAATATTGAATTGTTTTTTTGTTTTGTTTTTTTGTTAATTGTAGATGCTTCCACAGACCTGCAATAGGCTGGTGGATGAACTTATGAAAGTCTCAGGATTGGGATTTTTCCTCACTAGATGGATACTGGAAGAATATTGATAACCAAAATATTTAGCATGCTGTAAAATGTCATTAAAGAAGTCATATTATGCTCTTTTACAAAGTCTTGATTTTGTTTTGGTTGTGTAATAGAATATGCTCTCATGCTTGGTGGTTCGAAAAAAAAAAAAAACGCATTTTCACATAATTTAGATTATTACAATAACTTTCTCCCAGCCTGGCACAAATGGCTCAATTAGTTCCAGGTTTAATGAAGGCCTGCCTTCCGAAAAACGAAATGTGTTGTGATTGGTTAGCCGTCCCACTGTGTTGTGATTGGCGAACAACTTAGACAGTGTTTCCGGTGTTTGCATGCCCCTTGACAAAGCAGCAAGTTCCGTTATAGTTAAGGATATGTTAAAGGAGAAATCCACTTCCAGAACATCAATTCACAAATAATTTACTCACCCCTTGTCATCCAAGATGTTCATGTCTTTCTGTCTTCAGTCGTGAAGAAATTATGGTTTTTGAGGAAAGCATTTCAGGATTTTTCTCCATATAATGGACTTCGTTGGTGCCCTCGATTTTGAACTTCCAAAGTGTAGTTTAAATGCAGCTTCAAAAGGCTCTAAACAATCCCAGCTGAGGAAGAAGGGTCTTATCTAGTAATTTTTTTTGAAAAATAAACATTTGTATACTTTTTTAGCACAAAAACTTGTGTAGCACAGGCTCTGGGATGCGCTTTCACGACGCTACGTACTATTGCATTACGTCGAAAGGTCACGCAGAACGTAGGCGGAACTACGGACCCAGTGTTCACAAAGCGAACGCGCAAAGATTAACAAAGTGCAAGTAAGTCAAACGCTGTTTACAAACAAAAAGCTACAACGATGAACTTAGACGTGATTCGTAATAGTGATGAGAAGTTCGGATCATTTTACAGACTCTGACCTTTGAGTCTCGTTCAGCAAAATGAACGGATCTTTTTCCAAGTCATTTTGTTCATTTTAATCAAATGTAATTAAAATGTTACATGTTACTTCCCTAACACATCTACTGCTTACACAAATGTTGATCACAATACAAGAACACAAAACTATAATGCTATAAGAAACAGAAAAGATTAATTCATTGTTTACCTTTAGTCTTTAGTCTATACCTATGTCCCAAGGTGCATACTATTCACCCTATCTGCCCTAAATAGTATTGAAATTTACTAGTATCACATAGAATTTAGGGTGGATAGTATGCACATTAGGATCCAGGCTATCTGACAAGTTTTCAGGTTCATCACGTGACAGCCCCATAAGATGAATGAATGACTCAAAAAACCAGAAGACTTGAAACCTTGAAATCCAGTACAGAACCTAATAGGATGTTGTGCATGCGCGACTGAACAAATCACTCCCCGAGACGACTCATTCTTCCCGAGTCACATTAAAGATTTGTTTAAAATTAACGAATCGTTCAGGAACAAGCCCTCAGTAATTCGTAGCATCGTGGACACGCATCCCAGAACCTGTGCTACATGAGCTTTTGTGCTTAAAAAGTATACAAATTGTTATTTTTTTCGAAAAAAAAAAGACTAGATAAGACCCTTCTTCCTCAGCTGGGATCGTTTAGAGCACTTTGAAGCTGCATTTAAACCACATTATGGAAGTTCAGAATTGGGGCACCAATGAAGTCCATAATATGGAGAAAAATCCTGAAATGTTTTCCTCAAAAACCATAATTGAAGACATGAACTTCTTGGATGAAAAGGGGATGAGTAAATTATTTGTAAATTCTGGAAGTGGAGTTCTCCTTTAAGGTATAGTTGATGCTACAATAGTGTTGGGTCCTATCGTCAGCCTGCAAAATCGCGATTTATTGAATTTATTGAATTATTTACATACTTAGTTTCATTGCCCAAAACCAGCTCCAGCATAAGGCAAAAAGCAGCCTAATGTTTTTAATATGACTTAATTTGTATTTAATATGACAACAATTGAATAAAAACATTGTGAGTTACCAATTACTGTATAAAGCTTACATTTCCTTAGTTATGCAAAAAAACAGCTACAGAAAACGTGCAAAGAACATTAATATTATCAAAGAACATCATCACTGATTAGCCTAGCCTAGTCTAGTGCAAGTTTATGCAATTTACAAAACACTCACGTTATAAGTGAAGCTATCAAAACTGTAAATCTCTTTTTTCACGTCTACGGCTTGTTACGCTCCAATATTTTAATGATATTTTAATGGGCCACGTTTGACATCATAACACCCAAACATACACACCACACACTGACTAAAGTTCAAAAAGTGAAAAAGCTTAATTAATTAAAAAAACATTAATTCTTAATTAATTAAGAAAAAGCTTAAAAAGCTTGTTAATTAGGTATTCAGGTTTGCAACCTGACAAATTCTTAGCAAACAAATACAGGATAAAGGTTACACTTATTAAATGCTTATTTCCTGTGACGGGTCACACCCAGCAGGACCACAGCTGCTAAACTTTCAGTCATTCTACTCTAGATCACTCTCTGTCTGCTTGCATGGTGGTTAGAAAATGATGATTATCAGTTTCTGAACAAGGAAGTTAAACCACAAAGAGAGAAGTAGCTGGTGCTGTTTTTTTCTAAATATATTTTAAAAAGTGGGTGGAGGGCGAATGACACAGTTGCTAGTCATATCCATTGCAACATTTTGTGTTTAGTAATTCTTTTAGTTTAAATTAAGTTTAAAGTTTAAAAATGTTTTGACAAACATACAAGTGTGATTCGACATGAGTTACAAAATTGCATACACATACAAAAAAAGAATCCTGCTTTGATTTTGTGTTTAAGGGAAGTGTGTACTTTCTGGGCTTCTTGTGGCACCAATCAGAACTGAAGTCTGTCTGGATGGCCTTAACCAATGGTGTGAGTTCGACAAAACAGTAGACAGGAGAGTGTTTGAAAGTTTATTGACAACAGTCATTATTTTTGCAATTCTGTTTGATGCCATCAGAAACACAGACATTTTATACTTTACTTAAAAAAAAAAATGAAAAAAACTTGGTTTAAAGGCTATGCATTTCTGTGTATCATTTACAGTTAAACAGTTTTTCAGATTTTTACACTAACCTAATAACCCAGCCTCTGACAACAAGTTGTCATAAGTGAGACAATTAATGACCTCAAGTTGACCTCACTATCTTTACAGCTGTAAAAAAAGATTAATGTTTTATTCCATTGTATTAGGACATGCATATATTGCACTGGCATCTCACCAGTGTCAAGAATGACAATGCTATGTAATTAAAAAAAAATACATTTAAAATGTATTTTTGTAGTTATTTATGCTGTTTAATATATACAAAAATGCAACACTTCAACACTTAAAATATTTTTACAAAAACAAATAAACAGCCACATGCTGTATGTTGGAAAAATCAACATTTTTTGATTGGACATGCATGCTTTTTACAACACATTATATTTTAGAGAGCTGGAACTTTTTGAACTACATAACTAACAGGGTATTTCTGAACGTTTCTGAATTGTTGAGGAAATAGCACCATCTACTTAGAAGTGTGAGCATGGTAGAGAAAAAAAAAAATGAAATTACTTCTGAAAAGATAAAGCCACTCAGTCGTAATGTTTATGAAACTAAAACTCTTTAAGAATTTGAAGATGATCCCTGTCAACTGTGTTAGAGACTAAGTGCAAGTACTTGAAATAATACAGTAGTTTGGCCGATGTCCTCAGCAACAGATTGTATTCATGATAAGTGACTTGCATGCTCAGCTATGTCCTGTTTCACAGCAGTGCAGTGGTGCCAGTTTATCTCTGAACAAACAATCAGACTTTATGTATATTTAAGTCGAATAAATTAATTAACTTATCACAAGTAATTAATCTAAGTACAGATTAAGTGATATTAAAGAGAAGTGCTTTCTAACGATTATGTGACACTGAATTCAGATTTGCATCACAGAAACAATTGTTTTAAAATATATTAAAACAGAAAAACATTATTTTAAACTGTAATATTATTTCAAAATTTTTTTCTGTATTTTTGATCAAGTATATGTATGTATGTGTGTGCATATATATATATATATATATATATGTAAGTATAAGTAAAAACATGTAAGTATTCAAATCTTAGATGTTTATTAAGATATTTTTACTACATATTGAAACCCACAAAAATGTTTAAAATATTAGTAAGCTTAATATATATAAAATCATCATTTATTGGGTACTTTCAGTTGGGAGGTGGCTGTCATGAACCCTAACCACTAAATTTCAACTTATGAAAATAATATTGAAATAATACATTTGTTAATAAATAAATTTGATTTTTTTTTTAAGTGAAGTTAAAAAAAAAAAGTATATTTTGTAAGAAATTATAGTCTGCCTCGACCCAGATTCCACTCCACAATATTTGTTTAATCATGCTCATTTCCCAAAATGGCTTAATTATTGTAGAGAAGAAGAAAGTCAACAGTTACGTTGTTTCTAGACCATTTAGGATGATTACATCCTGAGCAAATGGTGACCCATTGTAGCATGGAAGCGGGTGTGGGACACTGAGAACCATCTCAGACAAAGAGGATCCAGAATATGATTAACATACAGACCATAGCTGTTACAAATGGAGCAACTTAATTTACATTAAGGGTAGTAAACTTTAACTGTATAAAAGGTATGAGCTAAGGATTTTCTGGGTTCATTCCGACAAATGTAATTTGACACTGCTATGCTGCAATAAACATCTTCATCAAGATCTTCTATGTCCTCTTCAACTTTTCTTACAATTTTCTTTGTAAATTATGAAACTTTATGTTAAAAAAAAAAGGTGTCGCACATTTTTCATGTCACCACCAAAACAGTGTATATTTTAGTCCAGTGGCCGAGACTGATTTTTATAAACACGTAAATTTATGATCAGGGAATATTCCTGTGTCCCCCTCTCTCATAGCTACAAAGTGTGAGTAGGTTATGCAATTATTTTGTATTTTAGTATGTGTTAGTAGTATTTTAGTATGCAAGGTAAAATTTTGTAATGTGATATGGTCGCTACCAAATCATTACTCTCACTACCGAAAATGTGCAGTATACTGAATTATCAACTAAGATGTTATGATAGTGTTTGGTTCAGTGTATATTCAAACTAATGTATCCTTAACTTTGAAATCAGTATGATCAACTTTGTGCCTTTACAAAGAAAATTTGGATTCAAAATACAAGAAGTCTCATAAATTACTCTTGAAATACTGTTAAAAATTAAATTGTTATGGATTCACCTCTGAAAATATTTTAACAAAATAGCAAAAAAATATATATATATATAATAAAATAATATATATATATGTGTGTGTGTGTGTGTGTGTGACCCTGGATCACAAAAACAGTCATAAGGGTCAATTTTTCAAAACTGAGATTTATACATCATCTGAAAGTTGAATAAATAGGCTTTCCATAGATGCATAGTTTGTTAGGATAGGACAATATTTGGTCGAGGGTGCAAAAAAAAAACAATATTGAGAAAATTGCCTTTAAAGTCGTCCAAATAAAGTTCTTAATTACAATGTATATTACTAATCAAAAATTACGTTTTCATATATTTACAGTTGGAATTTTGCAAAATATCTTCATGGAACATGATCTTTATTTAATTTCCTAATGATTTTTGGCATAAAAGAAAAATCAATAATTTTGACCCATACAATGTATTTTTGGCTATTGCTACAAATATACCCCAGTGATTTAAGACTGGTTTTGTGGTCCAGGGGAGAGGACAAATATTCCAAAACCTTCTAAAAAAAACATGAGAATTAACTACACAATTATTAGAAATGTGTACCTTGGATATTGTACAGTTTGCATACATACAATTTCTTTCAACTCTGACTTTGGACCAATTCTGTAGAATGGGCATATATATATATATATATATATATATATATATATATATATATACTGAAATTACTAAAAATGATCTTGGTCATAAAGCTTCTGATACTAAAACTGAGTGCATGTAATAGTCTATAATATTTAATATCTTTAATACTCTAAACATCCTGCTTCTCAAAGATGCTGATGATTGAGTGCCAGTATATGGAATAGCAGTTTGGTCACTGTCCTAAAATTATTGATTTGATTCCCCAGTTGTTTGGTTAGTGTCTTGCAATTCTGCAGCCTTTGCAAAACAATTTGTCACGTACAACTTAAAATATCTGAACAAAGTACAAAAAAACAATATTGAAGAGAAAGAGCATGGGTTTGTGATCTGTCTGAGATCTGTCTCCGGTGGACTTACAGGAAGCTGATATATGTATAACAATTGCTTAAATCCATACAAACAATCAAGGTGTTTTATCTAAAAGATAACAAAAAAATGCATTCTTACACTGACCTTCATTTTATGCAAGACTGTTACGTACCATGACAAGCAACTAAATGCAATCAATCTGCGAACCTGATTAATTCAAGGTACGCCAATGCACTGATATTGATAAAACATGTTTATTCTCTCCACCCACAATTTAGACTAATAAATAGGGTCTGCACTCAACCACCAGCACTAGACTTCTGGGTTTGGAAAGAGCCACTGCTTGAGCTTTCTTCACCTTACAGAGGCCAAATCACTCACCAGCTGCACTTCAACTGCTCTTCTTCTTCCAGCAACTAAAGATGAGGTGGTTTCTACTCTTCTCTGAATGGCTTGTGGACTGTGCTCGTGGCACATACTGGTACCTGTTTGGCAGGAGAAGTGGACTGTGCAGGGGGACCATCAGCCCTCCAGGCCAACTAACTATAGATGAAAAGAAAAAAAACAGAGTGCTTCGAAAAGGTAAGCAAGCCTCAGAGGGATTCAACTGTAAAACAACTTGAATGCAAACATGTATAACACTGACTAATCATCCATTTCTTAACCTACAGAATTCGATGAGTTTGAAGTACCCAGAAACCTAGACGTTGTCGTGATTGGTAGTGGTATCGGTGGGTTGACGGCAGCAGCGGTTTTAGCCAAATTAGGAAAGAAAGTCCTGGTGTTGGAGCAAGACAAGCAGGCAGGAGGCCTGTGTAAGACCTTCACTGAAAAAGGCTTTGAGTTTGACTGTGGTAAGATGCCTTTAGCAATGTGTAAATGGAGCTAAATGATTGTTTGATGAAATGCTGAATGTATTTTAACAATTGCAAGATGTACTTTTGTCTTAAAGCCTTCCATTATTTGGGACAACTTCATGAGAATGGCTTCTTGAAAGTTGCATTGGATCTGATCACCGATGGCCAGGTGCATTTCGCTGAGCAGAGTTCCCATGTGGACACGGTTGTTATTGGTAAAGGCAAACAATGCAAAGAATACACTATCTACAGCGGCAAGAAGCAAATGGAGGCTCATCTTAAGAAGCAGTTTCCCAATGATACTAAAGCAGTGGAGGAGCTTTTCAAAATCATGAAGGTACTTATTCAATGACTGTTGAAGTTTTTTGTAAATACCACTGAGTATGGCCTTTAAATGCACTGTAAATGCTATATAAAAGTCTCAATTGTTTCCTAATAGATCTGTTCTAAGAAGATCCATCTGCTGTGTATGCTGAAGATGGTCCCACTGTGGTTTGCTCGCTTCATTCTGTGGAGTGGAATCGCAGACTTGATCTCTCCAATTTTCAGATACTCCCGCACCAGTACCACAGACGTGGTCAAGTCCTTCACCAGCAACCAGGACCTCCTCACTGTGTTTTCTCAAATATTTTATGGTGAGAGGAGAAATATCTATTCTATTCTTAACCTATTGAGTACATGTTTTGAGAAGCTTTAAAGGGGACCTATTATGCCCCTTTTTACAAGATGTAAAATAAGTCTCTAATGTCCCCAGAGTGTGTATGTGAAGTGTTAGTTCAAAATACCCGATAGATCATTTTTAATACAGTAGCTTGTTAAAATTGCCACTTTTATAGGGTATGAGCCAAAATGCGCCGTTTTTGTGTTTGTCCCTTTAAATGCAAACAACCTGGTGCACCCTCCCACTTTTCAGAAGAGGGTGGAGCTTCAAGGTCTGGCAAAAACAAAACAAAACAGTCTTATATGTTCAAACCGGAATCGGTTTAAAAGTCAGTCATCTGATTGTATTGTGCATAATAAATGCGTGTTTATGAATTACACAGACGGGGAGCATGGCACGATAAAAATAACAACATAGCTGGTCCCATGGTGCCATTGCATGCTATCACAAACTTTATAAGTTCCACTTGTGATTATAACTTCACATTGCTTTCATATGCAATTTCAAAAGACAATGGTAGCTTTAGCAATATTAGCCTTGGGTGGGTTTTCTCCCTACAATGACGTGTACGTAGAGAGAAATCTGGAATTGCTTGTTCATAGAGGCAGTTTATGATTTATTGGGATTATAAAAAAAGAAGTGGGCGGATTTTTACCATTATAGGCTGGTTGTTTTTACACACTGCAGCCGCACAACTGTTCAAACACCTTATAAAAGTGATTTTTGCATAATAGGTCCCCTTTAACTGGAATCACTGTTTTCCTCCTGAAGGTATCCCACCAAAAAATGCCAGTTGCATGATCGATGCCCTCTTCCTACATCACTCCAAGCGTGGCGTGTACTATCCTAAGGGTGGTGCCAGTGAGATCCCATACCACATGATCCAGTTTTTGGAGAAGCATGGAGGAAAAGTCTTGGTCAATGCTCCAGTGTCCAGCATTCTAGTTGATGAAAAGCAAAATGCATATGGTGAGTTTGTCGTCTGATCCTGAGACAACAATGAATGTTCAGTGGTTTCTCCATGATATATGTGACCCTGGACCACGAAATCAGTCATATGGGTCAATTTTCTGAAACTGAGATTTATGCATCATCTGAAAGCTGAATAAATAATCTTTCCATTGATGTATGGTTTGTTAGGATATACAGATACAACTATTTGAACATCTGGAATCTGAGGGTGCAAAAAAAAAAAAAATCGACATACTGTGAAAATCGCCTTTTAAAGTTGTCCCAATGAAGTTCTTAGCAGTGATATTACTAATCGAAAATTACATTTTGATATATTTACAAAATATCTTTATGGAACATGATCTTTACTGAACATCCTAATGATTTTTGGCATAAAAGAAAAATCGAAAATTTTGACCCATACAATGTATTTTTGGCTATTGCTACAAATGCTATAGTACCCGTGCTACTTATGACTGGTTTTGTGGTTCAGGGTCACATATTTGCATTCTTAAAATGCATTGTTTTTTGTCTGACCAGGAGTGGCTGTGAAGAGCGAAGGTAAAGATGTTGAAGTTCGGGCTCCTGTAATCATTTCAAACGTTGGCATGTTCACCACCTTCAAGAAGCTTCTGCCTCCAGAGATTCAGGCAAAACCGGGTAAGCAAGTGAACATCTTCAAGAAGATATGTGCAGTACTATGAACTTAAAAGCCCATCAATGGTCATATGATGTTGTGTGGTAACACATGCATCTCTTGCCCCTTACAGAAGTCAAGGACTATCTTCATACTCTAAAACCAGGCAAAGGATTTTTCCAGGTGTTTGCAGGCTTTAATGCCACTAAAGAGGAACTGGGCATCTCTTCAACCAACATGCGACTCTATAAGAGTAACAACATGGATGAAATGTAGGTGCACATTGTTACTCAGTACATTGTTCACTCTTCAATGCTGTTAAAGTACATATGTTAACAGTGATGAGAGTAAACCTTAATATGTGTATATAATGATTAGGATGGAAGAATACTTCGCTTTGGACAAGGAAGACGCACCTGATAACATCCCCATGATGTATGTCTCCTTTCCCTCTGCAAAGGATCCCACCTCGCGTACCCGTTTCCCAGGTTTCTCATCTCTCCTTTACATTATTCTTCAAAGTTTTATACAGTCAGGACAACAACTCAAAATTATTTGTCTGTATCTGTTCGCATTTTTAGGACAGTCACGTATGGTGATCCACACTATGGTCAATCCAAAGTGGTTTGGACAGTGGAACAACATCAGTGAGACTGAAAGAGGACAAGAATATGAAAAATACAAGATGAGATTTGCTAATCATCTCTTTGACTGGGCTTGTGTCCACTTTCCAAAGCTGAAAGAGAAGGTAAATCAGTCCTGTGTCATTTTTGAGTGCTGCTTAATAACTGAACTGTGATAAAACTGAAGAAGCAGAAACAAAAAGATGTGTTTTTGTAGTTGGTGATGCTGCATCCAGTCACTCCCGTCAATATGCATGGGCTGGGAGCCACACATGGATCCATGCTGTCTGCAGAGCACAGTCTGGAGAGATACCAGCCTCTGAACATTGCCATGACCAGGTGCAACACACCTGTCAAGAACCTCTACCTGTCAGGTAATACTCTGAGTTTGAGTGACGAGACATTACATGAGCACAGCAACGTAGGAAGGCGATTTCTTGGATTAGCTGCTATTATTATTAAATATCTAACAGCTTATTGCCTAATTAGTAAATATTGAATATTTAAATGGCATATTTACGACACGTGTACTTACAAATGTGTTTTTTTGTGTTTCATCTCAGGTCAAGATGTTTTCTCCGCTGGTTACTCTGGTGCTTTACATGGTGGTCTTCTCTGTGCTTCAAGTGTTGTGGATCACTGTGTTTACATTGACCTTCTGCTCCTCCAAAAGAAGCTGAAGAGGCAGGCAGTCAAGAAACTAGAGTGAAAGAAACTATAAAATATGTGAAAGGGCTACTGAGACTTATATGTCAGTCGTTAATCTATTTCATTTCCATTTGAATGTGTCTTTGACATGTAAAAGCAGCAAAACAATTTTTTTTAAAATTTTGAATTCAACTTTCAATTTATATATATTGCTGTCAAACGATTAATCGCATTCAAAATAAAAAGTTTTGGTTTACATAATGTGTGTATACTGTGTATATTTATGTATATATAAATAAACATACAGTATATATTCTAAAAGTATTTACATTTATACATTTACATTCATAGAACTGATATTATATATAAATATTTTAATATATAAACATAACATATTTTTCTTAAATATATGCATGCATGTGTGTGCATTTATACATAATAAATATACTCAGTACACACACTCAAATTATGTATACAAATACTTTTATTTTGGATGTGATTAATCGTGATTAATCGCATGAATGAACAGGTGTCAAGGAGTCAAACTATTCTAGTCAAGATTCCCCTGAGAGAAATCAAGTGTAACTAGACTATCAGAGAATGTGTGTTACCCTTAATATTTCTTATTTTACCTGCCATTGTTGTGGTTATTGCTGTGGGCGATACTCACAAACTGTGTTGAGTTTCCAATGTGAGTATAGAATGCTGTTTGTAAAAACGCTTGTAGAGGCCAGCTGAAGCAAAATGGAAACTGAAGAAAATTACATTTGTATTTCTGCTTTTAAAGTTCAAAAGAAAGTAACTAACTGAATTCATCAGAAATTATGGAATAGATTATTGGACAGGACTATCAGAAATAGATTATTGGACATGTTATGGTGCTTTGGAAGCCTGAATTGCCTTAATACTCAAAACACTGCCATAAACTGACAGGGTTGCAAGGCAATTATTTTGCTTTCAAATCCAGCCAGTGTATGTTGCTGTACAACTGTCTTATTGCACATATGAATTTTAACATTGGCATTTACAGATGCACATTTGCTTGACAAATCGCACAGCACAAACATATTTGCTCTCTTCAAGTGTTGATAATCAGTATATGAAAGAGTATGCTTCAAGCGCTGATACTTGTCTTACAAAGTCAGCTCTGCATCATTTCTCAAACAATTCAGTGGAGCTAGATTTAAAAAGTAAATCAATTAACTGATTTATCATCCAGAACAATTTACTATAATTGATCAAAGTATATATTGAATTGATATTAAAGAGACTGACTGCATGGGTTAGTATTTGTTGTTGTTTGCTTGTCTGCAACTGTATCAGGAAAAATGAGAAAAACATTTCTCCTAATCAATACAACTAGTCCAGCTGATTTAAATAATTCACCATGCTTCCACATTTAATGCAAAACAAAGTTAATCATCATGACAGGGGTTCTCAACTCTGGGGTGCGAGATCCATTTTCCTGCAGAGTTTAACTCCAACCTTGATAAAACTCACCTGCCTGTGACTTTCTAGGGATCCTAAAGACCTTGATGAACTTGTTCAGGTGTGTTTGATTAGGGTTGAAGCTGAAATGGACCTCTGAGGGATCAGTCTGCTAACCTGATTGAGTCAAATCACACCAGTAGCAGTCAAGCAAGCTAATTCCCTCCACCCACAATTTAGACTAATAAATAACGCCTTGACTCAAATCACCAGCTTTAAACTCTTGGTGGCAGCCTCTGGAAAGAGCAGCTTCCTGAGTTTTCAACATCTTATTAAATGTCAGTTTCCCAGCTGAGCCTTCTCTAGTAATTGAAAAATGTGGTGGATTCTGCTTTTCTTAGAATGGCTTGTGGACTGGGCTCGTGGCACATACTGGTATCTGTTTGGCAGAAGAAGTGGCCTTTGCAAGGGGACTATCAGCCCTCTAGGCCCACTAGATATAGATCAAAACAAAAAAGACAGATTTCTTCGGAAAGGTACGTAAAATTTAGTTTGAAAATATTGTAGTGCACGTAACAAATGTTTACTGCTAGCTAACATTACTTCTTGGCTTACAGAGTTTGATGAATTTGAAGTACCTAAAAACTTGGACGTTATTGTGATTGGTAGCGGTATTGGTGGTTTGACAGCAGCAGCAGTTTTAGCCAAACTAGGAAAGAAAGTCCTGGTGCTGGAGCAAGATAAACCGGCCGGAGGCCTGTGTAAGACCTTCACCGAGAAAGGCTTTGAGTTTGACTGTGGTAAGATGCCTTCAGCAGTGTGTAAATGGAGCTAAATGATTGTTTGATGAAATGCTGAATGTATTTTAACAATTGCAAGATGTACTTTTGTCTTAAAGGCTTCCATTATTTGGGACAACTTCATGAGAATAGCTTCTTGAAAGTTGCATTGGATCTGATCACTGATGGCCAGGTGCATTTTGCTGAGCAGAGTTCCCATGTGGACACTGTCGTTATTGGTACAGGAACTCAACGTAAAGAATACACTATCTACAATGGTAAGAAGCAGATGGAGGCTCATCTTAAAAAGCAGTTTCCAAATGATAATAAAGCAGTGGAGGAGCTCTTCAAAATCATGAAGGTATTTGTTGAATGCTTTAAAGCTTGTATTTCACACATTGGTGGCCTTCAGTGTCCTGTAACTTGTTTCTGCTTTAGATCTGTTCTAAGAAGATCCATCTGCTGTGTATGCTGAAGATGGTCCCACTCTGGTTTGCTCGCTTCATCCTATGGAGTGGAATCGCTGATTTAATATCCCCAGTTTTCAGATACTCCCGCACCAGCACAACAGATGTAGTCAAGTCTCTTACCAGCAACCAGGACCTCCTTACAGTGTTTTCTCAAATATTTTATGGTAAGAGAATGCCAGTTCCTGTTCTGTTCTCAACTTCATTTGCATTTAGTGCATTTGTGTGTTTGACTAGATTTACTGTTTCTCCAAGGTGTCCCACCCAAAAACTCCAGTTGCATGATTGACGCCCTCTTCCTGCACCATTCTAAGCGTGGTGTCTACTATCCTAAAGGTGGTGCCAGTGAGATCCCATACCACATCATTCAGGTTATGGAGAAGAATGGAGGGAAAGTCCTAGTCAATGCTCCTGTGTCCAGCATTCTAGTAGATGGAAAACAAAATGCATGTGGTGAGTTACTGTGCCATCTTTTGAAAGTTTATATATGGGCCATCCTCCAGAATTGTTGTAATGTCAGAGTTGGAAACATCTTGTGGTGGGAAAAAAAGTTTTTCCACAACTTTTGTGTGCGTGCAAATTGTATAGTTCCAGATTACAAGTTTCTAGTAATTGTTCAGTTAATTCTCGTGTTGCATTTTCTGGAAGTTTTGAAATATTTGTCCTCTCCCCAAATTTGTCACTACCAAAACCCAGCAATATATAATTTTATTTTCATAAGTTGAAATTTAGGGGATAGGGTTCAAGACAGCCACCTCCCAATGGAAAGTACCAAATAAGTGATTTTATGTAAAGCTTACTAATATTTTAAATATTATTGTGGGTTTTAATAGATAATTGAAGGATCTTTGTAAACATCAAAGATTTGAAAACTTGAAATGCTTTTTAAATGTTTTTTGCTTGTGGGACAGCATTTTGCACCCATTCTGTCGAATGGCCCATATATTGGGTTCCACTATCACATCAGTGTTCTCTTTGACCAGGAGTGACTGTGAAGAGTGGAGGTAAAGATGTTGAAGTTCGGGCTGCTGTGATTATTTCTAATGCTGGTGTGTTCACCACCTTCAAGACTCTTCTGCCTCCAGAGGTCCAGGCAAATCCAGGTTTCTGAATGTCTTTGATACGTGCGGTATATAATAACCCTTAAGTTCTGTATTTCTGGGTAGACTTTTCTGGGGTAACGTGTACATCTGCTTCCCCCAGAGGCCCAAGACTATCTAAATACCCTGAAACCAGGCAAAGGATTTTTCCAGCTCTATGCAGGCTTTAATGCAACTATGGAAGAACTGGGCATTTCTTCAACTAACATGCGACTCTATAAGAGCAACAACATGGATGAAATGTAGGTGTACAAGTCCATCAATCAGTCTTTGGATAAAATTGTCTATATTCTCTCTCAACTAAAATGTATTGCTTTAGGATGGAAGAGTACTTCAATTCAGACAAGGAAGCTGCACCTGACAACATCCCCATGATGTACATTTCCTTCCCCTCTGCTAAGGATCCCACTTCCTGCACTCGTTTCCCAGGTTAAACATTACACTCAATTGCACATCCAAAATGTAAACCAGCTGATTTAAATTGTCATTGTGCGGTTTGTGTTTTAGGACAGTCCCGTATGGTGATCCACACTATGGTCAATCCAAAGTGGTTTGAACAGTGGAGCAACATCAGTGAGACTGAAAGGGGTGAAGACTATGAAAAATACAAGATGAGATTTGCTAATCATCTTTTTGACTGGGCTTGTGTCCACTTCCCCAAGCTGAAAGAGAAGGTAAAGTTTGGTTATGGGTGCTGCTGAAATGACTGTAGAAAAGCTACAAAAGTGTAATCCCATTTATTTTTGTGCCTTTTTGTAGTTGGCAGTGTTGCATGCAGTCACTCCTATTACCATGCATGGACTGGGGGCCTCATATGGGTCAATGCTGTCTGCAGAGCACAATTTAGGGCGATACCAGCCTCTGAACATTGCTATGACCAGGTGCAACACGCCTGTTAAGAACCTCTACCTGACAGGTAATGCTCCATTACAAGTTTCAATCAAAATGATGTGGTCCAGATATAAAGTTTCCTATATGAAGGTGTTCTGTCTCTGCTCAGGGCAAGATGTTTTCTCTGCTGGTTACTCTGGTGCTCTACATGGTGGACTTCTCTGCGCTTCAACTGTTATGGATCAATGTCTGTATGTTGACCTCCTGATCCAACAAAAGAAACTAAAGGGGAAGGTGGTCAAGAAACTAGAGTGAGAGTTTGAGGGATGATGTATTTGTACTCCTTTTATTTTGCTGCACATTTGTCATCTGCTGCAACTCCTCTGAATAAAGATGTGAATATTGCACAATGCATTACTGGTAATAGTATTCATAGCTAAATGTTTTTATGGTGCCAGTACTAGGTCTCTAGTCTTTTGTAGTCAGACTTGAAATAAACTGTCCTTAACCTGGCGAACTTTAGCACAGGGGTGCCCAACCCTGTTCCTGGAGATGGACTTTCCTGCAGAGTTTAGTTCCAACCCTAATCAAACACACCTGTCTATAATTATCAAGTGCTCCTTGAGATCCTAATTAGCTGGTTCAGGTGTGTTTGGTCAGGGTTGGAGCTGAACTCTGCAGGAAAGTCAATCTCCAGGACCAGGGTTGAGCACCCCTGCTTTAGCATATCCAGTGACTTGCGGCACTAGGTGGATGTACACCATTCACTTAACTTTTCAATTTGACTTGCTGGTTGACTAACTGTTCATGGTTTGTCACTAGATGGCAGCATTATAATGCTGCATCTGCTGCTTTACAGTTTGCCAATGATTTTTAGCCCACAATCAGATGCTACAGTGCTGGTGAAAGATTACATTAGCAAACATTTAAGTTTACATAAAACAGATTGCTGTGTCTTTTGCTAGCATGACTGTGGATAATACGAATGCCTTTTTGCATGTTCTCATTCATCCCTTCATTAATATGTTGTGAAAGCTGGCTTTCATTTGTGGAAATTGGCTTTACAGCTGAGGAGCTAGAAGCAAGAGAAACCGTCACCGATATGCTGTTAAACTAAAACTGCTGAGATGTTTGAATTTTCAGAAGCAGTTTACTCTGCTAGAGGGAATTACACAGCTTTGACTAATCATTTGTGACCCTGGACCACAAAACTGGTCATAAGGGTCAATATTTTTTATTTGTTTTTCTATGGAAAAAAAATAATCTTATGAACGTAAAATAAAATTTCAACTGATGTATGGTTTGTTAGGATAGAACAGAATTTGGCCAAGATACGACTATTTAAAATTCTGGAATCTGCGTGTGCAAAAAAAATCAAAATGATGAGAAAATCGCCTTTAAAGTTGTCCAAATGAAGTTCTTAGTAGTGCGTATTACTGATCAGAAATTAAGTTTTGATATATTTATGGTAGAAAACTTACTAAATCTCTTCATGGAACATGATCTCTTCTTAATATCCTAATGATTTTTGGCATAAAAAGTAAAATTGTTAACTTTGACCCATACAATGTATTGTTGGCTATTGCTACCAATATACCTGTGCTACCTATGACTGGTTATGTGGTCCAGGGTTATATTAGTCTCTGATCCTTTTTGTTTTAATTTAGTGCCACTTACTTTTAATAAGGAATTTCCAAGATCAGCATCATATGTTGCAATATTGTGTGGAAAATACGTCTGGTGGACTTAAAGGCTTGTTCCTGAGTCTCTAATTCAGAGTTACTCTTATATGAACAGCGCTGTGATAATAAAAGCCAGCCCTTCACATCTGCAAACTTGCATAGAGTATGGCTGTGTTCATAATTGAATACTAGCATACTACTTTTAAATTACTTTGCAGTGTGCAGAGATTTTTATTTTTGGGAAAGTCAATTTATGAAGATTTTTATGAAGAACAAATGTGACCCTGAACCATGATACCAGTCTTTAGTAGCACAGGTATATTTGTAAAAATACATTATATTGGTCAAAATGGTCTATCTTACTTTTATGCCCAAACTTGTTAGGATATTAAGTAAAGATCATGTTCCATAAAGATATTTTGTAAATTTCCTACCATAAATATATCAAAACTTAATTTTTATTAGTAATATGCATTGCTAGGAACTTCATCTGGTGCTTTATCTTTGTTTAGATTGAAATACATTGTTGAGAGTGCAAAAAAATCAAAATATTGAAAAAATCACCTTTAAAGTTGTCCAAATGAAGTTTTTAGCAATCCATTTACTAATCAAAAATTAAGTTTTGATATATTTATGGTAGAAAATTTACAAAGTATTTTCATGGAACATGATCTTTACTTAATATCCTAATGATTTTTGGCATAAAAGTAAAATCAATAATATTGACCCATACAATGTATTGTTGACTATTGCTAGCAGTATACCTGTGCTGCTTAAATTAAATTATTAGGATATTAAGTAAAGATCAATGACCCTTATGACTGCCATAAGGGTACATAACCTTTACCTTAATGTATGGTTTGTTTGAATAGGATAATATTTTGCCGAGATACAACTATTTGAAAAAGTGAGTGTGCAAAAAAATCAAAATATTGAGAAAATCACCTTTAAAGTTGTCCAAATGAAGTTCTTAGCATATTACTAACTATCACCAATGCGTATTACTAATCAAAAATTACGTTTTTATATATATATGGTAGAAAAGTTACAATATATCTTCATGGAACATGATCTTTACTGAATATCCTAATGATTTTTGGCATAAAACAAAAATCGATCATTTTGACCCATACAATGTATTGTTGGCTGTTGCTACAAATATACCCGTGCTACTTAAAACTGGTTTTGTGGTCCAGGGTCACAAATGTGTTAAAATCTGACTTTTGTTGGTCACAGAGCCTATTTTCTGCAATAATCCAAAAGCCATGCTAAAATCTGAGCTGACCAACAAAAATACATCATCACTGCAGCACACTGTTGGTCTTCCAGTTATTCTTTGTATGCAGAAATTTGCTTACAGGGCACAGTATACATAATATAAACTGCAGAAATAGGATGTTAGTGTGCTATTCTGAATGTATCGTTCTTGTTCACATTGTAAATATAAAGGTCAAGTTGACTGCACTGCATTGTGAGATAGGGCAGTGCTCAGGATTCTGTTAAATACTGCACATCTTGCTCTGCAGAAATAGAATTGAATGCATCTCTGGCTTGTCTAATCTCCATTTTTGCATTGTTTTTTGTCAGTCTTTTCTTCTCTTGCCACCTTAGTTGCCGAGAACAGATCACTGCAGTAGTATGTTTGAGTGCAGCAGCAGGATGGTGTGCCGGGGCGAACAGAGCTATTAAAAGCTGCTGCTGCTGTATAAATAGCTCAAGCGTATAAACGGTGACTCCGACAGTATTAGATGCTGCGGCCAGCTCCCCGCAGGAAGCTGTTGATGTAAGCGAGCACGCAATCCATCTCAACCAGAGGTGAATGGAGCCTTCTGCACAAATCCAATTTTAATATTTAATAAAAACACTGCAGTATAACTGAACGTCATTATTCATGCTCTTTATTACCAGGGTCGGCTTCCGCTGCTATTTGAGAAGTTGTGTTGATACGAGTCGTGAGTATTCGGTGAAAATTTGGGCTCTGATTTTGCCTGCTCTATGCAGATGGTGGCTGTTCCCTGTAGCTACTGAAGGGGATATAAATAGCAGCAGTTTCTGCCTCATCCCTCAGTGAGTCTCTCTCCACACACACAATACAAACACACTCTGAGTGTGTCTCTTTCTGTCTCCTTCATGCATATTCTCACCTCTTGCTCATCAGTTTGACTTAAAAGCTTAAAATATCCTTTCTTCACCGCATCTCGCCCTCTCAATCACTTCCCATAGGAATGACGAATCGCAATGGAGATAGTGTTTATATCTTATTTGTTTCTCATAGGCAGATTTGAAAATAAATGAAAGCCAGAGGCCACACAAGGTGATGCAGGTGGGTTTTATCATGTTAAATACTTGCTCTTATCCTAGTAATAAATGATTCCCCCCAAATAAGTAAACACTGTGTCTCTATGGTGCGATCAACAGATTGCTCTGTTTGTTTAAACATCCCAAAAAGCTCAACAGCAGCATTATTGGTGAGTGTGGGAAAGGACTATTTACCCAACCTAAGCCAGTGCTTAGGAAACCGGTTTCATTATTTTTGCAATAATGTGAGAAACTAATGTTCTTTATTGGCATTTATGTCTCTATGAAGAACCTAAAACATCTGTAGAATGTTTTCACAGCACAAAAGGTTCTTTTTAGGAATTTTTCACCGAGAGATTTTTTGAAGAACAAAAATTGTTTCTCTATGGCTGTCAAAACATAGTTCTATTGTTTCATATTTAACAAGAACGAGCCCTAAGGTGGTTGTTTTTTTCATGAGAATATTTTTGGATTCAGAATAATTCTGAACATGACCCATTGCATACCTGCATTATTTATTTATTTATTTGTTTGTTTTTCATTTTTGGATTTTAAACAGTTTAATTTCAATTATTTGACAGTATATACAAAAAAGTCGAAAGTTTTTGAACAGTAAGATTTTCTGCTTACCAAGCCTGCTTTTCATTTGATCTAAAGTATAGCAAAAACAGTAAATTTTTGAAATAGTTTTACTATTTAAAATAACAGTTTTTTATTTGAATGTATTATAAATATAATTTATTCTGGTGATCAAAGCTAAATTTTCAGCATCATTACTCCAGTCTTCAGTGCCACACGATCCTTCAGAAATCTATCCAGTATGCTGATTTGCTGTTCAAGGAACATTTTTTATTATTATTATTATCAATATTTAAAACAGTACATTTTTTTCAGGATTCTTTGAATAGAAAGATTCAAAGATCAGCATTTATCTAAAATAAAAAGCTTTTGTAACATTATACACTATACCATTCAAAAGCTTGGAGTCAGTAATATATATATATATATATATATATTTTTAACAATTATTTAATTATTTTTGGGAAAGAAATTAGAGAAATTGATACTTTTGTTTAGCAAAGATGCTTTATATTGATCAAAAGTGATTTCTATTTCAGATAAATGCTGTCCTTCTGAACTTTCTGTTCATCCAAGAAACCTGAAAAAATTCTACTCGGCTGTTTTCAACATAATAATAATAATTATTATTATTATTATTATAATAAATGTGCATCTTTGAGCAGCAAATCAGAATATTAGAATAATGTGTAGGATCATGTGACTGAAGTAATGATGCTGAAAATTCAGCTTTGAAATCACAGGAATAAATTACATTTTAAAATATGTTCAAATAGAAAACTGTTATTTTAAATAGTAAACATATTTCAAAATTGTACTGTTTTTGCTGTACTTTGGATCAAGTAAATGCAGGCTTGGTGAGCAGAAGAGACCTCTCTAAGAAACATTAAAAATCGTACTGTTCAAAAACTTTTGACTGGTAGCGAATCTATTTTAATATTATAAATAAACTATTTTATATGTCCTGGTCCAGTTAGCAACCTCTTTTTTTCTTTTTTTTTTTTTTTTTTTTTTTTTTTTTTTGTATTTATTTATTTATTTTGGCTGCAGAAATCTTTACTCCCATAGATGTGCATCTCGGACATTGATCGGAAAAGCTACTTCAAAGGCTCTCTGTCAATGCAACACAGCTGCTGGATTGATCTGTTGATATGTGCACTGGATCTGGTCGAAATGCTCCTATAGTGCATCTTTAGTCCTTGATATTTCATTAGAATTGACATGCAGTTTATGAACTTATTTTGCTCCATATTGGCACACTTCAAAAGCTTTCAGTTTGTTGTTTTGCCATTTAGAGAAATAATTTTAAATATGAAGAGGAGTCCAAATGTCTGAGACCACTTGTGGAGATTCTTCTATTTTGCATTTTGCATCAAATTCAGTAGAAACTCTCTCATTTCAAATCAGCCGGAGGGTTTGAGTAAAATGTTATTTGATTAGTGTCTTTGTTTTACAATTATTCTTGTATGCAAGGCCTGTATCCTGTTCAAGCAAGTTCAAAGTTTGTCTTGACTAACTTCTAGTTAACTTACCAGTGCTGAATTCAGCTCAAATCATATGTTATATGAAGGCTGTGATTAAAACCCAACACTCACTGAGTGAAAACTTTCTCAGCTGAAATTTGGATCCAACTGCTCTACATTTTGCGATAATTGACAACATTTCACTGTTCATTCCACCCCCTGCTGGGCTTATTATTCTCAGTTTCCAGAATGATTTAGCACAAGCCTGCCTACTTGTTTTGACTTGAACAGGAATAGAAATGCATGTAGGATACTGGTGTGTGTGGCCATTATCCTTTTAACAGCAAATCAAGGACTTATATAACACACTGTTTCTCTTTTAGTCTTTTTGTTATGTCATATTAGTTCATTTTAACTGTATCATAAAAGTGTTAAGACAGACAAAAGGCATTGTGATAGTAATGCATGTGCATTATCTACAGTTTAAAAGTTAATGTGGTTTAAATTCTTGCTTTTGAAACTTATTTTCCATATTGTTGTGGGTTTAGAATATTATGTGTATTATATATGTTATGTTTTACTGCAGTGGCATATCTAGATAAAAATTCTGAATTACCATGAAAGATTGATTCAAGTTCATCTTATTTTTTGTCAGAAAAAGAAAAAAACTATAGATAAATGTAGAAAGCATTACTACATTATAGTATGCACGGGTTTATTCTGAATCAGTGATTTCTATATATTCAGTATTTTCTACAAATGTTGTTAATTCATTCGTTAATATCTAACAGTATTCCTTTCTCATTTTTTTAGGCGTTCGTCTTGAGGGAAAACAGTAGTTCACAAAAAAAATGAAAATGCACTCAACCTCAGGCCATCCAAGATGTGGAAGAATTTGTTTCTTAATAGAAACCAATTTGGCGAAATGAAGCATTTCATCACTTTCTCACCAATGGATCCTCTGCAGTGAATGGGTGGCGTCAGAATAAAACTCCAAACAGCTGATAAAAACATCACGATAATCCACAAGTAATCCACACGACCCCAATCCATCAGTTAACATCTTGAAGTGAAAAGCTGGTGTTTTTTAACTTCAAGCCATTGCTTCCAGCTAAAATCTTTTCTCCAGTGAAACAGTTGCATGTAAGTCTGAATCGGGAGAGAAATATGCATAGATCAAAATAGTCGTAAACAAATATGTCAGTGTTTTTTTATGTGCGACGACAACGGAATGCACTTTTTTTACTGGAGGAACCATTATTATGGGCCCATATTTTGGCCAGAAGCAACAGTTTAATGTTAAACACGTGGCTTTTCACTTCACAAGATATTAATTGATGGATTGGAGACATGTGGATTACTTGCGGATTACTGTGATGTTTTTATCAGCTGTTTGGATATACATCTTGGATGGGCTGAAAGTGAGTACATATTGAGCAAATTTTCTTTTTTTGGGTGAACTGCTCCTTTCTGGAAAGGATTTGGGAAGTTTTGCGATCGGTCAAGGCTTGTGTGCAGCTTAAGAGCTGTGTAATGAAATCTCCTTCTCACTGTGTCCGTAACACACTAGTGTTTATCGCCACATTGTTTTGGAGTGAATCAGACAGGGTGATTCTGCATGGTAATTAGTAGTTTATTATCCAACTGTGCATACAACGTGCCCCTTCCCGGAAATCTTTTGCAGTTAGGGGGAGGAATAAGTCTTGAAACCGTGAAATGGTCTACACTCCATCACCGCCCGCTCATGATTGTTTTTCCATTTTAATGGACTGCTCCAAACTTTACCTTGGAGAGCGTCCCCGCTGTGCTGGAGTCCTTTGTGTTGGCGCACCGCCGTTGTCTCTGGAATATTCTCTGGATGGACCATCCTGTCTGCAGGCAGTGTGCGTGTTTGTGAGCAATTCATCTTTCCGAATTGACTCTGTCCTATTATTCCCATTCCAGTTCCACACCCTGAGCGTCTTTCAGCAAACAATCACAACATTCCATCAGGTGCATGCTTAACTTGGGAATTCACATTAAATTGTTCATGGGTCATTAACACACACAGGACTTCTTATAAATTTGTAGTAGGATTAGTTTCATGGATACACAGAAATGTGGAGGGTTTTCTCTTTTCAAATGCACTGTGGAGACAGATTTGCTGGTTTATTCCCAGACGACTTTACTAAAGTCAGTGTATTTTGATTGATGCTGCACCCGATGTGCAGTTGTTTTGAACAGAATGATGGAAAAAAAAAAAAAAGCAGTGTACATAGTGTCCCTGTCCTTGTGCTATGTTGGTAGGACATTGAGGTGCATTCAGTAGTAGCTGAGACACTGTGAACTGCATTGCGAGGACTTCCTGTGCTGGTGACAGGGGCTGAGATTGATAGTCCACTTGTAGAAAAATGAATGTGAGACATTGAAATGCTGAAGTTGGTGGCTAAAGTATAGGATGTTGCAAGGCAGAACTTTCTTGATGTTTTGTTACATGTTTAACCCAAACTTCTGGGTAGTTTTATTCAGCTCAACTATTGCTTAAAAATGACTGTTTTTCTTGCTTAAAATGAACTAAAAATAGGATGGAAATTAATGTTTATGAATGTTCAGTAAATGTACATTTATTAATAAGTTGAGAAAATAATAATTAAATAAATATTTTTAATTGTTTATTAATAAAAGTTCACCTTTAAATTATTGCTGATGCCTCTAGTAATTACGTGTCTGATTTTTAATTTACAACCTATTTTGGGTTAATTCTAAACTAATATAGTAATTTCTAAACATAACTTTTCACAAGACATTAACTGATGGACTGGAGTGGTGTTGATTACATGTGAATTATTGTGATGTTTTTATCAGCTGTTTGGACTCTCATTCTGACGGCACCCATTCACTGCAGGGGATACATTGGTGAGCAGGTCTCCATATCTGTTTTGATGAAGAAACAAACTCATCTATGTCTTGGATGCTCTGAGGGTGAGTAAAGTTTTATTTTTGGATTAACTATTCTTTTAATATCAGGATTTGGACAAGATGCTTAAAGTGCTTGAGGTACTTGAATTTGACTTGGCCTTGGTCTGAAAGGCCTGGAAAACCCTTGAAAATAGCAATATTCTTGAAGGGGTACTTGAAAAGTGCTTAAATTATTAATAGACATCTATGAAAGAATTGTTTAATTTTTTCAATAAGTTCATATCTTTTCACACAAAATTCACACATTTAAAAAAACATAATTTTTGTGCTTATTTCAGTTAATGTCATACAACTAGAGAGCTAAGCCAGTGGCAGTACTGACAGTTCGCTGATTTAAACGGTAAGCGCTTTCGATAAAGACGGAAACAGGTGAACCAAATCAGTTGAGTCATTTACGGTGGAACCGCTTAGATTGATTCAAACTGTTGACTTCGATCATTTATTTCAAGGGGATTCACTAGAAAAAGCCAGATCAAATTAAAAGAGCCATTCATTTTTAAATTTCGACATCGCTTGTTATATCGTTTCAGATCGGGACTTTGGAGCAAGTTCGCGAATCATTTGACTTAGATCGGAACAGGTTCGTAAAAATCATTTAGCGAATTAAATAATTAGAATAAAACTACTTGCTATGCGTGATTTGAAATCCTGATCTAAATCAAATGATTTAAGTCAAATGATTTGTAATCTTTTACTTTAAAATTGGAACTTCAGAGAGTGGATCGTAAATCATTTGATTCAGATTGGGACTTTGGTGCAAGTTTGCGAATCATTTAATTCAGTTCGGGACTTTGGAGTAGGTTCGTGAATCATTTAACTTAGATCGGAACAGGTTTGTGAATCATTTCGCAAATTGAATGCTTTAATTTAAACCTGATCTAAATCAGATGATTCATGATACTTGAAGTTCCGACCTAAGTCAAATGTTTTGCGATCCATGCTTCGAGTCCTGATCTGAAATGATGGTTCGCGAATCATTTTTCAGATTGGGACTTCGGAGCATGGATCGCTAATCATTTGATTTAGATAAGAACGGGTTCGTGAATCATTTCGCGAATTGAATGGTTCAAACCAAATCATTTGCAATACGCGATTTGAAGTCCTGATCTAAATCAGATGATTTGTGATACTTGAAGCTCCGACCTAAGTCAAATGTTTTGTGATCCATGCTTTGAGTCTTGATCTGAAATGATGGTTCGTGAATCATTATTCAGATCAGGACTTCGGAGCATGGATTGCGAATCTTTTACTTTAGATCGGAACTTCGGAATGCGGATCGCAAATCATTTGATTCAGATCAGGACTTCAGTGTGGGCTCACGAATCATTTGAGTGGGTGCACGAATCATTTAATTCAGATCGGGACTTCGGAGCACGTTTGAAATTCATTTGACTTAGATCGGAACGGGTTAGTGAATCATTTCATAAATTGAATGAATCAAATCAAATGATTCACGATACATGAAATGTCGATCTAAGTCAAATGATTTGTGCTCCGACAGATCGCTAATCATTTGATTTAGATAAGAACGGGTTTGTTAATCATTTTGCGAATTGAATGATTCAAACCAAATGATTTGCGATACCTGATTTAAAGTCCTGATCTAAATCAAATGATTCTTGATACGTGTCCAATACGTGATAAGTTCCAATCTAAGTCAAATGTTTTGCGAGTCCTGATCTGAAATGATGGTTCGAGAATCATTATGATGGTTTGCGAATCATTATGTAGATCAGGATTTCATTGCATGGATCATGAATCATTTGATTTAGATCAGAACTTTGGAGCAGGTTTGTAAATCTTTTGTTTTAGATTGGAGCTTTGAAGTGCAGATCACAAATCATTTGATTCAGATCAGGACTTCGGTGTTGGTTCGCGAATCGTTTGATTCAATTAGGGACTTCGAAGTGTGTTTGGACGAATCATTTGTTTCCAGGATTTCAGAGTGGTTTTGTAAAACTTTTTTTCAGATTTTTTTTCTTAACCGTATAAAACATCAAATAATTTAGGCAGTACAGTTATAAAAACAAAACAAAGAAAGAAGAAAGTAAGTATACACAAATACAAGTCCCTTAAGAAAATTAACCGTGGTTTTACTATAGTAAAAGTGTAGTATACTTCAGTAGTAATACTTTGGGAAGTTCTGGAATTTTATTTTACAGTATCTGTATGAACCCTGTAATATGCTTCTTATCTCAAGCAAAACTGTACTTAGTATCTTACAAAACCATTGACGGTTCCTGTGATTCATTCTTTACAAATTTAATACAACAAGCACTTTTGATAAACACTTTGTTTCCGGGAAGATCGATAAAACCCTGTCTGTCCTTACTCCCAGAAGCTGCGTTAAGACAGCCAATCAGATTAGAGCTTGCCAGATGCACCAGACTGTCACTGAAGGACTGTAGGCGGCTCTGCTGTCTAAGGCTGAGAATAATATGACAGCATCCGCGATGACAAACCAAACACACGCCACCCCAGCTCCAAACAGACAAAGAAAAATCCCGTACAGAAATGACATCCACAAGGACTCATCAGGGCTGAAGCCGCTAAGCTCACCTGGAAAGTGGTGCTGCTAAACTAGGTCACACACAAGGTTTGAAAGTTTGAAATGGACTTTTTGGCAGAATTGGGAGGGAAGGAGAGAGAGAGGATAGAAACATTTCATTCTCCTTCAAGACCTGGTTAGGTGAGAGATGGTCACACATTAATTTGAACTGTGACATGTACCGACGGACTGGGACTGAAAATCAGCTCAGGCCTAATAGAAACCACTGGATTATCCTGTATTTTGATATGCCTGAAATAGGCATTTAGACATTCAACATGTTATACACAGACACAAAACAAGCCTCCATTTATTTGACCAAAAATACTAAAAAAAAAACTGTAATATTGTTAAATATTATTACAATTTAAAATAGCAGTTTTCAAATTTAATATACTTTAAAATATATTTTATTCCTGTGATGCAAAGATGAATTTTCATCAGAACTGACCATATTCTTCCAGTGTCACATGATCCTTCAGTGTTGAAAACAGTTGTGCTGCTTAATATTTTTTTGGAACTTGTAATACTTTTTTCAGGATTCTTCTTTGAATAAAAAGTAAACCAAAAAAACAGCATTTATTTAAAAATCTAAGTATTTTGTAACAATATACACTACCATTGAAATGTTTGGGGTCAGTATTTTTTTTTCTTTTTGAAAGAAATTAATATTTTTATTCAGCAAGGATGTGTTAAATTGATGAAAAGTGATAGTAAAGACTTTTGTTAGAACATAATTTGTTAGAACATTAGAACATACGTAAAAATAACACAAAAATAAAACAATAATTCACAGCTTCCAAAAAAAATGCAGCACAACTGTTACATAATAAATCAGCATATCGGTTATTTTAAATTGTAATAATATTTCACAATATTACTGTTTGTACTGTATTTTTGATCAAACAAATGCAGCCTTGATGAGCATAAGAGACTTTCCAGAATTCCAGACTTTTGAATGGCAGTGTATATAGTGCTTAATGTTTATATTAATATAATATTTATATTTACTTATTTATTTATTTTTTGGCCCTTAAAATTTTGTGTTTTATTTGAGTTCTTGCAGCGTAAAATTTGTAAGACTTTAATATCTGGTAAATTCGTCGGTTGCACTATGGGTGTCCCAAGTTCGAATCCCGACTTGAGGACCTTTCCCGATCCCGCCCCCTATCTCTCTCCCACTTCCTGTCATTTCTGATCTGTCTTAATAAAGGCAAAAATGGCAAAAAAAAAAAAAAATCTGGTAAATTCCACCTTATGATTTTTTTTTTACTTTCAGTTTCTTTTTAATTCTTTTTAATCTTTTAAATTGTATATTTTTTCTTTTTTTTTGTTTTTTTTTTTAATAAAAAAGGATCACTATCCCACAATATGACACACTAATCACCATTTTCAGTGATTTTCTAACATGCTAAGCACCATTTTTATACAAAAAAAAAAAATGTTGACATTCTAGTCATGCTTAGTCAGGGGTGCAAAAGCACTCTGTGCTCTTTAAATAAAATGCCTGCCTGACACAGCGCAGGAAAAAAAAATAAAAAAATAAGAACTTGATCCATTTTTTCTTTCCCTTGTCTCTTGTTTCATGTCCCTTGGGTGCTTGTTACTGGCGAAGAGATAAACTCCTATCAGAGAGTTTTAATTGGATCAATTTAATTACTGAGAGCAGTTTCATGTGATGCACAGCATATTTATTAGCACTAAAGTACATTTGTACCTCACAGCAATATATTTTTTTGCTCTTACAGTGTTTCAGAGGAACAGCTGGAGATATCTTGAGCCTAGTACTCTTCTGGTGTTAAAACAAGGTTAGCTCCTTATACTGTATTATATTATATATACTACCAGTCAAAAGTTTTTTAAGATTTTTAATATTTTTTAAAGTATTGTCTTCAGCTCATTTATTTGATCCAGAATATAGCAAAACCAGTAATATTGTTAAATATTTTTACTATTTAAAATAACTGCTTTCTATTTGAATATATTTTAAAATGTAATTTATTCCTGTGATTTCAAAACTACATTTTTAGCATCATTACTCCAGTTTTCAGTGTCACATGATCCTTCAGAAATAATTCTAATATGCTGATTTGTTCAAGAAACATTATTTATTGTTTTCAATATTTTAAACAGTATTTTTTTTTCAGGATTCTTTGACGTATAGAAGCATCCAAAGATCAGCGTTTATCTCATATAAAAAGCTTTTATAAAAAGCTTGAAGATTTCTATTTCAGATAAATTCTAATAAATGCTAAATCTTCTGAACTTTCTATTCATCAAAGAGACCTGAAAAACATTCTACTCTGCTGTTTTCATAATAATAAACAATGTTTTTTTAGCAGCAAATCTAAATATTAGAACAATTTCTGAAGGATCATGTGACTGGAGTAATGATGCTAAAAATTCTATTAAAAAATTAAAAGCTATTCAACTAGAAAACAGTTTTGCAATACTGTGGCTCAAATAAATGGAAGCTTCTTTAAAAGAACATCTTACTGTTAACTTAACTGGTTGTGATATTCTCAGTGGATGCAGTAGATCATCTAGGTGTTGTCTACCTACTGTTCCATGAATACACATTCATGCTTCTCATTTTACAAACTTTTTGCATATATTATATAATACCGAAGTGCACCTATGTTTATCTGCTGGATCTGTTACCACTTCTTTTTTTCAGTTTGTAAAAAAAGTATGTGAAAACACAGCTAAAGATATATCTCAGCTTTTGAATGACATCCTTTCACTCTCCAGAGTGACTCCAAACTCAGATGATAATGTGAGCCTGTAAAAATGGATTAAAACTCTCAACGGACCTGCGTTTATGCTGGAAAGCTATGCTGAAAAATCTCTCTTCAGTATATTTCAGTGCTCTCTCATTTCCTCTTAATGCCCATCTGTCTCTTGCTGTCTTTCTCTCTTTTTTCTCTCAGGATGTTTGCGGTCCAGCAGTGATTGGCATTGCAAGTGGGTGTGTAATCCTTCTTTATACTTCTTTTTACAGTGTGTGTTTTGATTTATGGAGAGGTCAGCTGTAGTGTAAAGTAGGGCCTTTATTCCTCCTCTTCCTGTAGTTTAGCCTGGGCCTGCAGTGCTTTGAACGGCATGAGGAGTAGGAGTGGCTGACAGAGCAGCCAAAGATCTGCATTAAATGGAATGAGTTTCTTTGAGGCAGGTCCAAGTGGTGTTTATAGTGTTTTTCTTTTATTGAAATATGTTGCCTTTGGTTCCTATAAATGTCTTGATGTGAAAAGCTCCCAAACTCAGTTGACGAGGGTTTATTCAGGTGTTGATTACGAAAACACTGTAATATGTAACAGAGAAATGCAGAGAAGACTTTGGTTGGTGTTAAGTTCAAATGTCTTAAAGGATTAGGCGACTTCCCAAATAAAAATTTCCTGATGGTTTACTCACCCCCACATCATCCAAGATGTTCATGTCTTTCTTTCTTCAGTCGAAAAGAAATGAAGGTTTTTGAGGAAAGCATTCCAGGGTTTTTCTGGAGGTCCAAATTGCAGTTTCAGTGCAGCTTCAAAGGGTTCTTCTTGATCCCAGTTAATGAATAAGGGTCTTATCTAGCAAAACTATTGGTCATTTTCTAAAAATAAAAATAAAAATGTACACTTTAACCACAGATGTTAATCTTGCATTAGCTTGACTTCACGAATTACGTAAACATAGACATGCGTGATATAGGTGGAATGTACCGACCCAGTGTTGGTGGAATGTACCGACCCACTCTTTACAAAAAAGGTAAAACAACAGTGTTGGACGATTTTGAAGTTGGAGAAGAAAATGAGCGTTTTTGCCCTACTTTTTTGAACCGAAGTACACAGACGAAGAACTAACTATGCGTGACCTTTCCAACATGATTACATAAAAAGTGAAGTCGTGGATGCACATCACAGAGCTAGTGCAAGACGAGCATTTGTGGTGGAATTTTTGGTTTCTTTTTTTTTTAGAAAATGACCGACTGTTTTGCTAGATAAGACCCTTATTCCTTGGCTGGAATCGTGTAGAGCCCTTTGAAGCTGCATTGAAACTGCGATTTGGATCTTCAGCCCATTGGCTCCCATTGAAGTCCACTATGGAGAACAATCTGAAATGTTTTCCTCCAAAACCTTAATTTCCTTTCGAATGAAAAAAAAGACATGAACATCTTGGATGACACGGGAGTGAGTAAATTATCAGGAAATCCACACTCCTGATCTAAAATGATAGTTCGTGAATCATTATTCAGATCAGAACTTCGGAGCATGGATCATGAATCATTTGATTTAGATCTGAACTTTGGAGCAGGTTCGCAGATCTTTTGCTTTAGATCAGAACTTTGTATTGCGGATCGTGAATCATTTGATTTAGATTGGAACTTTGGAACAGGTTTGTGTATCTTTTGCTTTAAATCTGAACTTTGGAGTGTGGATC
This sequence comes from Labeo rohita, assembly GCF_022985175.1. Taxonomy (NCBI): domain Eukaryota; kingdom Metazoa; phylum Chordata; class Actinopteri; order Cypriniformes; family Cyprinidae; genus Labeo; species Labeo rohita. The sequence continues at coordinate 30,008,680 of NC_066877.1, forward strand.
ACGGATCATTAGATTTAGATCGGAACTTTTGGAATCATTTGATTTAGATAGGAATTTTGAAGCAGTTTCGTGCATCATTTGCTTTAGATCGGAACTTCAAAACACGGATCGTGAATCATTTGATTTAGATTGGAACTTTAGAGCAGGTTTGCAAATCTTTTGCTTTAGATTGGAACTTTGAAACAGGTTTGTGTATCTTTTGCTTTAAATCTGAACTTTGGAGTGTGGATCACGAATCATTAGATTTAGATTGGAACTTTTGGAATCATTTGATTTAGATAGGAATTTTGAAGCTGTTTCGTGCATCATTTGTTTTAGATCGGAGTTTCGAAGCACGGATCACGAATCATTTGATTTAGATTGGAACTTTAGAGCAGATTCGCAAATATTTTGCTTTAGATTGGAACTTTGGAGTGCGGATCACGAATCATTAGATTTAGATGAGAACTTTGGAGTGCAGTTCATGAATCATTTGATTTAGATCAGAACTTTGAAGCAGGTTCGTGCATCTTTTGTTTTAAATCGGAATTTCGAAGCACAGATCACGAATCATTTGATTTAGATTGGAACTTTGGAGCAGGTTGTGCATCTTTTGCGTTAGATCAGAACTTCGAAACACGGATCACGAATCGTTTGATTTAGATCGGAACTTTGCAGCAGGTTTGTGTATCTTTTGCTTTAGATCAGAACTTCAAAACACGGATCACGAATCATTTAATTTAGATCAGAACTTAGGAGCAGGTTTGTGTATCTTTTGCTTTAGATTGGAACTTCGGAGTGCGGATCACAAATCATTAGATCAGAACTTTGGAGCAGGTTCATGCATTTTTTTGCTTTAGATCGGAACTTCTTATCGGTTCGCAAATCATTTCATTTAGATTGGAATTTTGGAGCAGGTTCACAAACTTTTGTTTTAGAACAGAACTTCGGAGTGCGGATCATGAATCATATGATTCAGATTGGGGCTTGGTGCGGGTTCACAAATCATTACATTAAGCTCTGAACTTCAGAACACATATGGCGTATCAATTGTTTCAGGATTTCAAAGCAGTTTCGTAAATCTTTTTTTCAGATTTTTTCCCCTTGACAGTAGAAAAACATCAAAATCTTATTCTGGAATTGAACTAATCTTTTAAGAAGCTAAATATGGTCAATTTTGGTTCTGTCTTGAAATGACTGCAAGGACGACTTGCCATACTGAATGGTGCGTCAGTGCGGCAAATGCCTTCTTGCTGACTCAGCAGCGTCCTTCCCTCACGGCCACATGTGGGATCGGCTCCATGCGTGTAATTGCATCTGTTCAAGCACATCAGAATATTGCCAGTAAACACACTTTTGTTTGGTGTTTACGACGCCACTGTATCACTCTGAATAGAGGGATTTGAAATCTGTGCTGCATAACACATCTCAGGACAAAGCTGCCAGCAGTCAGCAGTGCTTTGAATCATGCATGTGCTAGAGTCGTCTACGCCGCATTTCATGCATGGACACTGCCCCGGTTCGTCCCTCCCACTGCATTTATGCCGATGTCTTCTGACAGATGACATTTTGCTAGTGAAAGGAAAAGCATGTTGGTCTCATTATAAGGAATCTAGACCGTGTGAAAATCATTTCTGTCCATTATAGGTCATATCTTCTTAATGCACACAGCTCATCTGATTAACATGCATTTAAAAAGCCAATGTTTTGTTGACACTAGTGTCATTTGACAAGTTTGCAGATGTTGTCTTGGTAGCACCACCAAATGGACCAACTGCTATTTTAAATCATTACAAACTCAAAAATCTTTTTTTTCTGTTATTAGAAATGTTGTTCAGTCTGCACAAAAGTTGAAATACACTTCGTGACTTACAGTCTGGACGAGTCAACGCTTTCCCAAAAACAGAACCAGTCTGCAGATTTTGGGCAATTGTAGCTGATGTATTTCACAGAAAATCACAGTGTATGATGGGCACACACTCTAAATTTTTAGCTTCACACACTGATTCCATCCTGAGGATATCAAAGATGTTTTGAGCACATGTTAGAACACTTGTTGTTTTTATTTGTCTTGAGTTGTGATTTGTATTGGGTTTGTGTGGCTTGCATAGCTTGCTTGCAGTTTCAGCAGACAAATTTGCCATTTCTTAACGTAGGATAAGGATTTCTTAACGTAGGATAGGGGCAACAGTGTGTAGAGCACTTTGAAATCTACCAACCATTATGTAGTCCATGTGTTTTTGTCTCCTAGCAATGAGGCGCATGTTTCTGTGAGTTTGCATTCGGAACGGCTTAAAAGTCTGGTAGTGTCTGAACCTCATTCCATTCATTTGCAATGCCCAGTTTTTCTCTGTAACTGTTTACAAAGTCTGCAAGTGTATGATGCCTTTTTAAAATCTATTCAATTTATGAAGGTTGTGTATGTGTTCCAGGCTTTAGATGATCTTTAGACCCTGCCTTGGAAAACGTATCGGAAAACTCTATATTAGATGTGTGATTTAAAAAAAAAGAAACATTTATCAGTTACATTCAAAATGTTTAACATTAAAAGTGCTTAACAGAAATTAAGGGTGTATCTTGACAACAGTTTGGTCTGTTATAACAAGGTATATGTCATCATCACCATGTCCACAAAATTTGATATATAGAGTTGAATGACACCCAGTGTTCTGTGGTCAGCATTACTTTCTGCCAGCTAGTATAAAATGCTGTGTTTTACCAATGCTTTGGTGTATTAAACTAAAATTAGAGACCTATTATGCCCTTTTTTTAACATTTTTTTATATAAGTCTCAGGTGTCCACAGAATGTGTTTGTGAAGTTTTAGCTCAAAATACCCTATACCATTTTTTTATAAGGGTGGAAGCAGAAACATGCTGTTTTCGTGCATGTCTCTTTAAATGCAAATGAGCTGCTGGTCCCCACCCCCTTTTCCAGAATAGGGCTGTACCTTTGCAGCTTGTACATCAGATACTCTACCAAAAAACATCTGTTTGATTTTAATAGCATGTCTATTGCACTGAAATTATGCATTTTAAACCATATTAGTTTAAAATTTCTGATACAGGGTTTTCTAAGCGTACACATCCGAAGCATGCGCACAGAAAGCAGCTGTCACACGGCATGTGAGTACCAAACTAAGTTCTCTTTCATCTCTTTTTGCGCTTAAACTATCAAATACATACAAGTTTATGTTAAAAACACACATAAGAGAAAGGCTTACCAAAACAAATTTACTGAGTAGATGCACCGGGGACCTGACTATAGCACGGAAAAGTCACATTTTCATGATATGTCGCCTTTAAATTGGATCTTATAATTACACTGAGTCCTACTGAGTACAATGATACCCATCTTTCCCAGGTCAAGAGTTTGATTCTGCCCACTGTCAATTAACCCAATAATATTTTGACACCCCAGGTTGCCAGTTGATGGAAAACACAGTGTATTGCAGCCATGGAAGCCAGCAACCCAAAAAGCCTCAGTTTCTGGCTAAAAAGCCTCCAGAGGCTTATTAAAATGCAGATAAATCAACTCACAGTGTAAGGCTTTCCATTGTCAATTGCGTTTGTTCCTGTTGTGTGTCCTCAATCTGGCAACCCGTGTGAATGTTGAGTCTGGGGAGGGAGAAAAGGAAAAACAACACTCTCCAATATTTTGAATTTGGACTGTAGTATTCATTTCCACTGCTATCTGTCGAAATTACACACATTAATGTTCAAACTTCTGTTTGAGCTACAGGAATGAATGCATAACCTTAATTTGAACTGCTCTGCCTAAAATTGTTGTTTTGAAATCGTTAGTTTTTTTTTTTTTTTTAGACATGCTTGTTTTTCTTGTCATGCTCCAGTTGATGTGCTTGATCGCTTAATTGCTGCTTGCACCTATATTATGATTAGGAAATATTATATTGTCAGTTAAATTATTGAATTCCTAGGAGACCATTTAAAATTAACAACAGCTTCTTCATAAGTGGTACTCAAGCTCAGTGCACATTTGCAATTAAAGTGGACAAACACAATACAGTCCACTACCTCCACTGAGAATATTGTGTTCAGTTAAACATGGCCTTTAAATATTAGTTTGCCTGGATTGTATTAGGTTTGTGTGGCTTAGAGATCGGTTTGCCGGGTTAGCAAATATACAGATTTAAATCCATTTTATTTATCCTTTAAATCTTAGGTCGTGTGCATGTTTAGCCCTATACATTTCACATTTTACATCTTTTCAAAACACAAGGAGCTAGGTTTTGTATTTGAACAATTTGTCTTCCACTATTGCAGCTTAAAATTGATTTTAGTCATACATTACCCCATTTCATACTGTAGGATAAGAAATCTGCCACTAGAGGCAACAGTGTGCAAAGCTGTTTGAAATTGACCAACCATTACATAGACCATGTGTTTTTGCTTTTCATTTCATGTCCCGCTTTGTAATCTTAAGTGGTCTAAGGATCGGATCTAGCTTTGTATCTGCTATAGCTCTCATGTTTTTGATTACAGAGATTTTTCCATCTTCTCTAATTCGATCCATGTCTAAGCAGATGATCAGCACACCATAGCGTGCCACACAAGTGTTGTTATTGTTAACAAAAATATTTAAAATTATGTTTGTTAGAGGAAGCAAGAAGCAAACTTATTTGAAATGAAGGTAAAACAAAATATTTATATTAAAAGAAAACTTAAAAAAATAAGAATTAGAAATGTTGTCTTGGCAGCTTATTGAAATAAAGTCTAAATTGAGGAAAATCTCTAAAACAAAAATAAAACAAATCTAAATAGATTAAATAAATGAAATAGAAACATTAAAAAGATAGAAACGTTTTTAAAAACTATAAATGACAAGTCACATAAAACCACAAAAAACAAAATTAAATAAAATGACAACAGAAATAAAAAAATGTTCAAAATTAAACAATTTGAAATAATTAAAAATTTATTTTATTTTATTTTTTAGTGCTTGAAACAGGGTACTACCATACTACTCTAGCTATTTCTGTGAAATACAGATATACACTTCCAGGCAAAAGTTTTTGAACAGTAAGATTTTTTTCTGCTCACCAAGCCTGCATTTATTTGATCCAAGTTAGGGCAAAAACAGTACAATTTTGAAATATTTTTACTGTTTAAAACAATTGTTTTCTATTTGAATATATTTTAAAATATAATTTATTCCTGTGATTTAAAAGCTGAATTTTTAGCATTATTACTTCAGTCACATGATCCTTCAGAAATCATTCTAATAGTCAGATTTGCTGCTCAAAAAACATTTATTACTATTTTTATGTTGAAAACAGCTGAGCAGATTTTTTTCAGGTTTCTTTGATGAATAAAACGTTCAGAAGAAATAGAAATAGTATTAAAAGAAAAGTAAATAGAAAAGCATTACTTTCTATAATTTCTTCCCCCTTCTTCCCCTTCTTATTCAACTGGTTTAAATATTGCTAATAATAAAAATAAAAAATGTTTCTTGAACAGCAAATCAGCATATTAGAATGATTTCTGAAGGATCATGTGACACTAAAGACTGGAGTAATGATGCTCAAAATGTAGGTTTGATCACAGGAATAAATTACATTTTAATATATATTCAATTAGAAAGCAGTTATTTTAAATTGTAAAAAATATTTCACAATATTACTGCTTTTGCTGATTTTGGATCAAATAAATGCAGGCTTGGTGAGCAGACTTTTTTAAAGAACATTAAAAATCTTACTGTTCTAAAACTTTTGACTGGTAGTATATAAAGAAATAGTAAAAGTAGCATGTAAGAATGATAGGCTCGTGCTTATTCAAAGTTTTAAGCAATTAAAATCAAATATTTTTTATGCACTGTAATTATAAGAACGAACATTTCCTTACTAACGTTCTCAATATCTCCTCTTGACTCCAGGTCTCTCATTTTTATGCGATGCCGACCCGCTTGTACTTATGACAGACAGTCTGTGACGAGAGGAAAATTGACAGGGAAAATGACAAGTGGCTTCAAGCTAGAGGATGCAGGTCTGTAAATAGAGAACTATCATTTTTCGCAGCATGCCGCAGGACAGACCCTCAGAGAGCGGAGGAAACATGATCAAGGCAAACGCCGGCCCACCTGCGCTCTGGATCGGGTTCTGCGCTCTCCGCTGGCGGCAGGAAGGTATGATAACAGCTTCGTCCTGATCCCTATCGCGCTTGCTCTCCTCTATAATGGTGGTACAACAGATTTGTTGTCTGTGCTGCGGTGGTATAGATAACAAACGGCTGCAGTCCGCTTGTTGGTGGTCCGGGTCCGGTACTTGACTGGTCCCTGGGGACACGCCACCAGCTCCGCTGCCCTGAAAAATGTACCTGCTTTAAAAGACTAATGGAGTTTAGATAAAAAATAGAAAATGCATGTGCTAGCCTAAAATTACGTGACTAAAATATGTGACCCTGGGTCAAAAAAACAGTCACAAGTAGAATGTGTTGCAGTAGCCAAAAATACATTGTATGGGTTGAAATTATTTATTTTTCTTTTATGCTAAAAATCATTAGGATATTAAGTAAAGATCATGTTCCATGAAGATATTTAGTAAATTTCCTACCGTAAATATATCAAAACTAAATTTTTGATTAGAAATATGTATTGCTAAGAACTTCATTTGAACAGATTTTCTCAATATTTATTTTTTATTTTTTATTTTTTTTGCACCCTCAGATTCCAGATTTTTAAATAGTTGTATCTTGACCAAATATTATCCTATTGTCCTATCAATGGAAAGCTTATTTATTCAGCTTTCAGATGATGTATAAACCTCAATTTTAACAAATTGGCCCTTATGACTGGTTTTGTGTTCCAGGGGCACATATGGTCCATGGTCAGTTTAACAGTTAAATTTGGGCCTGTTCCTCACAAAAATCTATTTTATGGAGGTTCAGAAGAATTACGAGGTAGTGCATGTGTCATGGACTAGAGTTGTTGTGTTTTCCTTGTCGCTTTAGGACATTGGGAATAAAAATCACTATCCACAGTTGTTGTGGCCGAAAAAAGAAAAATAAAAGCTAGGTTCTTCATTCTCCTCTGTGCAAATAATATAGGGACTGAACAACATGAGGGTGAGTAAATTATGACAGTTTTTATAACTATTTTATAACTATTTCTTTAAAAACTCAATGGATAAGTATTAAGTAATTTCTATTCAACAAAAAGTCTTGAGAAAATATATCAGTTTCCACATATTAAGCAGTACAACCTATTAACATTTATAATAATTAAAAATATTTCTTGAGCAACAAATCAGCATATTAGAATGAGTGCTGATGGATCATGTGACACTGAAGACTGGAGTAATGATGCTGAAAATCAGCTTTGCATCAAAAATTATATTTTAAAATATATAAGTTAGAAAACAGTTCTTTTAAATTAGAAAAATATTTCACAATATTACTGTTTTACTATATTTTTCATCAAATAAATGCAGCCTTGGTGAGCATAAGAAACGTATTTAACCTTATATATAAGCATAAACAAATATTACCTACCTCAAAGATTTGAACAACAGTGTACATTTAAAGTCAGATCACATGCAGAAGCTATTTTGTCTAGGATCACAATATTTACATCCATAATGACTTTTTCAGAGCTGTGATTCCACAGACTGCTTCTGAACTTGGCATGTGCACTGTAAAAAAATGCTAAAATTTGATTTGACAACAATTTGATTTATCTAGCTTACTTGCTTATTGAATCCAAAGAAATGTGAATTACTTAGACGCATCAACTCTAACACAAAACACATTCCCTAACATGTAGTTCAAAGAACTAATAGTTGCCTGAACAAACAGGTTCATGTTTGCAATTTAGTTGATTTGACAGCTGAGGTCATTTGATTTCATTTCATGTGTTAAAATAAAAAAAAAAAAAACTTATGTGTTGCTAACTGCTGACTTGTTCTGATTTGATCTTTAATTTATTGGCTGATGGAGACATTTTGCCATTAGAAAGTAATCAGCCTTGTGTTACTGTGAACAGTTATTGAGACAGTTAAAAGATAACTCAAAAATCTCAAAGCATCATGTTGATTTTTCCTCAGCTGGTATTTTACAATGTTTTGATGTCAAAGTGAGCTGAAAGTAGTGTTAATTTCGTAGTGTTAAAACTATGATGAAAAATGTTGTTGATGAGCTTTTTCCTAAAATGCGACGATGAGAGATGACAATAAGCTTGATAAAAGATAACTGTGACTACATCAACATGCAATATCACTGACGATCAAAGATGAGACTAAAATGTATTTTAAAAAATAAATACTTTACCAAAATCACTTTATTGTCATAAAAAAGTTAACAAAATATTATTGTGAACTGCTGTACATGCCTCTATACTATGAAAACTTTTATTTGTGCGGTTGCCAGATATCAAGAGTTTAAATCCCCAAATCACAGCTTCATTACTGTTAAAAGGATAATTTTTTTGCCTGGTGTTTTGGCATACTTTTTGCAGTCTGGCAACCATGCGCACACGCTCGCTCTTTTTTACAGAAGCACCGATGATGATGTGAGATGTTTGGCTTAAATGAAAGTGTCATTCAGCCTCTCTGCGTTCTGTCATGAGATCTCAACCATACTGTTTGCGATTGTAGTTGCTGATTAAATGCACTTACTCAACTTCTGTTTTAACGGAGTAACATTATTGCAATTTGGAATTATTGGAATTACTATTAGAAATGTCACTGTTATTTTTTGTTTATTTGTTTTATCAGTTTTTATAATGTAGACAGAAAGAGTGCACAAGTATTTGATATTCATTTATATAATAAATTACCTATAATAAATCAGTACACAAGATGAGGTAACATAAAAAATTGATTGTGCTTATCGTTGAAAATGCAATACTCGAAATGCAAAAATACATTTGTCAAATGACAACAATCATTACGATTACATTTCACTGACTAAAACTAGACTAAAATCCTCAGACATTTAGTCAACAAAAACAGGACAAGGTTGACTAAATATAACAAAAATGTACACTACCAGTCAAAGGTTTATGAACAGTAAGATTTTAAATGTTTTTTAAAGAAGTCCCTTCTGCTCACCAAGCCTGCATTTATTTGATCAAAAGTACAGCAAAAACAGTAAAACTTTGAAATATTTTTAATATTTAAATAAATATATGAATATATTTTAAAATGTAATTTATTCCTGTGATCAAAGCTACATTTTCACTAGTCTTCAGTGTCACATGGTCCTTCAGAAATCATTCTAATATGCTGATTTGCTGTTCAAGAAACATTTATTATTATTATTATCATCAATATTTAAAACAATTGAGTACTTTTTTTCAGGATTCTTTCATGAATAGAAAGATCCAAAGATCAGCATTTATCTGAAATAAAAAGCTTTGTAACATTATACACTATACCATTCAAAAGCTTGGAGTCAGTATATATATATATATTTTTTTTAATTTAAGAATTATAGAAATTAATACTTTTATTTAGCAAGGATGCTTTACATTGATCAAAAGCCATGATAAAGACATTTATAATGTTACAAAAGATTTCTATTTCAGATAAATACTGTTCCTCTGAACTTTTTATTCATCAAAGAAACCTAAAAAAAACAAATCAGCTGTTTTCAACATAATAATAATACTAAATGTTTTTTGAGTAGCAAATTCAGAATATTAGAATGACTTCTGAAGTATCACCCCTAGTGAAAAATACATATACTAAAATGTATTTAAAATACATTTCTGTCAAGCTAAGTATATTACAAATACATTTACATATTATACTTAATAAAAATACTGCAATTGTATTTTTATTACACTAAACTGCTATATTTAAAGTCTGCTAAATTGAACTAATTAAGTGCTTAATGCACTTAAATTGTGCAGAAGTACACTGTAAAAAACAATTTGTTTAGTCAACTTAAAATAATTTGTAACCTGGCTGCCTTAAAATTTAAAGATCAGTCAACTCAAAAAATGTTTATTCAACTTGAAATGTTTAGTTATACTTAGTGACAACTTAGATATTTGAGTTGAATCAACTTAAAATTTTAAGGCAGCTGGGTTACTCACCCATCTGTTAAGTTTAGCAAACACAAATATCTAAGTTCTTACTTAGTACAACTTCACATTTCAAGTTGACTAAACTTATTTTAGTTGACTGAACTTAAAATTTTAAGGCAGGGTAACAAATTATTTTAAGCTGACTCAACAAATTGTTTTTTATTTTTTACAGTGTAGTAAAGTCCAACTAAAGATATACTTAAGCACATTCGATTGTGCTAAAGTGGAACTAGTGCAAGTATACTTTAAGGTGCACTTTAAATATTATGCATTTAAAGATCATACAATCCTCATCAGTAGTGACATTAACATATTTTAGGCTTCATATTAAGAAACATGCATTGTGCACAAGCGGTACTCCAAATAAAGTTTAATTACAATTTTTATATCAGTAAGTCTTGAGCGATATGTCAGTAAATACTGTATGTTAATAGACTTTAAAAAATGTGGCTTTTAAATCACAGAAATAAATTACATTTTAAAATATATTAAAATAGAAAACAGTTTAAATAGTAAAAATATTTCACAATTTTACTGTTTTTGCAGTACTTTGGATCAAATAAATGCAGGCTTGGTGAGCAGAAGAGACTTTAAAAAACATTGAAAATCTTTTGACCTGTAGTGTACATTTGATACAGAATTAAGACTAAGACTAAATTAAAAAATGGCTGACGAAATGAACACTTTCTGAAAGTCTTTATAAAAGTGCTGTATATCACAGCAAAGATTATATATGAAATTTATGAACTGGCGCTCACGAATAGCACTTATTCCCAGAGTCCTCCGAAGCTCTCCATGACATTTACATGTTTTCTTTGCTGGAGTCCCATCTGGGCTCTGACTTGCACCTGTCTGCAGCGGCAGCAGCTTGTCAAGGTCACAGCTGAGCAGAACATAGAGGCCTAACGGAACTCTGCTCCATGTCCAAACACTGTCTGCCCCTCCACCGAATGTGCCCGGCACATTCATTATTCAGTAGCCGCAGCCACGCTCCGACAGCTCCACGAGAATGATTGCCCCGACACCTCAACTGGACTATTAATTTGAAAAACCTCCGCGAGGAATTCCTGTTAGCTTTATTGAAATCTGTCGGCACAGCTACTTCCTTGCAATCTCCGCTGTTAACCGTTAGCCTCTCTCCCTCCGGGGCAGTAAGAGGCTCTCTAGACCCGTATTGGATTCTTATTCCAGGTCGACGAAGTATAAACCCAACAACTTTTATTCCCAGTGAATTCAGAGGTGTTATAATCCACGAGCGTGATTGTTTCTAATATACAGTGTAATGAGATCAAATTCCCTTATATTTTCACAGCATGATGTTGATTTGTTAATATTGTCTTTTGCTTTAGCATCAATTTGGTTCCTCTAGGGTTGCATTTTTCTTGTAAACCGTGTCTAAAAGCTTAAAAAGATTATTACCACATTTCATAACATTGCATGGGAGCGCCGCTCGGAAAATACTGCTAACTGCAGTCTTTCTTGTATGAATAATAAAAGTGCAAAAAAGTGGATTTTTATAAAATGCACAGCATGATAGGGATGTGACCAGATCTCGCGAGATCCCGTGACGATATCCTTGCAAAACATTTTGCAGTGTTTACATTAAAGCTGTACAATTAATCCTTAAAATATGGAGATCTCGATTCAAACACCCACCCGATTTTATTCCTAAATGCCAACGATTTAGCTAAGACTATTAGGACTGTTTGACATCGTGAGTGTCAGTGGAGCGTGAAAAGCACGTTTGTCGCTGCCCATGTTAATGAATCAGAGGGTCGGGGTAAATGTGAAGCAGAAAGAGGCTCACAAACAGTCTTTTCAACCACATTATAATCATTATTTCTGTTACAGACATTAAACATAATAGAAGTACTGTGATAAAAGTTTATAGTTTGGGTACAAACACTTATTGTCTATAGTAGCGATCAAAACGAAAGCATCTTAACACTTGTATGTATTTATCCTCTTCCGCTAGGAGGTGGCGACAACTGCCCGTTAAAAAAAGTATGTCATTAAATCATTCATTCACGAGATTTCAATAGTCAAACAAGTCGTATTGAAGTGAGACACTGACTCCTTCATTGAATGTTTTTTTTTTTTTTATTTTGTTTAAATGAGTATGTTTTTAAAAGACTTAAACAATGAACATTTTGTCAGAACCACTAGTAAATTACGTAATTTTGTTTAGTTTTCTCTTTTTTTCTCCAGAATCGTGAGAGAATCATGGTCTCCAATTTATTAAAAACAACTGGGAATCTCAATTTATCCAGAATCGTGAAGCTCTTTTTTAAATGTTGTTTATTACTGCATATAATTCATTTAATCTCATAAAGTTCAAAATGCACCTACATTTTTGTGCATTTTGTCTTTTTCAGTTGAATAAAAGACTATTTTCCCTATATATTTCATCATTGAGGATTTCTTAAGAAAAGTTTAAAAATCTCGTCTGGTCTTGTTCTCGCGAACCCAGTCTCGTGTCTCGTCCCGTGGGATAAGTGTCTCGTCACACCCCTACAATGTGAAATTCTGTAGTTTTTACAAAATAATTTTGGCAGCTGTGGTTGCCAGAATAATTTTGTCAAAAATACAGAAACACTGTAAACACATTTACGACCAAAAACTGTACATTTTACAGTATAAAACTGTAATTTACAAAAAAGAAAATTTGAATGTAAACCAGTAAATTCATCAACGCACACTGCTATTAAAATCTGTTTTGTAACATACTGACTTATGATTATTTTCCCTGTATTTAGTACGGGAACTTACTGTTAACCTATTAACAGTTTTTTTTTTTTTTTTCTGTAGCGTTTTTACAAAATTTTACAATTAAAATAACACTTATTTTTTACAGTGTGTAATATAATTTAATATAATTATAAAACATGTCGAGAACATGTCCAGGTTACATTTTGTCCCTAAATCAAAAGAGTATAATTAAAAAATAAATAAATAAAATAAAATAAATAAATAAATAATATTTTGCAAGAAAACTAAAGTTCTTTTTAGGACCATCACAATTTTATAATATATTTTTTATTCAAATTTAATATTTTTTAAGTCACTTTTTCATTTTAGTCACCATAAATAAAAGAATACAAAAATGTTATCATTTTTGCTTTTTATCTAAAATATGAATAATAAAATTAACGTTGAATGCTTGTGTACTACATTCATGAGATTTATTTTTTTCCTTACAGATGTAAATTTGATGCAAAAAACTAGTAATGCTAAAAATAAACTTTATTTTCTTTATGCAAAGTATTTTTTTTTCTGTTTGATTTGAGGGTGAAATGTGGCCTGGACGTGTTTTGACAGATTTACCCTCACATGAAGAGATATTAAATTAGCTCATCTCTCTCTCTATTTCTTTTCTCTTTGTCTCTCTTAAACCCATTTATCGCTCTCTTTTTTATTCCCAGTGTGTTGTTAAAACAGGCCCACAGAACAAGCTATTGATTGAAATGACCTCTGAGCATAATGAGAGCTCATATGCTAATGGTGCTTATCATTTCTGTCAGTACCCTGCAGACAGTCACAATTAAGTACACAGTCAATGCTGTTTCCATTACAGAGAATGTTACTGCTCCGCATAGTTATATAAACATTATGTAAATCCACATATCGTCATTCAGTTTCTCTCCCCTGCATGAATTTCAGCCCGGGCTTCCATAATTGCTGTGTTTATTTTGGAGCGTATATACAGCTGATGTTGAGTTTATTTTAGAAAATGAAATGAATTTCTGGATGATTTTAAACTTAAAGGTACTTCAGGCAACGACATTAGTTATTAACCTCTCTTAAGCAGACAAAATGAAATGCCTGCAGCTCTTGAATGCTTTGGTCTACAGGTACAATTCTGGCTTCTTTTAAAAACAGATTTTTTTGTCATAGTTATTAGTAGTACAGGAACAGTTTTTTCGTTAAAATAAAAAAAACATAGAAGCAAATTTTCATAAGGACATTATCTTTATTAAGAAACTGCATATTTGAAGTTTAAACAAGTACATTCTTGCCTAACAAACTCTTAAAACTACATTCTGTGATACAAAAACAGTATTATTTATAAAATTATATTGGATTTGGGGCGCCAGCCATGACACTTGCTGTGAGAAATGGCTCAAACGATACAAACTGTTGGAATTCCGATATCACTAGAATATCACACTCCTCTCAGCCAATCAGATTCGAGGACCAGAAATAACTGTTGTATAATATCCAATAAATAACTGGTATTACAATTATATACTATTTTGTCCTATTAAAAAAAATTTAGGCATTATAATATACAATGCTTAAATGCAATATCTTGAAAATATTGCAGATAATTGTTATCATGTTATGATATCTGATAAATGACTGGTATGAAAATGATGTGCTATTTTGTCTTTTTAATAAATAAATAAATAATTGTGAAAATGTTTTTAGACATTTTAATGTACGATGCCTAAATACAATAGCTTGAAATTATTAAATTATTATCATGCTATGTCTGATCCACTAAAAGACTGGTATTAAAATGCTATAGTTTGTCTTTTAAAATAAATGAATAAATACAAAAAATTAAAATAATTTTTGCGAAAGTTTGAAATTATAATCTCAAGAATATCTTGAAAACATAATTTTTTAATATGTTATGATATACTGTTTTGTCTTTTAAATAAAGTAAATTAAAATGTCATTAATTAATAATAAATAAACAAACAAATAACACAAATAAATACAATGCTTGAAATTATTGCAGATAATTATCATGTTATGATATTTGGGAAATGACTGGTATTAAAATGATGACACTATTTTGTCTTTTAAAATAAAATAACATAAAATTAAATTAAATTAAATTAAATTAATAATTGCAAAAGAGTGTTTAGGTATTATAATGTACAATGCCTAAATATAATAGCTTAAATTAAAATTATATGCTATTTTGTCTTTTAAAATAAAATCAAATTAAATTAAATTAAATTACATTTATAATTGCAAAAGTGTGTTTAGGAATTGCTTGAAATTATTAAAATTGCTTGAAATTATTGCAGATAATTATCATGTTATGTTAAGAAATGACTAGTATTAAAATTATATACTATTTTGTCTTTTAAAATATTTTAAAACATATATAAAACAAATATATAAACAACTTGTGAACGTGTGTTTGGGCATTATAATGTACAATGACTAATACAGTAGCTTGAAATTATTGCAGATAATAATTGTCATATTACGGCTGATCCAAAGACTGGTATAAAAATGCTATAGTATTTTGTCTCTTAAAATAAAATAAAATAAAAATTGTGACGTGTATTTTTAAAATTTAAAAATAAAAATAATACATCTGCTTAAAATTACATTTAATTTGTTGATCAATTATTAGTGTTTATAGAGCTTAACTTAAGGTGAGTGTTATGACACCAAAGCTAATCTAAATGTAAAAATTTAAAAAAATAAATACTGAGTATCAGCTGATATATATTCAATATCTATACAAAATCAATATCAGTATTTATGCATTCATTGCCTCTTTGATTTAATCCAACATTGCAGTCCGGATTACATTTGGGTTGTTGTTATGTGTCCAATAGATTTGACCACCAGGTGCACAGACCCCTAAGATCCCTGTTTTCCCCCTCCTTCTTCTGTGTTTATCTTCATGCTCTTGTCTTCTCTGCACTCTTTATCTGTTATTTAATGTTTTCTAATCAGTCCTTGAGGATGTAATATTCTGTTCTGTGCCTCTGTGAGAAGATTGAATTGCATTATGATTTGATTGTTTTTCTTTCTAAGTAGGCAGGATTTTGTTATTGAATAACCCTTATGCCAGCATATCAGTGGAATGGAGAAAGATTACACTCAGATTGTTTTATTTCTCACTCACGCTCTCTCTCCCTCTGCTCATTTCTCTCTCTGTTTCTTCCCTTTTAGTGTGCATGGGCTTTCCTCAAAAAGATAACTTGGAAACTTTGAGGTCCATTGAGCGGCCAGTGTCAGATAATCAATCAATGCAGCCCACGTCCCCCAAATGAGCGCTCTGATGTCACTGATGTGGAACGACATGGTCTGAATCCACCATTGAGATTCCAGAGAAAAATGAGGTCATCTTCACTGGTGCTCATGCATACGAGAACACAGCAATCCTTAATCACACCAGGATATGATGCTTAAAACATAACACCCGGGTATTAATGAGGCACATACGACTTCCCTTAAAGCGATAAAGATTCCCATGAAGCGATGTGATTATGCACCGCTTATATTTATGCCCAAGCCCAGACGTAATCTGCTGACTTTTATCGTATTTATCACACTGATTTTAGGGGGAAATCATGCTAATACTTGTCAAATTGAGGTGAGCGCACTATATGATTCCTGACAGCTGAAAGCATCATAAAAGCACAGTAAAGCTCTTCAGTTTTGTGGAAATCTGCAGTGCACGTATTTCATCTTATGATCAAGGTGCTTGTGAAATGCACTTGTGGATGGAGAAAATAAGATCCAGATATCTATTAGGGCTGTCACTAACAATTATGTCAGTATTCGAGTAATCGGTCAATTATTCTGACGATTAATCAGGTAATCGGATATTTAGGGGTTCAAGTAATGCTGAAACCCTATTGTAATTGTTAGAATGGCCAAGGATCAGCAATCTCCAAGTAAAACTAATCGTGCAGACCAAAAACAACGTATGTCATAGAGACTTGAAACTTGGAGGGATAGTAGTACTCACGCCGCCAACAACGTCACCAAGGCTCACCCTAATCAGCCTGATGGGGCCACTACAGCAAACAAAAGTACGAAATCGCTCATAACTCCAAAAAGATCAGTCGCAGACTTAAGTGTCTTATGTCATTGGAATCAGATTTGATCGTGTGCCTGGTGAAAGTTTCGGGTATTTTGCATTTTTTGAAAAACCTACTTTTGTGAACTATTCCTAGGTTTTCCTAGGAATTCCTAAACCAGTGCAGAAAGATCCTTTGGAGAGCGAATATCAATAAAAATATCAAATAAAAAGTCGAACTTTTGACTCACTGTCGCAAAGGGACGGCTAAATGTTCGAAAGGGGCAGGGCCACTTTTAGTAAAATGCCTATAACTCCTGAATGAAATTAGATATCTTTGCCAAACACTTATGTGAGAGCTCAATCTGAGGTCACAGGAAAAATTTAGAGCTTATCCAATTGGTGGCACTATTAAAGAGAAAAAAACATAAAAATGGCTAGAACAGCGCAAACATTTGTCCTTTCAACATGAAAATCGGTGTGCACAGCCTGGGTTCAGAGTGCCACAAGTGTCTATAAGGACATTTGCTTATCTCAAAAAACATGGTCACCATTGGCAACAAAGTTTGAGCACCTATTAGACAAGGTTAACGGAGGTCGATCGGAACGAAATTCGGTGGGCCTGTTTGACTCACAGCCCCAAAGGTCTAAGAGAAATTTGAAAGAAATTGGCCACTGGGGGTGATATTGCATTTTTCAAGGGCGTAAACGATTGTACGTTGCATGATATTCGTATCATATGATAGAACTCCTCAATACAGACAACTCTGCCTCAAGAACCGCTGTCAGTCAACTAATTTGTTAAATGATTAAGAAGATGTTAAAACTACTTTTGTGAACTAGTCCTAAGTTTTTCGCTCAATCTGGAAAAAACACTGCAGTACAATTCTCAGGACTCTCTAGGTTAATAATTATCAAAAAAAAAATGTTGAAATTTACCCTTTGGGAAGCTATAACGGGGTTATTTAGAAAAGGGGCTTGTCCAAATTTACCCAAAATCCTACAAAGCCTAAAGGAAAACTCAAAACTTCACGAAACCTGATGAGCACATGTGACAGGTGATTCTAAACAAGCATTTAAAGTTTTAAGGAGATCGGACCAAAGGTGGCACTATAACAGTCATAACTGTTACAAAACACAATATTTATAGTACATTACCTGGATTTCTCAAAAATGCTTTTAAATAAATGATTTAGGTGGTTACAAGCTTGCTAAATAATGTCTTTTTCATTTGTGCCTAAATGCCTTAAAGCGCTTGAACCCTGGTAATTGCTGCTTGCAGCTATATGTATAATTCATTTTTTGTGGTAATAAAAATAGATCCAAATGAACATCAACCTTCAAAATTACTTAAAATACACATATAATAGCAATGAGGCAATAGAAGATTGGTTCAAATAAAGTGTCAAAAGCAAGTAATTGTATGGTTTTATAGAACAAAACTGTTAAAATATATAATGCATTATAAACAATAGAGCTTACATACATTATGCATTAGAACAATATGCAAAGACTGAGACACTCCACACATATACATAACCTACACATATGGAAATAATTAAAGCATATGTATTAACCCTGCATCACATATATTTATTTAATTGAATCGTAGAGTTTGTGAACATCACAATAGCATTATGCTTTATTTTTGACTTTTAAATTTGTTTAATATAGCAGCATTTGAAAACGGTCTAATAATGTTTTTCACGGATTCTCGCCCGTGGAATGCGGCACTTCCGGTATTTTGCCGGTTACTTGACATGCAATCAAGATTTTTTAAAAGTGAGTACTCAAATTGAATCAAAAAATTGTGACAGCCCTAATCTAAATTATTTCCTGTCTGCAAGTACAGAAACACAACTATCATGAGAATCCTGTTTAAATGTTGTCTTTCCTCATCTTTTTTGTATGTCTGTCTGTACAAAGCAGCTGGTCGGTCGGCTGGTGTCAATTACTGTCTGTGTACTCAGTGAAAATGGTATTTGTATTGACTGCAAAAGAGAATATGGTGCCTCAGTGGGGGAAAGAAGGTTTGAGAAAAATCATTTGATGAACCGAGTCCATGCTTCTTTTGTTTTAGGGTTTCATTTTAGGTGAAATGCATGCTGAAGAAACAACAATTTCCAGGCTAATTTATCTTGTAACCCAGTGTTTTGAAATATTCAGCTGTGCACATAACAAACAAGAAACCACAATCCACATTTGTTCTGTAACAGATGCAGACAGATTTTAGTCCTTGTGGCTATGTCCTCTCCTGTTTTCGCACAAAGTTGTTTATAAATATAGGTAGTTGCAATATTTGAAGGGTTTATTTCCAGAATACAGTCTTGTATCTTCCCCTAAATGCAGCTGTCAGATCTTCCCACTTGATATATTGTTATTATTAATTTTTTTCTTCCCACATTTCTCCCAATGCACAATGCACTTTCCTTATCCACCTTTTTTTTCAACACGGAAGTAAGCCTATGGACGAGACTTCCGGTTCATTATCTGCTATAGGGATATAACAAGAAGAATAACAATGTGCAGTAAATGGTAAAACTTTTTGCACTACAAACCAGTGTGCTCATAATTAAGATAATACATTAAACTAATATGGTAAGACACACCAATTTGCAATATCAAGCAGTAAAACAAGCTGTTTTGTACAGCTAAAAATAGCTGGAAGCGGATGAGACTGGACCCATAACATTTACAAAAAGATGTACATTTACTGCATTTACTGAGTAAATCAGAATGAATAAAATCCAGTATTCAGTAATCCAACATCTAACACTGATTTCACACTTCTTTTTTTCAGATGAGATTGCTTGCTTTTCTTGCAAGATCTGGCAACGCAAAGCTGTGAAGGAGGGACAATGTAGAAGTCGTGTTCTGTCCCTAAGAGGGACATGTTTGTGCTGCTTCTGCATCCCATAAGAGTTCCCTGCTCTGAATTATTGAGAGGAAGACCTGGGTAATCCATCACAGTAGAGGATACATGAAGACGCCTGTCATAGCCGCTGGAAGAGGGTGGGGGACGTGTGAAGTCACCTCACGGCTCATCAACACGTTATTGAGAAACATCTTCACTCCCTTCTTTCAGCAGAGCCAGGAACCGTCAAAATCGACCCCGCTGATTGAAATGACTCGATCTATTCATAGACTATCTACTGCTGGACCTCTTCACTAGGCAGGCCACTGTTTGAAAAGCAACATAACTCAAAGTACTTCAGTCCTTCTTCTAAGAAAGTAATTAGCCACACTACAAGCTACTAACGAAAAGTAGTCATTGACACTGAAGCTATTGAAAAAGGCCAGTTCATAATTAGCATATTGGACTGTCTAAAAACAATTAGGGTTTTTGAATGAATGAATCTTAGATGGGGTGAGGAATTGAAAATATGCTGATAATTTACTCACCTTCAGGCCATCCCAGATGTAGAGTTTGTTCATCAGATGTGGAGAAATGTAGGATGAGAGTCCCGTTGGTTCTGGCTTCTGTGAAAAAGTCTAGCCTTCTGAATCAGGTGAGAAATATGCACAGATCAAGCACGGTTATGGATTGTGGGATCATATTTTGGACAGAAGCGATGGTTTAAAGTTAAAATACTTTAGACTGATGTATTTGTTTCTTTTAAACCTATAGCTTTTCGCTTCACGAGACGTTAATTGATGGACTGGAGTGGTGTGGATTACTGTGATGTTTTTACCAGCTGTTTGGACTCTCATTCTGACGGCACCCATTCACTGCAGAGGATCCAGCGGTGAGCAAGTTATGTAATGCTAAATTTCTCCAAATCTGTTTCCATGATGCAACAGATTTCCTACAATTGTTCATTTTTGAGCGAACAACTTCTTTAGCAACAACTGCTACTTGTTTGAAAAGATTGTAGATGGAAAAGTTCAACTTTAATGGCAAAATCAGAAGTACCTTCACACTACTGAAAACTGTAGCTAAAATAATTTGCGTTCGTCTATGAACTTTGAATCTATGAACTCAAATCAGACTTTCCATGGAAAAGATGCACTCAGCCTTTCTGAAATTAATGTTTTCATACTTCCTAATATTTTCCAGATGATTTTTTTCTGGGAATTGAGGATGAGGATTAATCTCAGCAATTGGTTTATTTGTGGATTGCATGTATTATTTGATTGCGCTCATCCGTCCTGGCAGAGCCAGGTCTGGACACCGTAATGGAAAAGGTGTGTATGGAAGAGTATGTTTTTGGCAGAGCTTTGTGAAGTCATGGACAGTGCATAAAATGAAGGTACATCATAAATAATGTGCCCATTTATTAATTTGTAGTCTTTCCATGTCTGCTTCCTCCATAACATTTCAATATGAAATAAATTGGGATGCAGGATCTAGAGCCATCAGTGTTCCATTATGGCACCAACTAGTCCATCATCCTATTATTGGTCCATTATGCCATCAAACAGGATAATAAATA
Source organism: Labeo rohita (assembly GCF_022985175.1). Classification (NCBI taxonomy): domain Eukaryota; kingdom Metazoa; phylum Chordata; class Actinopteri; order Cypriniformes; family Cyprinidae; genus Labeo; species Labeo rohita. The sequence continues at coordinate 30,029,907 of NC_066877.1, forward strand.
ATACAAATCCACATACGCATTACTAGTGGCAGTGTATGGTGGCCAGATCTCACAGTGTTCCTGAACTCGGGTAGATACAAACCATTGGTGTGTGGTGGTGTTCTGAAATGAGGAGGCAAACGTTTTTTATTTTTTAAATAAAAATATTAATAAATATAGCTGCAAGCAGCAATTACCAGGGTTCAAACGTTTTAAGGCATTTGAGCACATATGAAAAAAGACATTATTTAGCAAGCCTGTAACTGCCTAAATCAATGATTTTAATTTTTGACAAATTCTGGTAATTTACCATAGAAATATTATGTTTTTTTATTACTATAGCACCAACAATCTCATTAAAACGTTGGATGGTAGTTTTCCTCTAGGCTTTTATAGGATTTTGGGTAAATTTAGGCAAGCCTCTTTTCTGAACAACCCCGTTATAGCTTCCCAAAGTGTAAATTTCAACAATTTTTGATAATTATTACAAAAAAGAATCCAGAATCCAAGGTCCATCAACATAAACATTAAAAATGCACACTGATGCATTTCGGCCTTTAGCCTTCCTCAGAGTGTGTCAGGTATCGAACAAACAACAGGCGTAGGTACTGTATAATTAGTCTGTAAGATTTGTTTTGATAATTATTGACCTAGAGCATGGGTGCCCAAACTCGGACCTGAAGGGCCGGTATCCTGCAGAGTTTAGCTCTAGCCCCAATTAGACACACCTGAAGCAGCTAATCAAGCTCTTACTAGGCATACTGGAAACTTTCCAGCAGGTGTGTTGAGGCAAGTTGGATCTAAACTCTGCAGGACACCGGCCCTTCAGGACTGAGTCTGGGCACCCCTAACCTAGAGAGTCCAGAGAATTGTGCTGCATTGTTTTTTCCAGATTGACCAAAAAACCTAGGACTAGTTCGCAAAAGTAGTTTTTTTTTATATATTCTTAATCATTGAACTAGAGTTTTCGGTACTGAAATTTTAAAAACGTACATTTTCCCGCTCACATTTGAGCGCTGTTGAACTGTTTTTTAAACATTGCCGATTGGCCATAGTGTTCACTCGCTCAGCGTTTGAAAACCGCATGTGTCAGCAGATCCCTAATACATCTGCAGATGGATCTGCTGACAGATACGGCTTTCAAATGTTCCCATTGTGCTTATCTGTGAGCGCTCGGTGAGGAGCATGAAGCGCTTATCATTGTAGCCAATCACAGTCATGTCTGTTAAGCCCGTGAACACTATGGCCAATCAGCTATGTTTAAAAATTGGCTCAACAGTGCTCAGATGTGAGCGGGAAATGTACGTTTTTAAAATTTCAGTACAGAAAGTACCAAACCCGGTACCTTTTGACATTGAACAAACGATTTGATTGACAGCAGTGGTTCTAGAAACAAAGTTGTCCGGAATGAGGAGTTCTATCATTTGATACAAATATTGCTTGCATGTTGATAGGACAAATGGTTGCGTAGTAATAGCCATTTTTATGTTTTTTCCATTTTATAGTGCCATGAGGTGGCGAAGCTCTGTGATTTTTTTTTTTTGTTTGTTTGTTTGTTTGTTTGTTTTTTCCTGTGACCTCAGATTGAGGTTGGAGAAGATATCTCATTCTGTTCAGGAGTTTTTTACTAAATTTTTTACTAAAAGTAGCCATGCCCCTTTCGAACGTTTTGGCATCCCTTTGCAACAGTGAGTTGGAGTTTGCAGTGGTTTGGTTTCATTTTGGTTTTCCGTTCACAAAAGTAGGTTTTTAAAAAAATCCAAAATACCCGAAACTTTCGCCAGGTTCACGATAGAATCTGAGGCATAAGGCACTTGAGCCTGCGACTAATAGTTTAGGAGTTATGAACGATTTTGTACTTTTGTTCACTGTAGCACCGTCAGGCCAGTTGGGACGAGCCTTGGTGAGTGTGAGTACTACCATCCCTCCAAGTTTCAAGTCTCTACGACTTACAGTTTGGCCTGCGTAATCAGATATTACCTACTCTCACGTGAATTTCCGGGTCTGTTAAAACTCAGTGGACTTAGGGGAGGTGAGAGAAATGTGGACTTGTCGCTGTTGGACAATGTTTCTTGTGATTAATAAACTTTTTAATGTTATATTTTGCAATATTGTGGTTGTTTTATTTTTGTAGGCTAATCTGAATTAATTCTCGTCCAATATTTTGAGGAAGCCTCTTTGGAGGAAGCACCCCTGATACTCCCTATTTTATGTTATTATTATTAACGTTGATAGGCTATTATAATCTTAAAATGCAGAATATATAGACAGGTCATTGATTTTGAAAAAAAAAAAAACACTTTATTCTCACAATGGACGTTTCTTTTCCTTCAACCTTTTGTCCTGCTGCAGATGAACTACGCAGACCTAATGGGAGTAGTTGAAATGTGCAAATCAGTATGTCACTGCACCTTGGCCTTATTTGTCCTAATTACCTCAGGCTAATTCACAGTGTCTTGCTTTAAATGGTTTCCAAATGAAGTCCTGGAGGAATCTTGTGGCGCTAACAATATGCTTGAGATGGAGGATCCGTGGTGAATTACCTCACTGCCTGCTGCTTCAGATTGCTGTTGCGAGATAAAACCGTTCCTTAATTGCTGGTTTATGATCAGCTTCTCGTACACAAACTCAAATCTAATATGTGCTATAAGTGGTTTTCTAAACTACTAAATTGGACCGCTTTTCCTCAATTCCCACCCTCCAAAAACACGTTAGGAGGTTCTTTTAAAAGTTAAGGCTCCAGAAGGGGGTTTTCACAGCTTTCAGGTAGCAGTTTTTAGAATATTTTTTTCTTAGTGAAGAACATTATAATAATTTAGAGAACCTTTTGTGCAATGGAAAGGTTCCATAGAAGTTACAGGTTCTTCATGGAACTATTGATAACTACTTTATATTTCATTTTCAAGTCTAACCCAACCAAGGCTGTTTGAAAAGCTGAAAATCCAACAAGTAAACTCTTTTTGCCCTTCTGATTCAGCTCATCATCACCAGTCTTGTTGCTAGCTGCACAGATTAACATCTGCTCGTATGTGAGCCAGTGCTGGTGTAATGTATAAGAGATGTTGCTGGCAATGCCATTGAAAGCTAATGACTAGCCTAGAGTATCTGCTCGTTTTGAAGTCATAATTAGGCTGTGAATGTGATGGAGGCTGAGCCCACTTGGAGGTGCTGGCATGCTAGTGTCCACACAGCTCGCTTTCTCAACAGAGCCAGACGTCCTGCTTTGCCCTCGCTACGCCAAAGGACAGATTGTGGCAAGTGACGACAGATGCCTCTCAGTATGTGTGATAGAGTTAGAGCGCTTACACAAGGGAAAGACTATGTTACACTTGTGTATATGGTCAGTGAAAACAAAAAGAGTAATTTTATGTGATGTCCAGAAGGGAAAACCAGCTTAATACTTGCTGAGTAAGTAAAAAAATGTTTCAAGAGCATGCTTTATTGGTGTCAAGGGAATTTTGGCAGAGCGTCAAAAAAAAAAAAAAAAAGAAAAGAAGAAGAAGAAGAAGACATCTCAAATGTACTAAAAGTTGGAGACCTAGGATCCTCCAATCTCAGTAAAATCAATAGTTGTCTATAGAGTGTTTTCATGACATGTCATCAATGTCATCCAACCCGGAAAAAACATTTGGAGTACTATAGACTGTCAAAAGTTATATCAAATCAAGGAGAAGAGTGCAAAAAACTGTCTGAGGAACAAAAGGCGTTTGTGGTTGGCCAAACTAAATCAGGATTTCCAGGGCAAAAATCTTGACAACATTTGTGTTTACATTACTCATCAGCAAAACGTCCTATCAGATGTCAAGTAGACGTCTGTTAGTTGCCTTTAAGATGTTTATGATCAGTATTGGGGAAAGTTACTTTTAAAAGTAATGCATTACAATTTTGCATTACTCCTCGAAAAAGTAACTAATTACATTAGTTAATTACCTTAGTTACTTTTTATGGAAACTAATGCATTACGTTGCTTTTTCCGTTACTTTACTTTTTTTTTATAATATAAAACCCCTTTCACACTAAAAGTGAAATGAGTGCACATCAGGCTGAAAGAAAAGTAAATACTCTCAGTGGAAGAACACTCTTCAGCAATACATAAAATGAAGCTCGAATGTTAGTGTATATAAAATAATTTTTGCTTATTAGTATGGTTCAATTGGATCAAAGCAAAAATATTGGTTACTAAAGCGGGATTAAATACATAAAGGATATTTGTGACCCTGGACCACAAAACCTTAAGTAGCATGGCTATATTTGTAGCAATAGCCAAAAATACATTGTATGGGTCAAAATTATTGATTTTTCTTTTATGCCAAAAATCATTAGGATATTAAGTAAAGATCATGTTCCATGAAGATATTTTGTAAAATTCCTACTGTAAATATATCAAAACTTAATTTTTGATTAGTAATACGCAGTGCTAAGAACTTCATTTTGACAACTTCAAAGGTGATTTTCTCAATATTTAGATTTTTTGGACCTCTCAGATCTCGGCCAAATATTGTCCTATCCTACAAACCGTACATCAATGGAAAGCTTATTTATTCATATATATGATGTATAAATCTCAGTTTCACATAATTAATTATTCATGGTTTGTGTCATATTCTGTGTTTACATTTTGCTGTTTTTATTAATTTTGAGGAATACTGAATCAATATTTACCCCAATAATATTTACACAATATTTACTTGTCAGTCAATAAATGCTAAACAAAAAAAAAAAAGTAACTGGCGTTACTTATTTGAAAAAGTAACTCTTAAAAACTCAAAAGCAATGCATTTCTTTACGAGTTACTTGAAAAAAGTAATCTGATTACGTAAATCACATTACTTATAATGCGTTATCCCCAACACTGTTTATGATTTAAAATGTATGTAAAACTGACATCTTACGGACATCTGTTAGATGTTTTTACACAGCAGATGCTTTCCAGATTAAGTGATCTTTAACAGACATCTTGCAGATGTATGTGTGCTATCTGGGAACTGACCAAATCGTGATGTAAGTGCAAACCGTCTATGAGAACTCATTCTCATGATGAATCATGAATAATTCTGAAAATAGAGGTCATCACACTGGGAATGTGGAAAATGTGCTAATTTTATTTGGTTATAGCCCACAATAGGTGACTTACATATGAAAAGGACAATGTAAAGCAAAAACAACTTTTTAATATTCAGATCACATTGTGTCAGATAGAACAGCAATGATGTCATATCCTCAGGTGTTGAGCCTCTTTTCATCACAAGACATTAGTATTCCTGCAGCAGCGAGCTGTGATTGTGATCTCTGTCGGGGTATTTCTGTTCGTCTCAATAAGAGAGTAGCACAACGAAAGTGACTTCACCGAAGGAGAGCAGAGAAGGATGAAAATGCCATAAGGATCCTTGAGCGTGACTCTCAGCCACCCACACTGTCAGGCGTGGGAGGCAGAGGTAATTCTCCTGTGCCAGACACACGCAGAGAGCCGTGCTGATGGCAGTAATGCTACAGAACAACCAAATACCAGTGCGCTTATTTTAGATATTCCCTGTACTTAATATTGCATTTTCGGAGCTAATATACCCCTTGGTGCAAGTATTCTCTGGTTTCTTTTTGCTTGTGTTTCTACTACCTGCCAGCTTTGTGTTTTCATAACGCAGCTCTTGACTGAAACGTTAAACCCTTGGTGAAAACTATAATGGTTTAGAAAAACTTGCACTAATTTCCAGAGGGAAATAACGGTGTTTAATCACAACCTAATGAGAATCTATTAAAGTATATTGTTCAGTAAACAGCTCGCTCAGACACGAAGCTTCTCTAAACTTTGAATCAATTGAATCAGTTTGCAATTCGCAAAACGATTCACTGTTTTGAAGTGCTTGACGGCTGATGTCAGAACAGTGTAAATGCAACTAAAACTCAACCCAAGCATGAAAACACACTACAAACTGCAACTGCAGATGTTTTATTTAAAGTATTATCTGTTAAATACAATCAACAAATGATTTAATACTATTAAATAATAAGTATTTGTATAATATGCTTTATTGGTTTTATGGAGACCTTGGTTAATCAGGTAATCTCTTACTTTTATTATAGAATGTGATATTAAAATGTTTACATCTGAGTATCTCCAATATGGCCGTGCATCTGGGTAACTGACCAAACGGTGACGTAAGTGCAAACCCTTTATTGTTTAAATATTTACATGATAAAACAATATAATATTTTTGTAGCTCAATCTAGGATTGTTTCAGCATAGAAAATACATCATGAGTAGTCTGTGCTTTTGTGAAAGGTGGTTTTGTGAATAACATGTTTAGCTTTAATCCCAAATCTTGTCAGTCATCTTAAGAGAGCATGCATTTGAATAGTGACTATCACTGCGGTCTTTTCTGAAGGGCTCATCCCTATGCCCTAATCCCTTTGAAGGGTTTACCCTCCAGAATGAGGGCTTTGAAGGGATGAAGGGTGTAGGGGACCAGAACGCACATCTGCATCATCTTCTCGAGCCAATTAAGGAGGGTCCGTCATTGCACGAATAAACCTGTGAAAAAAATCACGGAAGCTAAGTGTGCATCTGTTGCACTCTTCAGATTCCAAAGGGCTATTTGAAGTGCCCAGTTTTGAGCACTTCAGTTAGAAATGATCCTTCAGCCATGATCGTTCTTTCTCCAAAGAGCCCTTCGTTAGTGGATCCATCCCATTTGGAACGCAGCATATCATGACTTTATCCACCTTTTTCCTCAATGCGGAAGTAAGCCTATGGTTGAGACTTCTGGTTCATTATCCGCTATAGGGAAATAATGAGAAGAGTAACATGCTGTAAATGGTAAAACTGTTTGCACTACAAACCAGTGTGCTCACAACTAAGATAATATATTAAAATAATATGGTATTGGACACTCCAATTTGCAATGTCAATCAGCTAAACAAGCTGTTTTGTACAGCTAAAAATAGCTGGATGCAGATGAGACCAGAAGCCAGACCTGTAAAATTTACAAATGGCTGCATCCACTCTTACAGGAAGAAAAAGGTGGATAAGAGAGATTGCTATAGATGTCCATATATGGAAATGGTTTGGGCGTGTCTTATGCTAATCACTTGTTTAGAATAAACTGAATTAATTAACATGAGAACAAATGTGAGAACACACCTGTTGTGAATCTGGTGGAAGTTTTGCATGAGAGGTAACGAGAAACGCTTGTACTGTAGCTCTCCACAAAAGTAATTGTTGTTTAGATTGTCTTGTTACATTAACAAGTCCATGAATATCAACATGATGGCTAAATTCTCTTTTCCCCTTATTATCTGTCATTGTTTAATACTCTGCTGACTTTCAGACGACACAAGCATAAATCACTATAAGCATTCCTGGACATATTGCCCATAGTTAATCTAAAAAGGCAATTTGGCAATGTATTCAGGCGTATCACAGTGTTATAGGATTATTCAGACCAGCCTCAGCATTTGGTCAGTATCCACATGACAAATATCATCTTCCTTCTGCAGCCTTAATTTACGCCTTTTATCACCTCGTATGAACATTTCCTTTGCTGTTCTACCAGTCTGTTCAGGAGAATGAATTCTGGCCCTGCCGATGCCGGATGGCTTCTGCGGGATAGATATTACTGTGTGTGTCACAATCTGTAATTACTCGTGGACAGGATCTGAATTGATCCGCTGGTTTAATTCCCGAGGGCTGTGACCGCCATGTCTCTCGGGTGGGGTTCAGTTCTGTCTCTCAGAAACCCACTGGCTTTTGTCTAGACATGCGTGTTCCAGTGAGAATGAAAAGGGCAGAGGATGAGTATAAAGAAAATCTGATTCACTAGTTTATTAAACCGTTTTCTACAAATCCACAGGGGGAAATGAGGATGGAAGAGGAAGTGAAAGAGGAAGGGGAGGGGCTAATCTGAGTCCACTAAAAGCGCAGACAGATGCTCTAATCCCATTCACATGAAAAGATGATTTTGATAAACTGTTAGCCTGTGGTGATCCTTTGAAATGAGGAGGCAAATCCCTTCTTTGGGTTTGGTTTTATCCACGTTTTTCCTCGATGTGGAAGTAAGCCTATGGGTGAGAACTCCTGGTTCACTATCAGCTGCTGGTAAATAACGAGAAGAATAACAACGTGTTGTAAATGGTAAAACTGTTAGCACTACAAACCAGTGTGTTCATAGTTAAGATAATACATTAAAATAATATGGTAAGACACATCAATTTGCAATATCAAGCAGCAAAATGAGCTGTTTTGTACAGCTAAAAACAGCTGGATGCCGATGAGACCAAAAGCCAGACCCATAAAATTTACAAATGCCCACTCTTACAGGAAGAAAAACATGGATTTATTCCAGTGTTTCAATTCTATTTGGTGTTTTGTGATGAAACACCATTTTAACTTATTATATGTGGTCTGCTTTATCATTTTGATTCACTTGACCCATTTTAAATTGCATGCGCTAAAGTTAAAAAGTGTAGTCTTTCTGATTATTATGCTTCTATTTAAAACTGTCGCTGTTAATGTTTCAGCATTGCTAGACTTTTTTTTTTACCTCGGTGACTCAAAATGATGGAGAATTCACATATACAGTGGCATGTGAACATTTGGGAACCCCTTGCAGAATATGTGAATAATTTCAACAAAATAAGAGAGAAAATACAAAATGCATGTTATTTTTATTTAGTTCTGTCCTGAGTAAGATATTTTACTTAAAAGATGTTTGATACAGACCACAAGACTAAAAAAAATAGCTGAAATTATTAAAATAACCCCCTTCAGAAGTCTGGGAACCCTTGGTTCTTAATACTTTATGTGGTTACTTGGATGATCTACGGCAGTTTTTTTGTTTTGTTTTGTGATGTTTGTTGATGAGTCCCTTGTTTATTCTGAACAGTTAAACTGAACACTGTTCTTCAGAAAAATCCTCCAGGTCCTGCAGGTTCTTCAGTTTTCCAGCATATTTTACATATTTGAACCTTTTTCAGCAGTGACTGTATGATTTTGAGATCCATCTTTTCACTGAGGACAACTGAGGGACTCAAACACAACTATTTCACAAGTTCACCTGCCCATCCAGTCCTAATGGGTAATGGTAAACAAACTTGTCTTGCTGTCCTTAATGGAGGCCGAGAGCCGAGTTCAACCCCCCATTGCGATATTACCTAGAGGGAGAATAACAGAAATAGAGGAGGAGAAAGTGAGGTGGAGGGATGCCGGAAGAACTGACGCTGGGACGGTGCAATGAGAGCTGCTTACAGTATATAGGCTCGTAATGATAATTGACAGGAATGAATGATTAGGCTCTTCCCGAACCTACATTTGGAACTTTATTAAAACAGGTTCAAACATTTACATATTTCAGTAAGAAAAAATTGGATGTCTTCATTCTGTTCAAAAGTTTTCACACCCCCCATCAAATATGCAAAAGATGCTGGAAAACTGAAGAATCTGCAGTACCTGGATTTCTCTGAAGAACAGTGCTCAGTTTAACTGTTTAGAATTAACAAGAGACTCATGAACAACCATCACAAAACAAAACAAACAGTCGTAGATCATCCAGACAAACACACACAATATTAAGAACCAAGGCTTCCCCGACTTATTTTAATAATTTCAGCTACTGTAAGTACTCCTGGGAAGTTTCTTCTTATGAGTTTGGAAATCATAATTACTCGCTGAACAATTTCATTGTTTTTAATGACAAAAACAAGGAGCATTTAGCGCTAGTGCAGCGTAATGAAGAACAAAAGATAACACATTGGATTTTTTTTTTCTTGTGCTGCCACAGAGAATAATGGGAAATGGAATTTGGTCATATAAAACATTCTCATATGTGACCCTGGAACACAAAACCAGTCATAAGTAGCATAGGTATATTTGTAGCAATAGCCAAAAATACACTGTATGAGTCAAAATGATCAATTTTACTTTCATGTCAAAAATCATTACGGTGGTTAAGGAAAGATCATGTTCCATGAAGATATTTTGTAAATTTCCTACTGTAAATATAACAAAACTTAATTTATAAATAGTAATATGCATCACTAAGAACTTCATTTGGACAATTTTTTTTTTTTGCACCCTCACATTCCAGACTTTCGGCCAAATATTGTCTATAAATCTCATAAATCTCAAAAAAACTGACCTTTATGACTGGTGGTCCAGGGTCACATAAAATGCATACAGACTAAACATGTCCCTAACTCAAAAGTCTGGGCTTAAAGAAAATACAGTTTCCCACTCATATTGTTAGAAGATGTGTTAATGTATTAATTGTACATTTTTTATGTGTGAGAGAATATGTCTGAAGGAAGGCTTGTTTCTGCAACAGGATTTTTATCCTGCATTTTTTATTTTTTTTACAATTCTGACTTTTTCTCAAAACTCAAAATTGTTAGATATAAATGCATAAATATGTGATATAACTGCAGTACTGAGTGATATAAACTTACAATTGTAAAAAGTTGTGATTACCTTTTTAATTTTTTTATTCTGTGGCAGAAAAAAATTAATTCTGAGATGAAAACAGGATTTTGTGAAAATAAGTCAGAATTATGAATCATATCCAGCAGTTGTGATATTTTATCTTCTCAAAACTGTGATTTATATCTGTTTATATTTACTCTGTGGAGTTAACGCACTTCTAAAACGTCTGCAGTGTGCCGTGTAAACTGAGCAAACTGAAGTTATTAAGTTTATTCTGTGAACTCACTCTGCTAGTTTGATTTCTCACAAAATTAAATTAATTTAAAACAAACTATTCTGACCATCTCAAAATTAAAATTTGGCCTAACACCAGCTGCACATGGTGGCTTCTCGGTCTGCAGCACTCTTCTGTGTCTTCAAACTTAAACCTACCCATCTCTTTGCACTTTCCAGGCCTGATTTTTTTTGATATCTCTTCTCTTCCTTGACGTTATGTTCTTTGCTACCTTGTCTGTTAAAAATAGCATGCGCATCAATTATACATTGTGTAGGCTAGCATCTCTCCATTACATCCATCAGTTTGTTGCTTTCTGGCTTTTATCTGTGGCATCTTCTGATAAACACACTTTTCGTTTTATCTTGTGGTGCACCCCTTTAAAAGCCCCATGTGGTGTTATTTTTGAGGGATTTGGGAAAAGTAGAGTGGGTTTAAGTGCTTCCTGCTTTGCAATATGCAAAATCTGTTGTTATACAACATGTTCTCGAACTGCTAGTGCAAAGTAATATCCAGAGACATCCTGACTCTATTTATAACCGCTTTCGCTGTGTCATCATGGACAGAATGTGTGTATCATGGCATTTTGCTGCACTGATTGAATTCACATAGACTGCATTGCAAACTCAAGCAAAGCTATTGATGAATTCTTCCTCATTGTGGCAGTCTCGTATATTGTAAAAACAGTTTTGTTTCCTGGCGGACAACTAACCCTTTGGCCCGTGATGAAGTGCGTCTGACTTTGAATATTTCCTTGTTTGTTTGTTTGTAACAGCTGTTGTTGTTGTTATTTAATCACTCACCCATGGAGTCAGTCTAGGTCTGTTAATTGCAATAATTACAACCACTGTTCATTTGTCTGTGTGATTACATGTGCTACAGGGTTCCTGCTCCTTTAGTCCTGTAATTTGTGAATCAGTGGTAGTTAGACTTCAGTCGAGCAGGATTTCAGCTGTTTTTATGTTTAGGTGAATCTCATTATAATATATGCAAGTCACATTTTAATTTAGAGACAAAATGTAATAAAATAGTATAATAGGGCCCTTTGAAATCCATTTTATTTTTTCCCAAATTCTGTTTTATTTTTTTCTGTCTGTTATTTTCCGTTTTAATTTTTCTGGACTCCTTTTTAATGGTTAAATTCAATTTTATTCATCAAAAAAGCAGATCTAATTAATTATAATCATGAAATTATACAATTTAGCATCAATTTATTAAAGGTCATAAATTTCACGTTAAAGAGTAAAATTCCGTTTTTATGACTGGGTTCTGTGATTCCGTCCACGTTTTCCACATCGCGTAAATCATAGGACCCTAAATACAATGTATATGTCTTCACAGTTATATATTTATATTTGAGCAGAAATATGTGGATTTGTACATTTATTTATTTATTTTTGCAGTTTTTATTTATTTATTATTTCGAATATTTGCTTTATATTTCAAATTCTCATTATTGTAATGCATCCAGTGGTTTTGATTGTACTTTTACAGCAGGTATTTTTACTTCTCAAATATAGAATGTGGCCAGTAGGTGGTGACAGGTGACTGTCTTTATAAGTGAACTTATTCTATCAACTGATTCTTTCAAAAACAGTCTGGAACGAAAGAAGAGATTGTGATCACTGAATCATTCGCTCATTCGATTCGTTCCAAAACACAGATTCATTCTGAAACTAAACATGTGACTTGCTGTCTTTATATATATATATATATATATATATATATATATATATGTGAAAACAGGTTTGAAAGTGCAAGTTTTTGAAAGTGATTCAGTTATCGAATCAGTGTAAACGATCAAAATGCAAATGTGTAAAAAAAAAAAAAAATGTACTACCTGTTCACTCTATAGAAAAGTGATATGGCCAACTACAGGCCTTGCATATACAGGGGTTGGACAGTGAAACTGAAACACCTGGGTTTAGACCACAATTAGTATGGTGTTTGGCCTCCTTTTGCAGCCAATACAGCATTATTTCATCTTGGGAATGACAAATACAAGTCCTGCACAGTAGCCAGAAGGATTTTGAGCCATTCCTTTCGCAGAACAGTGGCCAGGTCACTACGTGATGTTGGTGTATGAAAACATTTCCTGACTCGCTCCTCCAAAACACCCCAAAGTGGCTCAATAATATCCAGATCTGGTGACTGTGCAGGCCATGGGAGATGTTTAACTTTACTTTCATGTTCATCAAATCACTCTTGTCACCAGTCTTGCTGTGTGTATTGGTGCATTATCATCCTAATACACGGCACCACCTTCAGGGTACAATGTTTGAGCTATTGGGTGCACAAAGTCAACCTTCACACTCTGCTCTTATTGGTGGAATGTGCGATCAGTAAAGACCGGCCACCAGGCTGCATAAATATAGCCATGAAACCTCCAACACTATATTGGCCAGTGTTTCAGTTTCATTGTCCAACCCCTGTATATTACAGTTCTTTTATTCATTTTGGCAATTCTGTGTGAAAGGGGAATCGTTTGACAATGTTAAAAAGGCAAAGGAAAAAATGTATTTTTTATTTAGGGTCAACAGATATTTGGAATTTTTTTTTTTATACATATACGATATTAAAGGGGTCATCAGATGCCCATTTTCCACAAGTTGATATGATTCTTTAGGGTCTTAATGAAAAGTCTATAATATACTTTGGTTAAAAATTCTCAATGGTTGTGTAAAACAACACCCTTTTTACCTTGCCAAAATCAGCTCTGCAAAAATCATCCTGTTCTGGTCGAGGTTGCTTTAAATGTTAATGAGCTCTGCTCGCCCCGCCCCTCTCTTCTCTCTGTGGAGTGACAAGCCTGTTTACTTTAGCCGCGTTTAGCTGCGTTTAGCCGTTAAACTTGTTAACTAGCACGTTATTAGGAAAGGCAATTGCAAAGATTCATAAAAAAAAAAACCTTATACTCACTTCTGCTGTAAGTGAAGCTGGATCACGAATGATTTGTGCAAACATAGACGGATATATGTAGATTGGGAGGCGCATTCCCTTCACAAACAAATGTAATCCACTGAATCTTCAGCTCAGATGTCGGGAGTAAATGACGACCACTATGTTCATTATTACATCCAGCATCGAAACAATGGAGGTCGAACTGTTACAGCTGATTTAAAGCGGGTCTGAGGTAAGACGCTCATGTCAATAAACTGTCGTAGGGGCGGCCTCTGTCGGTGTGACGCAACAACGACAGGCATCTGAGAGTGGCTCGATTTGAAAAAGGGGATATTATTTTTACAGATTAATTAAAAACCACTGCATTTTTATCATTATAGGGTAGATTTGTACATACACGGTCAACACACATTAATGTTCAAACAACATGAAAAAGTGAACTTTGCATCCGATGACCCCTTTAAGCATTTTTTGGTTATGCGTATTGGTCATTTTCAGAACCGTTTTGTTTTTTATTTAAAACATTTAAAGATTTTTTTTTGTCAGAGTCCTTGTTATTCTTAATTTTGACATTAATTTTCATTTTTAAACCAGACAAGTTTTTGAACAGTAAGATTTTTAATATTTTTAAAAGAAGTCTCTTCAGCTCACTAAGTCTGCATTTATGTGATCCAAAGTGCAACAAAAGCACTAAAAAGTAAAATTTGTAAATATTTTTACTATTTAAAATAACTTTTTTCTATTAGAATATATTTTAAAATGTTATTTATTTCTATGATTTCAAAGCTGAATTTTTAGCATCATTACTCCAGTCACATGATCCTTCAGAAACCATTCTAACATTCTGATTCGGAAAAAAAACAACAAAAAAACATTTATTATTATTATTATGTTGAAAACAGCTGAGTAGAATTTTTCAGGATTCTTTGATGAATAGAAAGTTCAGAAGAGCAGAATTTATTTAAAGCATCTTTGCTAAATAAAAGTATTAATTTCTATAATTTTATTCCCCCCAAAAATTATACTGACTCCAAGCTTTTGAATGGTATAGTGTATAATGTAACAAAAGCTTTTTATTTCAGATAAAGGCTGATCTTTGGATCTTTCTGTTTATCAAAGAATTTAGAAATAATAATAATAATGTACTCAGCTGTTTTAAATATTGATGATGATAATAATAATAATAATAATAATAATAATAATAATAAATGTTTCTTGAACAACAAATCAGCATATTATAATAATTTCTGAAGGATCATGTGACACTGAAAACTGGAGTAATGATGCTGAAAATTTAGCTTTGATCACAGGATTAAATTATATTTTAAATATATACTAAATAGAAAACAGTTAATTTTAAATAGCAAACATATTTTACACTTTTAAATTTTGCTCGTTTTGCTGTATTTTGGATCAAATAAATGCAGGCTTGGTGAGCAGAAGAGACTTATTTTAAAAACATTAAAAATCTTACTGTTCAAAACCTTTTGACTGGTAGTGTATATCGGTTCAGAATATCGGTTATCGATATGCTTGATCTGTAATAATCGGTATCGGCATTGGCCCTGAAAAACACATATTGGTCAACCCCTAGGGATTCACTTAACCAATTCGATCAAAACTTTTCAAAAATTCAATCTGTAATTTTTTCCAGATTACAGATGCAGATTCTAGCCCAGAAATCTGCTTTAACATTATTATGATTATCCCCACCTAAAAAGGGCGGACACTTTCAGAAATGAGAACATTAAGATGAATAACTTAGCTTCATTACTTTTTTTTTTTTTCAATCTTCAAGTAAGTTATAATGCTAATGAGATTCCATTATCATTCCATAATTTAGCCAGAGGTGTAGAAGACTCATTCCGAAGTAGGCAGTTCCACTTTAAACCACTTCTTAATTACCGACAGTGTTTTCCCGGTAAATGCCCGAACGCTCAAACACCGCCTATAGCAGGTGCTCGTCACAATGACTCTAAATAGATTTTCACACCGATGCGTGGAAATTGCATTAACACATTACAGTAGATGGTATGCGGGTATATTTAGAGCGTGTGATGGTGTGGCTCATGGGGAGGATGCGTGCACAGGGACCAGAGTTTCCAGAGCTGTGAGTGTGACTTTGACACATTCATCCACTGTGAATCTCATTAAATAGACTGAGCCTGGTTAGGGTTTAAGGGGCATGTTACTCCATGTATACCATAATGCAGCTGAGCTTTGTTTACCTCACTGTTTCCCAGCACAGATGCCTACCTGGGACCAGGGGTGCCATCACGGCCCATTACATAAATCAAAGTAGCCTGGATTATGACACAAACTTCCCGCAATTAAAGCCAATTCAGCCCCCTCGCCTGTCCATGTAGACTTTACTTTGAGGTCAAAGTGCTGGGTTATTTCTGTGAACACATTGTTGGGTTAATTGTGCTGGGTCAAAATTCTGGGTTGTTTGAGGTACTGTAAACACAAAGTTTGGGTTGATCATGCTGGGTCAAATGGGCTCTAGGGGTTCTTTCACCACTGAACACGCGGGTTAGGTTATTTTAACCCAACCGGTTTGTTTATTTTTCCACTTCACCGGAAGTGCTTGTCGAAGCAGTGTTTCGATTCTTCCAGTTATGTATATTTTTCAATATGCTGTAATCACTAGTTGAATAAAAGCCTGTTAAAATGAGCATCTGCAGGTTGATTTCAAAATCCGGACATTTTCAGAGACAGGCGAAGAAATATTCTGATGATTACTGTGCACAGAATTTTCCAAACGCAACGGAACTAGTTTTAATCCAAAAACCGATCTGAAAACCCATGGCTCATAAACAAAAATTTCAACATGGTTACTACATTTACTATAGTAAATCCATGGTTAATTTAGTCAACATATTTTTATTTAAAATTTATTTTGTCATTTTTCAGGTATAAAATATTTCATGATGAAAAACATTGTTAATGCCAAAATTCTTAAATTGACTGCAATCAGGTTAAATTTATTTATTATTCAGATTATTAGCAAAATTTCAACATTGTTATTTTTTAAGGCAACGCCCGCGCATTCATTCATCTATTTTATACCGCTCTTACGAAAATTAACCATGGTATGTGTAGGAAAAACTTAAAACAATAAAATTGGAAATTGTTTAGAATAAAAGCAGCCAAACACACTGCAGTAACACCTTTTAGAAAGAAAAGAGAGGATTCTCCTATTAGTTTTCATTTAAAATAATATTTTGGGGATACACTGCTTCGCTTACCGGATATAGGAAGTGAAATAAGGGTAACTCCGACCGGAAACTAACAATGAAATGAATTGTTCTAGCTATTAGACTGTGTTTTATAACGTCTACACCTACCCCAACCATAAACGTAGCCCTTACTATAATAAAAAAAAAAAAAAAAAAAAAAAAAAAAGTATTATTGTTGTACAGTGTGACAAAAATAACGTTAGATTTATGTGCGCATGCCCAGTAGCAAGAGCTGTATTCTTTCTAGCCAACACCTAGCTACGAGGTCACGCGGTGACGTATCGATCTGCTATTGGTCACACGGTTTCACGTGATACGAATTGGCAGGTCAGAGTTCACGAAGCTTTAACTGTGCAATGCAGCGAAACGCCAAACTTTTGCACGCGTTTGCTTTTCTGAATGGAAGTCAATGGGACGAAAAGTGGTATCGACTGGGAGAATCTCCTCTCCACCGCACGCTACACGATGATTATAGAGAAGAGAAGAAATACGCCCGAATCAACGCTGCAAACGAGCGATTAAGCGATGCGGCTACTACCATGAGTACACAAAGCCATGTGCGATGAGTGTCTACTAGAGGCCAGCAACTCACGGATTCGCGGATTTGATGGAAGAAGAAGAGTCCGCCGCTCCTGTCTTGTGGTGAGTGAGAAAATGTAACGTTAAACAACAACCGCAACAAAAGTAGTAACGTTAGTAGTGGTAACCTCAATTAAATTGCTGCATGACCAAATACCGACGTAACCTGAAGGCCTAAATTAGGTTTAAAACACCGTAAATAACGCTGTTTGACAATTTTCAAATAAAAAAAAAAAAAAAATATGATGCAAAATAAAAAAAAAAATTTTGAATAACACCGTTTATGGGATAATGAGCGCCGCTACTGGCGGCACTTTCTATCGTTTAAAATGCCGTAAATAACACTGTTTGACAATTTTCAAATAAAAAAAAGTAAAACTAGTATGATGCAAAATAAAAAAAAAAATATTTTGAATAACAACACCGCTTATGGGATAATGAGCGCCGCAACTGAAACTTTGTCGTTTAAAATGCCGTAAATAACGCTGTTTGACAATTTTCAAATAAAGAAACTAGTAAAATGCAAAATAAAAAAAAAAATGTAAGTTACGCCGTTTAGGGGATAATGAGTGCCGCAACTGACGTCGCTTTCTGTCGTTTAAAATGCCACAAATAACGCCGTTTGACAATTTTCAAATAAAGAAACTAGTAAAATGCAAAATAAAAAAAAAAAAAAATTTAAGTTGCGCCATTTAGGGGATAATGAGTGCCGCAACTGACTGCGCTCTCTGTCATACAACACCGTTTAGGGCAGAACTGGGCAAGCTCTATCCTGGAGGGCCGGTGTCCCTGCAGAGTTTAACTCCAACCCTGATAAAACTCACCAGTTTGTAGCTTTCTAGTAAACCTGAAGACACTGATTAGCTTGTTCAGGTGAGTTTTATCAGGGTTGATTAGCTTGTTCAAGTTTTATCAGGGTTGGAGCTAACTCTGCAGGAGACACCACCGGCCCTCCAGGATAGAGCTTGCCCAGTTCTGCCCTAAACGGTGTTGTACGACAGAGAGCGCTGTCAGTTGCGGCACTCATTATCCCCTAAACGGCGTAACTTAAATGAATTTTCAATAATGAGTGCCGCAACTGACGTCGCTTTCTGTCATTTAAAATGCCGCAAATAACGCCGTTTGACAATTTTCAAATAAAAAATCTAGTAAAAATAAAAAAAATAAAAAAAAAGTGCAAAAAAAAAAAAAAAAAAATGCCGTTTATAACGATTGATGAGTGCCGCAACTGACAAATAAAAAAAAAAAAAAAAAAATTTAAGTTGCGCCGTTTAGGGGGGGATAATGAGTGCAAACACAGCGTTTAGGGCAGAACTTTAGGCAGAACTGGGCAAGCTCTATCCTGGAGGGCCGGTGTCCCTGCAGAGTTTAACTCCAACCCTGATAAAACTCACCAGTTTGTAGCTTTCTAGTAAACCTGAAGACACTGATTAGCTTGTTCAGGTGAGTTTTATCAGGGTTGGAGCTAAACTCTGCAGGGACACCGGCCTCCAGGATAGAGCTTGCCCAGTTCTGCCCTAAACGGTGTTGTACGACAGAGAGCGCTGTCAGTTGCGGCACTCATTATCCCCTAAAACGGCGTAACTTAAATGAATTTTTTTCGATAATGAGTGCCGCAACTGACGTCATTTTCTGTCATTTTTTAAAATGCCGTAAATAACGCTGTTTGACCATTTTCAAATAAGGAATCTAGTAAAATGCAAAAGAAAAAAAAAAAAAAAATTAGGGGGATAATGAGTGCCGCAACTGACTGACTGTCATTTAAAATGCCGTTTAACGCAAATAAAATTTTCAAATAAAAATAGTAAAAAAAAAAAAAATTTAAAAAATTTAGAAATGAATTTTTAAACGTTTTTCTGTTGTTTAAAAAAAAAAAAAAAAATGCAAAAAAAAAAAAAAAAAAAAAAAAAAAAAAAAAAAAATGCAAAAAAAAAAAAAAATAAATTTAAGTTACGCCGTTTAGGGCAGGCCTGGGCAGACTCGGTCCTGGAGGGCCAGTGTCCCTGCAGAGTTTAGCTTCAACCCTGATTAAACACACCTGAACAAGCTAATCAGTGTCTTCAGGTTTACTAGAAAGTTACAAACAGGTGAGTTTTATCAGGGTTGGAGCTAAACTCTGCAGGGACACCGGCCCTCCAGGACCGAGTTTGCCCAGGTCTGGTTTAGGGGATAATGAGTGCAGCAACTGACAGCTGCTTTTCTGAAATTGACATTAAATAACGCCGTTTGTTTGACAATTTTGACAAAAATAATGCCGTTTGACAATTTTCAAATTTAAAATGCAAAATTTTTTGACATTTTAAAAAAAAAAAAAAAAAAAAAAAAAAAAAAAAAAACGCTGTTTAGGGGATAATGAGTGCCACAACTGACGTTGCTTTCTGTCATTTAAAATGCCGTAAATAACGCAATTGACAATTTAAAAAAAAAAAAAAAAAAAAAAAAAAAAAAAAAAAAAAAAAAAAAAAAAAAAAAAAAAAATTACGCCATTTAGGGCAGGCCTGGGCAGACTCGGTCCTGGAGGGCCAGTGTCCCTGTGAGTTTAGCTTAGCTTAACCCTGATTAAACACACCTGAACAAGCTAATCAGTGTCTTCAGGTTTACTAGAAAGTTACAAACAGGTGAGTTTTATCAGGGTTGGAGCTAAACTCTGCAGGGACACCGGCCCTCCAGGACCGAGTTTGCCCAGGTCTGGTTTAGGGGATAATGAGTGCAGCAACTGACAGCGCTTTCTGACGTTTGACAATAAATTGACATTAAATAATGCCGTTTGACAATTTTCAAATAAAGAAAAGTAAAATGCAAAAAAAAAAAAAAAAAAAAAAAAAAAAAACGCTGTTTAGGGGATAATGAGTGCCACAACTGATGTCGTTTTCTGTCGTTTTCTGTGCCATTTAAAATGCCGTTTGATAATTTCAAAAAAAAAAAAAACTTAAAATAAAAAAAAATTTAAAAAAAAAAAAAAAAAAAAAAAAAAAACAAGTTTGAAATTTAAAAAAAAAAAAACTAAAAAATGCAAAAAAAAAAAAAAATTTAAGTTACGCCATTTAGGGCAGGCCTGGGCAGACTCGGTCCTGGAGGGCCAGTCCCTGCAGAGTGGAGGGCCGAGTCCCTGCAGAGTTTAGCTTCAACCCTGATTAAACACACCTGAACAAGCTAATCAGTGTCTTCAGGTTTACTAGAAAGTTACAAACAGGTGAGTTTTATCAGGGTTGGTTTTAAACTCTGCAGGGACACCTGCTCTAAATTCTCCCTCCAGGACCGAGTTTGCCCAGGTCTGGTTTAGGGGATAATGAGTGCAGCAACTGACAGCGCTTTTTGACGTTTGACAATAAATTGACATTAAATAACAAATTTTCAAATAATAAAAGTAAAATGCAAAAAAAAAAAAAAAAAAAATTTAATTTTAGGGGGGATAATGAGTGCCACAACTGACGTCGCTTTCTGTTGTTTAAAATGCCGTAAATAACGCCGTTTGACAATTTAAAAAAAAAAAAAAAAAAAAAAAAAAAAAAAAAAAACTGCAAAAAAAAAAAAAAAAAAAAAAAAAAAAAAAAAAAAAAAAAAAAAAAAAAAAAAAAAAAAAAAAAAATTGGGCAGAGGGCAGGCCTGGCAGACTCGGTCCTGGAGGGCCAGTGTCCCTGTAGAGTTTAGCTTCAACCCTGATTAAACACACCTGAACAAGCTAATCAGTGTCTTCAGGTTTACTAGAAAGTTACAAACAGGTGAGTTTTATCAGGGTTGGAGCTAAACTCTGCAGGGACACCGGCCCTCCAGGACCGAGTTTGCCCAGGTCTGGTTTAGGGGATAATGAGTGCAGCAACTGACAGCGCTTTCTTACGTTTGACAATAAATTGACATTAAATAACGCTGTTTGACAATTTTCAAATAATAAAACTAGTAAAATGCAAAAATAAAAAAAAAAAAAAAAAATAAAGTTAATTTACGCCGTTTTTAGGGGATAATGAGCGCCAAACTAATGCCGTTTTCTGCCATTTAAAAAACCGTAAATAATGCCGTTTGACAAAAAAAAAAAAAAAAAAAAAAAGTAAAATGCAAAATAAAAAAAAAAAAATTAAATTATGCCAAATAATATTTTTTTTTTTTTAAAAAAAATGACAATTTTAGTTTAAAAATAATTTGAAATTAAATTTTTGACAATTTTGAAATGAAAATTTTTAAAAAAAAAAAAATAAAAAAATGGAAAAAAAAAAAATTTTTTTTTTTTTTGGATTTGCGTCTGTAGTCAATTTCTCATGGGATTGCTGTCTTGGATGGTGGTGGTGGATAACGTTGGGTGGTGAGTGCTGTCCCATCACACCATATCTATGGGAATGAGCCAAGGCATCAGGTGGTGTGACTGTCTCACTCGCCCAACGTTCACCTGAAGCACTCTTACCATAGCGAGACGCTGCTCTAAATTCTCGCACTGTCAGTGAGAGATCAGTAGTGAGGCATCGCTCGGTGGGTGACGGATGGTGTCAAAGACAGCTTCTCGTGAGATTGTTGACTACAAAAATAGCCCTGGCTTACAGTGAGATGGTGTCAGAGGGCTTTTCAAATGAAGAAACTAATGCCCTGGTGGGATAAGTGTGCCCACAAAACATGCAACTTTTCACTTTACAAGATGTTAAATGATAGAGTGGAGTCGTGTAAATTACTTACGGATTATTTTGATGTTTTTATTAGCTGTTTGAACTCTCAATCTGGCGGCACCCATTCACTGCAGAGGATCCATTGGAGGGCAAGTGATATAATGCTAAATTTCTACAAATCTGTTGTGTTGAAGAGACAAGCTCATCTACAATCTGGACAGCTTGCAAGGTGAGTAAATTTTCAGTTTTTTTTTTTTTTTTTTTTTAAACACCAATCGGCTATAATCACATTCAAATACACAGGCCAGATTTGGAACGCCTGTCATTCATGAAGTCCTACACGTTGGCCGGATGTTCATTGAATGGCTAATTCAATTATGCTGTCAGCTTCCAAGAAGGATGTAGAGAATCTTGGCCCACTTTTACACATTTTACCACCCATTCCACAGAATACTGTAGATTTTAAATTGGCATGCTTTATATATGATGCAAGATCACTAACTAATTTTTTTGCAAATAGTTGCATACATTTGCATCAGAAAAATCTGTAGTGGAAAGGGATTGTGGGCTCCAAAAGCTTCAAAATACTTCAAAAATTCCCTGGAAATAGTGCTTTTAGACACATTTAGACTTATGAGATATACACAACCAATCAAAAGTTTTTGAACAGTAAGATTTTTAATGTTTTTAAAGAAGTCTCTTCTGCTTACAAAGCCTGCATTTATTTTATCCAAATTACAGCAAAACATTTTGAAATATTTTTAATATTTGAAATAACTGTTTTTTTTGTTGTATATTTTAAAAATCTGATTATTCCTTTGATCAAAGCTAAATTTTCAGCATTACTCCAGTCTTCAGTGTCACATGATCCTTTAGAAATCATTCTAATATGCTGATTTGCTGTTCAAGAAACATTTATTATTATTATTAATATTTAAAACAGTTGAGTACTTTTTTTTTTTTTTTTATTATTAAATTTTTTTTTTTTTTTTTTTTTTTTTTTTTTTTTTTTTTTTTTCCAGGATTTGAAATAGAAAGATCCAACGATCAGCATTTATCTGAAATAAAAAGCTTTTATAACCTTATACACTATACCATTCAAAAGCTTGGAGTCAGTATTTTTTTTTTTTTTTTTTTAGGAGAAGAAATAATGGGAATTAATTATTTTCTTTAGCAAGGATGCTTTAAATTAATCAAAAGTGATGATAAAGACATTTGTAATGTTACAAAAGATTTCTATTTCAGATAAATGCTGTTCTTCTGAACTTTCTATTCAAAGCAACCTGAAAAAAATTATACTCAGCTGTTTTTAACAATAATAATAATAATAATAATAATAATAATAATAATTTTTTTTTTTGAGCAGCAAATCAGAATATTACAATGCTTTCTGAAGGATCATGTGACTGGAGTAATGATGCTAAAAATGTAGCTTTGAAATCACAAAATCAATGAATTACATTTTAAAATATATTCAAATAGAAAACAGTTATTTTAAATAGTAAAAATATTTCAGAATTTTACTGTTTTTGCTGTACTTTGGATCAAATAAATGCAGGCTTGGTGAACAGAAGACACTTCTGTAAAAAAAATTTCAAAATCTTACGGTTCAAAAACTTATGACTAGTAGTGTACAGTTTTATATATAATGCAATTTTTATTTTATTAGGGTTCTGCTTGTTTTTTTTTTTTAAATTAGCTTTTTTTTTTATTGATATCTAATGGCTAAATGCTGCTTTAACATGTTTTGTAGAGTGCGGAAGAATATGGCCTGATATGGATCACCTCAGATTTAATATCTGTGGCGATTGTCATCGGCATCTTCATTTTTCAGAAGTAAGTGCATCTCTTTTATGTCCTTCAAGTTGTTTCTTAATGCTTTTTAATACTGGAAGCTATTTTGCTGTGTCAGTAGTGGCTTTAATCTTCAATATGACTATTTCTGTGCTCGCACACATTTGCACGAAAGCAGTCCTTGGCGTTAATGTTAGGTTGTTTTGTAGTTAGCACGCTTGCTATATCTCTGCTGGGCGGCCGGGCGCTTTTCAACTGATGGCTCTGCTCTTTTCTTCTTGGCAATCTCTACTTTCCATTTTCTCTCTGTCCTCTGCTCTTTGCATGCGCCTGTCCTCCGCTGCTCGCTGAAATTGCTCAGCTATCACCTGATCAGGTAATGAGGATGAGTATTTTAGGGTCTTGATTTGTTCTGTTTCTTATGTCTGTTTGTATATTTTTTTTGTTCCAGTAATTATCATTCTTAGTGCTTTTACTTTAGTGTTGCTCTTTAATCCTTTTAAGTGTTCTCAGTCACTTTATCTCATCAAATATTTCAAGATCCAATACTTAATGAGCAGAACTTTGTGGCACTTTCAAAGCCTCAGAAGTGTGTTTTGTTGACTGTGTGTTGTCATGTTTTTTTTCCTCAGGTGGAAGATGAGTGGTATGCGCAGCTACAACCCTGAGCAGATCATGCTAAGCGCTGTAGTACGTCGGCCGAGTCGTGTGACGTCAACCTCATGAAGGAGAAACTGAGAAACTGATCTTCTCAGGTGAGACTGAGCACACAGCTGTGTGGAGATAAAGCCTGGTTAATGGACCCTTATCACACCGGAATTGAACACCGGAAGCGCTTGTCGAAGCAGTGTATCGATTCTTCCAGTTATGTATATTTTTCAATATGCTGTAATCACTAGTTGAATAAAAGCCTGTTAAAATGAGCATCTGCAGGATGATTTCAAACTCCGGACATTTTCAGAGACAGGCGAAGAAATATTCTGATGATTACTGTGCACAGAATTTTCCAAACGCAACGGAACTTGTAGTTTTAATCCAACGTACCGATCTGAGAAACCCATGGCTCATAAACATTCGTGATTTCACCACACTGCGTCAGTGCTGCAGTGTGTGTGAGACCTGATGAATAAGATCAGAATCAACATGTTTATTTATTTGTATTAAATTTTAGTCTTTATTCTGTCATTTTTCATTCACAGTCATTTCACTGTATGTAATTCACGTTTATGCCAAAATTCTTAATACTCAAATCACGCTGTCAACGTGTTATACTGTCTAAGATTAATTAGCTAAAATGTTCAACATTGTTATTTCTTTAAGGCAACGCCCGTGTATTCATTCATCTATTTTAATACCGCTCTTACGAAAATTAACCATGGTATGTGTAGTAAAACTATGGCAATACAAATGGAAATCAACATGGTTGGGAAAAATAAAAATAAAATATAACATGGTTACTACATTAACTATAGTAAAATCCATGGTTAATTTTGTAAGGGTGTTTATTTAAAATGTATTTTAATGTAAACGGGTATAAAATATGAAATAAAAAAAAATTGTTAATGAGAAGACAAAATTGACTGCAGCAGGTTAAATTTATTTATTATTTTTATTAATGCACATTTGAAAGAGAAATATATTAAATTATGAGATAAGTTTCACAGTTTGCACTGTATTATTCTTATGGTCTAGATGTTAAAGGGGAGAGTGATTTCAAAGTCCTGCCCATTCTGGAGGAATGGTCCACAGAACCACAACCTCAAAAATTCTGGAAGCCATTCATTGACATACAAACCTGTAAGGTTTTGTTGTACTTTGATTATGTATAAGTTTCACAGTTTGCTATATATTCTATGGTCTAGATATTATATATATATATATTCATATATATATATATATATATATATATATATACAGAATTATGGAATATATATATATAAACCTGTATATTTATTTTATATATATATATATATAAAAATAATTTTTGGAAATGCAAACTGATATTTTCCACTGACACACTACAGCAAAAAATAGAAATCACTGACTTAAAACAATTGTTTAGCTGGTGAAAATACTAGTGTTCCAATCATTTTGGCCACCACTGTATGAGGTGTTCAGATGTAAAAGACTAAAATAATGTGCAGTTTGAAATTTTCTTCTAAAATGAGAATTTTTTTCAGGCCTAAGTGTCTTCAAGACTAAGTGTCGTATATTTAACAGGTGGGGACCAGCATGGTGGATTTGTGCCTTGGGGACGAGACAACGACATCCCAGACCTTCGCCTTTGTTACGGGCTGTGCCACTGAAGCGGACTCGTTGCCTGGGAATTTCTCCAGCTTGCAGTATATTATATTGATGGACATAAGTCTTCATGTGTGACTTTTTTTTTTTTTTTTTAAGGCCACTTGTAACATGTTTTAAATTGTCATATGTATTGTCTGGTGGACACTTTGTTTGGCTTAGTTTTAATAGCACAATGTTTGGAATGATTCTCATGTGGTAATTAATTTTTAGGTGTTCTGCTGCTGCAGTGTTGACAGAATTGAATTGTTTTTATTTTGTGTTTTAAATTAACTGTCTACTAAAGTTGTTGTTTTATGTGTCTGTAATAGTTGGATAAAATGTGTGACAGCTGCACCCATTTAAAAATTGTTTTGAAATAAATTAAAACTGATGAAAATTGATGTTTACAGTTGCATTTTTTTTGTGTGTGTGTATGTTTTTCTAACTGTATTGCAGAAAAGCAATAATAATTTTACATTCTTTTGTGATTATTTATTATTATTGGTAAATATAAAGGTAGCAAGACAATAAGACAACAAATAACCCAATGATTAGGTTATGTATAACCCACTGGTTGGGTTAAATAATCAACCCAGCATTCTGGGTCAAATGGTTAAACCCAGCACTTGGGTCAAAACAACCCAACGCGTGTTCTTTGTTAAGAGTGTTTGATCTTTGCATGTTCACTTTGCAAAGACTGGGTCGGTACTTCTGCAGCAATGTAGGATGATTTTGAAGTGATTTTTGAAGTTGAGGGAGAAAATACGATTGGAGTTTTTCGACATACCCTAACTGTCTTGAGGCAGAATTCAGAGAGTTCAGGCAGCGCAAAGCAAAACGAGCATTTGAGATTAAAAAGTATTTAAATTGTATTATTTTAATAAAAATATTTTAGGAAAGACATGCACATCTTGGATGACAAGGGGGTGAGTACATTATATGTGAATCTTTGTTTTGGAAGTGGACTTCTCCTTTAAATAGACTTTTGCAGAGCAGGGTGGAAGAAAAGTTCCTATCCATGAAAAATTTTATTAAAAATAAAAGTATATTGCATAAGTATTCATACCTTCAACTCAGTACTTAGTTGAAGTGTCTTGACAGCCTCGAATCTTTGATGCGACAAGATTTGCACATCTGAATTTGGCAATTATCTGCCATTGTTCTCCTCACTTCTCCACCTCTCAAGCTCTGTCAGGTTGGATGGGGGCAGACGCACATTTTCAGGTTTTTTCAGAAATGTTTGATTGGGTTCAAGACCAGGCTGTGGCTGGGCCACTCAAGGACATTCACAGAGTTGTCTGTAAGCTACTCTTGCTTTTGTGCTTAGGGTCATTGTCCTGTTGGAAGGTGAACCTCCTGCCAAATCAGAGGTTCTGAATGCTCTAGACTGGGTTTTCATTAAGGCTTAATATTTTGGTGCATTGAGCTTTTCTTGTACTCTGACGAGTCTCTTAGTCCCTGCTGCTGAATAACAGCCCCACAGCATGAGGCTGCTACGAGCACAATTTACTTCTGGGATGGTACTCTACAGGTGATGAGCAGTGCCTGGTTTCTTCCATACATGATGCTTGGAATTGAGATTCATCAGACAACAGAATCTTGTTTCTCACAGTTTGAGGGTCCTTTAGGTGTTTTTTTTTTTCCAAACTCCAAGTGTGTTTTAATATGTCTTCACTGAAGAGAGGATTGGGTTTGCCCACACCACCATAATGTCCAGATCAGTGGAGTGTTGCTGTGATGTTTGTCCTTCTGTAAGTTTCTTCCATCTGCATATATGATTTTGGAGCTCAACCAGATTGAACATCAGGTTCTTGGTCACCAGTATAACCAAGCCCTTTCTCCATCAATTGCCCAGTTTGCCCATTAGACCAGCTTTAGGAAGTGTCCCGGTTGTTTCAGACTTATTGTATTAAGGGTAATGGAGAGTAGTTTTGTGAACCTTCAATGCAGCAGAATTTTTTCTGAACTCTTCCTCAGATGTGTGGCTTAATGCAATCCTGTTTCTGAGCTCCACAGTTTTTTTTTTTTGTTTGTTTGTTTGTTTTCAGGGCTTGGTTTTTGCTCTGACATGCATTTTTAGCTGTTAGACCTTTTATTAAGACGTGTGCACCTTTCCAAATCATACCCATTCAACTGAATTTACCACAGGTTAACTCCACTCAAAGTGTAGTAACATCAGCAATATGTATGCTCCTGAGCTAAATTTTTAACTGTCCCAGATAAGGGTGTGAATAGTCCAATAGCAATGGAATTATTGAAGCTTTTTATTTTTAATAAATTTGCAAAGATGTTAAAAACCTGTTTTTTTTTTTTGCCATTATGGTGTATGGAGTGTAGATTGATGTGGAAGACAAAAATTAATTTAAAGCAGTTTAACGTAAGGCAGCAATGTAACAAAATGTAAACAAATTAAGAGGTATGAATACTTTTGCAAGGCACTGTAAGTTATAGTGTTGCTACTTTTAGTTAGCTACTCCCCAACACTGCCGCTTCAGTTGACTCGTTGTTGCACATTAGTTTTCACACCAACTAAATGGACTAAACACACCAAAAGCCCTAGTGTGAGGGCTAGAGACCAAAGCAGCCGGTAGGCATGCTTTACTAAAAAACTGAAGCCATGAGCACTGGGAGATGTGTTGGATTAAAAAAAAAAGCCTTAAAAAAGGCTTCACAGTCCCCGAGGATGAACCAAGCGCAGTAATTAAAAAAGAAGAATTAAGGGAGTGCACTTGCTGTTCTAATTGCTTCACTGTTTTATCCATGACAGGGGGAGAGTTGGCACCAAACGACCAGTCAGTATTCATTACTTCAGTGGTTTGATAGTTTGCTCGCCATCCTAGTGGACCCCAGGGGCTTGCATAAGACCTGCACCTGGTCTACTTGATCTCATTAAAAGGATTTGCTCTAATATCTCATTTCATGCTGATCGTGGTAAAGCTAATTTCATCTGGATACGTCCATGGCTTACCACATCTATATGATTTCTTCTAAAGCTTTGCCTTCCATCACCTTTATAATGGCAATATCCTTCCTGCTTTCATGTTTAATAGCTGTAATTTCACTACTTCCCAGTTTGAGCTCGCCCATGCCACCACTTCCAGAGTCCGGCTTGTTTTTGTTTCATATCGGTTTGTTGTGCTTGGTTTCTATCCAGCTCACTGGTGGCATCTGCCCAGCCCATCCGCTGCGGTGCGCAGCGACAGATGGTACACCCAGCTGGTGTCCTCGCTCAGCCCCTCTTTTCACGGGTCATTCAGCCGTGACCCTAGGAAATACAGTATAAACTTAACCCAAACTGCCATTTTGCATTGCACACAATGCTTAGAGAGGATAGTGTAGTTTTTGGAATTCTGATAAGAAAGCCTGAATATGAAATGATATTGAGGTGAAGTTGCAAACAGGATTTGTAGATCTGTAATTAAAATTTAAAGTAAATTCTGATGCTGCATGTTGTAAGTGTAGGTTTGCATTTAATTTTTTGGTATAAATTGTCCATTACGGGTAAGAAACATTAAATGACATTATTTGTTACAGATCTTAAAAACCAATGAGTGTACACTTGAGGTCAAAACTTGACATACACCTTGCAGAATCTGCAAAATGTTAATTATTTTACCAAAATAAGAGGGATCATACAAAGTGCATGTTTTTTTTTTGTTTAAATTTAGTACTGACATGAATAAGATATTTCACATAAAAGACGTTTACATATAGTCCACAAGAGAAAATAGTTGAATTTATAAAAATGACCCCGTTCAAAAGTTTACATACACTTGATTCTTACTACTGCTGTTACCTGAATAATCCACAGCTGTTTTTTTTTTTTTTTTTGTTGTTGTTATTTAGTGATGGTTGTTCATGAGTCCCTTGTTTGTGCTAAACATTTAACTGCCTGCTGTTTTCTTTTTTGAAAAAATCCTTCAGGTCCCACAAATTCTTTGTTTTTTCAGCATTTTTGTGTATTTGAACCTTTTCCAACAATGACTCTATGATTTTGAGATCCATCTTTTTACACTGAGGACAACTGAGGGACTCATATGCAACTATTACAGAAGGTTCAAACACTCGCTGTTGCTTCAGAAGGAAAAAATATGCATTAAGAGCCGGGGGTGAAAACTTTTTGAATTCGAAGATCAGGGTACATTTAACTTAATTTGTCTTCTGGAAACATTTAAGTATCTTCTGTAGCTTCTAAGGGGCAGTACTAAATGAAAAAAAAAAATGATATTTAGGAAAAATAAGAAAAATGTACACATTCTGTTCAAAAGTTTACACCTCTAGCTCTTAATGCATCGTTTTTCCTTCTGGAGCATCGGTGAACGTTTGAACCTTCTGCAATAGTTGCATATGAGTCCCTCAGTTGTCCTCAGTGTGAAAAGATGGATCTCAAAATCATACAGTCATTGTTGGAAAGGGTCCAAATACACAAAAGTGCTGAAAGCCAAAGAATTTATGGGACCTTAAGGAACAGTGGGTAGTTTAACTTTTCAGGACAAACTCATGAACAACTATCACAAAAAAAATAAAAATAAATAAAAATAAAAACCACACAGCTCATAGGATCATTCAGGTAACTCATTCAGGTGTATGTAAACTTTTGAATGGGGTCATTTTCATAAATTCAACTATTATTTTCTCTTGTGGACTGTATGTAAATGTCTTTTATGGGAAATATCTTATTTAGTTCAGTACTAAATAAAAAATAACATGCATTTTATATGATCCCTCTTATTTTGGTAAAATAATTAACATTTAGCAGATTCTGCAAGGTGTATGTAAACGTATGACCTCAACTGTATATATATTTACATAAAAATACAATATATTTATACAACAGTGCTTTCTAGTTCTCGAATCTGATTGGCTGAGAGGGGTGCAATATTCTAGTGATATCAGAACTGTTTCACTGTTTGTATCACTCCTCTTGTGGTATTTCTCACAACAAGTGTCGAGTGTAATGGCGGACACCCAAATCCACTATAATATTATAAATACTGTTTTTGTGTAAAGGAGTGTAGTTTTAAGTGTTTTTAAGGTAAGAATGTGCTTACTTAGACTTCAAATATGCGGTTTGTTAATAAAGATAACGTCTATGTGAAATTGAGAGGTGCTTGAGAGGTGGTTCCTTGAGACGTACTGTTGGGGCTTTAGTGATAAAACTGAAAAGGTTGGAAAGTACTGCTTTTATTGACTCGAAAGTCTTTAAAATTGAGCCAAACAACATGAAGCAGGTTTACAAGGCTTACAAAGTTGTTTATTTTTGCCCATGTTGTCGAACCAACAAACTTTTTTCAGTTGCATTTCAGTGCATTTCAGTTTCTGAATTGAAAAGGAGCCCATTCTCATTCTAAATTCTCCCCAACCCCATTCTTAGTACAATCTAAAAAGGCGCCAACAGGGAAAACAGACTTCTTCCTCTAAATGAAATATTTCCTGCACCTGGAAAACAGACAGAAAATCTTCCCAGCGTGAAGCTCGTTCCATGTGTGTTGCTGTACTCCTGCAGTGCAGAGTGTGTTTGACTAGCATACCTCCCTATAACCTCACACTTCCCCGTTTGTCCTCAGGTTTAACAGCTCAATGAGAAAGCGGTGAGCAGCAAAACATGCCTGGAGGAAATCCCACAGTATGCCCAGTCAAACCAGGCCGTTATGCCGCATGGAGGACCGTGGAGTTGTAGGAGAAGCGGCCAGAGAAGGTCAGTGTGTTTTTTTGTAATTAGTTGGAACATGACCTCAGAGTAAACCTCATGAGCTGAAGGCTTTAATGAACACTATTCATCACTGGCATCCATGCTTCATGGTACAGGTGGCAGCTGGTGTCAGGACTGAGATGAGTCTCATCCTTCATATGTTTTGTGGGAGGAACAGTGGACTATTTCTGTATCAACTGACATTCTGTTACATAACACTTATAAGGTGACTACCAACGCCAAATAATAGCCAATATTTACATGCTGCTGTCTGAGTTGTGAAAAGACTGTCATTTCTGACTGAGCGTTTCCTGGCGGCTTCATTATGATCAGTTGCGTTTATCAAAAGCCTCTGAGATGAATTTACACATTGGTCTGTCTAAATAAACACTGCCCACCATGTTGACCCATATTTTGATATACAATAATTAATAATGAAAAATAATTATTTTGATGTATAATTATTAATGAAACAAATAATTAATATAATTTACACATTATCAGATGTATTAAAGGACGGATGGACTGAGCAAACTGGAACAGTGTAAAGCTATTTATTTATTTGCTTTTAACATTTGTAAGGCAACATTTTTTAAAATTCTTTTTAGCAAACAGATAATGAACAGATTTTAAGTGTAAAATATTTATATAATAACTTATAATTATTAAAAAAACAGTACAACTAAAATAGTATTACAATTTAAAATAACTGTTTTCTATTTGATATATAATTATAAATATATATATGTATAAATATACAGTACTGTGCAAAAGTCGTAGGCCACTAGTATTTTCATCAGCTAAAAAATGGTTTAAAGTCAGTTAAAGTCAGTCTTTTGCTGTAGTGTGTCAGTAGGAAATATCCGTTTACATTTCTAAACATTCATTTTGCCATTAATTGTAATAATCCAGTGAGATTTTTGTATGGAGCACAGGCTGTTGTCAGACTCCTTGTGCAAACAGAGATCTGATCCCTCCATCATTCAATCCAGTCGGAGACAGACTAAATCCAGAAGAACTGTGGCAACATCTCCAAGATGCTTTAAGAGACCTATACCTACAAAGCTACAGTACTGTTAAACTTTTTAGGCAGTTAGGCACATAAAATGGGGATGCTGTCAAAAACATTGTCATAAATAGATTTTCTTTATCAATGAACTTCTATTAACTAAAATAAATCAGCATTTGATGTGACCATCCTTTGCGTTCAAAGCAGCTTTTGCCCTATGTGCACTTGTTTATAGTTTCTCAGGTAGTTTTGCAGGTAGGTTACTTGAAACATCTTGGAGATGTTGCCACAGTTCTTCTGGATTTAGTCTGTCTCAGTTTTTCTGTTTCTTCATGTCATTCCAGAGACAGACTGGATGATGGTGAGATCAGATGTCTGTGTGGAGCACTGGCTGTTGTCAGACTCCTTGTGCAAACAAAAATCTCACTAGATTATTACAATTAATGGCAAACAGAATGTTTGGAAATGTAAACTGATATTTTTTACTGACACACTACAGCAAAAGATAGAAATAACTTACTTTAAACCATTTTTTAGCTGATGAAAATACTAGTGGCCTAAAACTTTTGCACAGTACTGTATAATTCTTTTTTCTAATTCAAATATTAGGATTAACTAAAAGATCATTTAAAAGAATACCGACTAAATGTTTCAATCTTTAATTGTTTATATACATACATACATTTCTATAAAATGTCTACATTTTAATATGATTATTTTAATTAAAAAATAATTTCATTTTCTATTACCCTTCATTTTATGAGTGCTGTCAGGGAGTGATTCCCAACCAGGGAGTTTGATTTATTAAGCCTATAAATGTATGACTTAGAATAAAAAAATTTAGAATTAAATATTAAGGATGAAATATTAATTTTAAATATTCATGTTAAATAAGATTAAAATAATTAATCACAATCTTATGATTTTTTTAGTGAACAAATCTGTAATATGAGTTCAAATAAACACACATTTAGTAATACATAAAAACCAAAAAGGTTGGAAAATGCTGCTTTTATTGACTCAGACGTCTTTAAAATTAAGTTTTAAAGTTTTTAATTTTTTACAAGGCTTACAAAGTTGTTCATTCTTGCCCATGTTGATGACCCAACAAACTTATTTCAGTTGCATTTCAGTTTATAAATATTTTTTAGGCAACATTTTTTAAAATTCTTTTTAGCAAACAGATAGTGACCAGATTTTTTTCTCCAGTTTTAATGGTATAATATTTATATTATAATTTATAATTATAAAAAAACAGTAAAACTGTAAAATAGTATTGCAATTTAATATAACTGTTTTCTATTTGAACATCTTTCAAAATGTAAAAAAAAAGATGTAATCAAATAAATGCAGCTTTGGTAAACATAAGAGATTTATTCATAGTTATTCCAATATATGACATTTTTATTTATGTTTTTCTATCACAAAATTAACACAAGCAAACTGCATTATCATGAAAATGGTAAATACACAACTAGAGGCAAATGTTCTGTGCTGTAATCATCTTACTTGGCACTGCATCCATGCTCTGGCCTTTCTGGTGTGATTTCCACTGTCCCCATCTGCCTACCCCATGAAAGATGTCCTGGAGGTGCCACTGAATTGACCAGCACACACCTCAGGACACTGTGTATGAGACCAGACCCTTCAGGTGCAGCCGGCTGCCGTAAAATAGAGAACAGATTGCTAACCAGTAGGATGACATTTAGATCAGCTCTCTGAGTCTTATTAGTGGGGGGTGGAGGAAGGGTTATCTTCTATCTGTATGCCAAAGACATTTATTATAATCAGACTGCACAAAGCAAGTATATGATGTAATACAATGAATGGAAAGGCATGTCCTGATTAATATTACGTAGCAATTTAGTGTATATCATTTGATACAACAGTTCTTTCTGGTCCTCGAATCTGATTGGCTGAGAGGAGTGTGATATTCTAGTGATATCAGAACTCCAAACGTTTCATCGTTTGTATCACTCCACTTGTGGTATTTCTCACTGAAATCCACTATAATTTTATAAATAATACTGTTTTTGTGTCATGGAATATAGTTTTAAGAGTTTTTAAGGAGAGAACGTACTTGTTTAGACTTCAAATATGCAGTTTGTTAATAAAGATAACGTCTGTTTGAAAATTTGCTTTGAAGTTGTTTTCGGAGATGTGAACTCCAGGTTATCAGCAGCTGTTCAGTGCTCATGAACCCGTCGAGAGCAGCCTTACCTCGGCCGGATCTACTGGAATTTGCTGCTTGCTGTGATGTCTCTACAGTGGTTAAACATGAGATATAATTTCTTACGCCATTAGATGACGACAAGACGCTGTCAGCACTGAAGACTTTTATATTGAAAGAGACTGGAACAGGGTTGTAAACAAGGAAGTTGTTTTTACTTTCAACAACATCTTGTTAAAGGAGAAGTCCACTTCCAGAACAACAATTTATAATTTACTCAACCCTTGTCATCCAAGATGTTCATGTCTTTCTGTCTTCAGTTGTAAAGAAATTATGGTTTTTGAGGAAAGCATTTCATGATTTTTCTGCATATAATAGACTTCATTGGTGCCCCGAATTTGAACTTCCAAAATGCAGTTTAAATGCAGCTTCAAAGGGCTCTAAATGATCCTGGCCGAGGAATAAGGGTCTTATCTAGCGAAACGATCGGTCATTGTTTTTCGAAATATAAAAATTTGTATACTTTTTAAGCACAAAAGCTCGTGTAGCACAGGGTCTGGGATGTATGTTCTTGAACGATTCCTTTATTTTGAATGAATCTTTAATGTGACTTGGGAAGAACGAGTCGTCTCGGGGAGTGATTCGTTCAGTCGAGCATGCGCAACATCCTATTAGGTTCTGTACTGGAATTAGTTCACCTGATTATGGGGCTGTCACGTGATGCTGAATTTGCTAAAATGAGTGAAATTACTCAAAAAAAGATTTGTTCATTTTTCTGAACGAGACTCAAAGGTCCGAGTCGGTAAAATGATCCAAACTTCCCACTACGAATCACGTCTTCGAATCACCACACCACAAGTTCATCGTCTGTGTACTCCAGCTCAAAAGAGTAGAGTATGTCGAAAAACTCCATGTTAATTTCTCCTACATCTTCAGAATCGTCCGACATTGTTGTACCTTTTTGTTTGTAAACAGCGTTTGACTTACTTGCACTTTCTTAGTCTTTGCGCGTTCGCTTTGAAAACACTGGGTCTGTAGTTCTGCCTACGTTCGGCATGACCTTCCGACGTGATTCAATAGTACGTGAACGCACATCCTAGAGCCTGTGCTACACAAGCTTTTGTGCTTAAAAAGTAAACAAATTTATATTTTCAGAAAAAAATGACTAGATAAGTCCCTTCTTCCTCGGCTGGGATCGTTTAGAGACCTTTGAAGCTGCATTTAAACTACATTTTGGAAGTTCAAAATCGGGGCACCAATGAAGTCCATTATATTGAGAAAAATCCTGAAATGCTTTCCTCAAAAACCATAATTTCTTCACGACTGAAGACATGAACATCTTGGATGACAAGGGGGTGAGTAAATTATTTGTGAATTGTTGTTCTGGAAGTGGAGTTCTCCTTTAAGATGCAGCCAACGACTGCATTGAGCAGCCCTGTCATCGGAAATCACCTTTAACAGATAAAAGGATAGTACAACACAGATATCGCTTTCCTAAGCGGACATTCAAACTAATGTTTTATTGTGAATATGAGATTGAGCTGAAGAATGAATGCTGTATCAGATGCAGTTAATCACACTCGCTCTGTCCATCTCTCTCTTAATACTTTACATAATACAGTGAGATTTTAATACAGTAATATAATAAGCTTTCAGTAAAGCAACTCAACGTTCCTTTGTTAGATTTGAGATTCGAATCCTTGGCGGAAGGAGGTAGATTAAACAAAAGAGGGTTTTTGAAGACACTCCGTTGCTGTTTCTAATGCATTTAGAAGTGTATTTACACACTCATGCTGTGTAACTGTTGTATAAACACAATATCACACTCGTAGTTGATGATATTGCTGATATATATCACTATCAGTCTGTGTGCAGTGGTGCTTTTTTCAGTTACTCTTTCTGTAGTTAGTTACACCAGTAAGTGGTTAACTTTGAGTAACTTTGAGTTAAAAGACACTGATTCATTCAGGGATTAAAAAGTGACCGTGTTTATGAGTGAGTCACTGAATCATTTGCTTAACCATTTTGTTCAACATTCATTCAAAAACACTCAATATTAACTTTTTGTTTATTGAATTGCTGTGTGAATGTAATATTAGACTTATAATGTGATTCATGTCACGCATGTCAAAAAAAATCATGGTTTAGCTTTAGTTGAAATTTAAATGATGTACAGTACTGGACAGAAGTTTGGAATAATTACTTTTTAAAAAAAAATATATATATACTTTTGTGGTCATTTTAAGGTAATCAACACTGCACTTATTTGATTAAAAATGCTGTAAAAAAAACTTGTGTAAAATATTATTACAATTACAAGAATGTTTTCTATATTAATATGTCTTTAATTAATTAATTAATTTAAAAAATGTATATTTTTAAAAATGGATTCCTTTTATGGCAAGGCTGAATTTCTGCATCATTAATCTGGTCTTTTATGTCACATGATCCTTCACCTTCAGAAAACTATTTTCTTATTTGCTGCTCAAGGAAAATTTCTTATTATTATCAATATTGAAAAGCATGTGGAAACTGTGGTAAGACTTTAAAAAAGGAAAAAAAAAAAAGAATTCTTTTATTCAACAATGGCACATTACCTCGTTACAAAAGATTACTTCAAATAAATGCTTTCTATTCATCAAAGAATCCTGATAAAACCACTTTTTGAATAAATTTATTTATTTATTCCTAGTAACAAACATGTTTTGTTGGTCTCTATTTGCAAAATTAGCAGTAGTTTTTCTAAATGGCATTTAGGTTTTGGCTTCATCATTTTGGTTCCTATTGACGAATCAGGGAAAGCCTGTGAGCGGCACACACCCTCTGTGGCTTCCAGCTGAGTCCCAAGAAATGATTCGGACCAAAATAGTCCCGTTCTGCCTGACTGTAATGATATGCTTCAGAAACCAACATACTACAGGCATCCAAAAACCCAAATAAACACCAGACTTCCCCAAACTCGGGCCAAGACACATAAAAGCACTCTTATTGGACTCAATATTTTATATTAGTTTAGGAAAATAACCGGAGGCCATGGCATTTTCTGAGGTTTACTGTGAAGATACGACCAACTATTATCATCAGGTGGTAAACTTATCTGTCATATTATCTGTAATATATTGCATTTTCCAGACATTCCTGTATATGTGGGTAGATTGTGTGGAACCTTGATCCCATTTGGTGCTGTCCACCACATCAACAAATCAATTCACATATCCTGTCTTTTCTGTCCAATTTATAAACTGGGAATACTAAAAGCTTTTTTGGATTTACTACGGTTCCTTCAGTTTCTCCTTGTCAGGTTGTATGTCCTTTTTTTCTTAAAGTAAGGTATGTTATTTCTCTACCAGTGGTAGAAAATTTAATTACAGTCTGTTGTACGATTTTATTTGTGATGCTTGCAAAAAAATTACCAAAATTGACAGCAATAATACAATGATAATGCAATAATACGATCATGCTAACCAGCCAAACCTTGATTTGAGGAGCCAGGATCATTGGCTCAACCGATGGCATGAGTTGTGGGGGCGGGACTACCTGTTTGGTCCAATAGTGGAAAAGAAGGTAGGGTTTGAAATGTATTTTTGTTATTCTGTTTGTGGCTGCTAGTGGTGCAGAAAGTTCACACTTCATCTTCAACATTATTACATGAGAACAGCTTCATAATTTCGAGCTGTTTTGAAACACATTTTTAGTTTAATGTGCGTAAAACTTCTCAGCTTTTGTTGATGTTAATTGTTAATTATTTTACCAAAATAAAAGGGATCATACAAAATCCATGTTATTTTTTATTTAGTACTGACCTGAATAAGGTATTACCCTGTAACTAAGGTAATTAAGATAAAAATTACCCTGTTCATAAGTTTACATACACTTGTTTCTTAATAATGTGTTGCTACCTGAATGAGCCACAGCTGTTTTATTTTTATTTATTTATTTTTTTGATAGTTCATGAGTCCCTTGTTTGTCCTGAACAGTTAAATTGCCCACTGTTCTTCAGAAAAAGTCCCACAAATTCTTTTTTTCAGCATTTTTGTGTATTTGAATCCTTTCCAACAATGACTGTATGATTTTGAAATCCATCTTTTCACACTGAGGACAACTGAGGGACTCATATGCAACTATTACAGAAGGTTCAAATGCTCACTGATGTTTCAGAAGGAAAAACGATGCATTAAGAGCCGGGGTGAAAACTTTTGAACAGAATGAAGATGTGTACATTTTTTTTATTTTGCTTGAATATCATATTTTTTTTGCATTTAGTGCTGCCCTTCAGAAGATACTTACATGTTTTCCAGAAGACAAAATAAGTTCAATTTACCCTGATCTTTACATTCCAGAAGTTTCCACCCCCCAGCTATTAATGCATCGTTTTCCAGTTTAACTGTTCAGGACAAACAAGGGACTCATAAACAACTATCACCCAAAAAAACAAAACAAAAAAAAACAGCTGTGGATGATTTAGTTAACAACACAGTATTAAGAATCAAGTGTATGAACATGGTCATTTTTATAAATTGAACTATTATTTTCTCTTGTGGACTATATGTAAACATCTTTCATGTGAAATATCTTTTTCAGGTCACTACTAAATAAAAAATATCATGCAATTTGTATGATCCCTCTTATTTTGGTAAAATAATTAACATTTTGCAGATTCTGCAAAGTGTATGTAAACTTCTGACCTCAACTGTATATAAAAAATAATGTATAATATTGTGCTTATATTTAACAATATAGTTAGTGATTTTACAGATGCCCTGTTTTTACTATTTATTTATTTATTTTACAAATTCTAATTACATGTCTGTTTTTCATTAACTTTTGAAACAAATGATCCATTTGTTGCAAATTCGTCCAATCTGATTTGAGGCTAAAAACCAAACTCTTCTGGAAACATTTTGTGGCGGTAAAGCTGTGATTGTTGTTGATGCATTAAAATTCACAGCGCTGATCAGTTTTAGATGCTGGTGCATAATCAGAATTCCTGCTGTGGGAATGGGAAAACAGTTTTCTAAGTTTGTTTTTTTGAGGATGCTTTCTACTTTCTTCTGTGGTTCTTCTGGCTCTCCTCCACTTCAGCTTGACCCCAGGCCTAAAATCACACTTGAGCTGATACACATTGTCATGCGTAACATGCAGCACACCATGCCAACATCAACAGAACAGCACATTGAAAACATCACAGGGGGTGGTCCTCCATAAAACACCTCATGAAACATCTTTAGCTTTTATTGAAACCTTATGTCTAAGCAGGGAGATCGTGTTGACAGAGGCTTGTAAAATCTCAAGTATTAAGACATATCTTTTGTAGCTATGTTGATCCCTGCTCAAGCCTGAACGGTTGCAAAGAGGAAGTATCACTTCATCTCTCAGTCATTTAAGACCTGAGGATTTTTTGGCTAGATGGATGCATTTCAACACTGTTTGGAGGATATTTGGACTAATTAAAGAGGTAAAATGCAGGGCAGAGGATTCAGAGACTGATTTGTCAGTTAAGCACAGTGAAATACGCAGGGATTTGAGAATCAATCATAAAGCTTCTTGTGTTTCCCACTTTGCAAAGGGAGATTTCAGCTCCTTCAGAACATTTTATTAACATCTGGAGCAATTTTGGCCAGAAATATTCATGTATGAGTATGTTTGGTTAGGGCATTGCAAGTCTGTGGTTTGTTTAAACATATTTAAATGCATTCTTGAATGACTATGACAAGTATCAAACCTCAGTATTCAAAAGGACGATAGAGTTACCATCACATTTCTATGTTTTTCAACTAGATATGTGACCCTGAACCACAAAACCATAAGTTTAAAACCATAAAAAGTCATAAGTGTCAATTTTCTGAGATTTAAATAAATAAGCTTTCAATTGATTTATGGTTTGTTGAGATAGAACAATATATGGCCGAGATACAACTATTCAAAAATATCTGAAATCTGAGGGTGCAAAAAAATCAAAATACTGAGAAAATTGCCTTTAAAGTTGTCCAAATGAAGGTCCTAGCAATGCATATGACTAATCAAAAATTAAGTTTTGATATATTTACGGTAGGAAATTTACAAAATATCTTCATGGAACATGATCTTTTGGCATAAAAGAAAAATCGATCATTTTGACCCATACAATGCATTTTTAGCTATTAATTGCTACAAATATACTTGTGCTATTTAAGACTGGTTTTGTGGTCCAGAGTCACACATTTTGTTGTTTAGATAGCTTATTTAGTTACCTTACACCCCTCAATCTGTTGCTGTTAGGATTCTGCCCAGACACTCAGTTTGTCTTGCAGTTGTTTCCTTTGTCTATGTTGTCTTGTGACGTTTTGTCAGTTATGTGCTTCTCTAGCTCTTGCTGAGTCCTTGTTAGTTTAATTGTGCTCACCTGTTCCTTGTGTGTCTTCCTCTCTATTTGTAGTTCCTCTTGTCCTCTTGTTTTGGCCGGTTCGTAATAATTCTCATCCTCACTATCACTGTCTTTGTTTCTGTCTCTGTGGATGTGGCTGAGTATGTCTTCTTTCCCTCTTGTCTGGTTGGTTTTGTGCCCTAGACTTGTCTAGTCCCTGTCAAGTCCTGTATTCTATGTTCTTGTCTTCCTCCTAGTTTTTGGATTTTGTTTAATTTTAGTATTCTTCTACTCCTTCTAATCCTGGTTTTGTTTGCATTTTTGGTTATTTTTAAATATTTATGATGTTAATTTAGTAAACATTTCTTACTTATTTTGTTGCCTTTATTTTTTTGTTTTGTTTTGTTTTGTTTATTTATTCCCCTGCCTGCCTTGGAGTAACTAGTGTTGCTGTGGAGCCTTGTTCTGTCTTGTTTTGTGTTAGAGTTCCTGTCCTGACCTGTTCCTGCCCACTGGTTCCCCTTGCCTGGCACCTTGTCTGCCCCAGAGTCCACGATTAAAGGAGAAGTCCACTTCCAAAACAAAGATTCACATATAATGTACTCACCCCCTTGTCATCCAAGATGTTCATGTCTATCTTTTCTTTAAGTCGTAAAGAAATTGGTTTTTGAGGAAAACATTTCAGCATTTTTCTCCATATAATGAACTGCTATGGTGCCCCGATTTTGAACTTCCAAAATGCAGTTTATATGCTGCTTCAAACGATCCCAAATGCGGATCCCAGCTGAGAAAGAAGGGTCTTATCTAGCGTAACGATTGGTTATTTTAATAAAAATGATACAATTTATATACTTTTTAATGTCAAACGCTCGTCTTGTCTTACATATCGAAAACTCCCATCTCATGTTCTCCCTCAACTTAGAAATCTAAAAGCAAAAAGCAATGACTAAAGTGGCCACGGTGGCAGTGTTGGAGCCGTAACATGGCGCAAATGTGTGCAGTGTGTTGTAAGTGTGTTGTGTGTTGATTTATTCATCATACAGTGTAGATAGCTTTACTTATAACACAAGTGTTTTTGAAAATGCATAAACTTGCACTAGACTAGGCTAGGCTAATCAGTGATGATGTTCTTCAAGAATGTTCTTTGCTTGTTTTCTGTAGCTGCTTTTAAATGACTAAGGAAATGTAAGCATTATAATTAGTAACTTAAAATGGTTTTTATTCAATTGTTGTCATGTTAAATACAAATTAAGTCATATTAAAAACATCAGGCTGCATTTAGCCTTATGCTGGAGTTGGTTTGGGGCAATGAAACTAAGTATGTAAATAATTAAGTAAATTAGCACGATAATATCATGTATCGGCGATCTCGCAGGCTGATAATAGGACCCAACACTACTGTAGCGTCAGCTATACCTTAATATATCCTTAACTATAACGGAGCAGACCGAACGTGCTGCTT
This sequence comes from Labeo rohita, assembly GCF_022985175.1. Lineage (NCBI taxonomy): Eukaryota > Metazoa > Chordata > Actinopteri > Cypriniformes > Cyprinidae > Labeo > Labeo rohita. The sequence goes on from NC_066877.1 coordinate 30,072,635, forward strand.
TGGCAAGGGGCGTGGCAGTATTGAAACACCGTCTAAGCTGTTCACCAATCACAACGCACTGGGACAGCTAACCAATCACAACACATTTTGTTTTTTGGAAGGCGGGCCTTCATCAAACCCGAAACTAATCGAGCCATTTGTGCCAGGCTGAGGAGAAAGGTATTGTAATAATGTAATTTATGTGAAACAAAAACTGCATGTACTAGAGTACACCCCCAAAACAAAATAAAGACTTTGTAAAAGAGTATAATAGGACACCTTTAAATTGCTCATTGGCAAACTAATGTAGCCAGCACTGAAACATTACCCTGTTATTAATCAGCACAACGTCCTCAAAAAAGCATCCGCCTCCACAACATGCGTGGGTAACCTTTCTCTTTAATTATATCTGCAGCAACATGGCTAGATGTATAAGAATGATATGTCCCAACCTTGGAGGGAGCATTCACAAATTTATTGTTTTTAATCTTTTTAGCACACAACTGTGAGTGAAAATGAGTCCCCCACTGAAGCCATCAATCAACGTAATGGATATGAGGCAGGACACCTCTAGAGATGCGGCAGTGAAACTCTGCCCCTCTTATTCCATCACCGCCTCTCTGAATGGCAGTCTAGGGAGAGAGGGAGCAGGACAATACCAGCCTTTCACTCGAGCAAGGTGAATACTAACAGAGCTTTTGGTAAAGCACAGGCTTTTGATAAAACGAAGAGTTGACTGGTCGTTTTTGAACAAGAGAAAAGACGTGTGGGGAACAGGGTGTCGTCCTTCAGCTGATGAGGTTTCATTCACCCTGAATACCCAGACGTGGCCGTCAAGGACTCTGGCATGGCTAATTACAAAAGCAATCCCATCAACGTCCCAAAATAGGCTCACTGGAGCCCTGACACTTCATTTTACAAAGTCATGGAAATGCTGAGATATTGATTCCATTTGTCTTCCTCAAGCCAAACGCGGACAAGTTGATGTTCGTTCCAGCAGGATTCTTTAAATCAGTCACGTTTAGCACAATTTTATTATTAATTTACTGTTTTCAGGTTGAAAATGATCAAGCATATAATGAATGCTTTATATAAAATTTTGTCACAAAACTTTTTAGCATGCGTGAGCAGAGATTCGACAAGATGTTTGACAGAAATAGTGTTTTACTTAAAGCAGAGCTCAACTTTTTTGCTTTTTTAATGCTGCAAGCAGTTCTTTTGGAACAGAGCCCTTAAAATGTCCACAGTACCTGAAAGATGTCACTGAAATATGTGTCCTGGGAAATCACATCAGTCCCTGACAGCCCTAGGCTCTTTAAAACCGCAAAAAAGAGTCTGTATTTGGATGGCTTGTGGATGAAATTAGCAAAATGGCATAAGTTAGCAAAGATCCTTTTGCCTTCTTTCATTTCTCTCAAATGCTTAATGAAATACTGGTCATATACTGATGAAAACACATTGGCATAGTTTAAAAAGTGGGAAAAATGGATGACACTAATTATTAGGAAACATAATACAAGTTTGTATGATTCATGTCAGGAATGGAAGCTGTTGAGCATGAATTAATAATATGTTTCACATATAAATGGGAAAGAATTAATTACAAAATGCATGTAAAACCCAGCATATAAATATCAGGCCAGGACCAGGTAAGATGATAAAAGCAGTTATGACATTTATTAGAAACTGTTGTTTAAAGCATAGGGTGTATTAAATCATCCATGTAAGCTACAACTCAATTAACATCAAACTCCAGTCCAGTAGGTGGTGGTATACACTTAAGTTACAACCTGCTAAAAGCCAACTGCGAAAGAAGAGTGCTGAGTAGTGACTAAAACTAAAAAATGTGATACCACTAACTTAATTACTTTTTGAGCCATTATTCCAACTAAATGTGGCATGGCTTGATTAAAGTATGGGCCTACTTGGCTTCAGATCAACAATGACTAGAACTGTTTTCTATGGTCTTTTTTTATTTTATACAATCTGATAAAAACGCAAGATAAAGAAATGAATTTAAAAACCACAACTAAGTAAATCAACTCTTTGTTTAATGGCAATAAAATGGTCGGAAAACTGAACTTGGAAGACATTTCTTGGAGAACTCGTCATACAAAGTAACACATAATGATTTAGTTTTACTTAGCCTGTGGCGATATTCTGATTCTTGCTTGTGTTTGTAATGCATGCTTCTGAGGTAGAAATATTTGGAAATATTATAAACTAGCAGAACTGCATACTGGGATACTATTTTTATCATATTTTTCTGTGTCAGGAATAGGAATAGTGTGCTAGTATGCGGTTCAAGTTTAAAAGCATTGCGGGTACATTCTGTCCTCACCCTTACAGAAGTATAGTGCCTTAAATATAGGTTTGTTTGGTCACTTTTGCAATTTCCTGCAATCTCTGAGACATTATTTTTCTGCTGTTCTCTTGGACTTTGTGTTCATCAAAGAATCCTGAACAAAAGATCACAGGTTCCAGAAATATTAACAGCATTAATAAGAAGAAATATGCTGCATTCACACCATGCCGTAATTAGCATAATTCCGAGATGACAACGTGACACTTTACTCATAGCTTTCTATGTTCTCGGCCTCAGCGGTAGTGTGCTAAAATGAACCCGGCAGCAGTCACGTGGTACAGCTGTCACTGGTTCAAGTCGTAACTCTCAGAACATTCCCAGTTTACAAGTTGTAATTACGAGTTCAGGAGCACGTGGGGGCTTCGACTTGATAGTTTTGCCATAGGAACACATATTTCTGCTAGAGTAGAATATCATGTGTTGTCATCTCAGAATTACGACATGGCGTGAACGCAGCTATATTTTCAAATCAGCACTTTGGAATGATTTCTGAAGGATCATGTGACACTACAGGCTGCAGTAATGGCAGCTTAAAATATAGCTTTACCAATATAGGAATTTCGTTTCTAGCGATGTGCCTGAATAGTGAATCCATTTTCGGAAAATGAATAACGCGTTCTACGGAGCCAGCAAAGGGACATGGTTACCCGCTTGCTAGCGGTAGCCTGTTACATTGCAGTACATAAAATCACACCACATAAACCATGTGTCAAACTCAAGGCCCGCAGAGCTATTCCATGAGAGGATACGATTATGAAAGTGCTTATCAATACCATGAGTTTCTGTTTGGCGTGCTATTTATATGCAGAAATTCACTTTGGTGTGCATATGACACGCAATGGTTAGAATTAGGGTTGTGGAGTAGGTGTGCACGCTTAACACCTGCGTATCATATGCACGCCAAGACATTGTGTAGAGTGCTTGAAATGGAAACTATATTTTAGTTTTTAGCGTACCGGCACTTCTGACATGTTGCTGGTACTTACAGTTGCGATCAGATCAACCACAACTACTGGAAAGTCCAAGGATCCAGTAAGCAAATTAATTCAAACAGTAGATGCGTTTCCATTACCCTTCAAATTGCGCAAATTGAAATTGCGAATTGAAAATACATCTAATGGAAACACGTCAATTTCACAAAAACTCCCATATGTCGCAAAAAGCTTTTACGTTTTTTTCAGGCAATTCGTAAAATGAATATTTCGCAAAACTACAATGGAATTTTTTTTTTTTCCACATTTACAGGTCATGTGTATGTAAAAAGTCATATGATCATTCTTCAATGTACTAAAACCTCCAAGAAACACTTAATACATGGCCAAAATCCATCAAAATCCCACCAAAATCTGTTGGAATTACATTTTAGTCACATAACATCAGCTAATGGAAACGGCGGCATTTCGCATTTCTTTTTTATCAACATTTATAAAATATTGCCAAAGTTTTGCGTGTGGAAACACACCTTGTAAGTTCACAACAGCGCTAATGCTTAGAAAACTAGACCGATTTCATCAGAGATGGCGGAGATAATAGCACTCATGTACCACTGTCAGTAAATTATTCTTTTCAGTATGTAGCTATTTGGCTTAAAAGCATGAGTGTTTTGTACTGAATGCTGGCTGAAGATGTTTTAGATTATGCAATAGTCAGTGGTTTAATAATTCTGCATGGATCAGTCAGGTCAAGGTAGCTCATTTAGTGGTCTTTTGGTATCTCCCTGTGGTCCTGTTTGGTATTGCAGCTTGACTTGTGCTTAAAAAACGTATTTTTATTAAAAGTGCTGTAAACTATTAAATGTAATGTAGAAGCATTCATTTTATGTGAAGCTGCTTTGCAACGATGGGTATCATGAAAAGCACTATACAAATAAATGTGAATTGCAAACAGTTATTTATTTATATATTTATTGTGGCACTATGTACATTCATTGCGAATTATGAAATTTACTTTTTTAGTACTTTAGTTTCTATTTATTTCCACTTCTTTCCACTTCAAGCACTGATTGTGTATCATATGCATGTCAAAACCGCATTATCATATGCACGACAAACCAAGCGTGTCATATGCACACCATTTTGCGTGCAAATCGTGCATGAAATAGAAACAGAAAATCATGCTATTGATATGCATTTCATGAGATTGGGCTCTTTTTTTTTTTTAAATGCCAGGCAGCCATAAAGTTGAAGTGGCCCTCAGTGAAAATAAGTTTGATAACCCTGACATAAAGAGTAAAGAGAGATGACTGATAGGATGATGGCGAAAGATTTGCAGATCCTGAGCACCACTGACAAACATCTAATCTTGTAAAAGGTAAACACAGAGTAGTCTACGTGTAATCGCAAATCTCGAAAGTGAAAGTAAAAATCAAGCGTGCGTTCAAAAGGGATTTCATTGCCCCGTATATTATTAATGCTGATGCTGACAGTTTATACAGTGTAATTACCCATCAATATAATTGCGAGAGAAGGTGTTGAAATATTTTTTTCCCCTTCCAAATTTAATCCATAGTAAACGTCATTTTCTTTCCAAACACGGTATTTGTATTTGGGCACAATTGTTTTTCAATGCCTGAGTACAAACTAAATGAGGATCTGATATTCATATTTCCAGGTATTACATTACTCGTGTCTATAATCTTGTATATGTTGAAGATGTCAAAATATATACCACTGGAGATGGGAATATTCTACTGAACTTTGATCAATGCCACTTTTCTTCTCTGCTTTCCTGTGTGAGAGGTGTCATCCTGCCAAGAAGCAAGATCAATAAAAAGGATCAAGATCAAGAGCTGTAGATTGGGGTGAAGGGGGTTTCTTGCTCTGGAGAGAGACACAGTGTAACAGGAAAAAACCTTTAGTCCCAGCCTGGGCCTGACCATGAGTGACTCAGTCCATGTTCACACTGTGAATGAGCCACACATAATCTTTGTGTCGGAGAGTTTGTTAGGAATTTTTCAGGTCTTAATCATAGTGTTAAAGCAGTAGTTCATCCTTTGCTCATACTTATGTCATTCCATACATTTTTTGTTTCTGATTTTTTTTAAATCAGAAATTCTCTTAATTCTGAGTTTTCCCCCTCAGAAATTGGGAGTTTACATCATGCAATTGACCCTTGAGTTTGACTGACAGGTGATGTGACCAATCTTAATGCCGAATTTACCATTTTGTCCGACAATCAAACCAGACAGGAGCGTAGATTAAAGGAGAAGTCCACTTCCAGAACAAAAATTTACAGATAATGTACTCACCCCCTTGTCATCCAAGATGTTCATTTATTTTTTTCTTAGGCCGTAAAGAAATTGTTTTTTTGAGTTAAACATTTCTGGATTTTTCTCCATATATTGGACTGCTATGGTGCCCCGATTTTGAACTTCCAAAAGGCAGTTTAAATGTGGCTTCAAACAATCCTAAATGCGGTTGTAAACAATCCCAGCCGAGGAAGAAGGGTCTTATCTAGCAAAATGATCAGTTATTTTCATTAAAAAATACAATTTAAATACTTTTTAATCTCAAACACTCGTCTGGCCTTTCTCTCCCTGAACTTTGTGTATTCTGGTTCAAGACATTTTAGGGTATGTTGAAAAACTCCAATCGTATTTTCTCCCTCAAATTCAAAAATCATTTCAAAATCATCCTACATCACTGCAGAAGTACCGACCCAGTCTTTGCAAAGTAAACATGCAAAGAAGATCAAACACCCTCAACAAAAAAGGTAAAACAGTGATATAAGATGATTTTGAAGTTGAGCTAGAACATGAGATGGGAATTTTTCGACATACCCTGTCATGAATAAAAAAAAAAAACAGTTCAGGCAGAGTGAGACAAGACAAGACAAGCGTTTGACATTTAAAAAGTATATAAATTGTATTATTTTTATGAAAGTAACCGATCGTTTTACTAGGCTGGGATCGGCTGGAATCGTTTACAACTGCATTTGGGGTCGTTTGAAGCCGCATTCAAATTTTTTTTTTCCAAGTTCAAAATCGGGGCACCATAACAGTCCATTATATGGAGATAAATCCTGAAATGTTTTCCTCAAAAAAACATAATCTCTTTACGGCTGAGGAAAGAAAGACATGAACATCAAATTTACATTATCTGTAAATTTTTATTCTGGAAGTGGACTTCTCCTTTAACGTTGGTGAACTTGAACTTGAAAAATGAGAAAAGAGTTTGAATTGTAAGATATGAACTTGTTGTGAATTAAAGTCACAACTAACTTTTTTATATTTTTATTTCATGGTGGGAATAACCTTCCATACATTACAATGAGTAGATGATGACAAATTTTTCCATTTTTGGGCAACTAGTACTTTTTTAAACCTTGGGTTAATGCCACTTTTAACCCAGTTAAGTTAAGCGAAGTTTGACACTTTTAATTTTAGGTTGTTTTACCAATTTTGTCTTGAATCTTGTATAAGTCCTCCCAACCTGCTCATGTCTGAGCCGTACTTCATAAATCTGCCTAGTGCTGTTATAATGTTATTTAAGTGTTGGAGTGCAAACCTCCAAAAATGTACCTAGACATACAATTTACTGCATTTTCGAATTTGAAATGAACACTAGTTGCAGTGAAACATCAACAACTTTTTGATTTATGAAGACTTACTTTCAAGCAAAATACTATATTATGACCTCTAAACATTTTTACTAGTGCATGATTCCATGATTTGCAAACATCTAATTATATTAGGTTGCATTACATAAACAGCTCCATTTGTATGGCTTTTCTGGCATGGTAAACTTGCTCTGTAGCTCACCTGGTATAGCACTATAATGCATGAGTCCCGTGAAACACAAGTCACAAAAGATCTCAAATAATTAGAAGCATGCTAAAATGCCATAGTTGCTCCAATAAATGAGTTTTTAATCTCACATTTGCTTTTGTTAACAATATTGGTAAGTTTTGTTGTATTATGTATTAAATGTTGCCAGGGCTCTACAGTGTGACCATTAAAACTACTGTGTGTGACTATGTAAAAATATTTAGAAGCACCATGTGCGTGTCACGTTCACACACACACACGGAGAGGAGAAGGTAGATATTACTTTGTGATATTTATTGGGAGGTGTGCACACTTCAAACAGGTGAAACAGGCAGGTATTGAATCAAGAATCTT